>NC_141000.1:32353077-32961855 GCF_052327205.1 Somniosus microcephalus | reverse complement strand
GTTCGGAAGATCAGGAAGTAGAATCAGTATGGGTGGAGATAAGAAATAACAAGGGGCAGAAAACACTGGTGGAAGTAGTATATAGGCCCCCTAACAGTAGCTATACCATTAGACAGAGTATTAATCAACAAATAACAGGAGCTTGTAACAAAGGTAATACAATAATCACGGGGGACTTTAATCTTCATATAGACTGGGCAAATCAAATTGGCACGGGTAGTCTGGAGGGTGAGTTCATGGAATGCATTCGAGACAGTTTCCTAGAACAATATGTCATGGATCCCACCAGAGAACAGGCTATTTTAGATCTTGTATTTTGTAATGAGACAGGGTTAATTAGTAATCTCATATAAAGGAACCTCTGGGGAAGAGTAATCATAATAATATAAAATTTCACATTGATTTTGGGAGTGAAATAATTCAGTTGGAAATGAGAGTTTTAAACTTAAATAAAGCCAATTGCATAGGTATGAGGGGCAAGTTAGATTGGGAAATTAGATTGAAAGGTATGATGGTAGATAAGCAGTGGTAAACATTTAAAGAAATATTCCAAAATTCTCAATAAATATACCTTCCATTGAAAAATAAAAACTCCATGGGAAGAGTGATCTATCTGTGGCTAACTAAAGAAGTTAAGGGTAGTATTAGATCAAAAGAAGAGGCTTATAATGTTGTGAAGAACAATAGTAAGCTTGAGGTATGGGAGAGCTTTAGAAACCAGCAAAGGATGACCAAAAAATAGATAAAAAGGGAGAAAATAGAATACAAGAGTAAACTAGCAAGAAATATCAAAACAGATTGTAAGAACTTCTACAAGTATGTAAAAAGGAAGAGAGTAGCAAAAGTAAGCATTGGTCTCTTGGAGGCTGAGACATGTGAAATTATAATAGGGAATAAGGAAATGGCAGAGGCTTTAAACAAAGGGGGTGATTTTCTGACATCAGAGGAGGTGGGTCTGGAGGCAGGAAAGGTGGGAAAATCAGAAACAATGAGGGCAGGTTCGGAACCTGCCTCCAACCCGCCTCTGCGGGATTTTGCCAGTGCCGGTTTTGGAGGTCGGGAAGCGGTCCCACCTCCAGCTGGCCATAACGCTAGTTAACATCATTAAATGCTCATTAAGGGCCTCTCTAAGCCTATTTTGAGAGGCCCTTGTGATTTTTCGAGCATTTTGGCATGTTCCATGACTCTCCTGAACCACGCCAGCTAAACCTGGTGGGTTGACTCGTGGGTGGTCTCCTCACAGCTGCAGGTCCAACAATACATCATTTATTTCATCAAGGATTACTTGCAGGTGCCAGAATTTTGCTTTAAAAGGTCTTTGAGCACTTTTAGAAGGCCGTCGGAGGTGTTGTCGCTTGAATCTATCAACTGTGGGACCTCCTTGGAAGATCCTCTCCCCGCTTGCAATGAGTGCTTCCCCAACGGAGGCATCTGCAAGCAGCATGGGAACCATTCATTTTCTTTCTCCATGGACCTCAGATGAGGAGGAGGAGGCTGATGAGGAGGAGGATCTGGAGGAGGAGCAGGAGGAGGTCAGAGCGCTGGTGTATCGACCAGAAACATTCTCCCAATCTGCACACAGATCTGGAGGTTATATCCCTTGCCAGCTGTACCCACACAGCCTTGGTTTCTTTGGGAGGCCTCTTCCTCCCAGATGAGCACCTCCCTGCTAGCTGTCACCCCCTCAAACAACATTTGCAGCGCCTCATCCGAGAGTCTCAGGGAGGCCCTTGCCTTGGAATTGGACACAATGGTTTCTCAGATGTGTTGCAGGTGGTGCAGCATAGGCAGAAATCCTGTGGAATGAGCCAAGGCAGCAAGAAGCCATAAAAGCAGACTGGAAAAGTGATGTCAGCAGAGGCGAGTTTCAGTCCCAAAACACTAATTGACCAAGGGCATCCCACACCTCTGAAATCAAGTGGCCAATCATGGGAAAATTGCAATATTTTGAAAACTATCAGTGGAGGCGGGTTTCAAACCCACCCAAACTGAAACCCGCCTCCATCTCGCCTCCAGTGAGAAAATCACCCCCAAATATTTTGTATCTGTCTTCACAGTAGAAGACACAAAAAGCATACCAAAAATAGTGGGGAACCAAGGGGCTAATAAGAGTGAGGAACTTAAAGTAATCAATATCAGTAGAGAAAAAGTACTAGGGAAACTAATGGGACTAAAAGCCGGCAAGTCCCCTGGACCTGATGGATTACATCCTAGGGTTCTAAAAGAGGTTGCTGCAGAGATAGTGGATACATTGCTTGTGATCTTCCAAAATTCCCTAGATTCTAGAACGGTCCCAGCGGATTGGAAGGTAGCAAATGTAACCCCGCTATTCAAGAAAGGAGGGAGAGAGAAAACAGGGAAATATAGGCCAATTACCCTGACATTAGTAGTCGGGAAAATGCTAGAAGCCGTTATTAAGTAAGTGGTATCCGAGCACTTAGAAAATCATAATCTGATTAGACACAGCCAACGGTTTCTGAACGGGAAATCGTGTTTAACTAATTTATTAGAATTTTTTGATGATGTAACTAACAGGGTAGATAAAGTTGAACCAGTGGATATTTGGATTTCCAAAAGGCAGTCAATAAGGTGCCACATAAAAGATTGCTACGCAAGAGAAGGGCTCAGAGGGTTGGGAGTAATATATTAGCACGGATAGAGGATTGATTGGTTAATGGACTGAAAACAGAGAGTAGGGATAAACGTGTCAGGTGGCAGGCTGTAACTAGTGGGGTGCCGCAAGGATCAGTACTTGGGCCTCAGCTATTTACAATCTATATTAATGACTTAGATAAAGGGACCAAGTGCAATGCATCCAAGTTTGCTGACGATACAAAGCTACAGTAGGTGGGAAAGTAAGCTGTGAGGAGGACACAAAGAGCCTGCAAAGGGATCTAGACAGGCTAAGTGAGTGGGCAATAAAGTGGCAGATGGAGTGTAATGTGAGGAAGTGTGAGGTTATTCACTTTGGTAGGAAGAATAGTAAAACAGAATGGGCCAGAAATTCAGTGGGCTTTGCGCCCAGTTACCGCCCAAAGAGGGCTTCTGCGCAAGTGTAAGAGGGTGCGCTGATATTCAGTGCTGCGGTAATGGCGGCGGTAGCCGGTAGCGCTGCGCCGACACCGATGACATCATCGGTGTGCGCAGTGCCCCGGTTCCGCCCCGCTTCCGGCCCAAACCCCATATTTAGTTGCGACCGCCTCTTCTGCAGCGGCCGCAAACAGCGATTGAAAAACGGGGCCGTACTGCTGCGCTACTGGGGCGCTTTAAGGTGGAGGTGCGGCCGGCGCTTTTTCGGCGGCCGCCTGCCCACACCTTCTTCCCCGGCCTCCTCCACCCCCCCCCCCGCGGCATTGCCGGCTGCTTTCCGCGAGCCTGGCACTTCTGCTTGGTGCCGGGCTCATTTGCCAGCACAATCCAGCGGCGATCTCGCTGTTGCAGGCACCTCCACCTTAAGAGAAGGAGGAGGCCTGCAGTACCGCAGCCTGCCGCACCGCATCGGGTGGCGCAGCGGCACTTAGAGCGCTGAAATTCAGTTTCAGCGCCCCAAGCGGGGGCGGGCACACCCTGGAATAGCGGCTGGTTCCGACTTGGGGCGCAAAAGCCGAATATCTGACGGGCGTACCTGGCTCCGCGCGCAGCGCTAACTTTTGGGCGTTAGCCTGCTGGGGGGCCTTAACTGAATTTCTAGGCCAATATTTTTTAAATGTTGAGAAACTATTAAATGTTGCTGTTCAGAGAGATTTAGGTGGCCTCGTACAGGAAACTCAGAAAGTTAGCACGCAGATACAGCAAGCAATTAGGAAGGCAAAGGGCATGTTGGCCTTTATTGAAAGGGGGTTGGAGTACAAGAATAAGGAAGTCTTACTACAATTGTACAGGGCTTTGGTGAGACCACACCTGGAGTACTGTGCACAGTTTTGGTCTCCTTATCTGAGAAAGGACATACGAAGGTTCACTAAATTGATTCCTGGGATGAGAGAGTTGTCCTATGAGGAGGGGTTGAGTAGATTGGGCCTATACTCTCTGGAGTTTAGAAGAATGAGAGGTGATCTCATTGAAATATTCTGAGGGGGATTGACAGGGTAGATGGTGAAAGGTTGTTTCCCCTGGCTGGAGAGTCTAGAACTAGGGGCATTGTCTCAGGATAAGCGGTCGGCCATTTAAGACTGAGATGAGGAGGAATTTCTTCATTCAGCGGGTTGTGAATCTTTGGAATTCTCTACCCCAAAGGGCGGTGGATGCTGAGTCGTTGAGTATATTCAAGGCTGAGATAGATAGATTTTTGGACTCCAGAGGAATCAAGGGATATGGGGATCTGGTGGGAAAGAGGAGTTGAGGTCGAAGATCAGCCATGATCTTATTGAATGGCGGAGCAGGCTCGAAGGGCCATATGGCCTACTCCTGCTCCATTTCTTATGTTCTTAAAGCCCAGAGGACATCCGCCAAAGGTGTCTAAGCAGTTAGTGCAGGGAAGTGAGCAGCCTGCCTCTGCCTCTGCTGAAGCCACAGGGGCTGCACATTGTAGAAGTAGTAGAAAAAGAAAACAGACACAATTGTAGATGCACAAGGGGATGCACATGGGTGTGTCATAAAATGTTAGAGGATTAAGTTTCTGTTGAAGTTATGAGCCATAAAAATGTATTTCTTTGCATCACTGGCCTTGTCAGTTGGAGTGAATAGTAAGACATTACTTAACTTCAAGCAATGGGTGTTTGTGACAGGAATGGTTTGGTCATTTTAGGACTGCTTTGTGGTGGTGGGGGGTGGGGAGAGTTGGTCAGCATCTGGGTGCCATATGGGTGCATTGGTGCAATTTAACTAAATAATACCATTATGAGGCCATCCTGGGCCTCCTAGGCATTAATATGCGCCACTGCTGGTGCCATGTCCACTTTAGGTTGTTCCTGCTTCTTCTCCTCCCCGGGTTCCTGCTACTCCTCCTCCTCATCCTCCTCCTGCTCCGAAGAGACTCTGTGCCTTGCTCCTCCTGCAGCTCCAATCCTTGCTGCTGTGCTGTGTTGTGCAGAGCGCAGCATACGACGATCATTCTGGAGACCCTGGCTGGTGCGTATTAAAGGGCTCCTCCAGATCTGTCCAGGCATCTGAATGCATCTTCAGCATTCCAAATGCTTGCTCTATGTCACACCTCATCATCACCTGACTTTGATTATAGTGAATACCCCTTGTCTCCAAGCAGCCAGCCAGTAAGTCTGGTCAGAGGTGTGAAACGCAGAGGGAGGGTGGACTGGCGCAGGATAAATGAGTCATGACAGCTCCCTGGGAATCTGGCAGTTGGAGACGAGCTGCACATTGAGGGAGTGGAAACCCTTACGTTTCACGAACACGCCTGGGTGATCTGGGGGTGCCTTGATGGGCACATGTGTGCGGTCGAAGACGCCCTGCACCTGTGGGAAGCCAGCCAGAGCCACAAAGTCAAGCGCCTGCTCAGTATGACTAGCTTCATCAGTGGCAAAGTGTACATAAGTGCCTGACTTGTGAAACATGGCATCGGTCACCTGGGTGCTGCATTTGTGGGTGGCCGACTGCGAGATCCTGCAAATGTCTCCTGCAGATCCCTGGAGGAAGCCAGAGGTGAAGCCGGTTTCCTGACACACTGTTAATTTCAGCACTTTTAAAAGCCCACCCGCTCGCAAACCCGCACCCTCTTCAAAGTAAGAATGCTGGCCGATGTTTCCACTTGTGGGGGAGTCCAAAACTAGGGGCCATGAATATAAGATAGTCACTAATAAATCACATAGGGAATTCGGGAGAAACTTCTTTACCCAGGGAGTGGTTAGAATGTGAAAGTCGCTACCAAATAGAGTGGTTGAGGCGAACAGCATAGATGCATTGAAAGGGAAGCTAGATAAGCATATTAGGGGGAAAGGAATAGAAGGATATGTTGATAGGGTGAGATGAAATAAATAGTGTGGGAGGAGGCTCGTGTGGAACATAAACACCAGCTGAGTGGCCTGTTTCTGTGCTATGTAATTTTATGTAGATTTATGGCTAGGTTTACTGATTTCTTTGAGTTTTTTTTAACATGTAATTTTTTTTAGACGTGTACTTAGTCAGGAAAGCAGCACAGCTGGTTAAAGAAAGTGGAGCAATTTTTTTCAAGTAATTTGATTGATTGGCTTTGTGGTACTTGCTAGTGTATGAATGGCAGCTGGGATAAAAAATGGAGTGATTTGATTGGTCAGTTTTGCGGTAGTTACTGGCTGCTGATTGGTAGCTTTTCCTGCCAGTCTAATACATGAAAGTTGGTTTTAATTGTTTTACATTTAATAAATTGGATATTTAAAATAAATCAACATTAATAACAGGTTGTGGTGGTTTGAATTAATTACAATGTTTTGGCCTATGACTTCTTTTGAGAAATGTGACACCATTGAGAGGTGTGATGCTATGAATGCTTGCAAGTCTTTAATTATATAGGTACACTAAGTTTCATACCTACCCCTACTCTCTGTCTTGTTACCTCCAATCAATTACCGACCCATGTCATAAGATTGCCTCCAATTCTGTGCGCTTTTCTTTTTTGCTAATAATCACTTGCGTGGAACTTCATCAATTGTCTTCTGGAAAATGTATACACAACATGTATAGACACTCCCATATCCAACATGCTAGTCAACTCCTCAAAAAATTCAACTAGATTAGTCATACACGGCCTACTCTTCACAGATACACATTGACTTTCTTTGCTCAGTGTTCTCTGTAAAGTGTTCAGTCACTCTGTCTCTTGATAATTGTAGGGAAGTTACTGAAAACTGAGTTTAAACTGACAGGTCTGTAGTTACCTGGTTTCTCTTCCTTCTTAAATAATGGAGTGACATTAGCAATTTTCCAATTGAAAGGTACAATTCCAAAATATCGAGAGCTTTGGAACACATCTGCAATTTCCTCACCTATTTCTTTTAATACCCTAGGGTGGAAACCATTAGATCAGAGAGATCTCATTATTTTCTCCATCACCAATTTTTAAGCTTATATTAAGTTCCCCCTCCACCCCACCGACTTATTTTTAGGTTCCCATTTACTACTGGTATTTTGTCCTCTTCCTCCACTGTGAAAAAGGATACAAATTATTAATTTAATAAGTCTGCCATATCCTTATTATACATGATGGTCTCACCCGCATCTATCTTTAATGGGTCCAAATTCTCCATTACCACTTAAAATATTGATAAAACTTTTACTGTTGGACTTTTACTGTTGGATTTAATATCCCTCGCAAGTTTTTTTTCATATTCCTTTTTTGCACCTCTTATTACTTGCTTTGTTTCTCTTTGTTGCTTTTTATAGCTCTCCCAGTCCTCTGGATTTCCACTTTTCCTTGCATTTGTCTTTGAGCTCGATACTGTTGACTAAGGTTACTTAAGTACACAAGTGGAGCTTTTATTTTTTAGGGGTATGTACTCGTTTATATCGTATTTCACAGTTTGTCCATAGGTTTACCCATTAACTGCTGAGCCCAGTTTACTATGGTCAATTTATTTCTCATCAGTTTGAATTTCACCTCACTTAAATTTAAAACCTTGGTTTGTGATTCTCCCTTCTCCCTCTCAAACCAAACATCAAATGCAATCATATTAAAGTCACTATTTGCAAGATGTTCCCTTACAGTAAGATTATTAACTTATTTTGGTTTGTTATTCATCACTAAATCCAGTTTGGCCTGCTGTGTTATCGATTCCGGGTGCAATATTGATGACGCATGTCCAAACCTGGAAGCCCGAGGCTCACCCAAAATTGGACCTTGGGTCTTATTTTAATAATTGTGGCGATACGCTGATGCCTGTCGCACCTCCAGCGGCAGCTCAGTGCTTAGCCAGGATCCAATTTGTGCCACTTGCCTCTCTGGCAGCAGCCCTCAGGTAAGTCCCTGAAGGGGAAGGGGAGGAGAACAGTAGGAGGCCAGTGGCTTTCAGAAGTGCTGTGTAGCCAGGAGGAGCATTCCAGCTACTCCCGGCTCCACAGGAAGGTGAATTTACCAAAATTAAATTACCGTTTTGGTGGAGGCCTCCAGCAGTGCCTTTAAGGCCTGACCTCTGCGCCAATTAATTCCCTGAAAAAGTCCTTAAACTGGAATTAGGCCCCTCATTGACATATTTAAGGAGCCTAAGGCTTGTGTAAAGGAGTTGTCTGGACGCCTTTAAAGCCGCCTTTGCCAATTTGGTGGCATCCTTAATGCTGCCGCAATTTGGCATGAGACATTGCGCCCTGAAACTGGTTCTTTTCGCCCCGTTTTCTGCCCGGAAACCAGGCCCACGAAGACCAATTTCTACCCCACTGTTCCAGAAAACTCTTCCAAATACATTCTAGAAATTTGTTACCTTTACTACTTGAGCTCTTCTGGTTCTTCCAGTCTAAGTGAAAATTAAAATCTCCCAATATAACCCCATTGTTTCTGCCACATGCTTCCCACTACATCACTACTGTCAAGAGGCATGTAAACAACTCTCAGCAGGGTCTAGCACTGTTTACTGTTCCTTAGTTCTACCCATATAGTTTCCACTACTTGTTCACCCTTACTGATGTTCTTTCCAGTGCGGTAATTGTGATTTATCAATATTGCCACTCCTTCCTCCTTTCTCAATGTCCCTGTCCTTTCTGAAGATCTTATAGTCTGGAATATTTCACTCCCTGTCATGCCCAGCTTGTAGCCAGCTCTCAGTAATAGCTACTGCAATGTACCCTTTAAACTGAATTTGTGCTTCTAACTCGTTTGTTTTATTTCATATGCTACGTGTATTCGTGTACAGAAGTCATACTGGGGTAACTAACGAACCCTGCCCATATGCTCTGATGGCACTTTTCTCATACTTTTGAGTATTTATGTTATCTCTTATCCCTACCTTTTCTTATCTTCTGATTGCTATTATTTCCACCCCTCTCCTCCATTTTATTGGGGTGTTTGATGTAAGCTGTGATGCGCTATCAATTACTCATAAAAGACTGAGAGTTAAGAGAGTAACTAAAGGCTTTTATTAACAAAAGAATGAAGGTCTGCCTCGAGTGGTCGACCGGTCCAGAATACAAAGGGGCTGGGGAGCAGTCACCTTTATACTAGGACTTGTGGGAGGAGTCAGCCGAGGCATGTCCAGGCATGTACACAGTGGAATACAAACAGTGGTTTACCACAAGCTGAGGCTCCAGTGCAGTACTGAGGGAGTGCTGCATTGTTGGATGCACAGTCCACTGTTCCAATAGTTCAGTTGGACGTTAAAGATCCTGTGGCACCATTCAAAGGACAGCAGAGAGTTCTCCCAGTGTCACCGCTGCATGTAACACAGTTGCCATATTTGGGGGAGAAATTGGGTGCCTTTGCACCTCTCGTTAGCGCCCCCGGGGGTACCAATGGGTCGCAAATCCGAGTGTGTCACTGACCTCGACTCCCGCCATATTCTTCACCCAGAGATCATGACGTCATCGCCATGCGCGTCGCCCCGGTAGCGCCCCAGACCTGAAATTGACTGTTGTCCCTTGCAGCAGCGCCGGTCAAAAACACCGACAGCTACAGGAGGCGTGCATCGGGCAGCCGGCTGCTTCGGGGGCGATAATTAAAGGCGAGGTGGCCGAGGTAAGTAAAAAATTTAATTACTTTTCCTGTTGGTGCTTTTTTTGCGGTTTCCTGCCCGCGATCGATCAGCCCGGCACTCTGCTTGAGTGCCGGGCTGATTGCGTGGGATCGCAGCTGCTTTGGTGGTCCAGGTAGGTACTTTTTAAATTGCAGAGCCTGCAGCGATGGCCCTTCCCTTTAAAGGAAGGAGCCTTTGAACACGGCAGCGCTACATGGCCCAGTGTGCAGCGCTGCTGAAGTCTCCGCCCCGATATTCGGGGTTAGCGCTCCAAGAAGAAAGTGGACCGTTTGATTTAGTGCTCCATCTCCCTCTTGGGTGCTAAAATAATTTTGCGGTCACCAATGCTAATTAGCGGCAGGTGCTAAAGTTTGTGCCCAGGAAATGTTAGTGCCCCAAAATGGTCGATACCAAACTTTTCCACCTTACTCTCTTAGCCATTACTTGTGGTTGGGAATATTGTGCTTGCAAATCCATGGGTCATGATCCTGGCAGTTGCATGGGGATCGTGCCCACAGGTACCCTCTAGCACTGATCCCTCCATAGGATGCTGGGGCCAGTGGGAGGGCACTGCATTTGCATGGGACAAGCGGGCTCCCATGGCATAGCAGACGCTTCTTGGATGGAAACCCCGACACCTGTTTGCATGTTAGGGCACGGAGAATGTTTTGACATTTCCGTAACATCCTGAACTATAGACTCTGGAACAGTTCCCATGGATTGGAGGGTAGCTAATGTAACCCCACTATTTAAAGAAGGTGGTAGAGAGAAAACGGGGAATTATAGACCGATAAGCCTGACATCGGTAGTGGGGAAAATGCTAGAGTCCATTATAAAAGATGTAATAGCAGAGCACTTGGGAAACAGAGGCAGGATCGGACAAAGTCAACATAGATTTACAAAAGGTAAATCGTGCTTGACTAATCAAATGGAATTTTTTGAGGATGTAACTGGTAGAATAGATAAGGGAGGACCAGCGGATGTGGTGTATTTGGACTTTCAATAAGGTCCCGCATAAGAGATTAGCATGCAAAGTTAAAGCATATGGAATTAGGGGTAAGGTACTGACTTGGATAGAGAACTGGTTGGCAGACAGGAAGCAAAGAGTTGGAATAAACGGGTCTTTTTCCGAGTGGCAGGCAGTGACTAGTGGGGTACCGCAGGGATCGGTGCTAGGACCCCAGCTATTCACAATGTATATTAATGATCTAGACGAGGGAACTAGATGTAATATCTCCAAGTTTGCAGACGACACAAAACTGGGAGGGTGTGTGTGTTGTGAAGAGGATGCAGAGAAACTCCAGTATGATTTGGGCAGGTTGGGTGATTGGGCAGATGCATGGCAGATGCAGTATAATATGGATAAATGTGAGGTTATCCACTTTGGTGGCAAAAACAGGAAGGCAGATTATTATCTGAACAGCAATAGATTGGGAAAAGGGGAAGTGCAAAGAGACCTGGGTGTCTTTGTGCACCAGTCACTGAAGGTAAGCATGCAGATGCAGCAGGCGGTTAAGAAGGCAAATGGTATGTTGGCCTTCATAGCGAGAGGATTCGAGTACAGGAGCAAGGATGTCTTGCTGCAGTTGTACAGGGCCTTGGTGAGACCACACCTTGAGTATTGTATGCAGTTTTGGTCGCCTTATCTGAGGAAGGATGTTCTTGCCATGGAGAGAGTGCAGCGAAGATTCACCAGACTGATACCTGGGATGGCAGGAATGACGTATGAGGAGAGATTGGGTCGATTAGGCTTATATTCGCTAGAGTTTAGAAGAATGAGAGGGGATCTCATTGAAACTTATAAAATTCTAACACGACTAGACAGACTAGATGCAGGAAGGATGTTCCCGATGGCGGGGGACTCCAGAACCAGGGGTCACAGTCTAAGGATAAGGGGTAAGCCATTTAGGACAGAGATGAAGAGGAATTTCTTCACCCAGAGAGTGGTGAACCTGTGGAATTCTCTACCACAGAAGGCAGTTGAGGCCAATTCATTAAATATATTCAAGAAGGAGTTAGATATATTTCTTAAGGTTAAAGGGATCAAGGGATATGAGGAGAAAGCAGGGACAGGGTACTGAATTTGGATGATCAGCCATGATCTCATTAAATGGCGGAACAGGCTCGAGGGACCGAATGGCCTACTCCTGCTCCTATCTTCTATGTTTCTATGTTTCTATGAACATTCTGATTGGTTTTGATTTTCCAGCAAGCAAACAAAAAACACTTCAACACTTGTTTCATTGCCTCCGAGCACATCTCTTTAAAAAGTTGTTTCCAAGTTCTTCCAATAATCATGTTACTTACTCACACTGTACATCTTTATAAATAAAACTTGTAACATAATAAACACCTCAAAAATCCAACTGTACAACGTATTTCCATACCACGGGTTAATACCCTAGGGGGGGAGAAATTCGGTATAGCCCCGTTTGGGGCGCTAGAATTGGCGCTGCGCAAATTTTATCGGCAGGTACAACTTATCGCCACCTCGAGCGATATTGGGTTGCTGCGCCCCTCAAGGTGATTGCGGCGTAAAATCAGGCGCTGCACGGGACTCTTAAGGCGCTAACCCGGCGGCGCTACTCAATTTCTCGGCGGCCGGGCGCAGCGCAGGTGCTGTCAATAATCGATTTCCCCAAGAAATGCTGGCGCCAGCCAGCTCTTAAAGGGGCGGGTCAAATAGGGTCAGCTGCCACACTCTGCGCCTTGTAGGCCTCAAAATCGGCACTGTGCATTCTGTGGCGTTCCAAACTTTCAACAGATGGAGAGGGTGAGGCAGAGAGCGGAGCGCTTTACCGATGGGGCATTGGATGCTTTGGTTGGTGCAGTGGAGTGCTGGCGAGCATTGCTGTACCCCAACAATGGCAGGAGGCCTCATCAGAGCGAGTACTGCAGAGCTTGGAGGGAAGTTTCTCAAAGAGTCGCCTCCAGCAGCATTGTGCCCAGGACTCCTGTGCAATGCAGGAAGAAGTTCAACGACCTCACTCGGGTCGTTAGGGTGAGTGCCTTTTTCGCAATCATCTTCATCGCTCCATCTGCAGCTGACTTTATAGCCAGAGGGTGTGCGAAGCCCCAATGGCCATCTG
Organism: Somniosus microcephalus; assembly: GCF_052327205.1. Classification (NCBI taxonomy): domain Eukaryota; kingdom Metazoa; phylum Chordata; class Chondrichthyes; order Squaliformes; family Somniosidae; genus Somniosus; species Somniosus microcephalus. Next base: position 32,949,179 of record NC_141000.1, on the reverse strand, counting down.
TCAGCCAGCACACATGGTCCTTTCTGGAAACACACACGCACATTCAGCTCAGGGCATAATGTAAGGGCTATTCTACCATGGGGGGCATGTGATGTCAGCTCAGGGCATAATGTATCATCACTTCCCGTCCTTTCTCCTGCAGGCCAAGCTAGCCAGGAACCGGAGGGAGCAGCTTCGTACCGGCGGAGGTCGGCCTCACCTGCAGACACTCATGGACCTGGAGGAACGAGTCCACCAGATTGTTGGAAGCCGGATGATTGGTCCTGTCACCACTGGAGCTGCCGACCCCATTGTGCACAGCAATGGTAAGGTCATCACCTTTTTGAACTCTCTCCTTCCACATGTTCCCCCCACCAGCATGCTTTTTTACTCTGGACCCAAGTCAGAGAATTGCAGTACTCATGCATCCCTTGCTGCCACCCTGTCCTTTTGCTAAAGCCACTCTTCAACCTCCCTGCTTTCAGATGCTGCATCACCAGCTCGGGAGCCGGGCCCTCAAGCTGCCACTGCCACTGACTCCAGAGGCGACGAGCAGGAGGAAGCCGGACCATCCGTACCACCCTCAGGCGAGCCAGCCCATCTGCAGACTGGGGATAGTACTTTCCTGGAGGGGAGCGGGGGGGAAGGCTCTGAGGAGGAACCAGCTCCAGGACCCAGCGGGCTGCAGCAACGCAAGTGGGGTAGGGAAGCTCGGGGGCCGTCTCCCCGGAGGGCGAGTCAGGCTGCGAGTACTGCTGCACAGAGCGCAGAAGAGGTGCGTGCCCTCGCAGAAATGAGCGCCCAGGCTCGGCTCAGGCACACTGAGCTCATGGCTGCAGTGGCAAGGATGCCTGAATCCATCGAGACACTGGCAAGGAGTGTCCAAGACTTCGGCGCAGCACAGGCAAGGAGTGCGCAGGACTTCGGGGCAGCACAGGCAAGGAGTGCGCAGGACTTCGGGGCAGCACTGGAAAGGAGTGCGCAGGACTTCGGGGCAGTACTGGAAAGGACTGTCCAGGGCTTCGGGACATCACTGGAAAGGACTGTCCCGGGCTTCACCGAAGCACTGGAAAGGACTCAACATAGGAACATAGAAACATAGAAGATAGGAGCAGGAGTAGGCCATTCGGCCCTTCGAGCCTGCTCCGCCATTCAATGAGATCATGGCTGATCATCCAAATTCAGTACCCTGTCCTTGCCTTCTCCCCATATCCCTTGATCCCTTTAGCCTCAAGAAATATATCCCACTCTTTCTTGAATATATTTAATGAACTGGCCTCCATCGCCCTCTGTGGCAGAGAATTCCACAGGTTCACCACTCTCTGGGTGAAGAAATTCCTCCTCATTTCAGTCCTAAATGGCTTACCCCTTATCCTTAGACTATAACCCCTGGTTCTGGACTCCCCGGCCATCAGAAACATCCTTTCTGCATCTAGTCTGTCCAGACCTGACAGAATTTTATAGGTTTCGATGAGATCCCCTCTCAATCTTCTAAACTCCAGTGAGTATAAGCCCAATTGACACAATCTCTCCTCGTACGTCATTCCTGCCATCCCAGGTATCAGCCTGGTGAATCTTCGCTGCACTCCCTCCATGGCAAGAATGTCCTTCCTCAGGTAAGGTGACCAAAACTGCACACAATACTCAAGGTGCGGTCTCACCAAGGCCCTGTACAACTGCAGCAAGACATCCTTGTTCTTGTACTCGAACCCTCTTGCTACGAAGGCCAACATACCATTTGCCTTCTTAACCACCTGCTGCACCTGCATGGCTACCTTCAGCGACTGGTGCACAATAACACCCAGGTCTCTTTGCACTTTCCCTTCTCCCAATCTATTGCCATTCAAATAATAATCTGCCTTCCTGTTTTTGCCACCAAAGTGGATAACCTCACATTTATCCACATTATAGTGCATTTGCCATGTTTCTGCCCAATCACCCAACCTGTCCAAATCGTACTGGAGTTTCACGACATCCTCCTCACAGCTTACCCTCCCACCCAGCTTTGTGTCGTCTGCAAATTTGGAGATATTACATCCAATTCCCTCGTCCAGATCATTAATATATATTGTGAACAGCTGGGGTCCTAGGACCGATCCTTGCGGTACCCCACTAGTCACTGCCTGCCACTCGGAAAATGACCCGTTTATTCCAACTCTTTGCTTTCTGTCCGCCAACCAGTTCTCTATCCAAGTCAATACCTTTCCCCTAATCCCATGTGCCTTAATTTTGCACGCTAATCTCTTATGTGGGATCTTATCGAAAGCCTTCTGAAAGTCCAAATACACCACATCCACTGGTTCTCCCTTATCTATTTTACCAGTTACATCCTCAAAAAATTCCAGTAGATTAGTCAAGCATGATTTACCTTTTGTAAATCCATGTTAACTTTGTCCGATCCTGTCACTGTTTTCCAAGTGCTCTGCTGTTACATCTTTTATAATAGACTCTAGCATTTTCCCCACTACCGATGTCAGGCTTACCGGTCTATAATTCCCTGCTTTTTCTCTACCACCTTTTTTGAATACTGGGGTAACATTAGCTACCCTCCAATCCATGGGTACTGTTCCAGAGTCTATTGAGTTCTGGAAGATGACCAGCAATGCATCTACTATCTCCAGGGCCACTTCCTTAAGTACCCTGGGATGTAGACCATCAGGCCCTGGGGATTTATCGGTCTTCAGTCCCATCAATTTTCCTAACACCATTTCCCTACAAATACTGATTTCTTTCAGTTCCTCCCTCTCATTAGACCCTATGTTCCCTGGCATCTCTGGGAGGTTATTTGTGTCCTCCTTTGTGAAGACAGAACCAAAGTATGTATTTAGTTGGTCCGCCACTTCCTTGTTTCCCATTATAAATTCCCCTGATTCTGACTGTAAGGGACCTACGCTTGACTTCACCAATCTTTTTCTCTTCACATATCTATAAAAGCTTTTACAGTCAGTTTTTATGTTCCCAGCTAGCTTACTCTCATATTCTATTTTCCCTTTCTTAATTAATCCCTTTGTCCTCCTTTGTTGACTCCTAAACTGCTCCCAATCTTCAGGATTATTGCTTTTTCTAGCCAATTTATATGTCCTCTCCTTAGATCTTATGCTATCCCTAATTTCCCTTGTTAGCCACGGTTGAGTCACCCTTTTTGTTTTATTTTTATGCCAAACTGGGATGAACAAATTCTGTAGCTCATCCATTCGGTCTTTGAATGTTTGCCATTGCCTATCCACCGTCAACCCTTTGAGTGCCATTCCCCAATCAATCCTACCCAACTCGCTCCTCAGACCATTGTAGTTTCCTTTATTTAAATTGAGGACCCTTGTCTCTGAGTCAACTACTTCATTCTCCATCTTAATGAAGAATTCGATCATACAGGTAGACTATCCTTTATCCGAAAACCTTGGGACCAGCCGTGCTTCGGTTTTCGGAAAATTTCGGATTTCACAAGGTATTACGGGGCAGCACCCCGTAAGCCACCACTTTCGGTTTTCAGAGGTTTTCTGTTTTCGGAAGTGCGGATAAAGGCTGGTACACTATCCCTTATCCGAAAGGGTGGGGGTCGGCGGGGGGTCGGGGGTCGGGGGGGGGAGAAAAGAATATCGGACAGGCCACTGCAGCTATCGGACGAGCTGCTGTATTGTTGGGTTCACTCTCCCAGTATACCTCCTTCACACTGCCTGGCTCGGCCTGCAATCTCCTACCCAGGAGGGAACTCAGTGACCCTCTGCCCTGCTCAGCGTAAGTCGTGCGCCACTCTGGTCATGTGCGCACGACTTACGCTGAACGAAAAAACTTTCGGTTTTTAGAGGGTTTCGGTTTTCGGAAGTTCGGATAAAGGATAGTCTACCTGTATTATGATCGCTCCGGCCCAAGGGGCCTCGTACAACAAGATTTCTAATTAATCCTTTCTCGTTACATAATACCCAGTCTAAGATGGCCTGATCTCTGGTTGGTTCCTCGACATATTGGTCCAGGAAACCATCCCGTAAACACTCGAGGAATTCCTCCTCCACAGTATTGTTACTAATTTGGTTGGCCCAATCTATATGTAGATTAAAGCCACCCATGATGACTGCTGTGCCCTTATTGCACGCTTCTTTAATTTCCCTTTTAATGCCATCCCCAACCTCCGCCTTACTGTTTGGAGGTCTATATACCACTCCCAGTAATGTTTTTGTCCCCTTAGTATTTCTCAATTCTACCCATACAGATTCCACATCATCAGAGCTAATATCCTTCATTACAATTGTTTTAATCCCTTCTTTAACCAGTAATGCTACCCCACCTCCCTTTCCTTTTTGCCTATCTTTCCTGAATATCGAATACCCCTGGATGTTGAGTTCCCAGTCTTGGCCATCCTTGAGCCATGTTTCCGTAATCCCAACCAAATCATATTCGTTTACCTCTATTTGCGTAGCCAATTCATCCACCTTATTACAAATGCTCCTCGCATTAAGACACAAAGCCTTCAGGCTTGTTTTTTTAACGCTCTTAGACCTATTAGCATTATTATTTACTGTGGCCACGTTTGATTTAAACCGTTGATTTCTCTGACTGCCACTTTTGTTTTTCTCCTTCCTATCTTTTGCTTTTATCCCTGTTTTCCTTTCCTCTGTCTCCCTGCTCAGGTTCCCAACCCCCTGCCATTTTAGTTTAAACCCCCCCAAACAGTGCTAGCAAACCTCCCCGCAAGGATATTTGTCCTGCTCTGGTTCAGGTGCAACCCATCTGACATGTACAAGTCCCACCTTCCCCAGAAGCAGGCCCAGTGATCCAGGAAACTAAAGCCCTCCCTCCTGCACCAACTCATTAGCCACGCATTCATCTGCTCTATCCTCCTATTCCTATACTCACTAGCACGTGGCACCGGGAGTAATCCAGAGATTACAACCTTTGAGGTCCTACTCTTTAATCTGCTACCTAGCTCCCTAAATTCTTGCTGCAGGACCTCATCTCTCTTCCTACCTATGTCGTTGGTCCCAATGTGAACCACGACCTCTGCCTGTTCACCCTCCCCCTTCAGGATACCCTGCAGCCGTTCAGTGACATCCTTGACCCTGGCACCAGGGAGGCAACAAACCATCCTGGAGTCACGTCTATGGCCACAGAAACGCCTATCTGTTCCCCCTACGATAGAATCCCCTACCACGATTGCTCTCCCACTCTTTTTCCTCTCTTCCTGAGCAGCAGAAGCACCCCTGGTGCCAGGAAGTTGGCTGCTGCTGCCTTCCCCTGGTGAGTCATCCCCCTCAACAGTATACAAACTGGTATACCTGTTTGAAAGGGGGATGGCCACAGGGGTCCCCTGCACTACCTGCCAGCTTCTATTGCTCCGCCTGGTGGTCACCCATTTCCCTTCTGCTTGTGCATCCCTACCCTGCTGCGTGACCAACTCATCAAACATGTAATCCACGACCCTCTCAGCATCGTGAATGCTCCACAACCCATCCATCCGCAGCTCCAGCGCCTCCATATGGCCCGTTAGTAGCTGCAGCTGGATGCATTTCTGGCACACGTGGTCGTCAGGGACACTGGCAGCGTCCCTGAATTCCCACATAGAGCAAGAGGAGCATAACACGGGGCTGGGCTCTCCTGGCATGACTTACCCCTTTAATTAATTTAAATTAATTCAATACCACCAGTTAAAGATATACTCTAGGGCGCTTATTTACCAACTATCCCCACTACACCACAGAGACCCAAGAAAATATAAACCGCAGAATTTAAGCTTGTAATGTAAAGGAGAAAGAAAGAAATACTCACCAACCAATCACTTACCTGCTTCCTGGTGACGTCACACTTGGATTACTTTTTACCTCTCTCCCCTGCTGCTGAATTGGTCGGGCCTCGCCTCGTTCGCTGCCGCCGGTTTTAAACACCTCAGCTGCTCACTGCTCCCTCGCAGGTCCGCTCTGGTCGGGCCTCGCCTCGTTCGCTGCCGCCGGTTTTAAACTCCTCAGCTGCTCACTGCTCCCTCGCAGGTCCGCTCTGGTCGGGCCTCGCCTCGTTCGCTGCCGCCGGTTTTAAACTCCTCAGCTGCTCACTGCTCCCTCGCAGGTCCGCTCTGGTCGGGCCTCGCCTCGTTCGCTGCCGCCGGTTTTAAACTCCTCAGCTGCTCACTGCTCCCTCGCAGGTCCGCTCTGGTCGGGCCTCGCCTCATTCGCTGCCGCCGGTTTTAAACTCCTCAGCTGCTCACTGCTCCCTCGCAGGTCCGCTCTGGTCGGGCCTCGCCTCGTTCGCTGCCGCCGGTTTTAAACTCAGCTGCTCACTGCTCCCTCGCAGGTCCGCTCTGGTCGGGCCTCGCCTTGTTCGCTGCTGCCGGTTTTAAACTCCTCAGTTGCTCACTGCTCCCTCGCAGGTCCGCTCTGGTCGGGCCTCGCCTCGTTCGCTGCTGCCGGTTTTAAACTCCTCAGTTGCTCACTGCTCCCTCGCAGGTCCGCTCTGGTCGGGCCTCGCCTCGTTCGCTGCCGCTGGTTTTAAACTCCTCAGCTGCTCACTGCTCCCTCGCAGGTCCGCTCTGGTCGGGCCTCGCCTCGTTCGCTGCCGCCGGTTTTAAACTCCTCAGCTGCTCACTGCTCCCTCACAGGTCCGCTCTGGTCGGGCCTCGCCTCGTTCGCTGCCGCCGGTTTTAAACTCCTCAGCTGCTCACTGCTCCCTCGCAGAAGCACTGGAAAGGACTGTCCAGGGCTTCATCAAAGCACTGGCACCTGCCACGCAAGTGCTGAGTGCTGCCACGCAGTCACTCGCTGGTCTCATGCGGACGCAGATTGAGGCCACGCGACCACTGACTGCTGCCACCCTCGCTGGATCAGGCAGGATTACCCGGGGCCCTTGCAGCACCACAGCAGGCCAGCAATCTGTGGACCAGCCGATTGGTGCGCATGCTGCGGTGCTGCCCCGTCAGAGTGCCAGTGTGTCGGCCGACCACAGAGCAGGTGTCCGCTCTCAGGATGACAGCATTCCTCATGCCACCACTGGCACGTCTCCACTGCAGCTGCCACCACCTGCAGGACAGACTGCTTCCACCCATGCACAGTTGGAGCAGTCAGCATCCGGGCCCTCCAAGCCCAGAGGTCGTCCAGGACGTCCCTCAGGGGCATCTGCGCTTTCGGACAGTCAGCAGGCCTCCCCCAGCCTTGATGCAGCCACTGGGGTCCCATTACGGAGGAGTTGCAGGGAGGGAAGTGGGAGGAGGACCAAGACGGGAGGGAGGCACAAACTGGAAGGGCCGTCCATCAGAGGCTGATCAGAAGTCGCTTCTAGGCCCCTCTCACGGAATGCTTGGTGCCATTCGAAGAGCAGGAATGGAACCGTTCTGATAACCCAAAGCCTATGAAGGGTAATATGAATGTAAATAGCAGACATGACCAATGTAAATAAAAACATTTGTTTATTTTGCAAAATGTGCTTCCTTCCAACATGACAAAGCAATGGCAACAGAAAGCAAAACTAACACTCTAACATATAAGTGACTCGCACACCCGGGAGACTATCCAAAACATAACTAACATTCAGACCAGGTGGCTCGCACACCCGGGAGACTATCCAAAACATTACTAACACTCAGACCAGCATCCACGGCCTTGATTTCTAAAAATAAGATGTCTCAGCAGCACCTTTTACTCTTTCCCCCTTGATGGTGATCTACTTCTCTTGTGAGATCGGCCCCTTCCCTCCCTGCAACTTCTCCGTAATGGGACCCCAGTGGCTGCATCAAGGCTGGGGGAGGCCTGCTGACTGTCCGAAAGCGCAGATGCCCCTGAGGGACGGCCTGGACGACCTCTGGGCTTGGAGGGCCCAGATGCTGACTGCTCCAACTGTGCATGGGTGGAAGCAGTCTGTCCTGCAGGTGGTGGCAGCTGCAGTGGAGACGTGCCAGTGGTGGCATGAGGAATGCTGTCATCCTGAGAGCGGACACCTGCTCTGTGGTCGGCCGACACACTGGCACTCTGACGGGGCAGCACCGCAGCATGCGCACCAATCGGCTGGTCCACAGATTGCTGGCCTGCTGTGGTGCTGCAAGGGCCCCGGGTAATCCTGCCTGATCCAGCGAGGGTGGCAGCAGTCAGTGGTCGCGTGGCCTCAATCTGCATCTGCATGAGACCAGTGAGTGACTGTGTGGCAGCACTCAGCACTTGCGTGGCAGGTGCCAATGCTTCGGTGAAGCCCTGGACAGTCCTTTCCAGTGCTTCGGTGAAGGCCGGGACAGTCCTTTCCAGTGCTTCGGTGAAGGCCGGGACAATTCTTTCCAGTGCTTTGGTGAAGCCCGGGACAGTCCTTTCCAGTGCTTCGGTGAAGCCCGGGACAGTCTTTTCCAGGGCTGCCCCGAAGCCCTGGACAGTCCTTTCCAGTGCTGCCCCAAAGTCATGCGCACTCCTTGCCTGTGCTGCGCCGAAGTCTTGGACACTCCTTGCCAGTGTCTCGATGGATTCAGGCATCCTTGCCACTGCAGCCATGAGCTCAGTGTGCCTGAGCCGAGCCTGGGCGCTCATTTCTGTGAGGGCACGCACCTCTTCTGTGCTCTGTGCAACAATATTCGCGGCCTGACTCGCCCTCTGGGGAGACGGCCCCCCAGCTCCCCTACCCCACTTGCGTTGCTGCAGCCCGCTGGGTCCTGGAGCTGGTTCCTCCTCAGAGCCTTCCCCCCAGCTCCCCTCCAGGGAAGTACTATCCCCAGTCTGCAGATGGGCTGGCTCGCCTGAGGGTGGTACGGATGGTCCGGCTTCCTCCTGCTCGTCGCCTCTGGAGTCAGTGGCAGTGGCAGCTTGAGGGCCCGGCTCCCGAGCTGGTGATGCAGCATCTGAAAGCAGGGAGGTTGAAGAGTGGCTTTAGCGAAAGGACAGGGTGGCAGCAAGGGATGCATGAGTGCTGCAATGCTCTGACTTGGGTCCAGAGTGAAAAAGCATGCTGGTGGGGGGGACAAGTGGAAGGAGAGAATTCAAAAAGGTGATGACCTTACCATCGCTGTGCATAACCTCGCTATCCTACGCACCCAGCCAATGCCACCAGATATTGAAGCACCAGCAGAGGAGGAGGAGGAGGAGCAGGAGGAGGAAGAGGAGGACCAAGGAAGTGGGTGACTCGCTCAGGTGAGTACTGCAGGGCGCCTCCGGAATGGTCCAGACAGCAGAACCGCTGCTTCAGCACGCCGATTGTGTGCTCCACAATGTTCCTCGTCGCCTGATGGCTCACATTGTTGCACTCTTCAGCAGGGGTGCTGGGCGAACGGAGCGGGGTCATCAGCCATGGGCACAGAGGATAGCCCTTGTCACCGAGAAGCCAGCCTCCTGGGTGAGCCGGGGCCTCAAAAAGGTCTGCAACTGAAGTCTGGCGCAGGATGAAGGCGTCGTGGCTGCTGCCTGGGAACTGCGCATTGACTGCGAGGATCAGCTGTCGGTGGTCACAGACCAGCTGCACATTCAAGGAATGGAACCCCTTGCGGTTTCGGAACTCCTCCGGATTCAATACAGGCGCCCGCAAAGCCACGTGCGTGCAGTCAATGGCGCCCTGCACCATGGGGAAGTCCGCTATTGCTGCGAAGCCTTCTGCGCACTCCCGTTGCTTGTCCGGTGTCATAGGGAAGGAGATGTACTGCCGCCTCCTTTTAAACAGGGCATCAGTTACTTGACGGATGCAGCAATGCACTGCAAACTGCGATATGTTGGCTACGTCCCCAGTTGCAGCCTGAAAGGAGCCGCTCGCGTAGAAGTTCAGGGCAACAGTCATTTTGACAGCCACCGACAGAGAGGTCCTGCACCTTATCTGAGGCTGCAGATCTGGCTGAAGCAGGTGGCACAGCTCAGCCACCACCTCCTTTCTGAAGCGCAGCCTTCTGAGACACTGCTTCTTTGACATGTTCAAGTAAGAGAACTGCTGTCGGAAAACCCTGGCAGCGTAAGGTCTGATGTGGCGACGTCTGTTGGCCCTCCTCCGTCTGGCCATGCCTGCCCCTCTCTCCCTGCGTCTCTGTGCCCTTTCCAGATGGTTCAGCAGCAGGACGTTCCCCTCCAATGCAGCCCCCATCATAATAGCGCACAAGAAAGTTTTCCCGTTGTAAATGCTCACCAGCAGCAAGGTGATGGTCAGAAGGCTGAAGTTCCTCTGCCAGCTGAAGTTCCTCTGGTGAAATGGCTCTCAGAGTGCAGCTCAGCAACTCTGTGAAACTCTCGAAGAAGTTGTGCTCCCAAAATGGCTGCCACTTTTATACCAGTGCAGTCCCCTTTAAAAAACACCCCCCCAGCCCGAGAGTGACTGGGGAACGTTCCAGGTAAGCTGTCCTTATTAGCGCCAGGCGGAACGGAGGGGGGCGCCACTGAATTTCCGGTCCGGGGCGCCAAAAAGGCGTTGCACACTGAAATGACATCATGATCTGCCTGTGCCCGTGAGCGGGTGCTAAGATTTAGCGCCAGCGCTAAAAGTCCACTCAATATGGGAAGAGGCGCAGGGCTCGCTGCGCCCGGGCGCTAGTTGGTTAGCGCCCCACTTCTCGGCCTCTTTAGGCGCTAATCGCTGGCGCTACCAACTGAATTTCTCCCCCCCCTGTCTTTCTCTGCATACAGACAATTAATTTGGTTTCAATGTTCTGTCAGTCTCATATGGAGTCAAATTCTGCCACCAAAATATATTTAGACCCATTTCAGTAGGGATGAAAGGTATGTCATTACAATCCTTTTATCCTCCAAAAACATTCAAACCTGACCCTCACTAGTCTCACATCCCACCCCCCCATGGTCTCAACCCAATTCCCCCAAAGTGCTCCCAATTCCTATCCCCTGCTCCAGATCTCAACCTCTCATGGCTCCACCCCAGTCCCCCTACTCCTCTATCCATGTCCCCAGGTTCTTCCATACCCTAGTCCACCTAGATATTCCCTCTACCTCCTCCCCACCAGCTGCCATAGCATAACCTCCAACCTAACATCCGCAATACCACGGGAGACCCACTAATGCAGGGAAAGCGAACCTCTCAAATCTCAAGAGCTAGATTTTTTTTATTTGACAAAAAGCCTGACATTTGGAAGGGTGACACCAAAAAGTGGATCCCTGTCGCTGTCGGCTGCTCAGAGGCTGGGTCATTTATGTTCCAAAGTGCTGCCATTAGTGTGAAAACCATGCATCTGTGGACAACCTTAAAAGCACCTTCAAGTAAAATATTACTAACTGTAAAAATATTTTCAGTGTAACCTTTGTTGTCAACAGGATTCCAGTCTGCCATTGTTTTAATTAAAAGTTAGTTTCCAAAAATTGCAGTAATCCTAGCAACTAACAAGGACCAAGAATAAGGAACAAACTTCAATTGCTTCTACTGATAAATAATGAAACATCACCAATACTGGCAGTAACAACGGGATGCTCAATGACAGTCACACTTTAATGGCAATGATATGCCTGCATTGCACAAGGTCCAGTCAGATGTGCAAATCAGTGCAACGTTTGACATGTTTCATTTCTCACTATTTACTTCAAATCAGGCTTGTACTTGATTGCTCATGAACATAGAGACTCTGGAATATGAGCGTCAGTCAGAACCAATATTGTGTTAAAGGGTTGGGAAACAAAAGAGACTTGCGCACACAGGTGAAACTGAGCATCAGAGCAGCAGTGAAACTGATGTTTAGCTACTTCTCGAAAGGCATAGCCTCCAGAATTCAGTTCAGTGCCCACATTATGTGGCACACATTGGGCCTCGGGCTCCATGAAGGAGAGATCTCTGTTTGCTCCTTACATGGCAACTGACAGCTGGGGGTAGAGCCAGGAATGGGGGCTCCCTAAGCCTGGAGTTCTCGCTCCTACGTATGGAAGGCGATCTGGTATACTAGTGGTGGCCGGATCTCCAAGTGAGTACTCAGGAGCCTGACAGAACCATGGCCAGGGGTTGGCAGGGGGCCTGGACAACACCCCCAGGAGTGGGCGGGCGCCAGAGTTTCTGGCCGTCATGTGCAGGTTTGTTTGAGAGGTGTACCCAAAATGTTGCTTGTGCCCACCTGACCCATGTAAACCAAACATCTTCCCAGTGGCCCCGCAATCTCTGGCACTGACCAAAGATTTTTCAGAGCCATTGGGGGTAACTTTAACTTAACTCGGAACAGGGAGGAACAGAGACCTGGACCGTCACTGCTACTATTCACTTATTCTATTGCTATTTCACAAATTTGGAAGTTAAAGCTTCAGTCAAAGACGAGAGGCTGCGTTATTCTGCCACTTCCCAAAGGCAAAGAGGATCAGGTAGGGGCAACTAATTAGACCAGAAACTGAAATAAACTGAAGAGGGTTTTGTGTTTATTCCCTGGGCACATCGTCAATATTGCTCCAGTATCTGGACAAGTGCGACACAGGGAGCTGTGGCTCAAACAAGAGAATGACCTGAGACCTAGGCCGGAATCTTGCGGGGGGTCAGCGGGCACGATCGGTGGCGGGTCGGGTGGGGAAAGTCACTTGACGCAGTACACCCTGGCTGCCACATGATGCGCCAGGTTGGCACCACTCCACACCAACACCATAAAGCAGTGCTACAATGCCCAAGCCATTCCTTTCACACCCATGACCATTGCAGGGGGGTACCGCTATGTCTCACCATTCACTGCAACTCACTAAACCACTTCCAAAGGTGCACGCAAATCTGTCCAAGAACGCAAAGTGTTGAAAATAAAGGTTTCAATGTTTGACACCACATTAACAGAAACTTTACATGAACATTGCATAAAACACCCAAGTGTCTACCCTTGTGTGTTGGTAGTTTGTATGATTGCACTAGGATGAGGATGAGTGTGAGGGGTGGCTAGTGAGATGGTGAAGTGATAATGTAGATAGAGAGGGATGGGTGCAAGTGCAAGGTAAGTTGGTGTGAGTAAGGATGTGTAGGAGTAGGGTAGGGAAGGCACAGTGATGGGGATGTGATGAGAGGCACAGCAGGATGAGGTTGAGTGTGGCTTTGTACTAATTTTACTGAGATCATTGAAACATTTGCAGCACTGCACCCTCCTGACCACATCCCTACTTGTGCCCACCTCTGCAATGTGCAACCAGGCTGTGTTGATCTCCTGGGGAGGTCTCTTCTGCCCATGGGAAGAGAAGAGGACCTCCCTGCGTGCTGTGACTCCCTCCATAAGCATATGGAGGGAGTCATGGGAGAGCCTGGGTGGAGCACTGTGCCTTTGTGCAGTGCTTGTCAGTGTTTGCAGCACCACAATGCTGTAGAACACCGAGAGCACAACTGTCAATATAAAGTTGGCCATGGTCCCTTTAAGGAAACCGGCTGATGACGTGTCATCAAATGACATCACCAGATCCGCTTCCTCTAATTGGCTGGGAAATGCACTGGGTGGGCTTAACAAGTCCCATCAAGGGAAATTCATTTCACAGAGCGGGATAGAGCCAATAACGGAGTCGGGAACCGTCACTGACATCGAGCTCAGCAAAATCGCGGCCATAGAAACCTAAAACGGCTAGAGTAAAATAAAGTAAGGAAATCCCCAAAATGTAACAAAGATCTTAAAATCATTCCATTCTTTCAATTCATTAATGTCAAATCTGACCCAATGTTCAATACTCACTTTTTGAAAACTTCCTCCATATCCACATAATTCTACACAAGTTATTCACAACTGGCCTTTAAACAAAGTCCTTACAAGCAAAATGTTAGGAACATAGAAACATTAGGAACAGGAGGAGGCCATTCAGCCCCTCCGGCCTGCTCTGCCATTCAATTCGATCATAGCTGATCTGCACATTAACTCCATTTTCCCTCATGCTCGCCAACTTTTCCATACATGATATTCAATATGAACTACATTAGAGCAACACTAAACATGAGCAAATAGTCCTTTAGCAAGTTCTACCCATATTGCACAACTCTTTATGCATGTCTAGCTTTGTATTAGCATTAGCGACCAACAACAACAATTTGTATTTCTATAGCACCTTTAATGTAGTAAAACATCCCAAGGCGCTTCACAGGAGCGTTATAATTTTTTTTTTGACACCAAGCCACATAAGGAGATATTAGGGCAGATGACGATGTAGGTTTTAAGGAGCGTCCTAAAGGAGGAAAGAGAGGTAGAGAGGCGGAGAGGTTTAGGGATGGAATTCCAGAGCTTAGGGCCTTGGCAACTGAAGGCATGGCTACCAATAGTTGAGCGATTAAAATCGGGGATGCTCAAGAGGCCAGAATTAGAGGAGCACAGATATCTCGGAGGGTTGTGGGGCTGGAGGAGATTACAGAGATAGGGAGGGGCGAGGCCATGGAGGGATTTGAAAACAAGGATGAGAGTTTTAAAATCGGGGTGTTGCTTAAACGGGAGCCAATGTAGGTCAGTGAGCACAGGGGCGATGGGTGAACGGGACTTTGTGCGAATTAGGACATGAGCAACAGAGTTCTGGGTGACCTCAAGTTTACAGAGGGGAGAATGTGGGAGGCCGGCCAGGAGTGATTTGGAATAGTCAAGTCCAGAGATGACAAAGGCATGGATGAGGGTTTCAGCAGCAGATGAGCCGATGCGGGGGCGAAGTCGGGAAACGCACCAGAGGTGGAAATAGTCTTAGTGATTGTGTGGCTATTCAAGAAAGGAGGGACCATTATTCAAGAAAGGAGGGAGAATGAAAACAGGGAACTACAGGCTAGTTAGCCTAACATCAGCCATTGGGAAAATGCTGGAATACATTATTAAGGAAGTGGTATCAGGGCACTTAGAAAATCATAATTGATTAGGCAGTGTCAACATGGTTTTATGAAAGGGAAATCATGTTTAACCAATTTATTGAGGATGTAACTAACAGGGTAGATAAAGGGAACCAGTGGATTTAGTATAATTGGATTTCCAAAAGGCATTTGATAAGGTGCCACATAAAATGTTGTTACCCAAGCTAAGGACCCATGGTGTTGGGGGTAATATATTAGAATGGATTGAGGATTTGTTAACGGACAGAAAACAGAGAGTAGGGGTAAACGGGTCATTTTCAGGTTGGCAGGCTGTAACTAGTGGGGTGCCGCAAGGATCAGTGCTTAGGCCTCAGCAATTTACAATCTATATTAATGACTTAGATAAAGGGACCAAGAGCAATGTATCCAAGTTTGCTGATGATACAAAGTTAGGTGGGAAAGTAAGCTGTGAGGAGGACACAAAGAGCCTGCAAAGGAATATAGACAGGTTAAGTGATTGGGCAATAAGGTGGCAGATGGAGTATAATGTGGGGAATGTGAGGTTATTCACTTTGGTAGGAAGAATAGAAAAACAGAATATTTTTTAAATGGTGAGAAACTTTTAACTGTTAGTATTCAGAGAGATTTAGGTGTCCTCATGCAGGAAACACAGAGAGTTAGCATGCAGGTACAGCAAGCAATTAGGAAGGCAAATGGTGTGTTGACTTTTATTGCAAGAGTAAGGACGGCTTGCTACAATTAAACAGGAATTTAGTGAGACCACACCTGGAGTACTGTGCACAGTTTTGGTCTCCTGATCTGAGGAAGGACATACTTGCCTTGGAGGCGGTGCAACAAAGGTTCACTGGATTGATTCCTGGGGTGAGAGGGTTGTCCTATGAGGAGAGATTGAGTAGAATGGGCCTATACTCTCTGGAGTTTAGAAGAATGAGAGGTGATCTCATTGAAACATAGAAGATTTTGTGGGGGATTGACTGGGTAGATGCTGAGAGGTTGTTTCCCCTGGCTGGAGAGTCTAGAACTAGGGGGCATAGTCTCAGGATAAGGGGTAGGCCATTTAAGACTGAGATGAGGAGGAATTTCTTCACTTAGAGGGTGGTGAATCTTTGGAATTCTCTGCTCCAAAGGGCTGTGGATGCTCAGTTGTTGAGTATAGTCAACGATGAGAGAGATAGATTTTTGGATTCTAGGGGAATCAAGGGATATGGAGATTGGGCTGGTGTAAGTCTCCAGCAGCTATGCTTTTAAAAAGCAGTCGCAAGGCCTACTTTTAACAAGGTAAGTGGTGAATTAAGTAAAATTAAAAAAAAATTTCCACAGGTTTATTATTTTTAAATACTTTAAAGAAAGGTAAGTGACGTAAGAAAACTACTAGGCACTTGGTCAGAGTATTAAACAAGGCTTTAATCGACTGTTTCACAACATGGAAGTCTAGCTATCCTTCACTAGTTCCTGGTTACAAAATGTCTCTGAGCAAGCTGGGCCCGTGCTCGAGTATTTATACTCTCCCTAGACAGCACCACCAGCAGGCCGCCCAGTATATTTCATAAGTAATTTCTACATGAATGGCACGATTTATGTCAGTAAGTTTATTTTTAGCCCCGTTAAAAACTAATTAATTTTTTCAAAAATTTAAATGATTGTTTAAAATAGTTATTTTATGTAATTTATAGTTATTTTAAAAATGTTATTTTTTAAAAATGTATTTGAAGTTTTAGTTAGGTTTTGGGGCTGATCTCTATTCATAGATTTGACAGGTCTTCCTGTCAAATCTATGAATAGAGATTCCCTGCTACGATTGGCTCTCCATGGCCCACATGATCCCAGGGGACGCTTCGAACTAACTGTGCCCCTGGGATATGCAAGCACTGCGCGCCGGGAGCTGGAGCAAGCCCAGGATCGGAATCCCACGTGGGTCCACAGCACAACGGCCGGCACGCTAGGTAAGTGCAGGTCGGGGGCTTGCACCCACGGGAAACCTCCAACCCAAATTTCTCGATGGTTTCCGATGCACTCCCGACACCACTCAGGATGCTTCCATGCACATGAATCTCATTTGACTGGTTGGGACATATTAACACACAAATTCCCAGTAATTATTTCAGAAATGGATATAAATTCAGTCCCCTATAGCTATATCTCTGCAGACATGTTCAGAGAGAAAAATTAAGCCCCCAATGTTTTTATAATAAATCTGAAATAACATTCAACACAAACGCTCCCTTGTTCAATCTCACCCACATAGTCAGACTTTCTTGCATTCCACCTGACAGGCACAGTTAAATGAACCATAAACAAAATAACACTTAAATGTTTTACCTTAAAACCGTATTTTCTTATTTTCTTGTTTACCCATGTCAAATCACAGTGTCGTCAGCGTGCATGTGGAAACTGATGCTGTGTTGTCAGATAATGTTGACGAGTGGCATGAAGCTCAGTGATTGCCAGATGACGTAATATCCATGTACTGAAAGTCCATCGATTTTTGGAATTAGATGAATTGTATTTTGCACATCCTGATTGCAGAATGTGCAGTAGAAGTCTCCTGTAATATTGCACTGCTGATCTCTGTGTTTAGTGGTTACCATGACCACTGTACATACATTGCCTTTTATTACTAGTGGGAAAGAAAATTGGCCAGAGTGTCGAATGGGCAGCCAACCTGCCACCGCCCGTTTTGTACCATGAGCGAAGTTCAATATCACAACAACAACCACCTGCATTTATATAGTGTGTTAACGTAGCAAAACATCCCTTTAATGTAGTAAAATGTCTCAATGTGCTTCAAAGCCCAAAGCCAATTTGACACCGAGCCACATAAGGATCTATTAGGGCAGATGATCAAAAGCTTGGTCAAAGAGGTAAGTTTTCAGGAGCTTCTTCAAGGCGGATAGAGAGGTAGAGAGGCGGAGAAGTTTCAGGAGGGAATTCCAGAGCTTAGGGCCTAGGCAGCTGAAGGCACGGCCTCCAATGGTGGAGCAATTAAAATAGGGGATGCGCAAGAGGCCAGATTTGGAGGAGCGCAGATATCTCAGAGGGTTGTAGGGTTCGTGGAGGTTACAGAAATAGGGAGGAGCAAGGCATTGGAGGGATTTGAAATCAAGGATGAGAGTTTTAAAATTGAGGCGTTTCTCAACTGGGAGCTAAAGGTGATGGATGAACGGGACTTGTTGCGAGTTAGGATGCGGGCAGCAGAATTTTGGATGAACTTAAGTTTATCAAGGGTGGAAGATGGGAGGACAGCTAGTAGAGCATTGGAATAGTCAAGCCTAGAGATAACAAAGGCATGGATGAGGGTTTCAGCAGCAGATGAGCTGAGGCAGGGGCGAGCAGAGTTGGGCGATGTTACAGAGGTGGAAGTAGGTGGTCTTGGTGATGGAGCGGATATGGGGTTGGAAGCTCAGCTCAGGGTCAAATGTGACACCCAAGGCTACGAACAGTCTGGTTCACCCTCAGATAGTTGCCTGGGAGAGGGATGGAGTTGATGGCTAGGGAACGGAGTTTGTGGTGGGGACAGAAGACAATGGATTTGGTCTTCCCAATACAGCAAATTTCTGCTCATCCAGTACAAACTGTCTGACAATTTAGAGACAGTGGGGGGTGGGGGGAGTGGTGCAGTGTGGGAGAAAATGTATTAAGCATTAAGGCATGCTGGGATACTTGACCACTTTACCAATTGAACAAAGGACACTAAACTAGTTAAAACTAAAAGAACTGCTGACTGCCATAATAAAGTCAAGCTGACCTTTTGGCTTAGGACATCTGGTGATAAAATGTGAACATGTTAATCTGTTTCTTGAAAACAATGGAACCTATGAAACCATATGTTGAAATGTAATGTAAGCTAATCACATGAAGTTGTTTACCTTGCTGTATAACTATGAGTGCTGTACAATAGTAATTTAGAGTGCTGGTGAGCAGTAGGGACTGCTGCAGACTCTCCATGATATCATGTAATAAATTCCTAAAGCGAACCTCGAAGTCTCCGTCTGATAGTTAATTTCCTCGACAGAATTTGGCATAGTCATGCAGGATCCCTAACAACGGGATCCAAAAGAACTACGAAGGTCTAAGTTGGGTATAGCGTTGACCTTGTATATCACTTGGCCCGCTTAGGCTCCAATTAGACAATGGAAATTTAAAAAGGGACTCTCCTAAAAATAAAAGGAAAGTGCCCGGTGCCTCCCATCTGAAAGGGGGAGAGCACCTAGCGCGTCCCAGCTGAAAGGGGGACGGCGCGCGGTTGCCTAGTTATCCGGCCGGTGACTCATGCTGAGCCAAGAAGCCCGTCAGGCTGAGGCAAGACTGCTGAGAAGAGAGAGAGAGAGATTGGGAGTGTGAGAGAGAGAGAGATTGGGAGTGTGAGAGAGAGAGAGATTGGGAGTGTGAGAGAGAGAGAGAGACACTGTCCGAGAGAGAGAGCCACACACTGTCCGAGAGAGAGAGAGCCACACACTGTCCGAGAGAGTCACACACTGTCCGAGAAAGAGAGCCACACACTGTGCGAGAGAGAGAGAGAGAGTCTGAGAGAGAAAAAGCTGGAGAGAGAGAGAAACAGAGGCCTGAACCGCGAGACCGGAGACCGGGAGGAGCAGCCCGAACCAGGACAGTAAATAAGAGGCCTGGGGAGGGTGAACCCGAGAACGCGAGGCCCAGAGACCGCGGGATCGGAGACCGGGAGGAGCGGCCCGAACCGGGAAAACGAGTAAGAGGCCTGGGGAGGGCGAACCCGAGACCGCGAGGTCGGAGAACGGGAGGAGCGGCCCGAACCGGGAAAACGAGTAAGAGGCCTGGGGAAGGTGAACCCGAGACCGCGAGGTCGGAGAACGGGAGGAGCGGCCCGAACCGGGAAAACGAGTAAGAGGCCTGGGAAGGGTGAACCCGAGACCGCGAGGCCCAGAGACCGCGGGAACGGAGACCGGGAGACCAGGGCAGAAAACAGCCTGGTGAGTCAAAAAACCCGGAGGCCTGAGACCGACACGACGACGCGAGGAGATCCGCCCAGAGCGCGGAAAGCGAGTGAGTCCGGGGCACGGAGAGTGGACGAGTTTGGAACACGGAGAGAGAGAGCGAGTCCGAGACCCGGAGAGCGAGTGAGAGAGTCGGAAGAGAAAAAAAAAACCGGAGAAATAAGTTTTACTTAATAAGTTTTACTTAATTCTACCTAAGAGAAAGAGAAAGATAAACCTTTAAGAACAGCTATATCAAAGATGAACCCCTGAAAAACTCCCAATTTTGGACCTAAAAGTGGGCTAAGGTGGAACACGACACAAAAAAGAGAAAAAAAAAAGATATCTATCTGAGACAAAAAACAAACGACTGCAATGAGCAGGGAAATGATATATCCTGAGCAATGCACAAAAAATAAAGCAAAGGAAAAATACAAGTACACAACACTAAAAAATAACCCAGAGATCCTCTACGTTGACTATACCACACACAAAGGGACTAAGCTGAAGAACAACCTCATATTCTACACCGAATACGTCACCTCCTGGAAGGAGACTTTACAAAAACACTACGCATACGTCTCCAGTGAAGGTATTGGCAGTGGAGGCAGACTGAAAATATGTAAAGATGGAAACCTAGATAAAGATGACCCCCTGCTAACCATAAGCTACTACAACAAAAATAGAAAGATCATGATACAGGGGAATGTGGAAAATCTGGACTCCTTCGAAAAGGAATTCCCCCAGTTGAAAACTAAGGCAGACACAAAGAGGACCAATGGACAGGAAGCAAAAGAGAGTCGAACAGAGGATGATGAGAGCCAAGTGGAGGAAGAAGAAGAGAGACCAGCAGAGGAAAACACCTCCCTGTCCATCTCCACCCCCCCCCCACACCTCTCAACGAAAACAAAATGATGAAAGAGAATCTGGCCAAACTAGAACTTGATTTCAACGAATACAGAGAAACACTGGCCAAAAATCTGAAGGAGGAATTCAAACAGCTAAAAACGGAACACGAGTCCACCGTCCACAAGATGAGAAAGACCATAGAGGAGCAAAGAAATGAGATCAAAGAACTCCGTACTCAACTAAACAAAACGAAGGAGACCGTAGAAAGGCTCAGCAGGCAACACAAACCTCTTAAGGTCCAAAAACCTGAGGACACAAAAACAACACACACAAGGACACAGAACCCGCCGGATGCCACCCCACACGAAGACACACCGAAAGCCACAAACCCCGCTCCAACCAGCCCTCAGTCGAATCATGCCCAGACTACTGCTACCCAGTCCTCACACACAGGAACACAAAAACCGACAGATACCCCCCCAAACGAGAACACACCGAAAGCCCCAAACCCCGCTCCTGCCACACAACATATCCCAGAAACCCAGCCAACAACCAGCCACCAGGCGAGTCCTACCCAGACTACTGTTACCCAGTCTGAAAAACCAGCCCCTCAGGCGGTCCTGCTGACCGACTCCAACGGAAAGTTTCTGGACCCCCAGAGGCTGTTCCCAGACCATCAAGTCCTGAAAAAATGGTGCAGCAACACAGACCAAGCAATGAAGATCCTGAACAAAGAATCCCTTGGAAGCCCCAAATGGATTGTGATCCACACAGGCACGAACGACCTACGCACCCTACAGGAAGGCACTGCTAGGGCGGTGAGCAGGATGGCGGAAAAGGCCAGCAGGGAATTCCCCGAGGCGCGGATCGTGATCTCCACACTACTGCCCAGAAAGGACACCCCAGCCTATATAATCCACAACACCAACAGGGAGATCGACACGAGATGTTCTGTCCTCCCCAACGTCTCCCTGGCCCATCATCCAAACATCAACACAAGGGACCTCTATGACGAAATACATCTACTCAAACAGCGGATGTGGGTCTTCGCAAGAAACCTCATAAACACTGCCAAAAGACGCAGCCCTCCCACCCCCTCTACCATTGGGAGCCCAAACAGGACCACCAATGTCCCCCACCCCCCATTACAAAACCAACAACAGAACCGTGCTTTTATACCTGACCCAAGACCCCCCTCTAGACCACAGACTGTAGACCAAGAACTGAGAAAGATCATGACGATGCTGAACAGCCTGATAGAAAGCCGGAGAAATTATTAATATTGTTATTTATCATTATCATTATTGTTATCTTATCAGTATTATTACTATTATTAGATAGATATATGTGCATGCCTCATGAAATTTATACTAAATCATCATTTAGCATTATAGAAAATAGTGTTTCCACACTCATCCCACAAAATAGGTCCATTTTATTTCGTTTTATTGAACTATATAAATGCGTTCTTTCCACATAAGCTGCTGGAATATCCAGGGCCTCCGCTCCTCAACTTTTGGGATGAAGAGTACAGACCCTGAATTCCTAAAAGCTATAAAAGACATTGATATAATTGTGTTAACAGAAACATGGTGCCAAAAGGACGTGCCGACCCACTGTCCTCCAATGTACCATGAAATCATTGTGCCCTCAGTAAAGAACACTAAAACACGCAAGGGCAGAACCTCCGGGGGAATATTGGTGTGGTATAAGGGAGAACTGGACAAACACATCTCACCGGTAAAACAGGGAAAATCACACGTATGGCTAAAACTAGATAAAAATATAGGAATAGCAAAAAAAGATGTTTACTTATGTGCGATCTACATACCTCCAATAGAATCGCCATATTTCGAAGAGGAGTTATTTGATACTCTCCACATGGAAATCAGCCATTTCCAGGCCCAAGGAAAGGTGATAATATGTGGGGACCTAAATGCAAGGACCGGCTGTGAACCTGACTTCATAGACCCACAGGGAAACAACCATGTGTTTGGCCAGACCCCTTTAGATGTCACACCAGCCATCGCAAATCGGAACAACCTTGATCGTGAAATAAATAAAAGCGGTAGGGAGGTAGTGCAACTCTGCCGAGCCTTAGGCCTGTACATAGTTAACGGTAGGTTCAGAGGGGACTCCCTAGGGAGACTCACATACTCCTCAACTCTTGGGTCTAGTGTGGTGGACTATACAATCACTGACCTGGACCCCTGCGATATCAACTCATTCACTGTCAGGCAGCAATCCCCCCTCTCAGACCATAACCAAATAAATATGTACCTTAAACTTTCTGCCCAAACTACAGACACAAAAAAGGAACCCAGTAAGCTCCATAAAATAAACCAGACATACAGATGGGCCCCAGACAGTGGAGAAAAATTCATCACAGCACTAAAGTCACCTGATCTCACAAGTAAAATATCAAAATTTAAAGAAAACCCATACGAGATCACCAGAGATGGTGTAAACATGGCCATAGAGGATATAAATATGATCTTCCATGAGGCAGCTGTAAAAGCCGACCTTGTGAAACAGAAGAGGAAGCGTCACAAAAGACAAAATAAAAATAAGAAATGGTTTGACCACGAATGCAAAAATGCCAGAAAAGACCTGAGAAAAATATCAAACCAAAAGCATCGCCAACCAAACAATCCGGACCTACGTACTAGATACAATGAAACCCTCAAAAGATATAAACACACCATTAGGAACAAAACACAAAACTATACCCACAAAATACTCGAAGAAATTGAAAACTCCACCAATCCAAAACAATTCTGGGGAATGTGGAATAACCTGAGTACAACACAATTGCAAGCATTACCAATCCAAGATGGCGACATCTGGAGAACACATTTTGAAAACCTCTACAAAGACATCCCAATAAACGAAACAAACCCAAACCCAAGTCAACATCAGGTCACAGAAAAACTCCACACATTAGAAGCAACAATTAAAGACAACCAAAACCCTCTAGACTCCCCAATCACATGGAAAGAACTGGCCACAAAAACAAAATCTCTCCACCTAAAGAAAGCCTGTGGCCCAGACAACATCAAAAATGAAATGCTCAAGTTCAGCAATATGGAGATGCAGGGTGCGGTACTCAAATTATTCAACATCATATTACGTTCAGGCTGTTTTCCCGATATCTGGTGCCAAGGACTAATCTCCCCCATATATAAAAGTGGAAACAAATCAGACCCAAATAACTACCGCGGCATCTGTGTCAACAGTTGTCTAGGGAAGTTATTCTGCAGTATTCTAAATAGTAGATTACTTGATTTTCTTAACAAACATAATATCCTCAGAAAAAACCAAATAGGCTTTCTTCCAAAACACCGCACCGCCGACCATATCTATACCCTTCACACCCTCATTGAAAAACATATACACCAAACAAAAAATGGGAAAATATTTGCCTGTTTCATCGACTTCAAGAAAGCCTTTGACTCTATATGGCACGAAGGGCTCTATTATAAACTTCTTCAGAGTGGAATAGGGGGCAAAGTCTATGACCTTATTAAATCAATGTATCTGAAAAACAAATGCGGGGTCAAAATTGGAGACAAACGCACCGATTTCTTCACCCAGAGAAGAGGCGTCCGGCAGGGCTGCAATTTGAGCCCGACCCTGTTCAACATATACATAAATGAATTAGCAGACATGCTGGAGCAAAGCGAGTCACCAGGTCTCCGTCTCCTGGATGGAGAAGTGAAATCCCTGTTCTATGCGGACGACCTGGTTCTGCTGTCTCCCACAGAACAGGGATTACAGCAACAACTAGACCTACTCGACAAATACTGCCAAAATTGGGCTCTAACAGTAAATCTAAAGAAAACCAACATCATGATTTTTCAAAAAAGGCCCAGATGTCAGGAAAACAAATACCAGTTTACCCTCAGTGATACCACTATAGGACACACTATGAGCTACACCTACCTTGGTCTAACTATTACAGCATCAGGGAGCTTCAGCATAGCAGTGAATGCACTAAAAGAAAAAGCCCAAAGAGCCCTATATGCAATAAAAAGAAAATTCTACAACATCCAAATCCCAATCAAAATCTGGCTCAAAATATTTGACAGCATAATCCTGCCCATTGCACTGTACGGTAGTGAAGTATGGGGCCCGCTAAATCACCAAAGCTACACTAAATGGGAAAAACACACAATAGAAGCCCTACATGCAGAATTCTGCTGAAGCATCCTTCGCACCCAAAGAAAAACGCCAACAAATGCATGCAGAGCCGAACTAGGCAGATACCCACTGATAATAAACATCCAAAAACGAGCACTAAACTTCCTAAATCACCTCAAATCTAGCTCCCCAGACACCCTTCATTTCAAAGCCTTTCAGACCCAAGAGCTAAACCCAGAAAAGAGTCCCCTGAGTCAGCTGCTACTGAAACTAAGTACTCAGCCGGACCCTGACCAGCCCCAGACCAACACAGCCGTCCAAACACCAATCCGAGTGAACCAAATCATTAAAAAATGCAAAGAAACCTACCTGGAACATTGGAACAAAATAACCGAAAGCCAAAGCAGATTAGAATGTTACCGGGCCCTAAAAAGAGAATATAAACTGGCAGACTACCTCACGACCATCAGAGACACAAAACAGAGACAGACAAAACAGAGACAGACCCTCACCAGGTACAGACTAAGCGACCACCAACTGGAAATTGAAAAAGGCAGATACAAGAAATCCTGGCAGCCTAGAGAGAATAGAATATGCGATCAATGTCTGGCCGGCGAGGTTGAAACAGAGATGCATTTCCTCCTAAAATGCGAAAAATTCAACACATCAAGAAACATATTATTCAACAAGCTAAGCCAAACAACCCCAGATTTCAAGGAATTGGATGACCTGTCAAAATTGAGATTAGTCCTGGGAGAAGGAGACAGACCATACCTTGGGGCCAAATATGTAACAACATGTCACAACCTGAGGACTGTTTAAAATTAAGACTGTTTAAAATTAATATTGAACGTACCAAATGAAGTACAAAGACTGTTTAAAATTAATATTGTTTAAAAGTAATATTGTATGTACCCAACAAATGTCAAATCGATTGACACCTACAGAATGTTGGAAAACTGTACCTTTTTGCTATGTAAGCTTTGGCAATATGGTTCTCTGTAAACTTTCATGCCAATAAAGCATTTGAATTGAATTGAATTGAATTGAATTGACTATGGCACTGAATTAAGTAGCTACAAAGAGAATAAAGGGTTGACTTCGAGACTCGCGGACGGAAAAACCGGTGAGCGCTCATTGTATTTTGTGTATATAAAATAACCCGCGGTTGTATAACCAGTAAGTTTAAAACTAAGTTACAGGAGTAAGGAGAAGATGGGAAATAATGGCAGTCGAGTGGATTCGTCCGATCCTGCCAAGAAAGGAGCCCGAGGCAAGGTAAAACAGGAGGCTGCAAATGGTAAAATCAAGATATGTAAAAGAATGAATGACAGAATAAAAAAGCTTGTGCAACATCGAAAAAAGGTAGGAGATCCCATCGTTCCACCGGGATCACCAGCCGATACTGTAATAAAAGAAACAGGAGACGATCGGTATGCGGTAACTTTTAGTAGTGATCTGTATGGATGGTCGGGTGGAGATTGGCCTTATGGGGGAAGTTTTAAAATACCTTTAATAAAAGAATGAGAAGAAATGACTAGAAATGAAGGAGGGGATCCTGAGTGGGACACCCCCTATATGTTATGGTGCTTTGCTAGGTGGATGGAAGTAGCAAAAAGACACCAACCCCCAAAGAAGAAGGGGAAACAGGAAGAGGCAGAGGCTAGTCAGAAAAAGGAAGAGGTGCTGCCTAAGGCTCCTGTTGTGGGAATGTATCCCCGAACCCCAGCGGGAGATCCGGTTGAGATGGGGGAAGAGTTAAATAATTTACTAATGATAGCGGCTGCTCTAAGACAGCAACCGGCACGATTTCTGGTGCCGCCTCCATACAATCCAGCAGGTCTAGCGGCACCACAGCCAGTTGTACCCCTACCAGGGGCACAGCCTGGAGCTCCACCCCCACCCGCAGATGAACCCGTAATTGAACCTCCTCCTCCAGCAGAGGCACTCGGAGCAGGAGCTGCTGCACTGCCTGGTAGTAATGTACAGGACCTACCCTCAAGTAACGGACCTACAACTAGGTCACAAACAAAAGAAACAGCCCCTAGAGACAGAGGCGCGCTCGAACCTGACACTACTACCCATCAACTTCCTCGAGTCATGATAGGAGAGGTGGCAGTGTTAAAACCATGGTCCCCAGCGGAAGCTAGAGCTATGATAGCTGAGGCACCAGACCCCTTAAAGAAGCCCACTGTCTTTCATAATTGGCTAGAACAAATGTGTACCATTTACAGCCCTCTTCCTGGGGATGTGCTAATGCTGCTAAAATGTGCGTATGGGTCCTCATGGTCGACCCTAAGGGACGGATTTGCTGTTCCCCTGGGAGAAAATGGAGATTGGCGACAAGATGATGTACAACTGGACCAGGGAAATTAGTCTTTTGCTCACTGGTTAGAACATAGAGGTAAAGAGGCTATAATGAGAGGAGCCAAGAAGCTTAGTGACATAGGAGAAGTTACTCGATGTCTGCAAAGAAAGGAGGAGACAATTCCTGATTTTGTAGCTCGATTTAAAAGCAAGTGGGAGGAACATGCGGGAGTTCCGTTAGCAGACAATGGACCTTTGGCAGTACAAACACTGCTAAACTGCATGTTTAAGATGATACAATTCCATTACACGTGATCTATGGAACGCTTGCTTCTTTGAGTGTATAAATATGCTGCATTCGCTGATGTCCTTTAGAGATGTTGGCCTAGCCTTTGTCCAGGCAGCTCTCTCCTTGTATACACTGGTATGCAAGTAAAATAAAGCTTTGCTTATCTGACGGTACAGTTTGTTTCAGAGTCTTACTCGGAGTCGAAACTTCGACAGTATTTCTTGGAGGTTCCACCGAGATCGCTTGCTGTACTGGTGAGTAAACGGACAAAGACACGGTATCTTTCTGGGAACGAATCCTAACTGGCCAGTTATAAGTGGCATTAGCCACCAAAGGGATTCCCTCTCAGTCTGAAAACTAGTGTGTTCAGTTTGCTATCGGCTACAGTACTGCGGTCAGTTGAGACTCATTTTTCCAGGGTTGAGTTGTCATTTTTGTGATTATTTCCTCTTTCAGTTTATCAGAAAAGGAGACGATTTCGGAAACCTGAGCCCTGAAATAGACCGTCCAGATAAGACACAGTAAAGTCGGGTGATCCCGGACTAAGAAAGGTACCAAGGGTAAAAGGAAAAGCGCTAGAAGTTTGATACTGCAGTGGGGGTGGGTCCCCCGGAGATTAAGAAGCCAGAGAGAGAGTCTTGCGGCAGAAGGCAGGAGACCTTCAGAGATAGTAGGGGGTGGGTCCCCTGGAGATTAAGAAGCCGGAGAGAGAGTCTTGCGGCAGAAGGCAGGAGACCTTCAGAGATTTCATTAAAGTATAAGGACTCAGTTCTGCAGTGGCGAATAACACAGACTGAGAATTGTCTATTGTTCAGTATATAGTATAAGATTTTAATGAGTTACCTAATTTGTTTACCTGTGTGGTCTGTCGCGTTAGTTATTATTAGTCTTGTTATTGTTAGTATGTGTTTCTTTTCATCTCTTACAGCAACTTGGTTGCAAAATCGCAAAGGGGAAACGGGTTATCGCGATCCAGAGAAATTACACCTAGTTGAGACTAACCAACAGGAAAGTCCCAATTAAGTAAAAAAAATGGGTGCCAAACCTAGTAAAATCCCAGAGAAAGGCACCCCTGCTTGTTATATTTTTCAAAACTGCGGTCAAGTTTCAATCAATGACCTGCCAAGGTGGTCCAGATGGACCCGACATGGGAAATAGCCATTTCCACCAGATGGCACCTTTAACATAGACAGAATTACCTGTCTCGAGGAATGCCTCATAAAAAGGGACCCAACCAGAAAAGGAAAAAAAGCAGTAAATTGGTCAGCCTTCTCAGATTGGAAAAAGGAAGCAGAGAGGCGACGCGAACAAAGTATAGAAGTTAGTAAACATAATAAAAAGAGGGATGAGATTAATCAGGAATAGAATAAACAACAAAAAGTTAAACAAAATCAGGGTTGGCAGGGTCCACAAAATTTATTTGGAAACGGAAATACCCAAGCCCAGGTTCACACTCGTCCACAGACTAATTGGACAACTAGCAATCCCTGGGGAAATCAAAGTGGCCCAAACGAAGAGTTTGGACAAAATCCAAATTGTTCAGCATGACGTTACTTGGAGCCCACCCCAGACATTGCCCAGGAACAACAGGCTGTGGTACAATTGCCTGCAGTATCATTAAATTCTAAAGAAGAGCCATTTATAAATTTAAATATGAATGGAACACAAGTTCCATTTTTTGGTAGACACTGGAGCAACTAATTCGGTCTTGACTAAACAATATGCAGTAGGAGCACCTTGTACCAATCAGAGCGTCAAGTGTGTAGGACTTTCAGGAACAACCCAGACTATGGTATGGCCGATTCCATTGGATGTACAGATGAAAGACTTTCATGAACAGCATGCATTCTTATTATCTGAAGACGTTCCCATCAACTTATTAGGAAGAGATTTGTTGTGTAAAATGAAAGCAGTGATATCATGTACGGAAAAAGGACTGAAGGTACATGTTCCAACTGACAGATGCGGGATGTACCCATTGTAGGTCCACAATTCTCTTATTTTGTATTGTTGGACTAATCATGATGACAACCTCAGTAAACAATTACTGATGGTTGTGGGAGCATTGCAGTATGTCACAAGATCAGTATCAGAATACCAGAAGCAGTTTAATTTTGGACATTGGCATGATAAATTGCACTGTACAGCCTATTATGACAAAACGGGAGAAGATCTAGGAGTGGCAATTAATTACAAGCCCTTTCTGCATCAGAAATATTCATTTAAAATCCGAAGAATTTTAATTGGGCAAGAAGGAATAGCGTCACCAATCTTGTTGACCCAAACAGCATGGGAATTATTCAGGGTAAAAGACTCTAAACCTTCTGATCTAGGACAGATGGTCCTACGCCTATCAAAAGCTGCAGTTCAACAGGAGTGGAGAATAAGTCAGGGTTGGTTCAAGACCTAAGAGCAGTTAACGAGTCTGTTCTCCCTGCCTACCTGGTGGTCCCAAACCCAGCCACTATCCTGACCAGTATACCTCCTAATTCAAGGTATTATACGGTCATTGATCTCTGCTCAGCCTTCTTCAGCATTCCTATTCACCAAGATTCCCAGTTCCTGATTGCCTTCACGTTCAAAGGAACCCAATACACATGGACCAGGCTGCCACAAGGCTATACAGAAAGCTCAACTATCTTTTCGCAGTGCCTCAAACATGATTTACAGGACATTGTCTTAACCGATGGGTCAACCCTCATACAGTACGTAAGCGACCTGCTAATTGCATCACCTACCCAATAGGCATTGTGAATCAATGACTCAGCTTATCACTAAGCCTCGTATAGACATTGTAGAAACTCCTCTGGACAATAGCGATTTTATATTTTATGTGTATGGATCAGCCCTCAGAGACTAAAAGGGCTCGCCAAAAAGTGCATATGCCATTCGCGATGATCATTCAATTATCGAAGCATGCTCACTACCATCTTTCTTTTCAGCACAACAAGCAGAACTGTTTGCCCTTACAAGAGCATGTATTTTAGCTACAGGAAAATCAGTGAATATTTATACTGACTCTCGGTATGCATTTGGAGTTACTCATGATTATGGTCAAATTTGGAAACTTAGAGGATTCCTGACTTTATCAGGATCTACAGTTAAAAATGCTGAACAAATTGATAACCTTTTAAAGGCTTTCCAGTGTCCTACAAAAATTGCTGTTATTAAATGCAAAGCACAGACAAGCAATCAAGACCAGGCTTCTTTGGGCAATGATAGGGCGGATCGAGCAGCTAAGGCTGCTGCTCTATCTGATACAGGGTCACAAGTGTCTGCATATGTTCTTAGAAATCAAGATCCAGACAATCTCCCACCCACAATTGATGACGTTTTGGCCTATCAATTACAGGCCAGTCCGGACGAAGTGTTAGCTTGGATGAATGATTCTTGTTTTAAAACACCTGAAGGAGTATGGGTCTACCATGATGGCCGCATGGTGGCTCCCAAGTCAATACTCCCATGGATTGCCCGATGTGTCCACATGTTCACATGCAGGCAAAGGGGGGATGGCAGACTATATCACACAAACTTGGTATTCACCAGGCATTGACAATTACAAAACAAATTAGTGAACAATGCATTACCTGCCAAACAATGAACCCAGGTAAAACGGAAAAGGTACAGGCTGCCTCCCACCCAAATCCAACAGGACCCTTTGTACATTTACAGATGGATTTTATTGAATTACTGGTATGTTTAGGATTTAAGTATGTATTAGTTATTGTAGATGTGTTTTCACGATGGATTGAAGCCTTTCCATGAAAAAAAAATGATGCAGTTACTGTTGCAAAATGGTTGTTAAAAGAAATTGTACCACGATTTGGTATACCTGCACAACTTTCAAGTGACAATGGATCACATTTTACTGGGACAGTTGCGCGAGAAATGTGTAAGGCTTTACAGATCAACCAACACTTCCACTGCAGCTATCATCCACAATCAGCGGGACTGGTAGAAAAAAAATATATAATGGTATGCTGAAAAATAAACTTTCCAAACTCTGCAGCGAGACAGGACTTAAATGGGTCGAACTTTTACCCTTGGCATTGATGGTAAGGCGATCAGCAACAAACAGAACGACGGGACTGTCACCACGTGAAGTCGTCATGGGACGACCTCAGAGACTGCCATTTTCTGCACCCTTCACTGACAAGCAGATGGACATTCACAAGATGGATGAACATATGTTGAATTATTGCATTGCCTTAACTAAGTGTATTTCCAGTTTCCACCAACAGGTCAAGCAAGCCCTGGTTGAACCAGCTGAAGGAAGGTGCCATAGCCTAGAACCAGGAGACAACGTATACGTGAAAGTATTCAAGAGAAAAGTATTCAAGAGAAAGAATGGTCTCCAACCCAGATTTGAAGGTCCGTACCAAGTACTCCTAGCAACTAATACTGCTGTAAAGGTGAAAGAGAGACCAACATGGATCCACGCCTCCCACTGCAAAAGAGCTCCAGAAAACAAGGAAAAGGAATCACCAACCCCATCAGTAAATGGAACTGGACATTAGGACTATGTTTCCTTGGGACACTTATAATACCTGCAATGCCCGAATTGTATATAAATACATTTTTGTATATGGCATACACGTACGCAACAATGGTAAGCGCTTCCAGCTGTTGGGTTTGTGCCCATGTTCCCATACATAGTAAAGGGGGAATTCCAATAAGACCTATCCCCTTCAACAAGTCAGAGACGATGGAATGGATTTTACGCCAAAATGGGAGTATTACCAAGTATGAGTTAAATGGCCCAAAAAGATTATAGTAGATGAAGACTGGCAAAGGCATTGGACCTCGGCAGGCTACAATTTGGACACTCTCAAAGGATGGTATCAGCCTAAGTATGACCATGCTAGACAGCTCCCCTCCCTGGTCCTCACCAATACATCTGGGATAGGGAGACCAGTAAGCTCCTTGTGCCTGGATAAGAGTAAGAGTAGAGGACCAAGCGTTGGCCACAGTTATTATGCAGAACCAGTTAAAGTAATGATGCAGGTACAGATCAAGGACCTATTTGATGGAGGAGGAAAGATTAAATGCAATCTTGCTAGACTAGGTTGTCCTTGATAAGGACAAAAGGAGGGAATGTGGAAATATGATTTTGCCCTTACTAGTGCATGATGGGATACTTGACATCTAATGTATTTTTGTACCATTGCCTGTGGACTAAAACTGAGTCAGCAGCAACTAATGTAATCTTCTGACCTATTGCAATTAAGTTAATCACAACCTGCCAGAACAATACATTGCAGAACTATTGGGTAACCGCACTGCTAATGACATCTGGCCAAAGAATGAAAACAATTCTGTTAAAGGTCTGTGAT
Source organism: Somniosus microcephalus (assembly GCF_052327205.1). Lineage (NCBI taxonomy): Eukaryota > Metazoa > Chordata > Chondrichthyes > Squaliformes > Somniosidae > Somniosus > Somniosus microcephalus. Next base: position 32,916,678 of record NC_141000.1, on the reverse strand, counting down.
GAAATATATTCCATTCATCACTGCCTGTGACTGTGGTTGGTTTCAGTGTCATTTCCCTTCCCCCAGTCCTCATTGTATTATGTATTGGAATGTGCTGGAATGTGCTGTGTGTAGGGCTCCGCCCATACCTGGCCCCTTTTGTAAGCTGGCTCAGTCTGGCCTCAGCCTCCAGAAGGAAGACATCTCTCTCTTTTACGTGTTACTTTCTAAGTTAATAAAAGCCTTGTTTTGTTTCGCTAACATCGAGTCTCGGAACTTATTGAGGCACATCAATTTTATTAACTTATTTTTCAACACTATGGACCAACTCCTGAAACCCGAACGTTTGGATTTGGATCAACATGCTCCGGACACATCAGCACGCTTCGGACACTGGTTTGAGTGTATGGAATTCTTCCTGGACAATTCCGCAGCCATCAAAGACGCTACGGACGCTGCGAGGATGAGACTCGGAATTCTGCGGAATTGGGTAAGCCACCGGGTTTACCCCCTCATCCAAGACGCCGATACGTACCTGGCCGCCTGCGACATCTTAAAGGCGCATTACCAGCAGCCTACGAATGAGGTGTATGCTAGGCATCTACTCGCTACTCGCGCACAGCGACCTGGGGAATCGGTGGAGGAGTTCCTAAGCATCCTGAAAATGCTTGGCAAAGACTGTAAGTGCCGAGATGTAAAAGCCGCAGTGTACACCGACGAGCTTGTTCGCGATGCCTTTATCACAGGCCTCAGCTCCACTTACATCCGGCAAAGACTGCTGGAAAAAACGGGGTTGGACCTGAAACAGGCTGCGGACACCGCGCGGTCCCTGGATGTGGCCCAGAGAAACTCGGACTCCTACTCTTCAGCCCGCGCCGTCCACGCCGCCACGTGCGCACCGAGGGCGCCGCCATCTTGGAAGGCATCTTCCCCGCCCGGCAGCCCGACACCGGCGGGGCCCAGCTCTCCCCCCAGAAGCCCTACGACAGCCGCGACGCGTCAGGGACCCAACTGCTACTTCTGCGGGCAGCCAAAGCACACCAGAAACCTGTGCCCGGTGAAAGGCACCACCTGCTTTAAGTGCGGTAAGAAGGGGCACTTCGGGAAGGTGTGCAGAGGGAACCCCGCCGGAAAACCAACCGCCGGAAAACCCGCAACCGCCGCGTGTGCGCCGTGGGAGCGGCCATCTTGGACGCCATCTTGCCCGACCTCGTGGGGTCTGCCATCTTATGAGCAGACAGCGTGGACGCCATCTTGTATCGATCAGGGCCCTACAGTGGCATCGGTCACAGTGGACCAGACCAGGCCGCACCCGCTATCCAAATCAATGGTGGACATCGAGGTAAACGGGTGCCGGGTTAAATGCTTAATTGACAGTGGAAGCACGGAGAGTTTTATCCACCCTGAACTGGCACAGCAACTCTCCCTAAAGGTGGTCCCTACTCAGGGTACCATCTCTATGGCTGATAAAACCCAGACATCGACCATTCTGGGTTACTGCACGGTACAATTGGGCGTTAACGGAACTGTATACGATAATTTTAAAGTGTTAATCATGAAGAACCTATGTGCGAGCGTGATCTTGGGCCTGGATTTCCAGTGCAACCACCAAAGCATCACGCTCAAGTACGGTGGGTCCCAGCCGCCCCTCACAGTGTGCGGTCTGGCTACCCTGAAGGTAAAGCCACCTTCGCTATTCGCGAACCTTACCCCTAACTGCCGGCCAATAGCGACCAAAAGCAGGAGGTACAGCTGGGAGGACAGGCGGTTTATCGCGACCGAGGTAGACAGGCTCCTGAAAGAGCACATTATTGAACGCAGCAACAGCCCATGGCACGCCCAAGTGGTAGTGGTAAGGGGTAGCGAGAAGAAACGGATGGTGATCGACTATAGTCAAACGATCAACAGGTACACCCAACTAGACGCCTACCCGCTACCCCGCATATCAGAAATGGTGAACCAAATCGCCCAATACCGGGTGTTCTCCACCATCGACCTCAAGTCAGCGTACCACCAGCTCCCTATCAGACCAGAGGACCGCCCGTACACCGCCTTCGAGGCGAACGGACGCCTCTACCAATTCCTCAGAGTCCCCTTTGGGGTGACGAATGGGGTCTCGGTCTTTCAGAGGGAGATGGACCGCATGGTCGATGACCACCACTTGCAGGCAACCTTCCCCTACCTCAACAACGTCACCATCTGCGGCCACAATCAGCAGGATCACGACTCGAACCTCGAGAGGTTCCTGGAAACCGCACAAAAACTCAACCTCACCTACAACGAGGACAAGTGCGTTTTCAACACCACGCGCCTCTGCATACTAGGCAGCGTGGTGGAGAATGGGGAAATCGGACCAGACCCCGACCGATTGCGCCCCCTACGGGAGCTGCCCCTGCCCAACACTCCCAAAGCCCTGAAAAGGTGCCTGGGGTTATTTTCTTATTATTCCCAATGGGTCCCCAACTACTCCGACAAAGCCCGCCCCCTCTTGAAAGCATCCTCTTTTCCGCTCTCTGCTGAGGCCCACGCCGCCTTCAAAAGCATTAAGCAGGATATTGAGCGGGCCACGCTACAGGCAGTGGACGAGAACACTCCATTTCAAGTGGAAAGTGATGCGTCTGACTTCGCCTTGGCGGCCACCCTCAACCAGGCGGGGCGGCCCGTAGCTTTCTTCTCGAGGACCCTCCAAGGCCCCGAGATCAGACACTCCTCCGTGGAAAAGGAGGCCCAAGCCATCGTGGAGGCAGTGCGCCACTGGCGCCACTACCTAGCCAGCAAACGCTTCACCCTACTTACCGACCAGCGGTCGGTAGCGTTTATGTTCAATAATAAACAGAGGGGGAAGATTAAAAATGATAAGATTCTTAGGTGGCGGATCGAGCTCTCCACCTTCGAGTACGACATCATTTACCGGCCAGGGGCCCTTAACGAATCCCCTGACGCCCTCTCACGAGGGATGTGTGCCAGCGCCACCGGGGATCGGCTACAGACCCTCCACAATGACCTCTGCCACCCAGGGGTCACGCGGCTGTTCCACTTCATAAAGTCCCGTAACTTACCCTACTCGATTGAGGAAGTTCGGTCTCTGACCAGGAACTGCCGCACTTGCGCTGAGTGCAAGCCTCGGTTCTACCGCCCAGATAGAGCCCACTTAATCAAAGCTACACGGCCCTTTGAGCGGCTCAGCTTAGATTTCAAGGGCCCCCTCCCGTCCGTCGACCGCAATGTTTACTTCCTGAACATTGTGGACGAATACTCCCGGTTCCCATTCGCCTTCCCCTGCCCAGACATGACCAGCGCCACGGTCATTAAATGCCTCAACAGCCTGTTCTGCCTGTTCGGTATGCCGAGCTACATCCATACGGATAGGGGGGCGTCCTTCATGAGTGAAGAGCTACGCTAGTACATGCTGTCCAAGGGGATCGCCACGAGCCGTACCACCAGCTACAACCCCCGGGGTAACGGCCAGGTGGAGCGAGAGAACGGGACAGTGTGGAAAGCAGTCACTCTAGCTCTAAGGACCAAGGGCCTCCCTATCTCCCGCTGGCAGGAAGTCCTCTCGGATGTGCTCCATTCGATACGGTCGCTATTGTGTACGGCCACTAATGCCACGCCTCATGAACGTATGTTTGTCTTTCCCCGGAAATCCACCTCAGGTGTATCCATGCCGCCATGGCTCTCCACCCCAGGTCCGGTACTCGTGCGAAGGCATGTGAGGGGCCACAAGACGGACCCTCTCGTGGAGCCAGTACACCTACTCCACGCCAACCCCCAATACGCATATGTCCGGCACGCCGACGGAAGGGAGGACACCGTGTCCATAAAAGACGTCGCCCCAGCCGGCATTGACAACAACCACGGCAATAGCAGCGACAATGAACTCAGCAATTCTTACCCACCCACTACTCTTTTCAACGATCACAGCAACCCTTACCCACCCACTACTCTTTCATCACCCCCGGAAGAACATCGACCAACGGCACCCCCACCAACTACCCCTTCAACAACCCTGGCGGCACCCCCGGCAGAGACCCAGGAGGCTACCGGGGACACCCAGCCGACACCCGCGGCACCACGTCGGTCGCAGAGGGCTATCAAACCCCCGAACAGACTAAATCTATAGAAGGGGTGAATGTGATGAAATATATTCCATTCATCACTGCCTGTGACTGTGGTCGGTTTCAGTGTCATTTCCCTTCCCCCAGTCCTCATTGTATTATGTATTGGAATGTGCTGGAATGTGCTGTGTGTAGGGCTCCGCCCATACCTGGCCCCTTTTGTAAGCTGGCTCAGTCTGGCCTCAGCCTCCAGAAGGAAGACATCTCTCTCTTTTACGTGTTACTTTCTAAGTTAATAAAAGCCTTGTTTTGTTTCGCTAACATCGAGTCTCAGAACTTATTGAGGCACATCAAGGTCATATTGAACTTGTGTTCTTCACTGTATAAATATGATAATCAGACATGAGTGAGCAAATCATTTTTTGGTAACAAGATTCAAACAAAACCTCCTGACAGAATATAATTAACTAACTTTGTCTGAAGACATTTCTGTCCTGCTGACCTTTTGATTGTCCTTGTTTAAACTCTTAGGGCTAGAAATTCAGTCGGCTTTGCACCCAGTTTTCGCCCAAAGAGGGCTTTTGCGCCACTTGCTGAGCTTTCGCCGATATTCAGCGCTGCGGTAATGGCGGCGTTAGCCAGTAGTGCTGCGCCGCCACCGATGACGTCATCAGTGTGCGCAGTGCCCCGCTACCGCCCCGCTACCGCCCCGCTACCGGCCCGACCGCCATATTGAGTTGCGGCCGCCTCTTCCGCAGCGGCCGCAAACAGCGATCAGAAAACGGGGCCGTACTGTAGCGTTAGTGGGGCGAGTTAAGGCGGATGTGCGGCCGGCCGCTTTTTCGGCGGCCGCCTGCCCGCACCTCCTTCCCCGGCCTCCTCCACCACCCCCCCCCGCGGCATTGCCGGCTGTTTTCCGGGAGCCCGACACTTCTCCGTGGTGCCGGGCTCATTTGCCGGCACTAGCGAGCGGCGATCTCGCTGTTGCAGGCACCTCCCCCTTAAGAGAGGGAGGAAGGCCTGCAGTACCGCAGCCTGCCGCTCCGCAGCGGGTGGCGCTGCGGCACCTAGCGCACCGATATTCAGTTTCAGCGCCCCAAGCGGGGGCGCCAAAACCCTTCAATAGCGGCCGGATTCGACATCGGGCGCTGAAACTGAATTTCCGGCGGGCGCAAGTGGCTCCGCGCGCAGCGGTAGCTTCTGGGCGCAAGCGAGCTGGCGGGCCCAAACTGAATTTCTAGGCCTTAATGTGTTTAAAGGATGGTCACCTAAAGCATCCGCAGTGTTGGAATTGTTTGTTCACCCGATGGTTATAATTTGTGTAGTGACAGGAGTTTTATTTATATTAATTTGTATAATGTGGATAAGAGTGAGATATCTGTTAGCGCAAACAGTAGAATCAGTAGCATCTGTAAAAAGAGCTACGAAAGTACTAGAGAGAAAGGAAAGAAAAAGAGCAAACCAGGATGACTATGATGAAGAAGATTGTCTAAAAATGCGTCCTTTCCCAAAGGGATATTATCCTCCCTATGAAAACGAACTGAATACAATGCCGTAAAGCAGTGTTGATCAGTAAAGATCAACAAGGAGGGAATTGTGGGAGAAAACGTATTAAACATTAAGGCATGCTGGGATACTTGACCACTTTACTAATTGAACAAAGGACACTAAACTAGTTAAAACTAAAAGAACTGCTGACTGCCATAATAAAGTCAAGCTGACCTTTTGGCTTAGGACATCTGGTGATAAAATGTGAACATAGTAATCTGTTTCTTGAGAACAATGGAACCTATGAAACCATATGTTGAAATGTAATGTAAGCTAATCACATGAAGTTGTTTACCTTGCTGTATAACTATGAGCGCTGTACAATAGTAATTTAGAGTGCTGGTGAGCAGTAGGGACTGCTGCAGACTCTCCGTGATATCATGTAATAAATTCCTAAAGCGAACCTCGAAGTCTCCGTCTGATAGTTAATTTCTTCGACATGCGGGAGTCGAGAGAGGTGGTGGTGAGGTGGTACTTGACATTTTGTTTTCGGATGATGCTGTCGAGGGGCAGCATGTAGATGTGAAATAGGCAGGAGGCAAGGATAGATTCTTGGGGTCTTCAGACGTAACTGTGTGGGTTCAGGAAGAGAAGCCATTGCGGATGATTATCTGGCTATGACTAGATAGTTAAGAATGGAGCCAGGTGGATGACAAGGAAGAGTCGTTGGAGGAGGATGGTGTGGTAACCTCCCTTGTTCCAAAATTCAATTTTTCTTTTAAAAAAAATGCTTCTTCCACACTCCTTTACCAACCTTCAAATGATTTGTGTGCAAGGCTGCTTTAAATACAGGTGCTGGAAATGTGTCATCGATGGCGTCATCAGACCCACAATCTATAATAGGGCCGGGAAACCCACATGGCTGGTTTAATTGGGGCCACTACGCTAAAGTGGCTCTGAAGAGCGGGCTGGTCAAGACATCGTGTTCCCAACTCGCTACATGGCCCGCACACACCCGACCCGACACAGAAGTAACAATTCCAGCCTCTGTCTCACAGATGTGTGCAATTAGCATTTACTTTTTCTAACTGTAGTGTATGTACCTTTAAGAGGAGAACTACTTTTACAGCTCCTGTATACTGTAGTACAGGCAGTGACCACACCTGTATATAAACCCTGTGTAGGGATCTGTACTGTTAGTCTTTAGACTACCCTCATCCAGTAAACACCTGTTGATTGTTAATCTGCAGTCTCCGTCTATTTATTGAAGAACACCATACCTTAAGATTCACGGATTTAACACTAACAGTCAAGTGCAGATAATTAGTTGATTTCAAAAGTCAATTTATAACATTATTATATAAATACAATGCTTCTTTCTCTCCCTATGTTACCTCTATTTCCTCCTCTCTAACTTCAGTCTCTCACCCCTTTCTCTGACCCCTTTCATTATCACTCTCCGTTAGTTTAATATATTAAAAACAATTATAGAACACAAAACAAAAGCTACAATAGGTGTGGTTATTTTCTCTCTCTTTCTCCCTCTGATGCACACACAGACACACACATCTACAGATTTAAACAGCAATTAACATAAATTTTACCTCAGTAAAACTTTTGAAATTTGTCTTTTGTGTTTCTAAATTTCTTGAAGAAAAACTAATATGCAGAAAATAAAGAAAATATCCCATCAGCATAGCTGACTGAATGGTACAGATGCAGATGTGAAGTTAGCTACACTGCACATGCTAAGAGTGCACAATCTAAATTCAGCTCACAAATCAATGTCGGGGACAAAAAAATTAAGTTTGATAAAGTACCACATATTAGACTTATTAGCAAAATTCAAACCCATGGGATTAAAGGGACAGTGGTAGGAGGATACAAAATTGGCTAAGGGATAGAAAGGAGAGAGTAGTGGCGAATGGTTGTTCTGCAGACAGGAGGGAAGTATACAATGGTGTCCCCCAGGGGTTGGATTTAGGATCAATGCACTTTTTGACATGTATTAATGACCTGGACTTGGGTATACAGGGCATAATTTCAAAGTTTGCAGATGACACAAAACTCGGAAATGTAGTAAACAGTGAGGAGGATAGTAACAGGCTTTAGGAGGAGACAGATAAACTGGTGAAATGGGCAGACCCCTGACAGATGACATTTAATGCAGAGAAGTTTGAAGTAATGCATTTTGGAAGGAAGAATGCAGAGAGGCAATATAAAATAATTGGTACAATTTTAAAGGTGGTGCAGGAACAGAGGATTGATGTACACAAATCTTTGAAGATCCCATACGGGATCCTTAGCTTTATTAAAGGAGAAATAGAGTACAAAAGCAAGGAAGTTATCCTAAATCTTTATACCGGAAATTTTCGATTAACCGGCCCCTAAATAACCGGAACGCTCTATCCACCGGCAAAATTCAGGAGTCGGTTCAGGTAACTTTTTTTACTTTTAGTTACTTTTATTAATTGATTTGTTGCTATGCAAGGGTGTAGCTGAAGCTGTTGCTAAGCTACAGAGACGCTTACAACTTGTGCCGATTGTTTTGAAGCTGTATCTTTTACTATAGCGTTCGATTATCCGGAATTGTTGATGAATCGGCAACACGTCGGTCCCGTCTGTGCTGGATACCAGAAAGTTTCCTGTAAATCATTAGTTAGACCTCAATTCTGGGCACCACCAATGTTCCCCCTAAGGTGCGCGGGCGCACGGCTGCACATCAATTGCGAAGTCTGGCGTAGGCTGCTCACAAGCTGCTGCCGTTGGAAGATACTGCACACGCAACAAATTTAAAGGGATCGCACACAGAAAAACGGATTTAGAGCGAACATTGGGCACCACCTTTTAGGAAGGATGTCAAGACCTTGGAGGAGGTGCAGAGGAGATTTATTAGAATGGTATCAGGAATAAGGGACTTCAGTTATGTGGAGAGACTGGAGTAGCTGGGATTGTTCTCCTTAGAAGGTTAAGGGGAGATTTAATAGAGGTGTTCAAAATTTTGAGGGGTTTTGATAAAGTGCATAGGAAGAAACTGTTTCTACTGGCAGGAGGGTCGGTAACCAGAGGACACAGATTTAAGATAATTAGCAAAAGATGAGCAATATTCCCCGCTAAGCTGCGTGGCCGAACAGCCGCACGGTCATCTGTAAGCTCCCGTGCAGGCCACTCACCGGCTTATATACACTAGGTACCGCGCATGCGCAAAAATTTGAATGGCCTGCACATTGGAGGAGGCAGGCTGTGTAGGAGGGAGTGCGGCATACAGGGAACATTGGAGATGAGGAGAATTTTTTTCATGCAGCGAGTTGTTGTGATCTGGAATACACTGCCTGAAAAGGTGGTGGAAGCAGATTCAGTAGTAACTTTCAAAAGGGAATTGGATATATACTTGAAAAATGAAAAATTTACAAGGCTATGGGGAATGAGATTAATTGGATAGCTATTTCAAAGAGCCAGCACAGGCATGATGAGCTGAATGCCATCCTTCTGTGCTGTATCATTTTTTTATTCGTTCCTGAGATGTGGGCGTCACTGGCAAGGCCAGCATTTATTGCCCATCCCTAATTACCCTTGAGAAGGTGATGGTGAGCTACCTTCTTGAACTGCTGCAGTCCGTGTGGTGAAGGTACTCCTACAGTGCTGTTAGGGAGTGAGTTCCAGGATTTTGACCCAGTGACGATGTAGGAACGGTGATATATTTCCAAGTCAGGATGGTGTGTGACTTGGAGGGGAACTTGGAGATGATGGTGTTCCCATGCGCCTGCTGTCCTTGTCCTTCTAGGTGGTAGAGGTCGCAGGTTTGGGAAGTGCTGTTGAAGAAGCCTTGCTGAGTTGCTGCAGTGCATCTTGTAGATGTTACACACTGCAGCCACGGTGCGTTGGTGGTGGAGGGAGTGAATATTTAAGGTGCTGGATGTGGTTCCAATCAAGCAGGCTGCCTTGTCCTGGATGGAGTCGAGCTTCTTGAGTGTTGTTGGAGCTGCACTCATCCAGGCAAGTGGAGAGTATTCCATCACACTATTGACTTGTGCCTTGTAGATTGTGGAAAGGCTTTGGGGAGTCAAGAGGTGAGACATTCGCTGCAGAATGTCCTACCTCTGATCTGCTCTTGTAGCCACAGTACTTATGTGGGTGGTCCAGTTAAGGTTTTGGTCAATGGTGATCCCCAGGATATTGATGTTGGGGGATTCAGCGATGGTAATGCTGTTAATTGTCAAGGGGTGGAGGTTAGACTCTCACTTGTTGGAGATAGTCATTGCCTGGCACTTGTGTGACACGAATGTTACTTGCCACTTATCAGCCCAAGCCTGAATGTCGTCCAGGTCTTGCTGCATGTGGGCATGGAGTACTTCATTATCTGAGTAGTTGCGAATGGCAATGAACACTGTGCAAATTTCAGCAAACATCCTCACTTCTGACCGTATGTTGGAGGGAAGGTCATTGATGAAGCAGCTGAAGATGATTGGGCCTAGGACACTGCCCTGAGGAACTCTTGCAGCAATGTCCTGGGGCTGAGATGATTGGCATCTAACAACCACAACCATCTTCCTTTGTGCTAGGTATGACTCCAGCCAGTGGAGAGTTTTCCCCTGATTCCCATTGACTTCAATTTTACTAGGGCTCCTTGATGCCACACTCGGTCAAATGCTGCCTTGATGTCAAAGGCAGTCACTCTCACCTCACCTCTGGAATTCAGCTCTTTTGTCCATGTTTGGACCAAGGCTGTAATGAGGTCTGGAGTCGAGTGGTCCTGGGGGAACCCAATCTGAGCATCAGTGAGCAGGTTATTGGTGAGGAAGTGCCGCTTGATAACACTGTCGATGACACCTTCTATCACTTTGCTGATAATTGAGAGTAGACTAATGGGGTGGTAATTTGTCCTGCTTTTTGTGGACAGGACATACCTGGGCAGTTTTCCATTTTGTCAGGTAGATGCCAGTGTTGTAGCTGTACTGGAACAGCTTGGCTGGAGGTGCGGCTAGTTCTGGAGCACAAGTCTGCAGCATGATAGCCGGGATGTTGTCGGGGCCCATAGCCTTTGCTGTATCCAGTGCGCTCAACCATTTTTTGATATCACGTGGAGTGAATCGAATTGGCTGAAGACTGACTTTTGTGATGTGGGGACTGCATGAGGAGGCCGAGATAGATCATCCACTCGGCACTTCTGGCTGAAGATGGTTGCAAACGCTTCAGTTTTGACTTTTGCACATGCGTGCTGAGCTCCGCCACCATTGAGGATGGGGATGTTCATGAAGCATCTTCCTTCCGTTAGTTGTTTAATGGTCCACCACCATTCTCGACTGGATGTGGCAGGACTGCAGAGTTTTGATCTGATCTGTTGGTTGTGGGATCGCTTAGCTCTGTCTATAGCATGCTGCTTCTGCTTTTTAGCATACATGTAGTCCTGTGTTGAAGCTTCCCCAGGTTGGCTCCTCATTTTTAGGTACACCTGGTGCTGCTCCTGGCATACTCTTCTACACTCCTTATTGAACCAGGTTTGGTCACCTGGCTTGATGGTATTGGTAAAGTGAGGGATATGCCGGGCCATGAGGTTACAGATTGTGGTGGAATACAATTCTGCTGCTGCTGATGGCCCAAAGTGCCTCATGAATGTCCAGTTTTGAGCTGCTAGACCTGTTCTGGATCTGTTCCATTTAACATGGTGGTAGTGCCACAGAACACAATGGATGGTGTCCTCAGTGTGAAGTTGGGACTTCGTCTCAACAATGACTGTGCGGTGGTCACTGCTACCAATGCTATCATGGACAGATGCATCTGCGATAGGTAGGTTGGTGAGGACGAGGTCAAGTAGGTTTTTCCCTTGAGTTGGTTCTCTCACCACCTGCTGCAGGCCCAGTCTGGAAGCTATGTCCTTCAGAACTCAGCCAGCTCGGTCAGTAGTGGTGCTACCGAGCCACTCTTGGTGAAGTCTCCCACCCAGAGTACATTCTGTGCCCTTGCTACTCTCAGTGCTTCTTCCAAGTGGTGTTTCAGCTGAACCTATGATTCGAAGTCCCAGCCCAGACATCTGGGAGAAGCTGAATCCTTCAAGTAAAACTTTAAGTGAAGCATTAAAGGACACAAAAGGTAATTCAATGGATAAATTTATCTTTTTGTTCACCCATTTCAAATCAGACACACATTTATAATATATTAAAAATTTAACATATTTGCACATTTCCTGTGAATTTATCCATTTTCAATGCCTATGTACCCATTTATAATGGGAGCTTGTCAAGCCAAAACTATATTCTCTGACAGTCTCGAGCGTGCGGGTGTGGGGGCGGGTCCGGAGTAAAAATCGGCGAAATTGCCAGCGCGTCGGGAACCCGCTGTCATCCCGCCAACTTCCACATTTAACTCGGGCATGTTTGCCAGCGCGCCATGGACCTGCTCGGCAGAGGCGGGTGACCTCATTGAAGTACTTAAATGCTTGTTGAGAGACCCTTAAGAGGGTTTTAACGGCAACTTTTGGCTTTAACATGTTGCGCACGGGATTCACGCAGCTCGGGTACCTTGCTTATGAAGGGGAGGCGGAAGCTCAGTGTCCATTTGGTGAGTTCATTAATTGAGTGCTGGAAAAACACATAAATGCTCCCACATTACACCTGATTATTTAACTACAACAACAACAACTTGTAGTTATATAGCGCCTTTAACATAGTAAAATGTCCCAGGGTGCTGCACAGGAGTATTATAAGCCAAAAAAAATGAATGGAAAGGCTCTTGATGACTCCATTTGTGCAGAGATTTAGGTGTCAGCAGTTTGTCGGTCATTTCTGAAATCTTGGAAGCCGCTCTCACCACATTGCTAGTCACTATCAGAACATTGAGGGATTGGCCCTTTCATCTCCACTTTACCTGCCATCTACTACATCAGCTGCTTGCGCTTTCTCACCTTGGACCTCAGAGTCGGATCAAGATGAGCCCCAGCACCAACAACCCCAGCCACATCAGCAGCAGCAGCTGCAACACCAGCAGCAGCAACAGCAGCAACCACAACAGCAGCCTTCTCCTCAACAACCTGATGCTCCACAGGAGAGGGGGGGACACCACAGGGCTGCAGAGCACCGGAGAGGATACCCCCAATACAGAGTATACAGGCAGAGGATGAGCTTCCTGGTCATGACTGAGCAGCAGTGCTTCAGGAGGCTCAGGCTATCATGCCAGGCCGTCGCAGACATTTGTAGCTTGCTGGAACAAGACCTGCTGCCCAGAAGACCTGGTGGACATGCCTTACCAGTGACTATCAAAGTCACCACCACCCGTAACTTCTTTGCCTCAGGCTCCTTCCAGGGATTGGCAGCAGGCATTTGCGGAATCTCCCAGTCGGCCGCCCACAGATGCATCACACAGGTGACCAATGCCCTGTTTCACAAGTCAGTCAATTATATCAACTTTGCCACTGATGACCCCAGTGTTACTGAGCGGGCGCTCAGCTTTGCCCTTCTAGTTGGCTTCCCATGGGTGCAGGGCATCATCGACTGCACACATGTGGCCATCAGGGCACCCCATCATCACCCAGGAGTCTTTGTCAACTGCAAGGGCTTCCAGTTTCTCAATGTGCAGCTGGTCTGCAACCATAGGAAGATCATCATGCATGTGTGCACCAGATTCCCTGGCAGCTGTCATGACTCGTTAGTGTTGCACCAGTCCACCCTCCCTCAGCTCTTTGTATCTCCAAACACATTTACCGGCTGGCTGCTTGGAGACAAGGGCTATCCACTGAAGATGTGGCTCATGACCCTCGAGGAGACCAAGTACTGAGGCCCAGGATCATTATAATGAGAGCCACATCTCCACCAGGTGTGTCATAGAGCAAGTAATAGGCATGCTGAAGATGCGCTTCAGATGCCTTGACAGATCTGAGGGGCCCTTCAGTATGCACCAGCCAGGGTCTCCAGACTCATCGTTGTTTGCTGCGCGCTGCACAAAATAGCGCAGCAGCGAGGATTAGAGCTGCAGGAGGAGCAATGTACAGAGTGCACAGCCTCTTCAGAGGAGGAGGAGGAGCAGGTGGAAGATGAGGAGGAGCAGGAGAAGGAACCTGAGGTGGAGATGGTGTGATAAACCACTGTCGTTCACTGTGTTCACTATTGTTGTTGTTGTTGTTGTTGCCGTTCACTCTTGTTTCACTGTTATACCTGACTATGCCTCAGCTGACTCCGCCCTTGGCTACCTGGTATAAGGACGGCCGCACGGCAGCTCTCTGGCATTCGGTCGTCCACTAGAGGCATAGTCCTGATCTGTTTGAAGTGCAATTCAGTAGTTAATAAAAGCCTGTCGTTCTGAACTCTGCTCAGCCTTTTATTAGAATTGATAGCGCATCAGATGGCACCAGCAGTAGTGCACATTGCTGGCCAGGTGGCCCGGGATGCCCTCATCATGGCCACATTTACTTAACTTGCTCCACTGCACCCATATGGCTGCCACATGCTGTACTAAGCTCCCCCCCGCCACCCCCAACAATGTCATAAAGCAGCCCTACAATGACCAAGCCATTCCTCTCATCCAAACCCCAGTGCTCGAGATTAAGTAATGTCTCACCATTCACTCCAAGTGACAAAGCCACTTCCCAGGTAGCAGGCAAAAATGGACAACACCAGAAATTGTTGCAAAGAAATAAATTTATCTGTGTCATAAATATAACTGAAACTTACCACGAACATTTGTTCATAAACACATGTGCATACCATTGTGCATCTAGGATTAATTACCTCACATGGGTGGTCAGGGCGAGTGAAGGCTTCAGCAAATGCCACATACTACTATCTGTAACACAAGCTTCACACACTGCTCAATGCACCACAACCCCAGCACTCACCTACCAACAATCTCTACCTATCGACACTCACACCCACATCTCACACCTTGCACACAATGACAGCTTTCCAACTATGGCAGGCACATCACCCAAACACATTTCACTGAACTTCTCTTTCTCTTGCAGACCAAACTGGCACAGAATTGCCAGGAGCAGGAGCGGGCAGGTGGAAGCCAGGCGGACATTGAAGAGCTGAGCCAGCTGGAGAATCGAGTGCTGGATATAATTGGGTGCCACGTCGTCGCTGCCGTGGTCACCAATGACTTGGGGGCAACAACGGTACGTTCATTCCTAATCCTTCTTCTCACACCCTACTTCCCCCTCAGCTTACAATCTTTTCCTCACTTTCAAGCTACTCAGTCCATATGCATGCATTTCTCTCTTCACCCACCTCATCCTCACCTTAACCCATCTCTTGTGCCTTTCTGCTTTCAAATAATCAAGCACCCGAGCAGCCTGTCCCAAAAGCACTGCAGAAAGCGAGAGAACATAAGAACATAAGAACTCCCTCCCTGCTGAGGGAGTTTGAGCAGCTAGGGGCCAAATTAAAAAGCAGAACCACAAGGGTAATAATCTCTGGATTATTACCTGAGCCACGAGCGAATTTGGCTAGGACAAATAAAATTAGAGAGTTAAATGCGTGGCTCAAAGACTGGTGTGGGAGAAATGGGTTTTGCTTCCTGGGACACTGGCACCAGTACTGGGGCAGGAGGGAGCTGTTCTGTTGGGACGGGCTTCACTTGGCCAGTGCTGGGACTAGAGTCCTGGCGGATCATATAACTAGGGCTGTAGAGAGGGCTTTAAACTAACTAGTGGGGGGAGGTTCCTAGAGAGCAAATAATAAAAATGACAACAGAGAAGGTAATAGACTTAGGTAGCAGTGGGGAAATTAAAAACCAGAGCGTGTTAGGAAGGGGCAGAAGGTATGGAGTAAAAGGTAAAGTAATAAAAAGGGCAAAAGCAGGAACTAAGTGTCACAAAACATCTTTGAAACTTCTCTATCTGAATGCACGTAGCATTCGTAACAAAATAGATGAGTTAATGGCACAAATAACTACATATGGGTATGATCTTGTGGCCATTACAGAAACATGGCTGCAGGGTGACAATGCCTGGGAATTAAACATACCAGGTTATTTAACGATCAGGAAGGACAGGCAGGAAGGAAGGGGAGGTGGGGTGGCTATGTTAATAAAGGAAGGAATCACTGTAATATAGAGAAATGATATTGGGTCAAAAGATCAGGATAATGAAACAGTTTGGGTGGAGGAAAGGAATAATAAGGGGAAAAAACACTAGTGGGCGTAGTCTATAGGCCTCCGAACAGTGGCAACTCTGTTGGACGGAGTATCAATCAGGAAATAGTTGAGGCTTGTAATAAGGGAACATCTATAATTATGGGGGATTTCAACTATCATATTAATTGGACAAATCAAATTGGGCAGAGCAGCCTTGAGGATGAGTTCATTGAGTGTATTAGGGATGGGTTTCTTGAGCAGTATGTAACTGAACCGACCAGGGGGCAAGCAACCTTAGATCTGGTCTTGTGTAATGAGACGGGATTAATTAAAAATGTCCTAGTGAAGGATCCCCTTGGAATGAGTGACCATAACATGATTGAATTCCATATTCAATTAGAGGGTGAGAAGGTTGGATCTCAAACAAGCGTGCTAAGCTTGAATAAAGGAGACTATGAAGGTATGAGAGCGGAATTGAGTAGAGTGGATTGGGAAAATAGATTAAAGGGTAAGACGATACATGATCAGTGGTGTACATTCAAGGAGTTATTTTACAACTTCCAAAAAAAATATATTCCACTGAGAAGAAAAGGGTGTAAAAGAAAAGACAGCCATCCGTGGCTAAGTAAAGAAATTAAGGATAGTATTCGACTAAAAACAAGGGCATATAAGGTAGCCAAATCTAGTGGGAGGATAGAGGATTGGGAAAACTTTAAAAGACAGCAAAAAATAACAAAAAGATTGATTAAGAAAGGGAAGATAGATTATGAAAGTAAATTAGCAAAAAATATAAAAACAGATAGTAAGAGTTTTTATAGTTATATAAAAAGAAAAAGGGTGGCTAAAGTAAATGTTGGTCCCTTAGAGGATGAGACCGGGAAATTAATGGTGGGAAATATGGAGATGGCAAAAACACTGAATGAATATTTTACATCAGTCTTTACAGTAGAAGACACTAAGAATATCCCAACACTGGACAAACAGGGGGCTAAAGGGGGGGAGGAGCTAAACACGATCAAAATCACTAAGGAAGTGGTACTCGGTAAAATAATGGGACTCAAGGCAGATAAATCACCTGGACCTGATGGCTTACATCCTAGGGTCTTGAGGGAAGTGGCGGTAGGGATTGTGGATGCATTGGTAATAATTTTCCAAAACTCCCTGGACTCGGCAAAGGTCCCGGCAGACTGGAAAACTGCTAATGTAACACCCTTATTTAAAAAGGGCAGTAGACAGAAGGCTGGAAACTATAGACCGGTTAGCCTAACATCTGTGGTAGGTAAAATTTTGGAGTCCATTATTAAGGAGACAGTAACAGGACATTTGGATAATCATAATTTAATAGGACAAAGTCAGCATGGTTTTATGAAGGGGAAGTCACGTTTGACAAAGTTGCTGGAGTTCTTTGAGGAAGTAACATATAGGGTGGATAAAGGGCAACCAGTGGACGTAGTGTATTTAGACTTCCAAAAGGCATTTGACAAGGTGCCACACAAAAGATTATTGCTTAAGATAAAAAATCATGGGATTGGGTGTAATATTCTGGCATGGATAGAGGATTGGCTATCTAACAGAAGGCAGAGAGTTGGGATAAATGGTTCATTCTCAGACTGGCAATCAGTAACTAGTGGTGTTCCGCAGGGGTCAGTGCTGGGTCCCCAACTCTTTACAATCTATATTAATGATTTGGAGGAGGGGACCGAGTGTAACATATCAAAGTTTGCAGATGATACTAAGATGGGAGGGAAAGTAGTGAGTGAGGAGGACGTAAAAAACCTGCAAGGGGACATCGACAGGCTAAGTAAGTGGGCAGAGATTTGGCAGATGGAATACAATACTGGAAAGTGTGAGGTTATGCACTTTGGCAGGAAAAATCGTAGAGCAAGTTATTATCTTAATGGCAAGAAACTGGAAAGTACTGAAGTACAAAGGGATCTGGGGGTCCTGGTGCACGAAACTCAAAAGGTTAGTATGCAGCTGCAGCAAGTGATTAAGAAGGCCAATGGAATGTTGGCTTTCATTGCTAGGGGGATAGAATATAAAAATAGGGAGGTATTGCTTCAGTTGTACAAGGTATTGGTGAGGCCGCACCTGGAATACTGCGTACAGTTTTGGTGTCCATACTTAAGAAAGGACATACTTGCTCTCGAGTCAGTACAAAGAAGGTTCACTCGGTTAATCCCAGGGATGAGGGGATGGACATATGAGGAGAGGTTGAGTAGATTGGGACTCTACTCATTGGAGTTCAGAAGAATGAGAGGCGATCTTATTGAAACATATAAGATTGTGAAGGGGTCGGATCGGGTGGATGCGGGGAAGATGTTCCCGATGATGGCTGAAACTAGAACTAGGGGGCATAGTCTTAGAATAAGGGGCTGCTCTTTCAAAACTGAGATGAGGAGGAACTACTTCACTCAGAGGGTGGTAGGTCCATGGAATATGCTGCCCCAAAACGCTGTAGAAGCTACATCATTACATAAATTTAAAACAGAAATAGAAATTTTCCTAGAAGTAAAGGGAATTAAGGGTTACGGGGAGCGGGCAGGAATTTGGACATGAGTCTAGGTTCGGATCGGTCATGGCCCTGTGGGTAGCGGAGCGGGCCCAGGGGCCGTGTAGCCTGATCCTGCTCCTATTTCGTGTGTCTAATCCTGTTAGATTCAGGAGATGGTTCTGTGGTAGTGGATTGGCGGTTAGGATCAGATCAGCCATGATCTTATTGAATGGCGGAGCAGGCTCGAGGGGCCGATTGGCCTACACCTGCTCCTATTTCTTATGTTCTTATGTTCTTATGTAACATAAGAAGTAGGAGCAGGAGTAGGCCATACGGCCCCTCGGGCCTGCTCCGCCATTCAATAGGATCATGGCTGATCCGAACTTAGACTCACGTCCACTTCCCTGCCCTCTCCCCGTAACCCCTTATTCCCTTATCAGCTAGGAAACTGTCCATCTCCGTTTTAAATTTATCTAATGTCACAGCTTCCACAACTCTCTGAGGCAGCAAATTCCATAGATTCACCACCCTCTGAGTGAAGAAGTTTCTCCTCATCTCAGTTTTGAAAGAGCAGCCCCTTATTCTAAGACTATGCCCCCTAGTTCTCGTCTCACCCATCAGTGGAAACATCCTCACCGCATCTATCCGATCAAGCCCCCTCACAATCTTATATGTTTCGATAAGATCGCCTCTCATTCTTCTGAATTCCAATGAGTAGAGGCCCAACCTACTCAACCTTTCCTCATAAGTCAACCCCCTCATCTCCGGAATCAGCCGAGTGAACCTTCTCTGAACTGCCTCAAGAGCAAGTATATCTTTTCTTAAATATGGAAACCAAAACTGTGCGCAATATTCCAGGTGTGGCCTCACCAGTACCCTGTATAACTGAAGCAAGACTTCCCTGCTTTTATACTCCATCCCCCTTGCAATAAAAGCCAAGATTCCATTGGCCTTCCTGATCACCTGCTGTACCTGCATACTAACTTTCTGTGTTTCATGCACCAGGACCCCCAGATCCCTTTGTACTGTAGCACTTTGCAGTTTCTCTCCATTTAGATAATAACTTGCTCTTTGATTTTCTCTGCCAAAGTGCATAACCTCACACTTTCCAACATTATATTCCATCTGCCAAATTTTTGCCCACTCACTTAGCCTGTCTATGTCCTTTTGCAGGTTTTTTATGTCCTCCTCACTCACTGCTTTCCCTCCCATCTTTGTATCGTCGGCGAACTTGGATACATTGCACTCGGTCCCTTCCTCCAAATCGTTAATATAGACTGTAAAGAGTTGGGGTCCCAGCACTGACCCCTGCGGAACACCACTAGTTACTGATTGCCAACCCGAGAATGAACCATTTATCCCAACTCTCTGTTTTCTGTTAGATAGCCAATCTTCCACCCATGCCAGTATATTGCCCCCAATCCCGTGATTTTTTATCTTGTGCAGTAATCTTTTGTGTGTCACCTTGTCAAATGCCTTTTGGAAGTCCAAATACACCACATCCACTGGCTCCCCTTTATCCACCCTGTTTGTTATGTCCTCAAAGAATTCGAGCAAATTTGTCAAACATGACTTCCCCTTCGTAAAACCATGCTGACTCTGTCCGATTAAATTATGCTTATCCAAATGTCCTGTTACTGCTTCCTTAATAATGGACTCCAACATTTTACCAACCACAGATGTTCGGCTAACTGGTCTATAGTTTCCAGCCTTTTGTCTGCCTTCCTTTTTAAATAAGGGCGTTACATTAGCAGTTTTCCAATCTGCTGGAACCTTTCCTGAATCCAGGGAGTTTGGGAAAATTATCACCAATGCATCCACAATTCCTACTGCTACTTCTCTCAAGACCCTAGGATGTAAGCTATCAGGTCCAGGGGATTTATCTGCCTTTAGTCCCATTATCTTACCGAACACCACGTCCTTAGTGATTTTAATCGTGTTTAGCTCCTCCCCCCCTATAACCCCCTGTTTGTCCAGTGTTGGGATATTTTTAGTGTCCTCTACTGTAAAGACTGATACAAAATATTTGTTCAGCGTTTTTGCCATCTCCATGTTCCCCACCACTAATTTCCTGGTCTCGTCCTCTAAGGGACCAACATTCACTTTAGCCACCCTTTTTCTTTTTATATAACTGTAGAAACTCTTGCTATCTGTTTTTATATTTTTTGCTAGTTTACTTTCATAATCTATCTTCCCTTTCTTAATTAATCTTTTAGTTGTTCTTTGCTGGCTTTTAAATGCTTCCCAATCTTCTATCCTCCCACTAGATTTGGCTACTTTATATGCCCTTGTTTTTAGTCGGATACTATCCTTTATTACTTTACTTAGCCACGGATGGCTGTCTTTTCTTTTACGCCCCTTTTTCCTCACTGGAATATATTTTTCTTGAAAGTTGTGAAATATCTCCTTGAATGTACACCACTGCTCATGTACCGCCTTACACTTTAATCTATTTTCCCAGTCTACTTTAGTCAACTCTGCTCTCATACCTTCATAGTCTCCTTAGTACGCTGGTTTGAGATCCAACTCTCTCACCCTCCAACTGAATTTGGAATTCAACCATGTTGTGGTCACTCATTCCAAGGGGATCCTTTACTAGGACATTTTTTATTAATCCTGTCTCATTACACAGGGCCAGATCTAAGATTGCCTGCCCCCTGGTTGGTTCAGTTACATACTGCTCAAGGAACCCGTCCCTAATGCACTCTATGAACTCTTCCTCAAGGCTGCCCTGCCCAATTTGATTTGTCCAGTCAATATGAAAGTTAAAATCCCCCATGATTATAGCTGTTCCCTTATTACAAGCCCCAACTATTTCCTGATTTATACTCCGACCAACAGAGTTGCAACTGTTAGGAGGCCTATAGACTACGCCCACTCGTGACTTTTTCCCCTTATTATTCCTTATCTCCACACAAACTGTTTCACTATCCTGATCCTTTGACCCAATATCATTCCTCACTATTGCAGTGATTCCATCCTTTATTAACATAGCCACCCCATCTCCCTTTCGTTCCTGTCTGTCCTTCCTAATTGTCAAATACCCCTGGATGTTTAGTTCCCAGTCATGGTCACCTTGCAGCCATGTTTCTGTAATGGCCACCAGATCATACTCATGTGTAGTTATTTGTACCGTCAACTCGTCTATTTTGTTACGAATGCTGCGTGCATTCAGATAAAGAACTTTTAAATATGTTTTGTGACAATTTATTCCTGCTTTTACCCTGCTTTTTAGGGGAGAAGAGGAGAAGGAAGAAGACACTGCGACACTGCATCTCTCACTTGCAGACACCAGCTCAGATACTGGCAGTATGCATAATTTAGAGGCTAGAGTGGTAGTGGGATCTGCACAGGGTGAGGCACCGGGCACGAGTGGGCTGCAGTAAGGCCAGGGGGAAAGGGTAGCTTGGGGGCCAGCTGCCCAGAGGGAAAGTTTGCGCACGTGTTCTGCTGCACAGGACTCAGACGAGGACATAGACAGGCTAAGTGAGTGGGCAGCGATTTGGCAGATGCAATATAATGTTGGAAAGTGTGAGGTTATGCACGTTGGCAGAAAAAAATCAAAGAGCAAGTTATTATCTAAATGGAGAGAAACTGCAAAGTGCTACAGTACAAAGGGATCTGGGGGTCCTGGTGCATGAAACGCAAAAAGTTAGTATGCAGGTGCAGCAGGTGATCAGGAAGGCCAATGGAATCTTGGCTTTTATTGCAAGGGGGATGGAGTATAAAAACAGGGAAGTCTTGCTGCAGTTATACAGGGTATTGCTGAGGCCACACCTGGAATACTGCGTGCAGTTTTGGTTTCCATATTTAAGAAAAGATATACTTGCTCTCGAGGCGGTTCAGAGAAGGTTCACTCGGTTGATTCCAGAGATGAGGGGGTTGACGTATGAGGAAAGGTTGAGTAGGTTGGGACTCTACTCATTGGAGTTCAGAAGAATGAGAGGCGATCTTATCGAAACATATAAGATTGTGAGGGGGCTTGATCGGGTGGATGCGGTGAGGATGTTTCCACTGATGGGCGAGATTAGAACTAAGGGGCATAATCTTAGAATAAGGGGCTGCCCTTTCAAAACTGAGATGAGGAGAAACTTCTTCACTCAGAGGGTAGTAAATCTATGGAATTTGCTACCCCAGAGAGCTGTGGAAGCTGCGACACTAAATAAATTTAAAACGGAGATAGACATTTTCCTAGCAGATAAGGGAATTAGGGGTTACGGGGAGAGGGCAGGGAAGTGGACGTGAGTCTAGGTTCAGATCAGCCATGATCCTATTGATTGGCAGAGCAGGCCCGAGGGGCCGTATGGCCTACTCCTGCTCCTATTTCTTATGTTCTTATGTTCTTATGTTCTCGATGAGGAGGCCTTCAGAAGAAGGGTGATGGGCATGCACATGGAAATGATAGGTGCAATGACAAGCCTGCCAGAGAGCCTCTCGGCAATGTCAAGGAGCACGGAGGAGTCCACCTCCATCATTGTACGGGGCTCTGCACAGAGCATGAAGCCCAGGATTTCCAATCTGGAAATGATGGGACACTCCCAGAGAGACCGTGGCAACCCAGATGTGGTGGTATGCATGATGGGCGATGTCGCAGCTTCCATTGCAGCACGGGTGGAAGCGACCCAATATCTTAGTGCTGCAGCGGAAGCTCAGACTGCTCTCATGAAGTCTCAGCGTGAAGCCACCCACGCTCTGACTGCTGCCATCATGGCTGGGTTTACCACCGGTGACCGGGGCTTTCACGGTGTTGCAGCAAGCCAGCAATCTCTGCTCCAACAGATTGGTAGGATTGCTGAGGCGCCATCTCGGGGGAGTGGCAGTGGGTCAGTGGAGCAGGAACCTGCTGCCCTAAACAGGATGACAGTATTCCTACTCCCACCACTGCCACTCCACCATTGCCCTTGACGCTGCCTGTCAGCCAGCCAGCCCAGAGTGCTGCTGCACATGCCGAGGTGGTGCAGTCTACAGCCTTCCCTTCTAGGTCCACAGTTGGGCATCCTGCAAGGCCATCTGAAGTCTCCCGCACGGAAACTCAGCAGCCTTCCACCAGCCATGCTGCAGCCACTGGGGGAGCACTGCGTAGGAGTACTAGATCAGGAAAGGGCACACAAAAGACAGACACTAAGGGATTGCACAATGGTGATTAGCTAATAGTATTAACATAAATATGTGTGATATGATTATAGATAAATTTATTAATCGTGTTTGGAATCTTTTGTGGTGTCTCTCATTTCAGCTTTGCCCTCAGGAGGATGCTGTGACATACAGTGAGACAGGGATGGTATGATGGGGATGTGGTGAGCAACGGGGATCTGGGGTTTTAGCCATGCGAATCGCAGTCTGATGAGCCCGTTACAGACAGCCTGTCCGGAAGGCCGACTGTCTGCCTGCCTCCTCCCTCCCTTCTGTTCCTCCTTCTCGTCCTTCTCCTCCTCATCCTCTTGCTGCTTGTCCTCCTCTCCCTCGTCCTCCTCCTGAGGTGGTCCCGCAATCCCTCGTGACAAGGTCTGGGCCCTCATGATGGCCAAGTTGTGGCATATGCAGTAGACCACCACAAAATGGGACACCCATTCAGATGAGTACTGGAGGGCTCCTCCTGAGCGGT
This sequence comes from Somniosus microcephalus, assembly GCF_052327205.1. Classification (NCBI taxonomy): domain Eukaryota; kingdom Metazoa; phylum Chordata; class Chondrichthyes; order Squaliformes; family Somniosidae; genus Somniosus; species Somniosus microcephalus. The sequence continues at coordinate 32,892,989 of NC_141000.1, read as the reverse complement.
CAAGGCTACGGAACCATTTCCTCAGTAGGCCGATGGTCTGCTTGATGATGTTCTTGGTGGCAATATGGCACTCATTACATGAGTGCTGGTCACGAGTGTTGGAGTTGCGGAGGGGAGTCATGAGCCAGGTGCAGAGTGGGTAGCTCTGGTCTCCGAGCAGCCACCCTCGAGCTTAACGTGGTGGCTGGAGGTCACTGAAGCTCTCTTCTGGTGCAGGGAGCGTTAGTGACCTCCCGGATGCAGCGATGTGTAGGATTCACAAAATTCCCACATCTCCCAAGTTATTAATAAGGGACGCTGAAGGACAACTTATTAACAAGGGTACCCTAAAAGGAAATGGCTTTTGGACTTCATGGCAAAACCTGCAAGGTTAAAGGCAGGACCCTGCAAACAGCATGTCAAGTTCAAAGCTCAAAACTTGACATGCCCGGGCCTGTGGGAGACAGCTTGATTTGTGATTTCAAACCAGACAGCTAAAGGAGACAGAACACGCATTCTTCCCTTTAAAACAAATCAACCCAGGAAACGACTTAATCTTGCACAAACTTAAAGCCATCAAGACTATGCATATATAATCGCTTACAGTTTAAACTGGCTACCAAGCCAGGAAGATACCGATTTACATTATGCATAACAAACACGGAGACATTAAAGACCATTTAGCAACGGGACAACCACCCAAAAATCAGTTAAGGTGAACGACTATAATCACCTTAAACGAGCCCGCCAAAATTAGACAAAGAAATAACCCTGATTTGGCGCGCAGACTCAAAAACAGTATAATTGCAGGCCCATCGGTAACCAGGGTGGCATTGGGGACAAGCAGGCACACGCTCAGGGCCAGGTTACTCGAGACTCAAAGAAGCAGACTGGAAGGCTCACGGAACATCGCGGCGAGGAGGCACAGTGGGGCAGGCTCGACCGAAGACGACTAGGCCGCAACCGCAGCCTTACACAGAGACCGACCACGAGCACCGCGGTAACAAAGGGCCGGGTAAACCATACCTTCAGATCATTACCACTGCACAGGTAATGATCTAGGCCACCGCGACCGAGCCGACACTGAAGACCGCCAGCCGAACCCCAACCGCAACAAAACCTCGACGACCAGACCACCACCAGAAGAACAAAACCAGAAGTTTTCCACTCTACAAGCTAAAGTACCCAACAAAGACTTTACTCCCTATCTCTAACGGAGAAAAGAAGGTACTTACTCAGACAAATCCACAACCGCACCCTTACCGCATCTGCGGACTCCACCCAACTGAAGAATCTTCGCAGATTCTAAGACTGGGACCACGTGGCGATGGCAGGCCCCAAAGGACACAAAGAATGAACCACAAAAACACAACCGGCTTAATTGACAGGATTCAAACTGTCAGGAAACCCCTATTGGTGAGCATAATCCCTGGCTCTTGTAGTGCAATTTAGTTAGGTATTGGGCGTGGGACAAGGGTAGGGGGATTATTAAGGTGATTTTCCCTCATTGTGCCGTGTGTTCCCCATTCTTAATTAAGTGTACTCTTCAATGCCTATAACTACTCCAGTAATTTAAGTGTGTAATTTTAAGTGTGACTCTAAATAAAATACAGTTTTCTTACACCAAACCAGTTGTCTACTCCAATTCTGTATCACCGCCTGTAGCTAAGTCCAGTGTCGAGAACCCAGGGGTGTGGGAGTGATTCAAACCGCTCAAAACAGTCAGGGGCAAAACGGACTGCACACATCACCCCCTACAGAAATGGCGACTGCAGCAGGACTCTGGCAACAGGGGTGCGATACAGTGCGATACTGATTCAGAAGAGCAAACTGTAATGGAAGAGAGGATTTCTAATTATGTCTTCAGTAAAGTGAATATCACTAAGAAGTGGATCACTAATCTGTTAAAAGCTGGGCATCCGGTAGATGCTGCAGCTAAATGGACAGAAGGGAAGGAGCATAAGAAATCCATAGAAAAGGCAGTCTGGCTGATGTGCATCAAGAAACAGATTCAGCTTTTGAACAGGCTCGTTGAAGCACAGGCAGCTGAGATACGGGAGTCAGCCCTGGAAGCCCAAGCAAGGGCTCTAGCAGGGGAAAAGTTACTGGCAGGATTGCAGGCTCTGAACCAGGAAAGGGTGCAGTTACTGCAGGAGCACAAGGCCAGGCAGGAGTATTTACAGTGTCAGGTCACCGAGGTCAAGAACAATGAGCTGAGGTTGCGGGAAAAGAATGCCTGCCTAGCGAGACAAGTAAGAGAGCAGGAGGAGAAAGTAAAAGACATAAAGGCAGCCTATAAGTTAGCGAGCGAGCAAGGGTTGGAAGATGCAGATCATGGCCCCTGCCAGGAACAGATAGAGAACCTAAGCCTTGCCTTAAGGAAGGCAAAGGGTGTGCCTCATAAGCCCAAAGGCAGCCCAGGTCAACTTTACAGGGAACCTGGGGAGAACGGTTCAAACACCACTGGTAGTGCCAAGGGACGACCCGGTTGAGGAGCAGGAGGTCCCACGACCACCACCCATAGCGCCAGGTTTCAGCGAGGTCTGGCAGCAAGGGAGGGTGGAGCTAGGGGTAGAAGCTGAGGTGGGAAAAACCCCGCGAGAGAGGCTGGGACCGGGACCAATGTACCCGGCCCGGCAGTGAAGGTTTGGCCCACCCGCTGAGGACGGAGAAGAGGGACCCCTCCAAAACCAGTTTGTAGTTCCCTACGGCACCCAACAGCTTAGGGCTATGGTAAGCCATATACCAAAACTCACGGAAAATGGGGACCCCTCGGTCCACTTCAGGGAAGTGGAGCAGGCAGCCAGCATCAACGAGTGCGATGATGCTGAACAGGCCAAAATGCTGCTATTTTCCCTGGAAAGTAAGCTCCTCCAGTCCCTCTGTGACCAGTGTAAGAAGGGACAGTGCGAGTATGGGGAACTCAAGGAGGAAGTTCTTGAGGCCATGGGGATGAATCAGGGAAGTCCTTTCTCCCGGGTGGAGAAAACAGTGCAGCTCGCAGGGGAAACCCCACAGGCTTTCGCAGACAGGTTGTGGCCAGTGTATAGGAGTGCCTGTACAGGGGCACCTAACCGGGCTAACCTGGACCAGGATCAGCTGGCCCACTGGCTCCGTTGCCTGATGGCAAACAGCTTGCCACAGGTCAGGGCCAAGGCAGAAATGTGGTTTGACCCAAAGCATCCCCTGACTACCGAATTGACGGTGATCAGACAATTGACCGTAGCTTACCGGAATGGTAAGGGAACCGATGCACACCCACCTAAAGGGAAGGTGCACGAAGTAAAACCCGGCCAGGGTAGGAAGGAGTGGCATCAGGAAGGGAATAACCCTTCCAGCACAAAGCTTAACTGTTACGGGTGTGGAAAGGATGGATACTGGAGGAAGGAGTGTAGAAATCCTTGGAAGGATAACAAGGGAAAGAATTCCTCAGCCCCAGCCCAAAAGACAGAGACAGGAATCCCTCCCACCACGGTCGAGTCATTTTTGGACGCAATGAGGTCCCTATTGACTGGCCCAGGGAAGGTAGCAGCCACTACTGGTGCTCTGACCCCATCAGCCCTATCCAACCCACAGCCCTGACTAGAACCAGCACAGCCTGTCGACCTGTGTCCCCTTGAAAACGCTGAGGGGAGCAGGCCCTATGTTAAGATGGGGGTGGAGACAGTGCAGGGAAGTTATTTGGTGGACATTGGAGCTTCCAGCACGGTGTTCCATTCGGAAGACCCAACCAATTCACCCAGGTCTAACAAGGTCCCATTTAGCCTAATGGGATTCACAGGGAATGAGCAGCCTGGGGAAAGGTCCAAACCTTTGGCCATAGATTTAGGATCCCACCATACCACGTGGGGGGGTAACCAAAAGACCGATGAGGTGGCCAAGCAGGGGGCCAGGGAAGGAGAGTTCTGGGATCCCTGTAGAGCAGGCCCGGTAGCCACAATCCGGGACAAGGGAGGCACACAGGGGATAGCTTTGGCCCCGGACCTAAAGCAGGTCCAAGCCCAAGATCATGTCTTTAAGGCCGTCCGGTAAGGAGAAAGAATGGGGAGTCCATAGAAGGCCCGTTCGGGGCAGCGGACGAAACTTTAAAACAGGGTTACTGGCAGGCTGCTAGTTACATTAACCAATGCAAATTGTTTAAGCCCGAGAGAAGGGAACAGCCAGTTGGGGCAAGGTCTGAGGAAGAAATCCTCAGTCTGCAGCAGGAGCAAACTCACAGACTGCACAGGCAGGTGCAGTTGCTTGTTTTAAGGGAGGGGCCATCCCACCCACCGTTTGTGACACTCCCCCACTCATCTGGGACTTAGACGAGGTGGGACCTGGGGGCGGAGACCCTCAGCCTGCAGCAGTAGGCTGCAGAGAGTCGCCCGCTCCTAACCCAGCTTTAGGAGAGGTGGAATGTGAGGGCGAGGACCTGCAGCCGGCAGCATCAGGCTGCGCAGAGTTGCCTGCCCCTAGCACAGGTTTAGGAGAGGTGGATTGTGAGGGTGAGGACCCGCAACCGGCAGCATCAGGCTGCGCAGAGTTGCCTGCCCCTAGCACAGGTTTAGGAGAGGTGGATTGTGAGGGCGAGGACCCGCAGGTGGCAGCATCAGGCTGTGCAGAGTTGCCTGCCGCTAGCACAGGCTCAGGAGAGGTGGATTGTGAGGGTGAGGACCCGCAGCCGGCAGCATCAGGCTGTGCAGAGTTGGCTGCCCCTAGCACAGGAGGCTACCGGGGACACCCAGCCGACACCCGCGGCACCGCAACAGCCACGTCGGTCGCAGAGGACTATCAAGCCCCCGAACAGACTAAATCTATAGAAGGGGTGAATGTGATGAAATATTTCCATTCATCACTGCCTGTGACTGAGATCGATTTCAGTGTCATTTCCCTTCCCCCAGACCTCATTGTATTGTGTACTGGAATGTGCTGTATTGTATACTGGAATGTGCTGGAATGTGCTGTGTGTAGGGCTCCGCCCATACCTGGCCCCGTTTGTAAGCTAGCTTCAGTCTAGCCCCAATCTCCAGAAGGACGACATCTCTCTCGCTTACGTGTTTCGTTCTAAGTTAATAAAAGCCTTGTTTTGTTCTGCTACCTTCGAGTCTCGGAATTATTGAGGCACATCACACAGGCTCAGGGGAGGTGGATTGTGAGGGTGAGGACCCGCAGCCGGCAGCATCAGGCTGCCCAGAGTTGCCTGCCCCTAGCACAGGTTTAGGAGAGGTGGATTGTGAGGGCGAGGACCCGCAGGCGGCAGCATCAGGCTGTGCAGAGTTGCCTGCCCCTAGCACAGGCTCAGGAGAGGTGGATTGTGAGGGTGAGGACCAGCAGCCGGCAGCATCAGGCTGTGCAGAGTTGCCTGCCCCTAGCACAGGCTCAGGAGAGGAAAAGCCTGAGGATGAAAATCTCCAGCCAGCGGCAGTGGAAAGTTCACAGACCGCACAGGAGGGGGCAGTGGCTCGTGTTAAAGACCCACCAGCCAGAAAACCCCCACCAGCCAAAGTCCCTAGAAGGTCCGCACGAACACCACGGCCAAAGAAACCGTGCTCACCGGCTCCCCAGTTTAAACGGGCAGCCTCTCAAGTCAGGGATCGGTCTGAGGACAGAGGTTCCCAGCCAGTAGCCAAAGGCTGCGAGGGACCGAAAGTACAGGACAGGGCAGCCACACCGAAGGGAGTAGTGTGCTGCAGCCCGAACAGGGATTAGGCTGGCCGCCCGGAGACAGGAGGCGGGTGTACATAGTTTCTGTAATATAATTTGGTTATTGTTAAGTTTGGGTGTTTAGTTTAATTTTAAATAAGGTGATTGGTAGTTTAAGTATTATTGTTTTGCGAGTGTTTATATTGGGTCGAGGACGCAAGACTTGACTATGCTTTACCCAAGCCAGAGAATCTTCTCGGGACCTGGCTATATGCTCTTGTGTCTCTTTACAGAAGGGATTTTGAAATGAAGGGGGGCATACTCCTACTCGCCCTGATGGGAATGAGCACGGGGAAACGAGGTGACGTGGAGGACTCCCACATTTATGGGTGCTCAGGAGAGAGAGCACCGGTTGTGACTGCTGGGGGCGGCGAACGAGGCATGGAGGAGCTCGCCATCTATTCCCATGAGGGAAGATGGCCAGGGTGGCTGGGATCTAACTCCACCCAGCACTCCAGCCAGACCGGGTTCACCTACGGGAGGCCACCCTCCCCTGCCCCAGCATACAGGTTGTGGCCACATAGGTCGGGGTCACTGAGGGGAAACGCGTGTGCCTGACCTGCAGAGGACAGATTCCCCTGGGAAGGTGGTGGTGGCTCAGAAAGCTGAGCAGAGACATGGGGGACCGTACAGCTGACTGGGAACAAATGGGGAACGACACCTACCGGACAGTCACGGGGACCCAAGGGGGAACTAGTGTGTGCTGGGATAAGTGGTGGAAGTCGGAACAGGGAATTTATTTCTGCATGTGGGGGTCGCAGAGGGCCTGCTCCACAGGCATATCCATCATCTTTTCCGCATCATGGCAGGATAAGGGGAAGGGGATGGAATGGGATTCCCACCTACACACTTGTATAGTCCCACGCTCACCAGCCCCAGTTAAAGCCACTGAACTCGTGGCACGCGCCCGAAAGCCCCTGCCCACGACCCAGACAGCAAGGACCTAGAGGGGTGCCCTGCCACCACCAATGGACCAGGGAATGGGCTGGTACTAGTGCCGACCGAAAAGGTGCTATACCAGGGGGTACACTAGGCGGTAGCTTCCGTGATTTTAAACCTTACCGAGGTGCACTTACCTGAGTCGTGCCCCACAGAGACAGAACAGCTATACCAGGCCCTGTTAAGAGAAATGTTTAGGAAATTCTACGAGTTTGATTTTGCCGACGTAGACAAAACCGAACTGTACACTACACACACTGAGTATTTTAGCAATGCGGGGAGACAAAGAAGGGGAACCTGGAATGATGTTTTTACTGCATACAACACAGGATCCTCTGTTATAAACAGCTTGGATGACATAGAATTGCAGACACAGATAAACGGTTTAAAAACACAATTACGAAAAATCTTAATGGATGAAAATACAGTAGTAGGCTCAGAGTTACACGAGGACCAAGCTATGACGGTCCATTTAAAAGAGATCATTGCTGAGCGGGAGAAGCACGCAAAAACTGTAAATGCCCTCATAAGAGAGGACAGGAATGCTTCAGATCAGGCTGCACAGAACGAAGTGTGCGTACTGTACGGGGCATGGTTGCTGGGCGAGGGCCGCTATGACAGGTACTGACCTCTCGGGGTGTCGGAGCCGGGGAGCACACATAATCCTGTGTCCCCAGCACTTGAACACCTATTCAAAACCACAGTGCGGGTTTAAAGCTGCTGGTGCACGACCTATAAACTGTACCATGGACGTCATGGCACAAGACCATGTTCCCCCACAGGTAGCATATATAGGAGGTGGGACATATTGTGTCACCGCAAGTGCACCCCCCAGCTTGGACAGCATAGCTGGTGTCCAGTAAGTGACAGCAGTTTCTGCTTTAAACCCGAGGCAGAAGTTCAAGTGGCCCAGGAACGGATTGTCCCCATTCTTGAACCCTCCACTGTTCACCTCACTGTAACAGAAAATTTCACCAACCTGCAAAAATATGTAGCACATTTCGGCTACGAAATCCCCCCTCTATCAGAACATCTTACCAAGTTACTAAAAGCAGTAGTCATCTCACAAAAACATTTCTACACGTTAGAGCAGAAGACAGTAGAGATAGGGGCCACGATATTGGACATTGTGGTTCCACCCTGGTGGGACATTTTTGAAAATATAGAGGTCCCTTCATGGATTAGAATGGCTTCCCACATCCTCGTGGTTTGCCAGCTGGGAATAGTATTGTATCTGTTGTGCACTCAGTGTAAGGGAAAAGGCAAAATACTAGAATTTCAAAACCAAAGGACTTGGAAGGAGCATTATGTTAAGGTGGAAGGAGATACACCTGTTTGAATCTTTTATTTTGTATTTCTGAATAAAGATTGTTGTTTTTTTGTGTTTGTTATTTTTAATAAAGACTTTGATTTGTTGCTTTTAATAAAGATATAAGTGTACCAAGTGGTGCAGGGGTGATGGACCCCCTCCATGCTTGGATGTATGTAAATAATTGTATTTTTGCCTATGTATGCTTATGTACACTATATTCTTAAAGAATGGGGAATGTGTGTGTCATGCGATTTTAGATAGGTAATTACAGGGAAGATTGGCTATGGAGGGTCGGGAATTTAGCTCACCATCATAAGTATGATACTTGAAGTGAGTTGAAGTATCAGAGGGGGTGGGTGTAGGATTCACAAAATTCCCACATCTCCGAAGTTATTAATAAGGGACCCTGAAGGACAAGTTATTAACAAGGGTACCCTAAAAGGAAATGGCTTTTGGACTTCATGGCAAAACCTGCAAGGTTAAAGGCAGGACCCTGCAAACAGCATGTCAAGTTCAAAGCTAAAAACTTGACATGCCTGGGCCTGTGGGAGACAGCTTGATTTGTGATTTCAAACCAGACAGCTAGAGACAGAATACGCATTCTTCCCTTTAAAACAAATCAACCCAGGAAACGACTTAATCTTGCACAAACTTAAAGCCATCAAGACTATGCATATATAATCGCTTACAATTTAAACTGGCTACCAAGCCAGGAAGATACCAATTTACAAACACCGAGACATTAAAGACCATTTAGCAACGGGACAACCACCCAAAAATCAGTTAAGGTGAATGACTATAATCACCTTAAACGAGCCCGCCAAAATTAGACAAAGAAATAGCCCTGATTTGACGCGCAGATAACAAACTCAAAAACAGTATAATTGCAGGCCCATCGGTAACCAGGGTGGCATTGGGGACAAGCAGGCACACGCTCAGGGCCAGGTTACTCGAAACGGGGCAGGCTCGACCGAAGACTACTAGGCCGCAACCACAGCCTTACACAGAGACCGACCACGAGCACCGTGGTAACAAAGGGCCGGGTAAACCATACCTTCAGATTATTGCCACTGCACAGGTAATGATCTAGGCCACCACGACCGAGCCGACACCGAAGACCGCCAGCCGAACCCCAACCGCAACAAAACCTCGACGACCAGACCACCACCAGAAGAACAAAACCAGAAGTTTTCCACTCTACAAGCTAAAGTACCCAACAAAGACTTTACTCCCTATATCTAAGGGAGAAAAGAAGGTACTTAGTCAGACAAATCCACAACCGCGCCCTTACCGCATCTGCGGACTCCACCCAACTGAAAAATCTTCACAGATTCTAAGACTTGGACCACGTGGCGATGGCAGGCCCCAAAGGACACAAAGAGTGAACCCCAAAAACGCAACCGGCTTAATTGACAGGATTCGAACTGTCAGGAAACCCCTATTGGTGAGCATAATCCCTGGCTCTTGTAGTGCAACTTAGTTAGGTATTGGGGGTGGGACAAGGGTAGGGGGATTATTAATGTGATTTTCCCTCATTGTGCTGTGTGTTCCCCATTCTTAATTAACTGTACTCTTCAATGCCTGTAACTACTCCAGTAATTTAAGTGTGTAATGTTAAGTGTGACTCTAAATAAAATACAGTTTTCTTGCACCAAACCAGTTGTCTACTCCAATTCTGTATCGCCGCCTGTACCTAAGTCCGGTGTCTAGAACCCAGGGGTGTGGGAGCGATTCGAACCGCTCAAAACAGTCAGGGGCAAAGCGGACTGCACACACCACCCCCTACAGATGGATGGCGAACTGTGAGATGTTAGCTATGTCTCCTGCTGAAGACTGGAAGGATGCTCTGGCGAAGGAATTGAGGGCATGGTGACCTTGGAGAGCCCTGGTCTGAGGCTGGAGGTCTGGTTGCAGGAGCTGGTAAAGTTCTGTGACCACCTCCTTGGTGAAGTGGAGCCTCCTAATACACTGCTCCTCACGTAATTGGAGGTAGGAGAAGTGCTATCGGAAGACCCGAGGTGGGTAAGACCTCCTATTCAGAGCCCAGGTGGCCCTCCTCCTCCCTCTACGCACATGTTCCTGTCTTTCTCGCTGCCTTTGTTCCCTCCAGTGTAGATCCTGGAGGGTGAGGTCAACTGCCAGTACAGCCCCCATGACTTTTAGCAAGTGTTGTAGTTTGAAGCATTTCAAAAATAATGAGGGAATTTTGTACTTGCCAGAACACTCCCTGATACCAAATAACCTTGAAATAACTAAAGAATACTCTTGCAGTTGCAGCAGGTAGCACACAGCCACTCAAACTGCAAAACCCAGTCAGGTGCGAGTGATTGGTGATGATCCCTTTAAATATTGTTGCTGGAGCCGGCGTCCTGCTGCTGCACGCCAGCTCTACCTGTCATTGCTTTCTCCAGCTGGTAAATGCATTGGCCAAAACCAAATTAGGAGATTGGGTTTCAAGTGAGCGCTGCACACTCACTGACGTCACTGTTCACAATTTACATTAATGACCTGGATCAGGGAGTCGGATGCAGCATTTCCAAATTTGCAGACGACACTAAACTAGGAGGGGGGGTGGGCTCAGAGGAAGAGACCAGGAAGCTCCAGAGCGATTTGGACAGACTGGGCGATTGGGCGGATAAATGGCAGATGCACTATAATGTGGACAAGTGCGAAGTTATCCACCTTGGGTGCAGGAACGGGAGGGCAAATTATTATTTAAATGGCAATAGATTGGGAGAGGGGGAAGTACAGAGAGACCTGGGTGTTCTTGTACACCAGTCACTGAAGGCGAGCATGCAGGTGCAACAGGCGGTCAAGAAGGCAAACGGTATGCTGGCCTTCATAGCAAAAGGGTTAGAATACAGGAACAGGGATACCTTGCTGCAGCTGTACAGGGCACTGGTGAGACCACACCTCGAGTACTGTGTACAGTTTTGGTCGCCTCATCTGAGGAAGGATGTTCTTGCCATGGAGGGGGTGCAGCGGCGATTCACCAGGCTGATACCAGGAATGGCGGGAATGACCTATGAGGAGAGACTATGTAGTTTAGGGATGTACACACTGGAGTTTAGAAGATTGAGAGGGGACCTCATAGAAGTGTATAAAATTCTGACAGGTCTAGACAGACTGGATGCAGAAGGAATGTTTCCCTTGGCGGGTGAGAACAGAACTAGAGGACATAATTTAAGGATAAGGGCTAAACCATTTAGGACAGAGATGAGGGGGAATTTCTTCACTCAGAGAGTGGTGAACCTGTGGAACTCATTGCCACAGAGGGCAGTGTACGCCAGCTCATTAAATATATTTAAGAGGGAATTAGATATATTTCTACGGGCAAAAGGGGTTAAGGGTTACGGAGAGAAGGCGGGGACGGGATACTGAATTAAAGGATCAGCCATGATCTCATTAAATGGCGGAGCAGGCACGAAGGGCCGAATGGCCTACTCCTGCTCCTATCTTCTATGTATCTATGTATCCATGTATGATCTCCGTGATTTCAATGTCCCCGGCGATCGAGTTTACCGGCATTGATACCAGCAACTTGAATATGGCGCACGCCGCTTGAACCGCCAACAGCTGGCAGTAGAGCACTGGCCGACATTTTAGCACCATCTCGTGGTGCTGAAGACATGAATTTTTAGCCCAAGGAATTTTTTCTACACAAAGGCTAGCAACTGCAAGGATGACGAACCCTTGAGTGTTTTTCCAAAAGCAAAATACAGTGGTTGCTGGAAATCTGAGATAAAAACAGAAAATGCTGGAAATACTCAGCAGGTCAGGCAGCATCTGTGGAGAGAGAAACAGAGTTAACATTTCAGGTCGATGACCTTTCAGCATTGGCCTAAAACGTCCTGACGAAAGGTCATCGACCTGAAACATTAACTCTGTTTCTCTCTTTGAGTGTTTTTGTTTGTTTATGGAAGCTTATGTTTATTATCGATTGTCGAATTCAGAAAACTAATTAATGGCAGAGTAAAGGGTAAATTGTGCATTTTTTATTACTCGGACATGTCGGGAACACACATCAGAAAACTGTGCAACCCTAGCCCGTGATTTTCCATCTACTAATTTTAATTGTGTTACGGCAGAAATATAAAGATAGGAACTGGATGATGATGGGGCAAGTAGTGGTGGGGGTACCTGAGGGCACAAAAAGAGCTGTGGATGGGTTGGAGAGGAAGCTTGTGGATAGGAATGTGGTATGGGGTTTGAAAGGGTATTTTGGATCCCATTTTCCTGGTCCCTCCACCCCCACAAGGCTACTAGAATCTGCTCCCCCCAAAACTGTCAGATGACACCAACCCCCCAATGCTATCAGACTCTCCCACTGCTGTGAAACTTTCCTTCCCAATCCTGCTGGACTCAAAGCCTCCTCCTTAGACTTCCCACCCCTCCATCCCAGATCCCAGATCCCAGTCCCATAAATGCTCAGAAACCATCCCAGGTCTAATGAGAGGGAGGAACTGAATGAAATCAGTATTTGTAGGGAAATTGATGGGATTGAAGGCCGATAAATCCCCAGGGCCTGATAATCTACATCCTAGGGTACTTAAGGAAGTGGCCCTAGAAATAGTAGATGCATTGCTGGTCATCATCCAAAATTCTATAGACTCTGGAGCAGTACCCATGGATTGAAGGGTAGCTAATGTAACCCCACTATTTAAAAAAGGTGGTAGAGAGAAAACAGGGAATTATAGGCCAGTTAGCTTGACATCGGTAGTGGGGAAAATGCTAGAGTCCATTATAAAAGATGTAATAGCAGAGCACTTGGACAACAGTGACAGGATCGGACAAAAGGTAAATCATGCTTGACAAATCTACTGGAAGTTTTTGAGGATGTAACTGGTAGAATTGATAAGGGAGAACCAGTGGATGTGGTGTATTTGGACTTTCAGAAGGCTTTCGACAAGGTCCCACATAAGAGATTAGTGTGCAAAGTTAAAGCACATGGGACTGGGGTAAGGTACTGACTTGGATAGAGAACTGGTTGGCAGACAGGAAGCAAAGAGTTGGAATAAACAGGTCTTTTTCCAAGTGGCAGGCAGTGACTAGTGGGGCACCGCAGGGATCGGTGCTAGGACCCCAGCTATTCACAATATATATATTTGTGGCGGAACCACCAGAGGATTACGGACAATTGTATATAATTCCTTTTACAGCAATGTAGTACAGCTGGGGGCTGCACCTTTAATGTATCTGTTAACTGTACTAGGGTTTCTTTCCTGTACTCCGCGTGATGACGTCATGCCGTCCGTCACGTGATCTCTCAACGGCGGGAAGAACGTGATGACGTCATGACGTCAGAGCTCAGAACCTTTGAACAGTAGAGCTCGGAACCTGCTAGCAGTTGAGCTCGGAACCTGCTAGCAGTTTCCAGAGAGGCTTTCAAGCAGACCAGACCTATTTGCATTGTATCCTAGTTTCCTGTACAGCTTCGTTTGTTCATTAAATTTTATTGTTTTTGATTTTCTGAGTCGATCTCAATTCTTCAGCTAGGAACTCCAGTTCCTACATATTAATAATTTAGACTAGGGAACTAGATGTAATACCTCCAAGTTTGCAGATGACACAAAGCTGGGTGGGCGAGTGTGCTGTGAGGAGGATGCAGAGAAACTCCAGTATGATTTGGATAGGTTGCGTGAGTGGTCAAATGCAAGGCAGATGCAGTATAATGTGGATAAATGTGAGGTTATCCACTTTGGTGGCAAAAACAGGAAGGCAGATTATTATCTGAACGGCAATAGATTGGGAAAAGGGGAGGTGCAACGAGACCTGGGTGTCCTTGTGCACCAGTCGCTGAAGGTAAGCATGCAGGTGGAGCAGGCGGTTAAGAAGGCAAATGGTATGTTGGCCTTCATAGCGAGAGGATTCGAGTACAGGAGCAGGAATGTCTTGCTGTAGTTGTACAGGGCCTTGGTGAGACCACGCCTTGAGTATTGTGTGCAGTTTTGGTCGCCTTATCTGAAGAAGGATGTTCTTGCCATGGAGGGAGTGCAGCGAAGATTCACCAGACTGATACCTGGGATGGCAGGGATGACGCATGAAGAGAGATTGGGTTGATTAGGCTTATATTTGCCAGAAATTAGAAGAATGAGAGGGGATCTCATTGAAACTTATAAAATTCTAACAGGACTAGACAGACTAGATGCAGGAAGGATGTTCCCGATGGTGGGGGAGTCCAGAACGAGGGGTCACAGTCTAAGGATAAGGGGGAAGCCATTTAGAACTGAAATGAGGAGGAATTTCTTCACCCAGAGATTGGTGAACTTGTGGAATTCTCTACCACAGAAGGCAGTTGAGGCCAAATCATTAAATATATTCAAGAAGGAGTTAGATATAGTTCTTAAGGCTAAAGGGATCAAGGGACATGGGGAGAAAGCAGGGACAGGGTGACAATTAAGGATAGTATTCGACTAAAAACAAGGGCATATAAGGTAGCCAAATTTAGTGGGAGGGTAGAGGATTGGGGAAACTTTAAAAGACAGCAAAAAATAACAAAAAGATTGATTAAGAAAGGGAAGATAGATTATGAAAGTAAATTAGCAAAAAATATAAAAACAGATAGTAAGAGTTTTTATAGTTATATAAAAAGAAAAAGGGTGGCTAAAGTAAATGTTGGTCCCTTAGAGGATGAGACCGGGAAATTAATGGTGGGAAATATGGAGATGGCAAAAACACTGAATGAATATTTTGTATCAGTCTTTACAGTAGAAGACACTAAGAATATCCCAACACTGGACAAACAGGGGGCAATAGGGGGGGAGGAGCTAAACACGATCAAAATCACTGAGGAAGTGGTACTCGGTAAAATAATGGGACTCAAGGCGGATAAATCACCTGGACCTGATGGCTTACATCCTAGGGTCTTGAGGGAAGTGGCGGTAGGGATTGTGGATGCATTGGTAATAATTTTCCAAAACTCCCTGGGCTCAGCAAAGGTCCCGGCAAACTGGAAAACTGCTAATGTAACACCCTTATTTAAAAAGGGCAGTAGACAGAAGGCTGGAAACTATAGACCGGTTAGCCTAACATCTGTGGTAGGTAAAATTTTGGAGTCCATTATTAAGGAGACAGTAACAGGACATTTGGATAATCATCATTTAATAGGACAAAGTCAGCATGGTTTTATGAAGGGGAAGTCATGTTTGACAAATTTGCTGGAGTTCTTTGAGGAAGTAACATATAGGGTGGATAAAGGTGAACCAGTGGACGTAGTGTATTTAGACTTCCAAAAGGCATTTGACAAGGTGCCACACAAAAGATTATTGCTTAAGATAAAAAATCACGGGATTGGGGGTAATATTCTGGCATGGATAGAGGATTGGCTATCTAACAGAAGGCAGAGAGTTGGGATAAATGGTTCATTCTCAGAATGGCAATCAGTAACTAGTGGTGTTCCTCAGGGGTCGGTGCTGGGTCCCCAACTCTTTACAATCTATATTAACGATTTGGAGGAGGGGACCGAGTGTAACATATCAAAGTTTGCAGATGATACTAAGATGGGAGGGAAAGTAGTGAGTGAGGAGGACATAAAAAACCTGCAAGGTGACATAGACAGGCTAAGTAAGTGGGCAGAGATTTGGCAGATGGAATACAATACTGGAAAGTGTGAGGTTATGCACTTTGGCAGGAAAAATCGTAGAGCAAGCTATTATCTTAATGGCAAGAAACTGGAAAGTACTGAAGTACAAAGGGATCTGGGGGTCCTGGTGTACGAAACTCAAAAGGTTAGTATGCAGGTGCGGCAAGTGATTAAGAAGGCCAATGGAATGTTGGCTTTCATTGCTAGGGGGATAGAATATAAAAATAGGGAGGTATTGCTTCAGTTGTACAAGGTATTGGTGAGACCGCACCTGGAATACTGCATACAGTTTTGGTGTCCATACTTAAGAAAAGACATACTTGCTCTCGAGTCAGTACAAAGAAGGTTCACTCGGTTAATCCCGGGGATGAGGGGGTGGGCATATGAGGAGAGGTTGAGTAGATTGGGACTCTACTCATTGGAGTTCAGAAGAATGAGAGGCGATCTTATTGAAACATATAAGATTGTGAAGGGGTTGGATCGGGTGGATGCGGGGAGGATGTTCCCGATGATGGGTGAAACGAGAACTAGGGGGCATAGTCTTAGAATAAGGGGCTGCTCTTTCAAAACTGAGATGAGGAGGAACTACTTCACTCAGAGGGTGGTAGGTCCATGGAATATGCTGCCCCAAAAAGCTGTAGAAGCTACATCATTACATAAATTTAAAACAGAAATAGACAGTTTCCTAGAAGTAAAGGGAATTAAGGGTTACGGGGAGCGGGCAGGAATTTGGACATGAGTCTAGGTTCGGATTGGACATGGCCCTGTGGGTAGCGGAGCGGACCCAGGGGCCGTGTAGCCTGATCCTGCTCCTATTTCGTGTGTCTAATTCTGTTAGATTCAGGAGATGGTTCTGTGATAGTAGATTGGCGGTTAGGATCAGATCAGCCATGATCTTATTAAATGGCGGAGCAGGCTCGAGGGGCCGATTGGCCTACTCCTGCTCCTATTTCTTATGTTCTTATGTCATTCACGTGGAAATGACTTATGAAATGATACTGGGCGCTGTCCAGGGAGAGTATAAATACTAAGGCATGGGCCCAGCTTGCTCAGGACATCCTTTAACAGGAACTAGTGAAGGACACAACTAGATCTCCATGTTGAAAAACAGTTGATTAAAGCCTTGTTTAATACTTAGACCAAGTGCCTAGTAGTTTTCTTACGTCACAGGGTACTGAATTTGGATGATCAGCCATGATCTCATTAAATGGTGGAGCAGGCTCGAGGGGCCGAATGGCCTACTCCTGCTCCTATCTTCTATGTTTCTATGTTTCCCTCTTAGATAAACCTACAGCTTCCCACTGTGTCTCTATTGGCATCCTACGAAGAGCCCATCGAGGCACTCATCGCTGCCTCCTTACGAGCAGCAACCCCAACTGTCACATCCTACTCTCTCACCAGCCTTCCTGCCCAGTGTGCCCACTTGGGGCTAATCTTGCCAATCTCCTCCCCCTCCAACTCACTCCTCCCAGTACTGACCCTGTGGATGCTGGCAGTGGGTCAGCCATCAACAACCCTCTCCGCCTCACCCTCCAGAATGTCCGTTCACTTGAAAACAAGGCCCTTGTCATCCATGAGCTTATCGTGGACGATTGCATTGACATCGTGGCCCTGACTGAAAGTTGGCTGAGGTGTGATGACTCCTTACCCTTAAATGAAGCCTCTCCGCTTGGCTATACCTTCCACCACTTGCCCCACTCAGACCGCCGTGGTGGCGGTGTGGCTCTCATCACCAAATCACACCTTGTTCTGTCCCCCTACTCCTCCGGTACTTTCTCTTCCTCTGAGCATCTCACCTTATTCCAGCCCTCTCACCTCTCATTTAAAATTCTCATTCTCTACCGCCCAGTCAAGCACCATAAAAATGTTATAACCGAGATTTCTTCACTGCTTTCCTCCCTCAGCCTCTGCACCGAGCGACTTCTTATCCTCGGTGATTTCAACCTCCGTCTCAATTCATCATGCTCGCTCTCCTCTGAGTTCACTAGCCGCTTATCCTCCCTTAATCTCTCCCTCCATGTAAACTCCTCAGCCCATATTCACAGCTACCCCCTCGACCTTGCCATCTCTCGTGGCCTCGCTACTCCCATCGTGTCAATCGCAGATTAGGCCATCTCTGACTACTTCCTCATATCGCTCTCCACCCACATCCCCCTTCCACCCCTCCACCCCCCAACCCTACTTCATTCTGTATCCGCCCCTGGAAAAACTCTCTCCCAACTCTCTTACAACTGCACTTATGCAATCCCAATTGTCCAGCCTTTGGCCCTCCATTCACCATGACATTTCTGCAGCTAGCAATCTGCTCAACCACACCCTCACCACCACCTTTGATGCCCGAGTCCCTACTAAAACAATTACTCTCTCTCGCTCTGGCTGTTCCCCCTGGTACAGCCCTCATCTTCGCTCCCTTAAGTCCAAAGGACACAGACTTGAACGGATATGGAGGACAACCGGTTTAGCCATTCACCGCCAGATCTGGCTGGACCACATAAAGCATTATCGGGTCCTTCTGGAATGCAAAGATAAACCCCAGCTTCTATTCTCCACTGCTAACTGTCTTTTTAAATCTCTCTCCCCTGTCTCATCCACCCTCACCTCCGACAACAAGTGTGAGGAGCTCATGGACTTCTTTGTCTTTAAGATTGAGACCATCCGTTCAGCTGCCTCTGCCACTTCCTTTCTTCCCCTAGCCCACCGGGTCAAACTTCCTCTAAGGTTCCCCCTGCCCTATTCCTGAACTCACATCTTTCTCCAATTTCTCTCCGATCTCCCCTCATGACCTCTCCGCGCTCATCTTGTCCATGAGACCCACTTCCTGCTCCCTCAACCCTATTCCCACCAAACTGCTGACCACCCAACTTCCTTTTCTGGCTCCCATGTTACCTGACCCTCACATCTGCTGTCATCATCCCTCTCCTCAAAAAAACAATCCTTGACCCCTCCATCTTTGCAAACTACCGCCCCATCTCCAATCTCCCTTTCTTCTCCAAAATTATTGAACGTGTTGTCACCTCCCAAATCCATGTCAATCATTCCTGCAACTCTGTGTTTCAATCCCTCCAATCAGGTTTCCGCCCCATCACAGTACTGAAACAGCTCTTATCAAAGTCACAATTGACATCCTTTGTGACTGTGGAAAGGTAAACTATCCCTCCTCGTCCTTCTTGACTTGTTTGCAGCCTTTGACACGGTTGACCACTCCAGCCTTCTCCAACACCTCTTCACCATCGTCCAACTGGGTGGGACTGCACTTGCCTTGTTTCATTCTTTTCTATCTAATCATAGCCAGAGAATCACCGGCAATGGCTTTTCTTCCCGCTCTCACATTGTTACCTCTGGTGACCCCCAAGGTTCTATCCTTGGCCCCCTCCTATATCTCATCTACATGCTGCCCCTTGGCGACATCATCTGAAAACACAGCGTCAGTTTCCACATGTACGCTGACAACACCCAGCTCTACCTCACCACCACTTCTCTCGACCCCTCCACAGTCTCTAAATTGTCAGAATGCTTGTCTGACATCCAGTTCTGGATGAGCAGAAATTTTCTCCAGTTAAATATTGGGAAGACCGAAGCCATTGTTTTCGGTCCCTGCCACAAACATTGTTCCCTAGCCATTGACTCTATCCCTCTCTCTAACATCTAACTGAGGCTGAACCACACTGTTTGCAACCTTGGTGTTGTATTTGACCCTGAAATGTTCTTCCGACCACACTCGCCATCACTAAGACCGTCTATTTCCACCCCCGTAACATCTCCCGTCTCCGCCCTTGCCTCAGCTCATCTGCTGCTGAAACCCTCATCCATGCCTTTGTTACCTCTAGACTTGACTATTCCAATGCACTCCTGGCTGGCCTCCCACATTCTAACCTACGTAAACTTGAGGTCATCCAAAACTCGGCTGCCCGTGTCCTAACTAGCGCCAAGTTCTGTTTACCCATCGCCCCTGGGCTCGCTGATCTACATTGGCTCCCGGTTAAGCAATGCTTCAATTTCAAAATTCTCATCCTTGTTTTCAAATCCCTCCATGGCCTCGACCCTCCCTATCTCTATAATCTCCTCCAGCCCCACAACCTCCCGAGATATCTGCGCTCCACTAATTCTGCCCTCTTGAGCATCCCTGATTATAATCGCTCAACCATTGGTGGCTGTGCCTTCTATTGCCTAGGCCCTAAGCTCTGGCATTCCCTCCCTAAACCTCTCTGCCTCTCTACCTCTCTTTCCTCCTTTAAGACGCTCCTTGAAACCTACCTCTTTGACTAAGCTTTTGGTCACCTGCCTTAATTTCTTCTTAGGTGGCTCGGTGTCAATTTGTTTTGTCTTATAATACTCCTGTGAAGCGCCTTGGGACATTTTACTACATTAAAGGTGCTATATAAATACAAGTTGTTGTTGTTGTATAAATACTCAGAGCATATTCCCAATGCTCCCTGATCATTGAGCCACCCCCAATGCTCCAAGTCCTGAAGACCTCCCTCCCTAATATTCCCAGATCTACCCCAGTCTTCCTGGAACTTGCAGTGTATGTAACCTGGAGAAGGAACGATATTCTGCAGCCCCTGTATACTGCAGTACCAGTAGTGACCACCCCTGTATATAAGCCTGTGTAGTAACCTTGCATAGTAGTTCCAGTTTTGTCTCCGTTCAGTAAACACCTGTTATAACCAACTCCCGCAGTCCATGTCTCAATTACACACGGACGTTACACTGGCGACGAACAGATCCGAACTTACCTACAGTTCTGCACCACCTCACGGGGATCCATCCCTGAAGCGAAGTTGTTAGAGGTCGAGGCCAGAAGGAAGGAATCCAAAAAGAAAAAAAAACAAAAAACAAACAAACAGAAGAAACGGGCGTCGACCGTGGGCAACCGCCCTCTGATTCATCGAATTCGAAGATTTGCAGCAGAGGCTGTCGAGAACTGGGCTTGGTTATCCAGTCTATGGTGTTCCAGCTAATCGGGCTGGTGGCAGGTAGTACACTGATCCTTCCTGGGCTGCGGCGGGCTAGAGCTCGATCAGGTGGCTTTTCAACGGGGCTGAGCAGCGTTGTCGGGAAGAAGAGAGAGAGAGAGGGTGGAGCACACAGGTGCTACGAAGCCAGGCAGCGTACAGACCCAAGAAGAGGGAGGAAAGTGTCCCATAGGGTCTGCTCTGACGACGGGAACAGTAATTAAAATAAAAGAAATTAGAAGCGCAGAAAGCCACGAGGAGCTGCAGTTTGCCACGGGGACCGCGGAGAGCGGTGTTGGCAGCAGCGCGGGGGGGAAGTGCGCGAAGACCATAGGGCGTCGCCATCAAGGCATAAAAACGCCAGCAACAGCGCTGGCAGCAGCGGAAAAGACAGAAAGCGCGGGAGGCGCCATCTTAATCCAGCGGGGAAGAAGGCAAAGCGCGGGAGGCGCCATTTTGTTCAATCGGGGAAGAAGGCAAAGCGCAGGAGGCACCATCTTAGCTCTCCAAGATGTTGAAGACTGGCAATATCACTGCCTTCGATAATGCAATAGAAGACTGGACCACGTATGTGGAAAGAGTCGAAGTATATTGCGAGGCAATTGAAGTAGCCGATGAGAAAAAGGCATCGGTACTACTAAACTTAATGGGCGCAAGAACGTACGGCCTATTGCGGAACCTGATCACTCCAGTCAAACCGATGGCGAAGAGTTTTAACGAAATTGTTGATATCCTACAGGAACACCTAAATCCTACACCGCTGCTGATAGCAGAAAGATTTAAATTCCACAAGAGAAATCAGCATAAAGATGAGAGCAATGCTGATTACCTTACGGAACTACGCAAGCTATCAAAGCACTGCCAGTTCGGAGCAGGACTGGCAGATACCCTACGGGACAAATTTGTCCGTGGACTCCTGAGTGAAGGAACCCAGAAGAGGTTACTCTCAGAGAAAGAGCTGACGCTAGATAAGGCTTTCAGCGTGGCAGTATCGTATGAAGCAGCAGCAAGGGGAGCTGCGGAAATACAGCAAAAGCCACAGGAATACGGCACCCATGAAATGACACGGGGATTTGAAAAATGTTATCGCTGCGGCAGAACAACCCATGACCAGAAGGACTGCTGGTCCAAGGACAAAACATGCAGGCAATGCGGAAAGATGGGACACATTGCACGAGTTTGCAGGTCCGGGAAGAAGACTAACGACAACAAAAAGGCTACTAAGGAACAGTACAGGAAAGTACAAAAGATGATGGACAGTAGTTCCGAAGACCAGAAGAGCGATAGTGAATCCGGGAACAAGAGACTAAGCTGTCTCAAACTACACAACATAATCGCAAAAGAGGATCACCAAACCATTTGGGTCACCCTCACGATAGCAGGGTCACAAGTCAAAATGGAATTGGATACAGGATCAGCTCTGACCGTCATGAATCGACGAGACTACGAGTGGCTATTCTCACACATACCCTTGAAAGACACATCCATTGTCTTGAAGACATATACGGGGCAGAAAGTATACCCCAGAGGGAAAATAAGGGTGCCTGTCGAATACAACGGCAAGGAAATACAGAAATTGTATCTGTACATACTGCAAGATGGTGGACCACCGTTATTGGGACGTGAATGGATCAGAAAGATAAGTTTAGACTGGCACTCCATTCAGGCACTGACTGTGGCTGGTAAAAAGGATGACGACGTCACACCTGGACGATTGTCAAAAATCTTAGCTAACGCTAAAGAGGTATTTCAACAAGGACTGGGAACTCTTAAAGGTGTAACCGCCTCGATAAAAATAGAAGAGAATGCAATTCCCAAGTTTTTCAAAGCAAGACCGGTACCGTATGCAATTCGCCCAGCCGTCGAGGCAGAGCTGGAGAATCTGGAGAATGCAGGCGTGTTATCTAAGGTAGACTGGAGCGAGTGGGTGACACCCATCATTCCTGTCATGAAGAAAACGTTAAACAATAAGTCTGAGGAGCCAAGGAAGGTTCGCATCTGTGGCGAGTTCAAGGTGACTGTGAACCCAGTCCTTCACACAGTACAGTATCCTCTTCCGAGGATAGAAGATATTTTCGCCTCACTATCTGGAGGGAAGCGTTTTACAAAAATTGACCTAGCACAAGCATATTTGCAGATGGAGGTTGAAGAATCCTCTCGGAAATATCTCACGATAAACACTCACAAAGGTCTTTACCAGTATAATCGACTTGTATTCGGAGTAGCATCAGCTCCGGCGATATGACAAAGAGCGATGGAACAAGTCCTGCAAGGGATTCCGGGGACTCAGTGTTACTTGGACGACATCCTAGTGACAGGTGAAAATGACAGTGAACACCTTGCCAACCTAGAGCAGGTGCTCACTAGACTAAGAGAACATGGGCTACGAGCCAATCACCCCAAGTGCGAGTTTTTTAAGAAACAGATTTCGTATTGTGGCCACGTGATTGATGAAGAGGGGTTACATAAGCCCCCTGACAAAATTGAAGTGGTAGTTAAGGCTCCAGCGCCTGAAAATGTGTCGCAACTGAGGTAATTCCTCGGATTGGTGAATTACTACCATAAGTTTTTGCTGAATTTGTCCACAATTCTGCACCCACTGAATGCCCTACTACAAACTGGAGTAGCATGGAAATGGAGCGATGAATGTAAGCGGGCCTTTCAGAAGTATAAAGACCTGATCACTTCAAGAGAAGTATTGGCTCACTGCAACCCATCACTACCGATAAGACTGGCGTGTGATGCGTCTCCCTACGGCGTTGGATCGGTACTGTCACATAAATTCCTTGATGGTTCAGAGAGGCCAATAGCTTTTGCATCACGCTCGTTAACTTCAGCCGAGCGTAACTACGCCCAGATTGACAGAGCGGCCCTCAGCCTGGTGTGGGGGGTGAAGAAGTTCAATCACTACCTGCACGGACAGAAATTTACTCTACTAACTGATCATCAACCTCTTGTCTCCATTTTCAACCCTCAGAAGGGCGTCCCGATAATGACAGCACAACGGCTACAGAGGTGGTCCCTTTTCCTAGGGGCACACCAATATGACATCGAGTACAAAGGAACTAAACAGCATGGGAATGCTGATGGATTGTCGCGCCTACCGTTGCCGACGGTGGAAGAAGCACCTGCAGTGGATCCTGTGGAGATATTCCACTCGACCATAGTCGAATGTCTACCTGTGATGAATGCAAACATAGAAAAGGAAACACGAAATGACCCAACACTCTCCAGGGTCTATGATTTAACGGTGAAGGGATGGCCAGCACATGGCGAACCACTGTTGCCAGCATTCTCGGCGAGAAGAGAACAGCTGTCAGTGTGCCGAGGAACCTTGATGTGTGGATCCAGAGTAGTAATTCCACCTAAATTGAAGGATAGAGTGCTCAATGAGCTTCATGAGGGTCATCTGGGAGGGGTAAAAATGAAGAACTTAGCCAGAGCGTTTGTGTGGTGGCCGGGAATCGATAGAGAAATCGAAGAGATGACCAAAAGCTGTACAGGATGCCAGAAGGTCCAAAATGCCCCACCACAAGCCCCTCTACATCCATGGGAGTGGCCCTCATCTCCATGGCAAAGGGTGCACATTGATTTTGCTGGTCCATTTATGGACTCGATGTTTTTAATTGCGGTGGATGCACATTCAAAGTGGCCAGAGGTAATAAAAATGTCCTCAACCACCACAGAAAAAACTATCACAGTCTTACGAACCATATTCGCCAGAAATGGGCTGCCTGAACAGATTTGCTCCGACAATGGACCACAGTTTGTGTCTGAAGAGTTCCGGAGGTTCTTAAAGAAGAATGGTGTTAAGCATTACACATCCGCCCCATATCATCCAGCCACCAATGGATTGGCTGAGAGGTTCGTTCAAACATTCAAGAAGGCTATCAAGGCAATGTGTAATGAAGACATACCCCTACAACACAAGGTGGATAACTTCTTGTTTGCCTACCGGAATGCGACACATGCGGTTACCAACCAAACTCCAGCCATAATGTTCTTCAATCGAAGACTAAGATGCCGCTTTGATTTGGTTAAGCCAAATATCAGAAGAGATGTGGAGAACAGGCAGTTTCAGAATATGAATGAAAGGCCAACCAGGAGTTTTAAGATAGGTCAACCAGTTTTGGCCCGGGACTACCGCACAGAGAAATGGCAGCCAGGAACGATCTGCACATGGCAAGGACCTCTAATGTATACCATGGACATTGGAGAAAGCCTTGTAAGATGCCATGCTGACCAGATTCTAGAGTCACTGGAAAACGTCAAATCTACACCGCGATCCTATACACCTGGTGATGAAACCGAAGTACCAATTGCATCTACCTCAGAATCGGTGATATTGGAAGCAGACGAACCAAACAACGACGTTGATCCCGAATCAACTTTGCCAGAAGAACCTGATACCCCAAAGAGGCGTTATCCGGACAGAATCAGGAAGCCTCCTCAAAGACTGAATTTATAATTGATTAACTTCAGCTAATGTATATAGCAACTGTAATTGTATATATATTATTTAATTATTAATCGAATGTTATGTACTGTTTAGCTAAAAGGGGAGGAATTGTAGTGTATGTACCTTGAAGAAGGAATTATATTCTGCAGCCCCTGTATACTGCAGTACCAGTAGTGACCACCCCTGTATATAAGCCTGTGTAGTAGCCTTGCATAGTAGTTCCAGTTTTGTCTCCGTTCAGTAAACAGCTGTTATAACTGACTCCTGCAGTCCGTGTCTCAATTACACACGGACGTTACAGAACTCACGGGTCCCCTACCCAATGCTCCCTTGACCTGGGGCCACTTCAAAATACTGTTAGACCCTGGGCCCCCTTCCCAGTGCTCCGAGATCCAAGGGCCACCCCCAATGCTAATAAGTCAGTGTCCATACTAATACTACTTGGCATAAAAGCCCCGTTCCAATAAAACCTCTGACTCATCACAAGCAATATCTCAGATCTGCTAGTATATTATTAAAAACCTTGAATATGGCACCAATTTCTGTCCACAAACTTCAATATAGGTGTGAGGTGGTACATTTTGATAAGAAGAATAAGGAGGCTACATATTCCTTGGAAAGTAAGTGTCTAAATGGGGTAGAGGAGCAGAGGGATCTAGAAGTACAGATACACAAATCACTAAAAGTAGCGATGCAGGTTAATAAGGCCATAAAAAAGCAAACAAAGCACTAGGATTCATTTCTAGAGGGGTAGAATTGAAAAGCAGAGAAGTTATGTTAAACTTGTACAGAACCTTGGTTAGACCACAATTGGAGGACTGTGAACAGTTCTGGTCTCTATATTTCCATATTATAAAAATTATATAGAGGCAGTGAAGAAAGTGCAAAAAAATGTACTCAGATGATACCAGAACTGAGATGTTCTATCTATCAGAAAAGACTGAACAGGCAGGGGCTCTTTTCTCTAGAAAAGAGAAGACTGAGGGGTGACCTGATAGAGGTCTTTAAGATTCTGAAAGGATTTGATAGGGTAGACCTGGAGAAGAAGTTTCCACTGGTGGGGGAGACAAGAAGTAGGGGCCATAAATATAGGATAGTCATTAATAAATCCAATAGGGAATTCAGGAGAAACTTCTTTACCCAGAGAGTAGTTAGAATGTGGAACTTGCTACCACATGGAGTAGTTGAGGCATCTAACATAGATGCATTTAAGGAGAAGCTAGATGAACATATGAGGGAGAATGGAATAGAAGGATATGCTGATAGGGTGAGTTAAGAAGGGTGGGAGGAGGCTCGTGTGGAGCATAAACACCAGCATGAACCTGTTGGGCTGAATGGCCTGTTTCTGTGCTGTAAATACTATGGCCTAGAAATTCCCTACCTTAGCGTCATCCGTTAGTGCTGGAATCCTGGTGAAAAATGACGGCCGCCACTCTAGCGCCCTTCTCTGGCGCAGGACTAGGCAGGACTGGGCAGCACGGTGGCATAGTGGTTAGCACTGTTGCCTCACAGCGCCAGGGACCCGGGTTCGAATCCGGCCTCGGGTGACTGTCTGTGTGGAGTTTGCACATTCTCCCCGTGTTTGCGTGGGTTTTCTCCGGGTGCTCCGGTTTCCTCCCACAGTCCAAAGATGTGCGGGGTTAGGTTGATTGGCCATGATAAAAATTGACCCTTAGTGTTAGGGGGATTAAATACGTGGGGTTACGGGGATAGGGTGGGATATGTGTTGGTGTAGGGGTTACGGGGATCGGGTGGGATATGTGTCGGTGCAGGCTCGATGGGCCGAAATGGCCTCTATCTGTACTGTGAGGTTTCTGTGATTTCTGTGACACCATTTTGGTGAGGGCTTTAGCGCTGCCGATAGTAGCGCTGGCCCTGGAGATGCAAATGGAGAAAGCGTGACGGCACGCCGACTTAATGTCACGCTCTGTGAACTTGGACCTTAGCGCTGAGTCCTAACTCGCTCTGAAAAGCAAACGTACAGCAGACTGACAGAGACACTGTCAGCACTTCTTAAAGTGACACACATATCTTTCAGGTAAATTTGCATTTAAGCTATTAGACTGGATTCTTTTAATTTTATTGACGTAGTGGCTTGGTGCAATACATATTATTTTTTTTTTTATGTGCAGTGAGTGCTGCTGGATGCTTGCTAGGCCTTGAGTGGTAAAGGAAGGCCCCTGAGAAGACAGAAAATGGTGGAAATACTCAGCCGGTCAGGCAGCATCATGGAGAGAGAAACAGAGTTCACGTCTCAGGTTGAGATGCTACCTGACCTGCTGAGTATTTCCAGCATTTTATGCTTTTATTTCAGATTTACAGCATTCGTTTCCAGAGGGAAGAGGCAGATGCAGAAGAGGAGGAAGCAGAAGAGGAGGAAGCAGAAGGAAGGCTGCAACCCAGACAGCCCCTTTCTGGCTGGGATATCCGGGATGGAAACATCCGCCTGCAGTCCCAGTGACCACAACCCCAATTCCTCTTTTAACATTAGTACAAAACTTACCTTCCCTCTGTTACTGACAATCACAGCACCTTCTTGGCCACAATGCTGAAATAAAAGCCACCACAAAGCAAACTTTCCCATCCAACTTTATACATCTATCCATCCAATATGACATCAAGAAATCAACTCATCACCCATATGCATTCCCTTAGTTACTGTCTTGTGTGTGCGTTTGCCTATCCGGCTGATGTCACGCAGTGCTACCCTAGTAGCTGCAGCATGGCTGGTGGAGACTGCTGACTTTCAGTGGGGGACACTGCAAATGGCCTTGCTGGTTGACCTTGAGGAGCTGGTGGCTGGGAGTGTGAAATCGAGTGACAGTGTTTCTTCTTCTTCTTCTTCTTCACTCTCCTCTCCCTCTTCTTGGTCAACCATTGGCTGGACAGGCTGCATGTCTTGTGTGTGTAAAATGAGCAAGGCACAAGAGTGGAGTTGTGGTGAAGGAGGATGGGAAAGCAAGAGGTGCATGCAAGAAGGAGGATAACGTATGAGGATATCAGCATCTTGTATCCTTTCAGCCCCTCCGCTGGTCAAGGGCTCAGCCATGCCCCTGCTAAGAATGGCCTGCACCGTCTCCTCCAAGGGGGCAAGGTGAAGCTAGGAATGGGAAGTGTGCCTCTTGTTTGGTACAGATTGTTGGTAGGCGAGTGATTGTGATTGGGGGTGGGGGGGTGGGTGGGGGGGGCTGTGCATTGTGCAGTGTGTGAAGCTAGTGGTGCAGTTGGTAGGTGACGGTTTTTGAAGATGCATTCATTGACCTTGACCACTGGTTTGAGGTCATGAAGCTTCTTTGGGCACTGGGGCCAGGTCGTGGGGGCGACACTGCTGGCAGTGACGGCCTCGGTGATCTGGCCCCACATTATTTTTTCTGGAGGGCCTCCTGGCCCGTGGGTAGAGGACTTCTCTTGCAGTGTTGACCCCCTGCACAAAGCTGGAGTGCTGCGTGCGAGACACTGGGTGCCCCTTCCCTGGCTTGCTGAGCCATTTGTATTAGTGTTGAAGCACTTTTCCCATTTTTTTTTAGGTACGGAAGGCAATTCAGCTTTCAGAGCTGAAGACTCCCATTTGGAAATTCTTTTTAATGTTAATTTTCTTTTCAGAAGGCAGTTGATCTGTAAGGGCTAAAAACTGCCTATTTTTAAATGATTTTTGTTTTTTTCATTTCAGAAGGCTTTCTTAAATGACAGCCGCACTTTACCAGAAGGCTGTTCTTGCTGCAATTACTCTATGGTCATGCTATATTGGGCCCTCCTGCCGGGACGAACATCACCAGGACGACATTGCACAATAAGCCAATGTAACAGTCCTGCCAGCGCCACCTTTCCCGGCAGCCATTAACACATTTAGCGATATTGTATTCCTAGGCTAAAGTATGTAACTTAGGCCCGGATATTAACAGGGGCGGGTTATGTAGGTGGGGCGGTGGAGTTTCGGATGGGAAACCCAGAAGTTCGGGTTTCCCCGCATGCTGTGGACTTTTAACTCCACAGCAAGTGTCTTTGGACTTGACAGGTTCCCCGCCCAGAGGTCAGCCTCATTGACAGGCTTGGCTTCCAGTCAGGATGCTAGGACTCCAGAGCAGGCTGTAGGAACTTGGGGTCCGGGGGGGTTGGGGTCCGATCCCCGACCCTGGTCTTTGTATGGAAGGGGAGTCTGATGGGCGGTTGGGGAGTTGGGGGGAAGCACTCCTGCTCCGCCTGGCCTACAAACAGTGCTGTAAAGGTACTTACTTCTCCCCGAAGCTAACCTCATCTCCCTTCAGTTGCCGGTTGCCGGGTTTCCCGAGGCCTGGGAAACTCGGCCGCCCACTGTAAAACCTGCAAAGCAGGTTACATCAGAGGCTGTCAGTCTCATTAAAATATCTGAA
The DNA here is from genome assembly GCF_052327205.1 of Somniosus microcephalus. NCBI lineage: Eukaryota > Metazoa > Chordata > Chondrichthyes > Squaliformes > Somniosidae > Somniosus > Somniosus microcephalus. The sequence goes on along the minus strand of NC_141000.1, from coordinate 32,863,708 downwards.
TTGCCAACCCGCCTCCTGTGACAGTTTAACTGCCCACCCCTTGTCCCGCCTCCATTAAACCTGGAAGTGGGTGGGGTGGAGGTGGGTTAGAACATAAGAACATAAGAAATAAGAGCAGGAGTAGGCCATACGGCCCCTCGAGCCTGCTCCGCCATTCAATAAGATCATGGCTGATCATTGACCTGAACTCCACTTTCCCGCCCGATCTCCATATCCCTTGATTCCCCTAGAGTCCAAAAATCTATCTATCTCAGCCTTGTATTTACTCAAAGACTCAGCATTTACAGCCCTCTGAGGCAGAGAATTCCAAAGATTCACAACCCTCTGAGTGAAGCAATTCCTCCTCATCTCAGTCTTAAATGGCCTACCCCTTATCCTGAGACTATGCCCCCTAGTTCTAGACACTCCAGCCAGGGGAAACAACCTCTCAGCATCTACCCTGTCAATCCCCTTCAGAATCTTGTATGTTTCAATGAGATCACCTCTCATACTTCTAAACTCCAGAGAGTATAGGCCCATTCTACACAACCTCTCATCATAGGACAGCCCTCTCATCCCAGGAATCAATCTAGTGAACCTTCGTTGCACCGCCTCCAAGGCAAGTATATCCTTCCTTAGATAAGGAGACCAAAACTGTGCACAGTACTCCAGGTGTGGTCTCACCAAGGCCCTGAACAATTGTAGCAAGACTTCCTTACTCTTATACTCCAACCCCCTTGCAATAAAGGCAAACATGCCATTTGCCTTTCTTATTGCTTGTTGCACCTGTATGCTAGCTTTCTGTGTTTCTTGCACGAGGACACCCAAATCTCTCTGAACACCAACATTTAATAGTTTCTCACCATTTAAAAAATATTCTGTTTTTCTATTCTTCCTACCAAAGTGAATAACCTCACAGTTCCCTACATTATACTCCATCTGCCACCTTACTGCCCACTCACTTAGTCTATCTATATCCCTTTGCAGACTCTGTGTTCTCCTCACAGCTTACTGTCCCACCTAGCTTTGTATCATCAGCAAACATGGATACATTACATTCGGTCCCTTCATCTAGGTCATTAATGGCTCAGAAATTCAGGTCGGAGGTTTCCCGCGGGTGCAAGCCTCCGACCTGCACTTACCTAGCGCACCGGCCGTTGTGCTGTGGGCCTCCTCCAACGGCTGGCGCGCAGTGCTTGCGTATCCCAGGGGCGCAGTTCATTCGAAGCATCCCCTGGGATCACGTGGGCCATGGAGAGCCAATGGTAGCAGGGAATCTGTATTCATAGATTTGACAGGAAGAGCTGTCAAATCTATGAATACAATTCAGCCCCAAAACATCACTAAAACTTCAAATAATTTTTTTTTAAATCACATTTTTAAAATAACTATAAATTACATAAAATAACTATTTTAAACAATAATTTAAATTTTTGAAAAAATTAATTACAGTTTCTAATGGGGCTAAAAATAAACTTACCTTTGTTTAAAGTGTTTAAAAATAATAAACCTGTGGAAAAAATGTTTTAATTTAACTTAATTCACCACTTACCTTGTTAAAAGCAGGCCTTGCGACTGCTTTTTACAAGCGTAGCTCCTGGAGACTTACCCTCCCGGAGAAACCAGCAAAAAAAACGGAAGTTCCAGGCGTACATGCTGCCTCTCCGGCGCACGTGTTCGACCTGTGAACCCCTTCCTTTAAGGGATCGGAAGTTCCAGTTTCCCACGCATGCGCAGTGCATGCATGAAACCGGCACTTTCATTGTGCCTACGCGTGAGTACCCAACGCGTACTCACCCGTGGGGACCCGAAGTTCTGAGGCCCCAACACTGATCTTTGCGGCATCCCACTAGTTACAGCCTGCCAACCTGAAAAAGATCTGCTTATCCCTACTCTCTGTTTTCTGTCCGTTAATCAATCCTCTATCCATGCTACTATATTACCCCCAACCCCATGAGCCCTAATCTTGTGTAATAACCTTTTATGTGGCAACTTATTGAATGCCTTTTGGAAATCCAAATATACTACATCCACTGGCTTGTTGACTCTGCCTAATCATGTTATGATTTTCTAAGTGACTTGATACCACTTCCTTAACAATGATTCCAGCATTTTCCCGATGACTGATGTTCAGCTAACTGGCCTGTAGTTCCCTGTTTTTTCTCTCCCTCCTTTCTTGAATAGTGGTGTTACATTTGTGACCTTCCAATCTGTTGGGACCATTCCAGAATCTAGGGAATTTTGGAAGATCAAAACCAATGCATCCACTATCTCTTCAGCCACCTCTTTTAGAACCCTAGGAAATCGGCCGTCAGGTCCAGGGGATTTGTCGACTTTTAGTCCCATTAGTATCTCTGGTACTTTTTCTCTACTTACATCAATTATGTTAACATAGAAAAATAGGAGCAGGAGTAGGCCATTTGGCCCTTCGAGTCTGCTGCACCATTCAATATGATCATGGCTGATCCTCTATCTCAATACCATATTCCTGCTCTCTCCCCATACCCCTTGATGCCTTTTGTGTCTAGAAATCTATCTATCTCCTTCTTAAATATATTCAGTGACTTGGCCTCCACAGCCTTCAGTGATAGAGAATACCACAGGTTCACCACCCTGTGAGTGAAGAAATTTCTCCTCATCTCAGTCCTAAATGTCCTACCCCATATCCTGAGAATGTGACCCCTCATTCTAGACCCCCCCAGCCAGGAGGAACATCCTCCCTGCATCCAGTCTGTCTAGCCCTGTCAGAATTTTATACGTTTCAATGAGATCCCCTCTCATTCTTCTAAACTCTAGTGAATACAGGCCTAGTCGACCCAATCTCTCCTCATACGACAGTCCTGCCATCCCAGGAATCAGTCTGGTGAACCTTCGCTGCACTCCCTCTATGGCAAGTATATCCTTTCTTAGGTAAGGAGACCAAAACTGCACACAGTACTCCAGGTGTGGTCTCACCAAGGCCCTGTATAACTGAAGTAAGACATCCTTGCTCCTGTACTCAAATCCTCTTGCAATGAAGGCCAACATACCATTTGCCTTCCCAACTGCTTGCTGCACTTGCATGTTTGCTTTCAGTGACTGGTGTACAAGGTGACCCAGGTCCCTTTGTACATCAACATTTCCCAATCTATCACCATTTAAATAATACTCTGCCTTTCTGTTTTTCCTACCGAAGTGAATAACTTCACATTTATTCTTGCTATACTGCATCTGCCATGTATTTGCCCACTCACTCAACTTGTCTAAATCGCCTTGAAGCCTCAATGCACCCTCCTCACAACTCACAATCCCACCTAGTTTCGTGTCATCAGCAAACTTGGAAATATTACATTTGGTTCCCTCATCCAAATCATTGATATATATTGTGAATAGCTGGGGCCCAAGCACTGATCCCTGCGGTACCCCACTAGTCACCGCCTGCCACCCCGAAAAAGACCCATTTATTCCTGTTTGCTAACCAATTTTCAATCCATGCCAGTATATTACCCACAATCCCATGTGCTTTAATTTTGCACACTAACCTCTTATGTGGGACTTATATCAAAGGCCTTCTGAAAATCCAAATACACCACATCCACTGGTTCTCCCTGATCTATTCTACCAGTTACATCCTCAAAAAACTCCAGTAGGTTTGTCAAACATGATTTCTCTTTCATAAATCCATGTTGACTTTGTCTAATCCCGTTGATATTTTCGAAGTGTCCTGTTATCACATCCTTTATAATAGACTCTTGCATTTTCCGTACTACTGATGTTAGGCTAACCGGTCTGTAGTTCCCTGTTTTCTCTCTCCCTCTTTTTTTAAATAGTGGGGTTACATTTGCCACCCTGCAATCTGCAGGAACTGTTCCATAATCTATAGAATTTTGGAAGATGACAACCAATGTATCCATTATTTCCATGGCTACCTCTTTTAGTACTCTGGGATGCAGATTATCAGGCCCTGGGGAGTTATCAGCTTTCAGCCCCATTAATTTCTCCAGCACTATTTTTTTACTAATGCTAATTTCCTTTAATTCCTCCTTCTCACTAGACCCTTGGTCCACTAGCATTTCTGGAAAGTTATTTGTGTCCTCTTCCATGAAGACAGAACCAAAGTATGTATTTAATTGTTCTGCCATTTCCTTGTTCACCAATATAAACTCTGCCGTTTCTGACTGCAAGGGACCTACATTTGTCTTCACTAATCTTTTTCTTTTTACATACTTGTAGAAGCTTTTACAGTCCGCTTTTATGTTCCTTGCAAGTTTACTCTCATGCTCTATTTTTCCCCTGTTAATCAATCTCTTGGTCCTTTTTTGCTGAACTCTAAACTGCTCCCAATCCTCAGGCTTTTTACTTTTTCTGGCAAATTTATATGACTCCTCTTTGGATCTAATAATATCCTTAATTTCTTTTGTTAGCCATGGTTGGGCCACTTTTCCTCACCCTCATTAGACCCTTGGTTCCCCACCATTTTTGGTATGCTCTTTGTGTCTTCTACTGTGAAGACAGATACAAAATATTTGTTTAACATTTCTGTGATTTCCTTATTCCCCATAATAATTTCTCCTGTTTCAGCCTCTAAAGGACCAACATTTACTTTTGCTACTCTTTTCTTTTTTACATACTTGTAGAAACTCTTACAATCTGCTTTTATATTTCTTGCTAGTTTTCTCTCATATTCTATTTTTTTCACTTTTTATCAATTTTTTGTTCAATCTTTGCTGGTTTCTGAAACTCTCCCAATTATCAGGCTTACTATTATTCTTTGCAACATTATAAGCTTCTTCTTTCAATCTAATGCTATCCTTAACTTCTTTAGTAAGCCACGGTTGGATCACTTTTACCGTGGAGTTTTTGTTTCTCAATGGAATGTATTTTTGTTGAGAATTATGAAATATTTCTTTAAATGCTAGCCACTGCTTACCCACCGCCACACCTTTTAATCTATTTTTCCAATCTACCTTAGCCAACTCGCCCCTCATACTTATGTAATTGGCTTTATTTAAGTTTAAGACTCTAGTTTCGGACTTAGGCAAATCACTCTCAAAATTAAGGAGAAATTCTATCATATTATGATCACTCTGCCCCAGAGGATCCTTTACTATGAGATTGTTAATTAACCCTGTCTCATTACACAGTACAAGATCTAAAATAGCCTGTTCCCTGGTTGGTTCCATGACATATTGTTCTAGGAAACTGTCCCGAATGCATTCCATGAACTCATCCTCCAGACTACCTTTGCCAGTCTATATGAAGATTAAAGCCCCCCAAGATTATTGCATTGCCTTTGTTGCAAGCTCCTACTATTTCTTGATTAATATTCTGTCCAACGGTATAGCTACTGTTGGGGGGCCTATATACTACTCCCACCAGTGTTTTCTGCCCCTTTTTATTCCTTATCTCCACCCATACTGATTCTACTTCCTGATCTTCCGAGCCAAGATCTTTTCTCGCTACTGTCCTTATGTCATTCTTTATTATCAGGGCTACTCCCCCTCCTTTTCCATTCTGTTTGGGTCAGGATTCAGATTTTCAAAATTTTAACACCTGACCTGACCCCAACACACCCGTTTTTCATTGTTAAAATTCACCCCTTACTTTCTGTAACACCCTTTATGCCAACATTTAAAATTAAATCTGCATATGTGAGCACTAATAATGAGGTTCTATACGTAAACATTTATATAAACACTTAATAATAGGAAAACCGTATCAAAACATTTCACTATCATGGTTTGTTGATAATCAACAACAACAACTTGTATTTATATAGCGCCTTTAACGTAGTAAAACGTCCCAAGGCGTTTCACAGGAGCGTTATCAAACAAAATTTGACACCGAGCCACATAAGGAGGTATTAGGACAGATGACCAAAAGTTTGGTCAAAGAGGTAGGTTTTAAGGAGCATCTTAATGAAGGAGAGCAAGGTAGAGAGGCGGAGAGGTTCAGGGAGGGATTTACAGAGCTTAGGGCCTAGGCAGCTGAAAGCATGGCCACCAATGGTAGAGCAATTAAAATCGGAGAGGCCAGAATTGGAGGAGCACCGAGATCTTGGAGGGTTGTAGGGCTGGAGTAGGTTCCAGAGATAGGGAGGGGCGAAGCCATGCAGGGATTTGAAAAAAATGGTGTGAATTTGAAAATTAAGGTGTTGTCCGACCGGGAGCCAATCTAGGTCAGGGAGCACATGTATCCAATCAATATCCAAAATACTTTCTGAAAATATTTTTGTCTGCCTTTTAATTCTCAGCAAAGGAAATTTCTAATCCAAAATAAATTTTCTTTCTCCTTCTTGAAGACCCACCTTAAAACCTACACCTTTGACCGACCGCTTTGTCACCCCTTCAAATATTTCCTTCTTTGGCTTAGCGATGATTTATTTCTGATTATGTCTGAGAAGCACTGTAGGATGTTTTTCTATGTTAAACCTGCTGTATAGATTGCTATTGTTGGGGCAGAGTGGGATGTTAGAGGGCAGTGGGGATATTAAGAGACTGAGGAAGACGTTAGGAGGAAAGAAACTATATATGGGTTATGTTGGCCACGCTGATGTTATAAACACAGGTGAGATAAAAAGGACACGGCTAAGATTGATCTTATGCTGAGAAGGTGATTTAAATTTCCTGCATAAAATGGCTGCTCATACAAGAAAAAGGCGCAGTTGAACACTGAAGAGTTCCGTGAGCTGTAAAATTCTGGTTAGTGTGAAGTTATTTATCATTTAAAAGTCACTGAGTGGCATGAAGCTCAATGATTGCCAGATGATATAATAATAGCCATGTACTGAAAGTCCATCGATTTTTTGAATTAGATGAATTGTATTTTGCACTTCCTGACTACAGAATGTGCAGTAGAATTCTACTGTAATATTGCACTGCCGATCTCTGTGATTAGTGGTTACCCTGAATATTGCCTTTTATTACCAGTGGAAACAAAAATTGGCCAGAGTGTATAATGGGTGGCCAACCTGCCAACGCTGGTTTTGTACCACCACCGAAGTTGAATATTACCCCTTTCTTTGCTTTCAAAACTCAACTTTCTTCTTTAAAACAAAAATCAAATTAACATGAGGAAAAACTGCCTGTCTGCCTTTCTCTCTATTTTTGTCTTTCTCTCTGTCTCCTTCTCCCTCTGTTTCATAGGTGTTAGAAATTAGAATTTCTGTCTCACAAATGTGTGGAATTAAAATTTACTTTTTCCAACAGGCAAGTGCAGGTAATTAGTTGACTACAAAAGTCAATTTATAACATTATTATATAAATAAAACGCTTCTTTCTCATTCACCTCTCTCTATTTCCTCCTCTCTAACTTCAGTCTCTCATCCCTTTCTTTGACCCCTTTCTTTATCACTCTCCCTTAGTTTAATATATTAAAAACAATTATAGAACATAAAACAAAAGCTACAATAGGTGTGGTTATTTTCTCTCTCTTTCTCCCTCTGATGCACACACAGACACACACATCTACAGATTTAAACAGCAATTAATATAAATTTTACCTCAGTAAAACTTTTGAAATTTGTGTTTTGTTTTTCTAAATTTCTTGAAGAAAAACTAATAAGCAGAAAGTAAAGAAAATATCCCATCAGCATAGCTGACTGAATGGTACAGATGCAGATGTGAAGTTAGCTACACTGCACATGCTAAGAGTGCACAATCTAAATTCAGCTCACAGAATCAATGTCAGGGACAAAAAAATTAAGTTTGATAAAGTACCACATATTAGACTTGTTAGCAAAATTCAAACCCATGGGATTAAAGGGACAGTGGTAGGAGGATACAAAATTGGCTAAGGGATAGAAAGGAGAGAGTAGTGGCGAATGGTTGTTCTGCAGACAGGAGGGAAGTATACAATGGTGTCCCCCAGGGGTCGGTATTAGGGCCATTGCTCTTTTTGATCTATATTAATGACCTGGACTTGGGTATATAGGGCATAATTTCAAAGTTTGTAGATGACGCAAAACTCGGAAATATTATAAACAATGAGGAGGATAGCAACAGACTTTAGGAGGACATAGATTGACTGGTGAAATGGGCAGACACATGGCAGATGACATTTAATGCAGAGATGTGTGAAGTGATACATTTTGGAAGGAAGAATGAGGAAAGGCAATATAAACTAAATGGTACAATTTTAAAGATAATGCAGGAACAGAGAGACCTCGGGGTGTATGTACACAAATCTTTGAAGGTGGCAGTATAAGTTGAGAAGACTGTTAAAAAAGCATATGGGATCCCTGGATTTATTAATAGCGGCATAGAGTACAAAAGTAAGGCGGTTATGCTAAACCTTTATAAAACACTGGTTATGCATCAGTTGGAGTACTGTGTCCATTCTGGGCACCACACTTTCGGAAGGATGTCAAGTCTTGGAGAATTTTGATAGAGTACATAGTCAGTAACCAAAGGACACAGATTTAAAGCAATTAGCAAAAGAACCACAGGGGAGATGAGGAGAATTTTTTTAATGGAGCGAATTGTTATGATCTGGAATGCACAGCCTGAAAGTGTGGTGGAAGCAGATTCAACAGTAACTTTCAAAAGGGAATTGGAGAAATACTTGAAAAGTATGGACTTTCTATCCACTTTCACTAGAGACCTTCCATCAGAATCTCAGTTGTTTATTCAAAAGCAATACTTTCTAACAACTGTTATTTGTTATGAGCTGGACTGCGCTGCCTGAAAGGTGTTGGAAGCAGGTTCAATAGTAAATTTGAAAAGGGAATTGGATAAATACTTGTAAAGGAAAACATTTCAGGGCTATGGGGAAAGAGCGGGGGAATGGGACTAATTGGATAGAGCTTTCAAAGAGCTGGCACAGGCCTCCTTCTGTGCTGTAAGATTCTATGATTCTAAATCCAAGCCCAGGCTTTTGGGAAAGGCTGAAGACTTCAAGTAAAACTTTAAGTAAGACATTAAAAGACACAAAAGGTAATTCAATGGATAAATTTATTTATATTATTGTGAAACGTGTATCTATTTAAAATTTTATTTAAACCCCTATTTTGGACATTAACATTTTCAGTTACAGAGAAAAATGGGCGAATGAACACATTTTCAGGAAGCATTTTGAGCAACTGATGGGAACTCGGTGGTCAAATTGCACAACCTTAGGGTAATATACTCTAACTATAAAATAGCAGCGAGTGTACGTCACACAGTGTGACACCTTTAACAATGAGAATGCCTATCACAGTGCCACCTAGAGGAGTAACAGGTACTGCAGGTACTCACAATAAGTTTTCAATGAAACAGGTGCCACATGCACCATATTTAATATGTAATTAGTTCACTTTGTGCTCGCATTTTGTAGCACAAAGGGAGATGTTTAAAACTACACAGGAAGATTGCTCAGGAGCTGGAAGTTCTGTCAGTGCGACTCTATATAAAATTAGTAAAAGGCCCATGACTCATTCAGTGGGAGCTGCATTTCTATTTCTGTTTCACAATAAACAGCATAAAGTACTTAGCCTATTCTGGAAATAAGTGATTAAAAAACATCCTTACATTCCTCCACTTCTCTGTGAGCAACAAAATCTCACATTGAAGATAGATAATGGGCAGCGTTCCGAAGCTGAACTAGGCATTCATGTTAAATCAGAAAACCATTTTAATCAGTTCATCCACATAATTGTCAGGACCACATTTGCTTTGCTCAGCACTAATTAACTCGCTGTCTGCTCGCTTTGCACACAACAGAGGGCAGAGGGAAACAAAGAGAGAGTGGATTTAGACAAATCATATCAAGAGTTAACATTTTTTTTATTGTCTAAGAAAAATTCTGTACTTACTTACCGTACAAGACAGTGATCAGTGAGACGGGCATGACGAGGATCCCCACCAGCATGTCTGCAATTGCCAGAGACATTAGGAAGTAGTTTGTGGCATTCTGCAGTTTTTTCTCTAGTGACACTGCCATGATAACAAGAATGTTTCCACCAATCGTCAAGATTATGATGATGATAATAAGCAGCGCTGGCCAGTTCCTCTCCTTTCTGTCATCGCAGGCTTCGTTTGGTAGGGCTTCAGGGGCTAGGGTTAGGTTACAAGAGCCAGAATTGTTTGCAAGTCCTGTCAGGGCTCTGCTGCTGAGTGTACTAAGATTCAGCAGTAAAGGTGCAGAGGAGTACGTGGTCAGGTTAAGAGAGTTCCCTACTTCACTTAAAGAACTCATTCTCTGAACCTCAGCCTTCGAGACTCATCAGCAAAATCGATCACGTTTGAAGTGTGTCACCGTCATAGATAAAAGGAGTATGGGTCCTGACACCTAACGCCATTAATGTGGACACCGAAAGCCATCATCCTTCTTCTGGTCTCTCTTGTGCAGCATTACAGACTACAACCACTCTGGTCCCGTTACCATTACTAGAAAACACATACTCCAGACTGAAACTGTAGCAGCAGAACCATCCCAAGTAATTAATCTTTGCGTGTATTCATTGCTGGTTTCTTTCAGTAACTCCTTCCAAAGGCAGTTTAAAAAAAAAAGGTTGTTCTCATTGCAGTCACGGGAAAATAATCTTTATCCCAGATCAAAACTGCACTTGTAAAACCAGTCCTTAACCTCAGGCTTGTTATTTATTCTTCACTAATAAAGCTGCAGATTTTACACCTTCCAAAGCTAGGATTAATTCCCTTTTGATTTAAACGGATAGTTTCCCAGCAATAAGATCTGTAGAGTAGATGTGCTTGTTTGCCAGTTAGTACGATCAGTCTGTGGTCTGTGCATTTTCATTCATCCTCCAGTGCATTTGTTCGCTGTCTTTCCATCAGTTGCTCTCACCTCCTTTTGGCAGGGAATCAGCAATGACTGCTCAGTGTGGGTGGGCTGCACCACTAAGTATGGGACTTCCAGCAAAGCACTTTCATCATCTTTTCTACCAGTACTTGTCTGCAGTGTGCCTCCGTCAGTTACTGAAAGCATAAATAGGATATGAGCAATGCTTTAACTACCTGTGATGATGTCAGTCTGCTCATACACATTAATCAAAAAGATTAATTTCCACAAAAAGAACTTCATTTAATGTCTAGGAAATGTTATCACTCAATTTGAAATTATCATTAAAAGTCTACAATGAATACTTTGATTTGCCATCTTGATTCATCTTTGAAAGATAATTGACTGTATGACTGACTGATGTGAGCAGTAGGAATGTGTATTCCAAATTTATCCATGTCTAGCCTATTTGGATTAATTTGGAAAATTAAATCACAGTCAATGATATACTCACATACATAATTACAGTCCATGATCTACTCACATACATAATCAGAGTGCATGATGTACACACATACATAATCAGAGTCCAGGATCTACTCACGTACATAAACACAGTCTTCAATCTATTCACATATATAAACACAGTCCGCGCTCTATTCACATACATAAACACAGTCCGCGATCTATTCACATACATAATCACAATCCGTGATCTATTCACATACATAATCACAATCCTCGATCTCTTCACTAACATAATCATAGTCCGCGATCTACTCACATACATATACACAGTCTATGATCTACTCACATACCTAATAATAGTCTATGATGTACTCACATACATAATCACAGTCCTCGATCAATTCACATACATAAACACAGTCCGTGATCTACTCATACATAATCACAATCCGTGATCTATTCACATACACAAGCACAGTCCACCATCTACTCACATACATAATCACAGTCTGCGATCTATTCACATATATAAACACAGTCCGTGATCTATTCACATACATAAACACAGTCCGTGATCTACTCACATGCATAATCACAGTCTGCGATCTATTCACATACATAATCACAGTCCATGATCTAATCACATACATAATCACAGACTATGATCTAGTCGCATACATAAACACATTCTATGATCTACTCACATACATAATCGCAGTCCATGATCTACTCATATACATAAACACAGTCTTCAATCTATTCACATATATAAACACAGTCCGCGATCTATTCACATACATAAACACAGTCCATGATCTATTCATGTATATAATCACAGTCCGTGATCTATTCACATACATAATTACAGTCCATGATCTACTCACATGCATAATCACAGTCCACGATCTACTCACATACATAAACACAGTCTATGATCCACTCACATACATAATCACAGTCCATGATCTACTCACATACACAATCACGTCCATGGTCTATTCATACATAAACAGAGTCTATGAACTACTCACATATATAATCACAGTCCTCAATCTATTCACATATATAAACCCAGTCCGCGCTATTTTCACATACATAAACACAGTCCGCGATCTATTCACATACATAATCACAATCCGTGATCTATTCACATACATAATTACAGTCCGTGATCTACTCGCATACATAATCACAATCCTCGATCTCTTCACTAACATAGTCATAGTCCGCGATCTACTCACATACATAAACACAGTCTATGATCTACTCACATATATAATCACAGTCCATGATCTACTCACATACATAATCACAGACTATGATCTACTCACATACATAATCACAGACTATGATCTACTCACATACCTAATAATAGTCCATGATGTACTCACATACATAATCACAGTCCTCAATCAATTCACATACATAAACACAGTCCGTGACCTACTCATACATAATCACAATCCGTGATCTATTCACATACACAAGCACAGTCCACCATCTACTCACATACATAATCACAGTCCGCGATCTATTCACATATATAAACACAGTCCGTGATCTATTCACATACATAAACACAGTCCGTGATCTACTCACATGCATAATCACAGTCCGCGATCTATTCACATACATAATCACAGTCCATGATCTACTCACATACATAATCACAGACTATGATCTAGTCGCATACATAAACACATTCTATGATCTACTCACATACATAATCGCAGTCCATGATCTACTCATATACATAAACACAGTCTTCAATCTATTCACATATATAAACACAGTCCATGATCTATTCACGTACATAATCACAGTCCGTGATCTATTCACATACATAATTACAGTCTGTGATCTACTCACATACATAAACACAGTCTCACATATATAATCACAGTCCGTGCTCTATTCACATTCATAAACTCAGTCCATGATCTACTCACATACATAATCGTAGTCCATGATCTACACTCATACATACACACAGTCCATGATCTACTCACATGCATAAACACAGTCCATTATCTACTTACATACATAATCACAGTCCATGGTCTACTCACATGCATAATCACGGTCCATGATCTACTCACATACCTAATAACAGTCCGTGATCTACTCACATACATAATCACAGTCCATGATCTACTCACATGCATAATCACAGTCCATGATTAACCCAAATACATAAACACAGTCCATGCACTGCTCACATGCATAAACACAGTCCATGATCTACTCACATACATAAACACAGTCTATGATCTACGCACATATATAATCAGTCCATGACCTACTCACATACATAATCAAAGTCTATGATATACTTGCATATATAAACACAGTCTATGATCTGCTCACATACATAATCACAATCCATCATCGACTCACATACATAATTACAGTCCATGATCTACTCACATATATAAGTCCATGATCTACTCACATACATAATCACAGTCTATGATATACTCACATGCATAAACACAGTCCGTGATCTATTCACATACATAAACACCGGCCATGACTTCTCACATACATAATCACAGTCCATGATCTACTCACATATATAATCAGTCCATGATCTCCTCACATACATAATCACAGTCCATGATCTACTCACATACATAATCTCAGTCCATGATCTACACACATGCATAATCACAGTCCATGATATACTCACATACATAAACACAGTCCATGGAATGCTCACATATATAGACACAGTCCGTGATCTACTCACATACATAAACACAGTCCATCATCTACTCATATACATAAACACAATCCATGATCTAATCACATACATAATCACAGTCCACAATGTACTCACATACATAATTACACTCCATGATCTACTCACATACATAATCACAGACCATGATCTACTCACATACATAATCACAGTCCATGATCTACTCACATACATAATCACAGTTCAGGGTCTACTCACATACATAATCGTAGTCCATGATCTACACTCATACATACACACAGTCCACGATCTACTCACATACATAAACACAGTCCATTATCTACTCACATACATAATCACAGTCCACGATCTACTCACATACCTAATAACAGTCCACAATCTACTCACATACATTATCACAGTCCTCGATCTATTCACATGCATAATCACAGTCCGTTATCTATTCAAATGCGGAAACACAGTCCGTTATCTATTCACATGCAGAAACACAGTCCGTGATCTATTCACATACATAAACAAAGTCCGTGATCTACTCACATGCATAATCACAGTCCATGATCTACTCACATACATAATCACAGTCTATGATCTACTCACATACATAAACACAGTCTATTATCTACTCACATACATAATCACAGTCTATGATCTACTGACATATATAATCACGGTCCATGACCTACTCACATACATAATCACAGTCTATGATCTACTCACATACATAATCACTGTCTATGATCTACTCACATGCATAATCACAGTCCATGATCTATTCACATGCATAATCACAGTCCATGATCTACTTACATACATAAACACCGGACATGTTCTAAACACATACATAAACACAGTCCGTGATCTACTCACATGCATAATCACAGTCCATGATCTACTCATATACATAATCACAGTCCATGATCTACTTACATATATAAACACAGTCCATCAAATATTCAGATACATAAACACAGTCCGTGATCTACTCACATACATAATCACAGTCCATGATCTACTCATATACATAATCACAGTCCATGATCTAATCACATACATAAACACAGTCCATCAAATATTCAGATACATAAACACAGTCCGTGATCTACTCACATACATAATCACAGTCCATGATCTGCTCACATACATAAACACAGTCCATGATCTAATCATATACATAATCACAGTCCATCATCTACTCACATACATAATAACAGTCCATGATCTACTCACATACATAATCACAGTCCATGATCTAATCACATGCATAATCACAGTCCATGATCTACTCACATACATAATCACAGTCCATGGTCTACTCACACACAGAATCACAGTCCATGATCTAATCACATGCATAATCACAGTCCATGATCTACTCACATACATAATCACAGTCCATGATCTACTCACATACATAATCACAGTCCATGATCTAATCGCATGCATAATCACAGTCCATGATCTACTCACATACATAATCACAGTCCATGATCTACTCACATACATAATCACAATCCATGATCTAATCACATGCATAATCACAGTCCATGATCTACTCACATACGTAATCACAGTCCATGATCTAATCACATGCATAATCACAGTCCATGATCTACTCACATACATAATCACAGTCCATGATCTACTCACATACATAATCACAGTCCATGATCTAATCACATGCATAATCACAGTCCATGATCTACTCACATACATAATCACAGTCCATGATCTACTTACATACATAAACACCGGACATGATCTAATCACATACATAAACACAGTCCATCAAATATTCAGATACATAAACACAGTCCGTGATCTACTCACATATATAATCACAGTCCATGATCTAATCACATACATAAACACAGTCCATGATCGACTCACATACATAAACACAGTCCATGATCTACTCACATACACAAACACAGTCCATTATCTGCTCACATACATAAACAAAGTCCACGATCTACTCACATGCATAATCAGTCCATGATCTACTCACATACATCAACACAGTCCATAAATTAGTCACATACATAAACACAGTCCATGATCTACTCACATATATAATCACAGTCCATGATCTAATCACATGCATAATCACAGTCCATGATCTACCCACACACATAAACAAAGTCCATGCACTGCTTACATGCATAAACACAGTCCATGATCTACTCACATACATCAACACAGTCCATGATCTACTCACATGTATAATCAGTCCATGATCTACTCACATACATAATCACAGTCCTCGATCTATTCACATACATAAACACAGTCCATGATCTACTCACATACATAATCTCAGTCCATGATATACTTACATACATAAACACAGTCCATGATCTAATCACATACATAAACACAGTCCATGGAATGCTCAAATATATAAACACAGTCCATGATCTACTCACATACATAAACACAGTCCATGATCTACTCACATACATAAACACAGTCCATGATCTACTCATATACGTAAACACAATCCATGATCTAATCACATACATAATCACACTCCATGATCGATTCACATGCATAATCACAGACCATGATCTACTCACATACATAATCACAGTCCATGATCTACTCACATACATAATCACAGTTCAGGATCTACACACATACATAAACTCAGTTCATGATCTACTCACATACATAATCGTAGTCCATGATCTACACTCATACATACACACAGTCCACGATCTACTCACATACATAAACACAGTCCATTATCTACTCACATACATAAACACAGTCCACGATCTACTCACACACCTAATAACAGTCCACAATCTACTCACATACATTGTCACAGTCCTCGATCTATTCACATGCATAATCACAGTCGTTATCTATTCACATGCAGAAACACAGTCCATTATGTATTCACATGCAGAAACACAGTTCGTGATCTATTCACATGCATAATCAGAGTCCATGATCTACTCACATATATAATCACAGTCTATGATCGACTCACATACATAAACACAGGCCTAGAAATTCGGTGGGGTTAGCGCCCAATTAGAGGCGTTAGAGGGCCTTGCGCCGGAATTATAGCCGCGATCGAAATTGCGTTGGGCCCTACCATCGGCGTTAGCCGGTAGCGCTGCGCCGGCACCGATGACGTCATCGGTGAGCGCAGCGTCCCGGTTGCCGTGGTAACGCGGCCGGACGCCCAAATTCAGTTGCGGCCGCCTCGCCCGTGGCAGCCGCAACCAACGATTGTTCAACGGGATGTTGCAGCACGTAGCGCCAGCGCATTAAGGTGGAGCGGCGGCCGGCCGCTTTCCCGGCGGCCGCCTGCCCGGACCATCCTCCCCGGACTCCTCCACCACAGTCCATGATCTACTCACATACATAATCACAGACTATGATCTACTCACATACATAATCACAGACTATGATCTACTCACATACCTAATAATAGTCCAAGATGTACTCACATACATAATCACAGTCCTCGATCAATTCACATACATAAACACAGTCCGCGATCTATTCACATATATAAGCACAGTCCGTGATCTATTCACATACATAAACACAGTCCGTGATCTACTCACATGCATAATCACAGTCCGCGATCTATTCACATACATAATCACAGTCCATGATCGACTCACATACATAATCACAGACTATGATCTAGTCGCATACATAAACACATTCTATGATCTACTCACATACATAATTGCAGTCCATGATCTACTCATATCCATAAACACAGTCTTCAATCTATTCACATATATAAACACAGTCCATGATCTATTCATGTACATAATCACAGTCCGTGATCTATTCACATACATAATTACAGTCTGTGATCTACTCACATACATAAACAGAGTCTCACATATATAATCACAGTCCGTGCTCTATTCACATACATAAACTCAGTCCATGATCTACTCACATACATAATCGTAGTCCATGATCAACACTCATACATACACACAGTCCATGATCTACTCACATACATAAACACAGTCCATTATCTACTTACATACATAATCACAGTCCATGATCTACTCACATGCATAATCACAGTCCATGATCTACTCACATACCTAATAACAGTCCACGATCTACTCACATACATAATCACAGTCCTCGATCTATTCACATGCATAAACATAATTCGCGATCTATTCACATACATAAACACAGTCCGTGATCTACTCACATACATAATCACAGTCCATGATCTACTCACATGCATAATCACAGTCCATGATTAACCCACATATATAAACACAGTCCATGCACTGCTCACATGCATAAACACAGTCCATGATCTACTCACATACATAAACACAGTCTATGATCTACTCACATATATAATCAGTCCATGACCTACTCACATACATAATCACAGCCTATGATATACTTGCATATATAAACACAGTCTATGATCTGCTCACATACATAATCACAGTCCATAATCTACTCACATATGTAATCACAGTCTATGATCTACTCACATACATAATCACTGTCTATTATCAACTCACATACATAATCACAGTCCATGATCTACTCACATTTATAATCACAGTCCATGATCTACTCACATATATAAACACAGTCCATGATCTACTTACATACATAAACACTGGACATGATCTAATCACATATATAAACACAGTCCATCAAATATTCACATACATAAACACAGTCCATGATCTACTCACATATATAATCACAGTCCATAGTCTACACACATACATAATTAAAGCCCATGATCAAATCACAGACAAAATCACAGTCCATGATCTAATCACATACATAAACACAGTCCATGATCGACTCACATACATAAACACAGTCCATGATCTACTCACATACATAATCACAGTCGATGATCTAATAACATACATAAACAAAGTCCACGATCTACTCACATACACAAGCACAGTCCATGAGCTAGTCACATACATAATCACAGTCCATAAATTAGTCACATACATAAACACAGTCCATGATCTACTCACATACATCTTCGCAGTCCATGATCTACTCAGATACATAATCACAGTCGATGGTCTAATCACATACATAAACACAGTCCATGATCGACTCACATACATAAACACAGTCCATGATCTACTCACATACATAAACACAGTCCATGATCTACTCACATACATAATCACAGTCCATTATCTACTCACATACATAAACACAGTCCATTATCTACTCACATACACAAGCACAGTCCATGAGCTAATCACATACATAATCACAGTCCATAAATTAGTCACATACATAAACACAGTCCATGATCTACTCACATACATAATCGCAGTCCATGATCTAATCACATACATAATCACAGTCCATTAGCGAATCACAAACATAATCACAGTCCATGATCTACTTACATATATAATCAAATTCCATGATCTGCTCACATACAGAATCACAGTCCATGATCTACTCACATACATAATCACAGTCCATGATCTACTCACATACACAATTACAGTACATGATCTAATAACATACATAATCACAGTCCATGATCTACTCACATATATAATCACAGTCCATGATCTAATCACATACATAAACACAGTCCATGATCTTATCACATACATAATCACAGTCCATGATCTACTCACATACATAATCCCAGTTCAGGATTTACACACATACATATACACAATCCATGATCTACTCACATATATAATCGTAGTCCATGATCTACACTCACACATAAACACAGTTCACGATCTACTCACATACATAACCACAGTCCTCGATCTATTCACATGCATAAACACCGTCTATGATCTACTCACATGCGTAATCACAATCCATGATCTACTCACATATATAATCACAGTTCACGATGTACTCACATAACTAATAACATTCCGTGATCAAATCACACACATAATCACAGTCTGTTATCTATTCACATACATAAACACTGTCCATGATCTAATCACATACATAAGCACAGTCCATGATATACTGATATACATAATCACAGTCCACGATCTACTCACACACATAATCACATTCAATGATCTACTCAAACACATAATCACGGTCCATGATCTACACTCATACATAAACACAGTCCACGATCTACTCACATACATAAACACAGTCCATGATCTATTCACATACCTAATAACAATCCACGATCTACACACATACATAATCACAGTCCATGATCTACTCACATACATAATCACAGTCTATGATCTACTCACAAACATAAACAGGGTCCATGATCTACTCACATACATAATCACAGTCCATGATCTACTCACATACATAATCACGGTCCATGATCTACTCACATACATAATCACGGTCCATGATCTACTCACATACATAATCACAGTCCATGAGCTAATCACAAACATAATCAAAGTCCAGGATCTACTCACATATATAATCTCAGTCCATGATCTAATCACAGACTTAATCACAGTCAATGGTCTACTCACATACATAAACACAGCCCACGATCTACTCACATACATAATCACACTCCATGAACTACTCAAACACATAATCACAGTTCATGATCTGCTCACATACATAATCACAGTTCAGGATCTACACTCATACATAAACATAGTCCATGATCTACTCACATACATAATCACAGTCCATGATTAACTCACATATATAATCACAGTCCACGGTCTACTCATATACCTAATAACAGTCCACGATCTACTCACATTACATAATCATAGTCCATGATCTACTCTCATATATAATCAGTCCATGATCTACTCACATACATAATCACAGTCCATGATTTACTCACATGCATAATCTCAGTCCATGATCTACTCACATACATAATCACAGTCCTCGATCTATTCACATACATAAACACAGTCCACGATCTAATCACATACATAAACACAGTCCATGATCTACGCACATATATAATCAAATTCCATGATCTAATCATATACATAAACAGAGTCCATGATCTGCTCACATACATAATATCAATCCATGATCTAATCACATACATAAACAAAGTCCATGATCTACTCACACACATAAACACAGTCCTTCAACAGCTCACATACATAAACAGTCAATGATCTACTCACATACATAAACACAGTCCATGATCTACTCACATACATAAACAGAGTCCATGATCTGCTCACATACATATTATCAATCCATGATCTATTCACATACAAAATCAGAGTCCATGATCTACTCACATACACAAAAGAGTCTGGGATCTACTCACATATATAAACATAGTCCATGAGCTAATCACATACATAATCACAGTCCATGATCTACTGACATACATAATCACAGTCCATGATGTACACACATACATAAACACAGTCCATGATCTAAACACATACATAATCACAGTCCATGATCTACTCACATACATAAACACAGTCCATGATCTAAACACATACATAATCACAGTCCATGATCTACTCACATATATAAACACAGTCCATGATCTACTCTCATAGATAATCACAGTCCATCGTCGACTCACATATATAATTAAAGCCCATGATCAAATCACAAACAAAATCACAGTCCATGATCTACTCACATACATAAACAGTCAATGATCTGCTCACATACATAAACACAATCCATGATCTACTCACATATATAAACACAGTCCATGATCTACTCACATGCATAATCACAGTCCTCGATCTATTCACATACATAAACAGAGTCCGCGATCTAATCACATACATAAACACAGTCCGTGATCTATGCACATATATAATCAAATTCCATGATCTATTCACATACATAAACAGAGTCCATGATCTGCTCACATACATAATATCAATCCATGATCTAATCACATACATAAACAAAGTCCATGATCTACTCACACACATAAACACAGTCCTTCAACAGCTCACATACATAAACAGTCAATGATCTACTCACATACATAAACACAGTCCATGATCTACTCACATACATAAACAGAGTCCATGATCTGCTCACATACATAATATCAATCCATGATCTATTCACATACAAAATCAGAGTCCATGATCAACTCACATACATAATTACAGTCCATGATCTACTCTCATACATAATCACAGTCCATGGTCTACTCACATATATAATTAAAGCCCATGATCAAATCACATACAAAATCACAGTCCATGATCTACTCACATACATAAACACAGTCCGTGATCAGCTCACATACAGAATCAGAGTCCATGATCTACTCACATACATAATTACAGTCTTAGATTTACTCACATACATAAACACAGTCCATGATCTGCTCACATACAGAATCACAGTCCATGATCTGCTCATATACATAATCACAGTCCATGATCTGCTCACATACATATTCACAGTCTATGATCTACTCACATACATAAACACAGTCCATGATCTACTCATGTACATAAACAGTCAATAATCTACTCACATACATAAACACAGTCCATGATCTACTCACATACATAAACACAGTCCATGGTCTGCTCACATACATAATAGCAATCCATGATCTACTCACATACAAAATCAGAGTCAATGATCTACTCACACACATAATAACAGTCTGGGATCTACTCATATACATATTCACGGTCCATGATCTATTCACATACATAATCACTGTCCATGATCTACTCACATACATAATCACAGTCTATGATCTACTCACATACATAATCACAGTCCATGATCTAAACACATACATAATCACAGTCCATAATCTACTCACATACATAAGCACAGTCCATGATCTGCTCACATACATATTCACAGTCTATGATCTACTCACATACATAAACACAGTCCATGATCTACTCATGTACATAAACAGTCAATAATCTACTCACATACATAAACACAGTCCATGATCTACTCACATACATAAACACAGTCCATGGTCTGCTCACATACATAACAGCAATCTATGATCTACTCACATACAAAATCAGAGTCAATGATCTACTCACATACATAATAACAGTCTGGGATCTACTCATATACATATTCACGGTCCATGATCTATTCACATACATAAACACAGTCTGTGATCTACTCATACATAATCACAATCCGTGATCTATTCACATACACAAGCACAGTCCACCATCTACTCACATACATAATCACAGTCCGCGATCTATTCACATATATAAACACAGTCCGTGATCTATTCACATACATAAACACAGTCCGTGATCTACTCACATGCATAATCACAGTCCGCGATCTATTCACATACATAATCACAGTCCATGATCTACTCACATACATAATCACAGACTATGATCTACTCATATACATAAACACAGTCTTCAATCTATTCACATATATAAACACAGTCCATGATCTATTCATGTACATAATCACAGTCCGTGATCTATTCACATACATAATTACAGTCTGTGATCCACTAACATACATAAACACAGTCTCACATATATAATCACAGTCCGTGCTCTATTCACATACATAAACTCAGTCCATGATCTACTCACATACATAATCGTAGTCCATGATCTACACTCATACATACACACAGTCCATGATCTACTCACATACATAAACACAGTCCATTATCTACTTACATACATAATCACAGTCCATGATCTACTCACATGCATAATCACAGTCCATGATCTACTCACATACCTAATAACAGTCCACGATCTACTCACATACATAATCACAGTCCTCGATCTATTCACATGCATAAACATAATTCGCGATCTATTCACATACATAAACACAGTTCGTGATCTACTCACATACATAATCACAGTCCATGATCTACTCACATGCATAATCACAGTCCATGATTAACCCACATACATAAACACAGTCCATGCACTGCTCACATGCATAAACACAGTCCATGATCTACTCACATACATAAACACAGTCTATGATCTACTCACATATATAATCAGTCCATGACCTACTCACATACATAATCACAGTCTATGATATACTTGCATATATAAACACAGTTTATGATCTGCTCACATACATAATCACAGTCCATAATCTACTCACATACATAATCACAGTCCATGGTCTACACACATACATAATTAAAGCCCATGATCAAATCACAGACAAAATCACAGTCCATGATCTAATCACATACATAAACACAGTCCATGATCGACTCACATACATAAACACAGTCCATGATCTACTCACATACATAATCACAGTCGATGATCTAGTCACATACATAAACAAAGTCCACGATCTACTCACATACACAAGCACAGTCCATGAGCTAATCACATACATAATCACAGTCCATAAATTAGTCACATACATAAACACAGTCCATGGTCTACTCACATACATCTTCGCAGTCCATGATCTACTCAGATACATAATCACAGTCGATGATCTAATCACATACATAAACACAGTCCATGATCTACTCACACACACAAACACAGTCCATTATCTACTCACATACATAAAGAAAGTCCACGATCTACTCACATACACAAGCACAGTCCATGAGCTAATCACATACATAATCACAGTCCATAAATTAGTCACATACATAAACACAGTCCATGATCTACTCACATACATAATCGCAGTCCATGATCTAATCACATACATAATCACAGTCCATTAGCGAATCACAAACATAATCACAGTCCATGATCTACTGACATATATAATCAAATTCCATGATCTGCTCACATACAGAATCACAGTCCATGATCTACTCACATACACAATTACAGTACATGATCTAATAACATACATAATCACAGTCCATGATCTACTCACATATATAATCACAGTCCATGATCTAATCACATACATAAACACAGTCCATGATCTTATCACATACATAATCACAGTCCATGATCTACTCACATACATAATCACAGTCCATGATTTACTCACATGCATAATCTCAGTCCATGATCTACTCACATACATAATCACAGTCCTCGATCTATTCACATACATAAACACAGTCCACGATCTAATCACATACATAAACACAGTCCATGATCTACGCACATATATAATCAAATTCCATGATCTAATCATATACATAAACAGAGTCCATGATCTGCTCACATACATAATATCAATCCATGATCTAATCACATACATAAACAAAGTCCATGATCTACTCACACACATAAACACAGTCCTTCAAAAGCTCACATACATAAACAGTCAATGATCTACTCACATACATAAACACAGTCCATGATCTACTCACATACATAAACAGAGTCCATGATCTGCTCACATACATATTATCAATCCATGATCTATTCACATACAAAATCAGAGTCCATGATCTACTCACATACACAAAAGAGTCTGGGATCTACTCACATATATAAACATAGTCCATGAGCTAATCACATACATAATCACAGTCCATGATCTACTGACATACATAATCACAGTCCATGATGTACACACATACATAAACACAGTCCATGATCTAAACACATACATAATCACAGTCCATGATCTACTCACATACATAAACACAGTCCATGATCTAAACACATACATAATCACAGTCCATGATCTACTCAATTACATAATCACAGTCCACGATTTACTCACATACATAAACACATATCATGATCAACTCACATATATCATCACAGTCCATGATCTACTCACATATATAAACACAGTCCATGATCTACTCTCATAGATAATCACAGTCCATCGTCTACTCACATATATAATTAAAGCCCATGATCAAATCACAAACAAAATCACAGTCCATGATCTACTCACATACATAAAGTCAATGATCTGCTCACATACATAAACACAATCCATGATCTACTCACATATATAAACACAGTCCATGATCTACTCACATGCATAATCACAGTCCTCGATCTATTCACATACATAAGCAGAGTCCGCGATCTAATCACATACATAAACACAGTCCGTGATCTATGCACATATATAATCAAATTCCATGATCTATTCACATACATAAACAGAGTCCATGATCTGCTCATATACATAATATCAATCCATGATCTAATCACATACATAAACAAAGTCCATGATCTACTCACACACATAAACACAGTCCTTCAACAGCTCACATACATAAACAGTCAATGATCTACTCACATACATAAACACAGTCCATGATCTACTCACATACATAAACAGAGTCCATGATCTGCTCACATACATATTATCAATCCATGATCTATTCACATACAAAATCAGAGTCCATGATCTACTCACATACACAAAAGAGTCTGGGATCTACTCACATATATAAACATAGTCCATGAGCTAATCACATACATAATCACAGTCCATGATCTACTGACATACATAATCACAGTCCATGATGTACACACATACATAAACACAGTCCATGATCTAAACACATACATAATCACAGTCCATGATCTACTCACATACATAAACACAGTCCATGATCTAAACACATACATAATCACAGTCCATGATCTACTCACATATATAAACACAGTCCATGATCTACTCTCATAGATAATCACAGTCCATCGTCTACTCACATATATAATTAAAGCCCATGATCAAATCACAAACAAAATCACAGTCCATGATCTACTCACATACATAAACAGTCAATGATCTGCTCACATACATAAACACAATCCATGATCTACTCACATATATAAACACAGTCCATGATCTACTCACATGCATAATCACAGTCCTCGATCTATTCACATACATAAACAGAGTCCGCGATCTAATCACATACATAAACACAGTCCGTGATCTATGCACATATATAATCAAATTCCATGATCTATTCACATACATAAACAGAGTCCATGATCTGCTCACATACATAATATCAATCCATGATCTAATCACATACATAAACAAAGTCCATGATCTACTCACACACATAAACACAGTCCTTCAACAGCTCACATACATAAACAGTCAATGATCTACTCACATACATAAACACAGTCCATGATCTACTCACATACATAAACAGAGTCCATGATCTGCTCACATACATAATATCAATCCATGATCTATTCACATACAAAATCAGAGTCCATGATCAACTCACATACATAATTACAGTCCATGATCTACTCTCATACATAATCACAGTCCATGGTCTACTCACATATATAATTAAAGCCCATGATCAAATCACATACAAAATCACAGTCCATGATCTACTCACATACATAAACACAGTCCGTGATCAGCTCACATACAGAATCAGAGTCCATGATCTACTCACATACATAATTACAGTCTTAGATTTACTCACATACATAAACACAGTCCATGATCTGCTCACATACAGAATCACAGTCCATGATCTGCTCATATACATAATCACAGTCCATGATCTGCTCACATACATATTCACAGTCTATGATCTACTCACATACATAAACACAGTCCATGATCTACTCATGTACATAAACAGTCAATAATCTACTCACATACATAAACACAGTCCATGATCTACTCACATACATAAACACAGTCCATGGTCTGCTCACATACATAATAGCAATCCATGATCTACTCACATACAAAATCAGAGTCAATGATCTACTCACACACATAATAACAGTCTGGGATCTACTCATATACATATTCACGGTCCATGATCTATTCACATACATAATCACAGTCCATGATCTACTCACATACATAATCACAGTCTATGATCTACTCACATACATAATCACAGTCCATGATCTAAACACATACATAATCACAGTCCATAATCTACTCACATACATAAGCACAGTCCATGATCTGCTCACATACATATTCACAGTCTATGATCTACTCACATACATAAACACAGTCCATGATCTACTCATGTACATAAACAGTCAATAATCTACTCACATACATAAACACAGTCCATGATCTACTCACATACATAAACACAGTCCATGGTCTGCTCACATACATAACAGCAATCCATGATCTACTCACATACAAAATCAGAGTCAATGATCTACTCACATACATAATAACAGTCTGGGATCTACTCATATACATATTCACGGTCCATGATCTATTCACATACACAAGCACAGTCCACCATCTACTCACATACATAATCACAGTCCGCGATCTATTCACATATATAAACACAGTCCGTGATCTATTCACATACATAAACACAGTCCGTGATCTACTCACATGCATAATCACAGTCCGCGATCTATTCACATACATAATCACAGTCCATGATCTACTCACATACATAATCACAGACTATGATCTAGTTGCATACATAAACACATTCTATGATCTACTCACATACATAATCGCAGTCCATGATCTACTCATATACATAAACACAGTCTTCAATCTATTCACATATATAAACACAGTCCATGATCTATTCATGTACATAATCACAGTCCGTGATCTATTCACATACATAATTACAGTCTGTGATCCACTAACATACATAAACACAGTCTCACATATATAATCACAGTCCGTGCTCTATTCACATACATAAACTCAGTCCATGATCTACTCACATACATAATCGTAGTCCATGATCTACACTCATACATACACACAGTCCATGATCTACTCACATACATAAACACAGTCCATTATCTACTTACATACATAATCACAGTCCATGATCTACTCACATGCATAATCACAGTCCATGATCTACTCACATACCTAATAACAGTCCACGATCTACTCACATACATAATCACAGTCCTCGATCTATTCACATGCATAAACATAATTCGCGATCTATTCACATACATAAACACAGTCCGTGATCTACTCACATACATAATCACAGTCCATGATCTACTCACATGCATAATCACAGTCCATGATTAACCCACATACATAAACACAGTCCATGCACTGCTCACATGCATAAACACAGTCCATGATCTACTCACATACATAAACACAGTCTATGATCTACTCACATATATAATCAGTCCATGACCTACTCACATACATAATCACAGTCTATGATATACTTGCATATATAAACACAGTCTATGATCTGCTCACATACATAATCACAGTCCATAATCTACTCACATACATAATCACAGTCCATGGTCTACACACATACATAATTAAAGCCCATGATCAAATCACAGACAAAATCACAGTCCATGATCTAATCACATACATAAACACAGTCCATGATCGACTCACATACATAAACACAGTCCATGATCTACTCACATACATAATCACAGTCGATGATCTAGTCACATACATAAACAAAGTCCACGATCTACTCACATACACAAGCACAGTCCATGAGCTAATCACATACATAATCACAGTCCATAAATTAGTCACATACATAAACACAGTCCATGATCTACTCACATACATCTTCGCAGTCCATGATCTACTCAGATACATAATCACAGTCGATGATCTAATCACATACATAAACACAGTCCATGATCGACTCACACACACAAACACAGTCCATTATCTACTCACATACATAAAGAAAGTCCACGATCTACTCACATACACAAGCACAGTCCATGAGCTAATCACATACATAATCACAGTCCATAAATTAGTCACATACATAAACACAGTCCATGATCTACTCACATACATAATCGCAGTCCATGATCTAATCACATACATAATCACAGTCCATTCGCGAATCATAAACATAATCACAGTCCATGATCTACTTACATATATAATCAAATTCCATGATCTGCTCACATACAGAATCACAGTCCATGATCTACTCACATACACAATTACAGTACATGATCTAATAACATACATAATCACAGTCCATGATCTACTCACATATATAATCACAGTCCATGATCTAATCACATACATAAACACAGTCCATGATCTTATCACATACATAATCACAGTCCATGATCTACTCACATACATAATCCCAGTTCAGGATTTACACACATACATATACACAATCCATGATCTACTCACATATATAATCGTAGTCCATGATCTACACTCACACATAAACACAGTTCACGATCTACTCACATACATAACCACAGTCCTCGATCTATTCACATGCATAAACACCGTCTATGATCTACTCACATGCGTAATCATAATCCATGATCTACTCACATATATAATCACAGTTCACGATGTACTCACATAACTAATAACATTCCGTGATCAAATCACATACATAATCACAGTCTGTTATCTATTCACATACATAAACACTGTCCATGATCTAATCACATACATAAGCACAGTCCATGATATACTGATATACATAATCACAGTCCACGATCTACTCACACACATAATCACGGTCCATGATCTACACTCATACATAAACACAGTCCATGATCTATTCACATACATAATCACACTCCACGATCTACTCACATACCTAATAACAATCCACGATCTACACACATACATAATCACAGTCCATGATCGACTCACATACATAATCACAGTCTATGATCTACTCACAAACATAAACAGGGTCCATGATCTACTCACATACATAATCACAGTCCATGATCTACTCACATACATAATCACGGTCCATGATCTACTCACATACATAATCATGGTCCATGATCTACTCACATACATAATCACAGTCCATGAGCTAATCACAAACATAATCAAAGTCCAGGATCTAATCACATATATAATCTCAGTCCATGATCTAATCACATACATAATCACAGTCAATGGTCTACTCACATACATAAACACAGCCCACGATCTACTCACATACATAATCACACTCCATGAACTACTCAAACACATAATCACAGTTCATGATCTGCTCACATACATAATCACAGTTCAGGATCTACACTCATACATAAACATAGTCCATGATCTACTCACCTACATAATCACAGTCCATGATTAACTCACATATATAATCACAGTCCACGGTCTACTCACATACCTAATAACAGTCCACGATCTACTCACATTACATAATCATAGTCCATGATCTACTCTCATATATAATCAGTCCATGATCTACTCACATACATAATCACAGTCCATGATTTACTCACATGCATAATCACGGTCCATGATCTACTCACATACATAATCACAGTCTGTGATCTAATCACATACATAAACACAGTCTATGATCTACTCACATACATAATCACAGTCTATGATCTACTCACATACATAATCATGGTCCATGATCTACTCACAAAAATAATCACAGTCCATGATCTACTCACATACATAATCACAGTCCATGATCTACTCACATACATAATCACAGTCGACGATCTACTCACAAACATAAACACCGTCCATGATCTACTCACATACATAAGCACAGTCCATGATCTACTCATACATAAACAGCGTCTACAATCAACTCACATATATAATCACAGTCCACAATTTACGCATATACATAAACACATTCCATGACATAGTCAGATACATAAATACAGTCTTTGATTTACTCACATGCATAATCTCAGTCCATGACCTACTCACATACATAATCACAGTCCTCGATCTATTCACATACATAAACACAGTCCACGATCTAATCACATACATAAACACAGTCCATGATCTACGCACATATATAATCAAATTCCATGATCTAATCACATACATAAACAGAGTCCATGATCTGCTCACATACATAATATCAATCCATGATCTAATCACATACATAAACAAAGTCCATGATCTACTCACACACAAACACAGTCCTTCAACAGCTCACATACATAAACAGTCAATGATCTACTCACATGCATAAACACAGTCCATGATCTACTCACATACATAAACAGAGTCCATGATCTGCTCACATACATATTATCAATCCATGATCTATTCACATACCAAATCAGAGTCCATGATCTATTCACATACACAAAAGAGTCTGGGATCTACTCACATATATAAACATAGTCCATGAGCTAATCACATACATAATCACAGTCCATGATCTACTGACATACATAATCACAGTCCATGATGTACACACATACATAAACACAGTCCATGATCTAAACACATACATAATCACAGTCCATGATCTACTCACATACATAAACACAGTCCATGATCTAAACACATACATAATCACAGTCCATGATCTACTCAATTACATAATCACAGTCCATGATTTACTCACATACATAAACACATATCATGATCCACTCACATATATCATCACAGTCCATGATCTACTCACATATATAAACACAGTCCATGATCTACTCTCATAGATAATCACAGTCCATCGTCTACTCACATAT
Source organism: Somniosus microcephalus (assembly GCF_052327205.1). Classification (NCBI taxonomy): domain Eukaryota; kingdom Metazoa; phylum Chordata; class Chondrichthyes; order Squaliformes; family Somniosidae; genus Somniosus; species Somniosus microcephalus. Next base: position 32,831,545 of record NC_141000.1, on the reverse strand, counting down.
ATAATTAAAGCCCATGATCAAATCACAAACAAAATCACAGTCCATGATCTACTCACATACATAAACAGTCAATGATCTGCTCACATACATAAACACAATCCATGATCTACTCACATATATAAACACAGTCCATGATCTACTCACATGCATAATCACAGTCCTCGATCTATTCACATACATAAACACAGTCCGTGATCTATGCACATATATAATCAAATTCCATGATCTATTCACATACATAAACAGAGTCCATGATCTGCTCACATACATAATATCAATCCATGATCTAATCACATACATAAACAAAGTCCATGATCTACTCACACACATAAACACAGTCCTTCAACAGCTCACATACATAAACAGTCAATGATCTACTCACATACATAAACACAGTCCATGATCTACTCACATACATAAACAGAGTCCATGATCTACTCACATACATAATATCAATCCATGATCTATTCACATACATAATCACAGTCCATGGTCTACTCACATATATAATTAAAGCCCATGATCAAATCACACACAAAATCACAGTCCATGATCTACTCACATACATAAACACAGTCCGTGATCAGCTCACATACAGAATCAGAGTCCATGATCTACTCACATACATAATCACAGTCTTAGATTTACTCACATACATAAACACAGTCCATGATCTGCTCACATACAGAATCACAGTCCATGATCTGCTCATATACATAATCACAGTCCATGATCTGCTCACATACATAAACACAGTCCATGATCTACTCATGTACATAAACAGTCAATAATCTACTCACATACATAAACACAGTCCATGATCTACTCACATACATAAACACAGTCCATGGTCTGCTCACATACATAATAGCAATCCATGATCTACTCACATACAAAATCAGAGTCAATGATCTACTCACATACATAATAACAGTCTGGGATCTACTCATATACATATTCACGGTCAATGATCTATTCACATACATAATCACAGTCCATGATCTACTCACATACATAATCACAGTCTATGATCTACTCACATACATAATCACAGTCCATGATCTAAACACATACATAATCACAGTCCATGATTTACTCACATACATAAACACACTCCATGATCAAAACACATACATAATCACAGTCCATAATCTACTCACATACATAAGCACAGTCCATGATCTACTCACATATATAAACACCGTCTACGATCAACACACATATATAAGCACAGTCCACAATCTACGCATATACATAAACACAGTCCATGATCTGCTCACATACAGAATCACAGTCCATGATGAAATCACATACATAATCACAGTCCATGATCTACTTACATACATAAACACAGTCCATGATCTACTCACATATACAAACACAGTCCATGATCTAAACACATACATTATCACAGTCCATGATCTATTCAATTACATAATCACAGTCCATGATTTACTCACATACATAAACACAGATCATGATCAACTCACATACATAATCACAGTCCATGATCTACTCACATATATAAACACAGTCCGTGATCTACTCTCATACATAATCACAGTCCATGATCTGCTCACATATATAATCACAGTCCAGGATCTACTCACATGCATAATTAAAGCCCATGAACAAATCACATACAAAATCACATTCCTGATCAACTCACATAAATAATCACAGTCCATGATCTACTCATAAACATAAACAGAGTCCATGATCTGCTCACATACAAAATCACAGTCCATGATCTACTCACATACATAATCACAGTCCATGCTGTACTCACATACATAAACACAGTCCATGATCTGCTCACATACAGAATCACAGTCCATGATCTGCTCACATACATAATCACATTCCATGACCTACTCACATACATAATCACAGTCCATGATCTGCTCACATACATAATCACAGTCTATGATCTATTCACATACAAAATCACAGTCCATGATCTTCTCACATGCATAATCAGAGTCCATGATCTACTCACATACGTAATTGTTGTGTATGTACTTTGCAGAAGGAACTATATTCTGCAGCCCCTGTATGCTGCAGTACCAGTAGTGACCACCCCTGTATATAAGCCTGTGTAGTAACATTTGCATAGTAGTTCCAGGTTGCCTCCATTCAGTAAAGACCTGTTATAACCAACTCCTGCAGTCTGTGTCTCAATTATACACGGACATAATACTGGCGACGAGCAGATACGAACTTACCTACAGTCTGCACCACCTCATGGGGATCCATCCCTGAAGCGAAGTTATCAGAGGTCGAGGCCAGAAGGAAGAAAGAAACAGAAGAAACGGGCGTCGACCATGGGCATCTGCCTCTGAGTCAGCGGAGTTGAAGAATTGCAGGAGAGGCTGTCGAGAGCAGGTGCTCACTAGACTACGTGAACATGGGCTACGGGCCAATCGCCCCAAGTGCGAGTTTTTTAAGAAACAGATATCGTATTGTGGCCACGTGATTGATGAAGAGGGGTTACATAAGTCTCCTGACAAAATTGAAGCGGTAGTTAAGGCTCCAGCGCCTGAAAATGTGTCGCAACTGAGGTCATACCTCGGATTGGTGAATTACTACCATAAGTTTTTGCCGAATTTGTCCACAATTCTGCACCCACTGAACGCCCTACTACAATTGGGAGTAGCATGGAAATGGAGCGATGAATATAAGCGGGCCTTTCAGAAGAGTAAGGATCTAATCACTTCAACAGAAGTATTGGCTCACTACAATCCATCACTACCGATCAGACTGGCGTGTGATGTGTCTCCATACGGCATTGGGGCGGTACTGTCACATAAATTCCTTGATGGTTCAGAGAGGCCGATAGCTTTTGCGTCACGCTCGTTAACTTCGGCCGAGCGTAACTACGCCCAGATTGACAGAGAGGCCCTCAGCCTGGTGTGGGGGGTGAAGAAGTTCAATCACTACCTGCACGGTCAGATCATCAACCTCTTGTCTCCATTTTCAACCCTCAGAAGGGCGTACCGATAATGACAGCACAACGGCTACAGAGGTGGTCCCTTTTCCTAGGGGCACACCAATATGACATCGAGTACAAAGGAACTAAACAGCATGGGAATGCTGAAGGATTGTCGCGCCTACCATTGCCGATGGTGGAAGAAGAACTTGCTATGGATCCAGTGGAGATATTCCACTCGACCATAGTTGAGTGTCTCCCTGTGACGAATGCAAACATAGAAAAGGAAACACGAAATGACCCGACATTCTCCTGGGTCTATGATTTAACGGTGAAGGGATGGCCAGCACATGGCGAAACACTGCTGCCAGCATTCTCGCCGAGAAGAGAACAGCTGTCAGTGTGCAGAGGAACCTTAATGTGTGGATCCAGAGTAGTAATTCCACCCAAATTGAAGGATAGAGTGCTCAATGAGCTTCATGAGGGTCATCTAGGAGGGGTAAAAATGAAGAACTTAGCCAGAGCATGTGTGTGGTGGCCGGGAATCGATAGAGAAATTGAAGAGATGACCAAGAGCTGTACAGGATGCCAGAAGGTCCAAAACGCCCCACCACAAGCCCCTCTACATCCATGGGAGTGGCTCTCATCTCCATGGCAAAGGGTGCACATTGATTTTGCTGGTCCATTTATGGACTCGATGTTTTTAATTGCGGTGGATGCACATTCAAAGTGGCCAGAGGTAATAAAAATGTCCTCAACCACCACAGAAAAAACTATCACAGTCTTACGAACCATATTCGCCAGGAATGGGCTGCCTGAACAGATTTGCTCCGACAATGGACCACAGTTTGTGTCTGAAGAGTTCTGGAGGTTCTTAAAGAACAATGGTGTTAAGCATTACACATCCGCCCCATATCATCCGGCCACTAATGGATTGGCCGAGAGGGTCGTTCAAACATTCAAGAGGGCTATCAAGGCAATGTGTAATGAAGATATACCCCTACAGCACAAGGTGGATAACTTCTTGTTTGCCTACCGGAATGCGACACATGCGGTTACCAACCAAACTCCAGCCATGATGTTCTTCAATCGAAGACTATGATGCCGCTTGGATTTGGTTAAGCCAAACATCAGAAGAGATGTGGAGAACAGACAGTTTCAGAATATGAATGAAAGGCCGACCAGGAGTTTTAAGGTAGGTCAACCAGTTTTGGCTAGGGACTACCGTACAGAGAAATGGCAGCCAGGAACGAGCTGTACACGGCAAGGACCTTTAATGTATACCGTGGACGTTGGAGAGAGCATTGTAAGACACCATGCTGACCAGATTCTAGAGTCACTGGGAAACGTGTACTCCACACCACGATCTGATACACCTGGCGATGAAACCGAAGTACCAATTGCATCTACCTCAGAATCGGTGATATTGAAACAGACGAACCAAACAACGACGTTGATCCCGACTCAATGTTGCCAGAAGATCCCAGTACCCCAAAGAGGCGTTATCCAGACAGAATCAGGAAGCCTCCTCAAAGACTGAACATATAATTGCTTAACTTCAACTAATGTATCTAGCAACTGTAATTGTAAATATGTTATTTCATTGTTAATTGAATGTTATGTACTGCTTAGCTAAAAGGGGAGGAATTGCAGTGTATGTACTTTGCAGAAGGAACTATATTCTGCAGCCCCTGTATACTGCAGTACCAGTAGTGACCACCCCTGTATATAAGCCTGTGTAGTAACATTTGCATAGTAGTTACAGGTTGCCTCCATTCAGTAAAGACCTGTTATCGCCAACTCCTGCAGTCCGTGTCTTAATTATACACGGACATAATAATAATCACAGTCTATGATCTACTCACATACATAAACCCAGTCTATGATCTACGCACATACATAATCATAGCTTTTGATCTACTCACATACATATTCACAGTCCATGATCTACTCACATACATAATCACAGTCCATGATCTACTAACATACATAAACACAGTCCTTCAACTGCTCACATACATAAACAGTCAATGATCTACTCACATACAAAATCAGATGCCATGTTCTACTCACATACATAATTACAGTCTGGGATCTACTCACATACATAATTACAGTCTGGGATCTACTCACATATATAAACACAGTCCATGACCTAATCACATACATAATCACAGTCCATGAGTTCCTCACATACATAAACACAGTCCATGATCTACTCACATATATACACACAATCCGTGATCTACTCGCATACATAATCACAGTCCATGATCTGCTCACATACATAATCACAGTGCATGATCTATTCACATACAAAATTACAGTCCATGATTTACACACATACATAATCACAGTCCACGATCTACTCACAAACATCATCACAGCCCATGATCTACTCAGAAACATAAACACAGTCCATGATCTGCTCACATACAGAATCACAGTCCATGATCTGCTCACATACATAAACACAGTCCATGATCTACTCACATACATAATCACAGTCCATGATCTACTCACATACATAATCACAGTCTATGATCTACTCACATACATAAACACAGTCCATGAACTATTCATATACATAATCACAGTCCATGATCTGCTCACATACAGAATCACAGTCCATGATGAAATCACATACATAATCACAGTCCATGATCTACTTACATACATAAACACAGTCCATGATCTAAACACATACATAGTCACAGTCCATGATCTATTCAATTACATAATCACAGTCCATGATTTACTCACATATATAAACACAGTCCGTGATCTACTCTCATACATAATCGCAGTCCATGATCTGCTCACATATATAATCACAGTCCATGATCTACTCACATGCATAATCACAGTCCATGAGCTAATCACAAACATAATCAAAGTCCATGATCTGCTCACATACATAATCACAGTTCAGGATCTACTCACATATATAAACACTGTCCATGATCTAATCATATACATAATCGTAGTCCATGATCTACACTCATACATAAACACAGTCCATGATCTACTGACATACATAATCACAGTCCATGATTAACTCACATACATAATCACACTCCATGAACTACTCAAACACATAATCACAGTCCACGATCTACTCACATACATAATCATAGTCCATGATCTACTCTCATATATAATCAGTCCATGATCTACTCACATGCATAATCACGGTCCATGATCTACTCACATACATAATCACAGTCTGTGATCTAATCACATACATAAACACAGTCTATGATCTACTCACATACATAATCACATTCTATGATCTACTCGCATACATAATGATGGTCCATGATCTACTCACATACATAATTAAAGCCCATGATCAAATCACATACAAAATCACAGTCCATTATCTGCTCACATACATCAACACAGTCCATGATGTACACACATACATAAACACAGTCCATGATCTAAACACATACATAATCACAGTCCATGATCTACTCACATACATAAACACAGTCCATGATCTAAACACATACATAATCACAGTCCATGATCTACTCAATTACATAATCACAGTCCATGATTTACTCACATACATAAACACATATCATGATCAACTCACATATATCATCACAGTCCATGATCTACTCACATATATAAACACAGTCCATGATCTACTCTCATAGATAATCATAGTCCATCGTCTACTCACATATATAATTAAAGCCCATGATCAAATCACATACAAAATCACAGTCCATGATCTACTCACATACATAATCACAGTCCATGATCTATTCAATCGAAGACTACGATGCCGCTTGGATTTGGTTAAGCCAAACATCAAAAGAGATGTGGAGAAGAACAGGCAGTTTCAGAATGTGAATGAAAGGCCGACCAGGAGTTTTAAGATAGGTCAACCAGTTTTGGCTAGGGACTACCGCACAGAGAAATGGCAGCCAGGAACGATCTGTTCACGGCAAGGACCTCTAATGTATACCGTGGACGTTGGAGAGAGCATTGTAAGACACCATGCTGACCAGATTCTAGAGTCACTGGGAAACGTGTACTCCACACCACAATCTGATACACCTGGCGATGAAACCGAAGTACCAATTGCATCTACCTCAGAATCGGTGATGTTGGAAGCAGATGAACCAAACAACGACGTTGATCCCGACTCAACATTGCCAGAAGAACCTGATACCCCAAAGAGGCGTTATCCAGACAGAATCAGGAAGCCTCCTCAAAGACTGAACTTATAATTGCTTAACTTCAACTAATGTATCTAGCAACTGTAATTGTAAATATGTTATTTCATTGTTAATTGAATGTTATGTACTGCTTAGCTAAAAGGGGAGGAATTGTAGTGTATGTACTTTGCAGAAGGAACTATATTCTGCAGCCCCTGTATACTGCAGTACCAGTAGTGACCACACCTGTATATAAGCCTGTGTAGTAACATTTGCATAGTAGTTCCAGGTTGCCTCCATTCAGTAAAGACCTGTTATAACCAACTCCTGCAGTCCGTGTCTCAATTATACACGGACATAATAATAATCACAGTCTATGATCTACTCACATACATAAACACAGGCTATGATCTACTCACATACATAATCACAGCTTTTGATCTACTCACATACATATTCACGGTCCATGATCTACTCACATACATAATCACAGTCCATGATCTACTCACATACATAATCACAGACTATGATCTACTCACATACATAAACACAGTCCTTCAACTGCTCACATACATAAACAGTCAATGATCTACTCACATACATAAACAGAGTCCATGATCTGCTCACATACATAATAACAATCCATGACCTACTCACATACAAAATCAGAGTCCATGATCTGCTCACATACATAATTACAGTCTGGGATCTACTCACATATATAAACACAGTCCATGACCTAATCACATACATAATCACAGTCCATGATTTCCTCACATACATAAACATAGTCCATGATCTACTCACATATATACACACAATCCGTGATCTACTCTCATACACAATCACAGTCCATGATCTGCTCACATACATAATCACAGTGCATGATCTATTCACATACATAATTACAGTCAATGATTTACACACATACATAATCACAGTCCTCGATCTACTCACAAACATCATCACAGCCCATGATCTACTCACATACATAATCACAGTGCATGATTTACTCACATACATAAACACAGATCATGATCAACTCACATACATAATCACAGTCCATGATCTGCTCACATACATAATCGCAGTCCATGGTCTACTCACATGCATAATTAAAGCCCATGATCAAATCACATACATAATCACAGTCCGTGATCTACTCACATACATAAACACAGTCCATAATCTACTCACATACATAATCACAGTCCATGATCTACTCACATACATAATCACAGTACATGATCTATTCACATACATAATCACAGTCCATGATTTACTCACATACATAATCACATTCCATGAACTAATCACATACATAAACACAGTCCATGATCTACGCACATACAAAAACACATCTCCATGATCTACTGATATACATAATCACAGTCCATGCTCTACTCACATACATAATCACAGTCTATGATCTACTCACATACATAAGCACAGTCTATGATCGACTCACATACATAATCACAGCTTTTGATCTACTCACATACATATTCACGGTCCATGATCTACTCACATACATAATCACAGTCCATGATCTACTCACATACATAATCACAGTCCATGATCTACTCACATACATAATCACAGTCCATAATCTACTCACATACATAATCACAGTCCATGATCTACTCTCATACATAATCACAGTCCATGATCTACTCATAAACATAAACACAATCTATGATCTGCTCACATACAGAATCACAGTCCATGATCTACTGATATACATAATCACAGTCCATGCTCTACTCACATACATAATGACAGTCCATGATCTACTCACATACATAATCACAGTCCATGATCTACTCACATACATAATCACAGTCCATAACCTACTCACATACATAATCACAGTCCATGATCTACGCACATACAAAAACACATCTCCATGATCTACTGATATACATAATCACAGTCCATGCTCTACTCACATACATAAACACAGTCCGCGATCTAAACACAGAGATAAACATAGTCTGTGATCTACTCACATACATAATCACACACCGTGATCTATTCACATACATAATCACAGTCTGTGATATATTCACATACATAATCACATAATCACAGTCCATGATCTAATCACATACATAAACAAAGTCCGCGATCTACTCACATACATAATTACAGTCCATGATCAACTCACATACATAAACACAGTCGTTCAACTGCTCACATACATAAACAGTCAATGATCTACTCACATACATAAGCACAGTCCATGATCTGCTCACATACATAATAACAATCCATGATCTACTCACATAGAAAATCAGAGTCCATGATCTACTCACATACATAATTACAGTCTGGGATCTACTCACATATATAAACACAGTCCATGACCTAATCACAAACATAATCTGCTCACATACACAATCGCAGTCCAGGGTCTACTCACATACATAAATAAAGCCCATGATCAAATCACATACAAAATCACAGTCCATTATCTACTCACATACATAAACACAGATCATGATCAACTCACATACATAATCACAGACCATGATCTACTCATACATATAAACACAGTCCGTGATCTACTCTCATACATAATCACAGTCCATGATCTGCTCACATACATAATCACAGTCCATGATCTACTCACATGCATAATTAAAGCCCATGAACAAATCACATACAAAATCACATTCCTGATCAACTCACATACATAATCACAGTCCATGATCTACTCACATACATAAACACAGTCCATGATCTATTCACATACATAATCACAGTCCTTGATGTATTCATAAACATAAACAGAGTCCATGATCTGCTCACATACAAAATCACAGTCCATGATCTGCTCACATACATAATCACAGTCCATGCTCTACTCACATACATAAACACAGTCCATGATCTGCTCACATACAGAATCACATTTCATGATTTACTCACATACATAATCACAGTCTATGATCTGCTCACATACAAAATCACAGTCCATGATCTTCTCACATGCATAATCAGAGTCCATGATCTACTCACATACATAATCACAGTCTATGATCTACTCACATACATAATAACAGTCTATTATCTACTCACATACATAATCACAGTCTATGATCTACTCACATACATATTCACGGTCATTGAGCTACTCACATACATAATCACAGTCCATGATCTACTCACATACATAATAACAGTCTATGATCTACTCACATACATAATCACAGTCCATGATCTACTCACACACATAATCACAGTCCATGAGCTACACACATACATAATCACAGTTGACGATCTACTCACATACATAAACACCGTCCATGATCTACTCACATACATAACACAGTCCATGATCTACTCATACAGAAACACCGTCTAAGATCAACTCACATATATAATCACAGTCCACAATCTACGCATATACATAAACACAGTCCATGACATATTCACATATATAAACACAGTCTATGATGTACTCACATACATAATCACAGTCCATGATCTACTAACATACATAATCACAGCCCTCGGTCAATTCACATACATAAACACAGTCTGCGATCTATTCACATAGATAAACACAGTCCGTGATCTACTCACATATATAATCACATTCCGTGATCTATTCACATACATAAACACAGTCCATGATCTATTCACATACAGAATCACAGCCCATGATCTAATCACATACATAAACAAAGTCCATGACCTACTCACATACATAAACACAGTCCTTCAACTGCTCACATACATAAAATCAGTCAATGATATACTCACATACATAAACACAGTCCATGATCTACTCACATACATAATAACAATCCATGATCTACTCACGAACAAAATCAGAATCCATGATCCACTCACATACATAATTAGAGTCCATGATCTACTCACATATACAAACACATTCCATGATCTAATCACATACATAATCAGAGTACATAAACACAGTCGATGATGCACTCACATACATAAACACAGTCCATGATCTACTCACATACATAATCACAGACTATGATCTACTCACATACATAAACACAGTCCTTCAACTGCTCACATACATAAACAGTCAATGATCTACTCACATACATAAACAGAGTCCATGCTCTGCTCACATACATAATAACAATCCATGACCTACTCACATACAAAATCAGAGTCCATGATCTGCTCACATACATAATTACAGTCTGGGATCTACTCACATATATAAACACAGTCCATGACCTAATCACATACATAATCACAGTCCATGATTTCCTCACATACATAAACATAGTCCATGATCTACTCACATATATACACACAATCCGTGATCTACTCTCATACACAATCACAGTCAATGATCTGCTCACATACATAATCACAGTGCATGATCTATTCACATACATAATTACAGTCAATGATTTACACACATACATAATCACAGTCCTCGATCTACTCACAAACATCATCACAGCCCATGATCTACTCACATACATAATCACAGTGCATGATTTACTCACATACATAAACACAGATCATGATCAACTCACATACATAATCACAGTCCATGATCTGCTCACATACATAATCGCAGTCCATGGTCTACTCACATGCATAATTAAAGCCCATGATCAAATCACATACATAATCACAGTCCGTGATCTACTCACATACATAAACACAGTCCATAATCTACTCACATACATAATCACAGTCCATGATCTACTCACATACATAATCACAGTACATGATCTATTCACATACATAATCACAGTCCATGATTTACTCACATACATAATCACAGTCCATGATCTACTCACATACATAATCACATTCCATGAACTAATCACATACATAAACACAGTCCATGATCTACGCACATACAAAAACACATCTCCATGATCTACTGATATACATAATCACAGTCCATGCTCTACTCACATACATAATCACAGTCTATGATCTACTCACATACATAAGCACAGTCTATGATCGACTCACATACATAATCACAGCTTTTGATCTACTCACATACATATTCACGGTCCATGATCTACTCACATACATAATCACAGTCCATGATCTACTCACATACATAATCACAGTCCATGATCTACTCACATACATAATCACAGTCCATAATCTACTCACATACATAATCACAGTCCATGATCTACTCTCATACATAATCACAGTCCATGATCTACTCATAAACATAAACACAATCTATGATCTGCTCACATACAGAATCACAGTCCATGATCTACTGATATACATAATCACAGTCCATGCTCTACTCACATACATAATGACAGTCCATGATCTACTCACATACATAATCACAGTCCATGATCTACTCACATACATAATCACAGTCCATAACCTACTCACATACATAATCACAGTCCATGATCTACGCACATACAAAAACACATCTCCATGATCTACTGATATACATAATCACAGTCCATGCTCTACTCACATACATAAACACAGTCCGCGATCTAAACACAGAGATAAACATAGTCTGTGATCTACTCACATACATAATCACACACCGTGATCTATTCACATACATAATCACAGTCTGTGATATATTCACATACATAATCACATAATCACAGTCCATGATCTAATCACATACATAAACAAAGTCCGCGATCTACTCACATACATAATTACAGTCCATGATCAACTCACATACATAAACACAGTCGTTCAACTGCTCACATACATAAACAGTCAATGATCTACTCACATACATAAGCACAGTCCATGATCTGCTCACATACATAATAACAATCCATGATCTACTCACATAGAAAATCAGAGTCCATGATCTACTCACATACATAATTACAGTCTGGGATCTACTCACATATATAAACACAGTCCATGACCTAATCACAAACATAATCTGCTCACATACACAATCGCAGTCCAGGGTCTACTCACATACATAAATAAAGCCCATGATCAAATCACATACAAAATCACAGTCCATTATCTACTCACATACATAAACACAGATCATGATCAACTCACATACATAATCACAGACCATGATCTACTCATACATATAAACACAGTCCGTGATCTACTCTCATACATAATCACAGTCCATGATCTGCTCACATACATAATCACAGTCCATGATCTACTCACATGCATAATTAAAGCCCATGAACAAATCACATACAAAATCACATTCCTGATCAACTCACATACATAATCACAGTCCATGATCTACTCACATACATAAACACAGTCCATGATCTATTCACATACATAATCACAGTCCTTGATGTATTCATAAACATAAACAGAGTCCATGATCTGCTCACATACAAAATCACAGTCCATGATCTGCTCACATACATAATCACAGTCCATGCTCTACTCACATACATAAACACAGTCCATGATCTGCTCACATACAGAATCACATTTCATGATTTACTCACATACATAATCACAGTCTATGATCTGCTCACATACAAAATCACAGTCCATGATCTTCTCACATGCATAATCAGAGTCCATGATCTACTCACATACATAATCACAGTCTATGATCTACTCACATACATAATAACAGTCTATTATCTACTCACATACATAATCACAGTCTATGATCTACTCACATACATATTCACGGTCATTGAGCTACTCACATACATAATCACAGTCCATGATCTACTCACATACATAATAACAGTCTATGATCTACTCACATACATAATCACAGTCCATGATCTACTCACACACATAATCACAGTCCATGAGCTACACACATACATAATCACAGTTGACGATCTACTCACATACATAAACACCGTCCATGATCTACTCACATACATAACACAGTCCATGATCTACTCATACAGAAACACCGTCTAAGATCAACTCACATATATAATCACAGTCCACAATCTACGCATATACATAAACACAGTCCATGACATATTCACATATATAAACACAGTCTATGATGTACTCACATACATAATCACAGTCCATGATCTACTAACATACATAATCACAGCCCTCGGTCAATTCACATACATAAACACAGTCTGCGATCTATTCACATAGATAAACACAGTCCGTGATCTACTCACATATATAATCACATTCCGTGATCTATTCACATACATAAACACAGTCCATGATCTATTCACATACAGAATCACAGCCCATGATCTAATCACATACATAAACAAAGTCCATGACCTACTCACATACATAAACACAGTCCTTCAACTGCTCACATACATAAAATCAGTCAATGATATACTCACATACATAAACACAGTCCATGATCTACTCACATACATAATAACAATCCATGATCTACTCACGAACAAAATCAGAATCCATGATCCACTCACATACATAATTAGAGTCCATGATCTACTCACATATACAAACACATTCCATGATCTAATCACATACATAATCAGAGTACATAAACACAGTCGATGATGCACTCACATACATAAACACAGTCCATGATCTACTCACATACATAATCACAGACTATGATCTACTCACATACATAAACACAGTCCTTCAACTGCTCACATACATAAACAGTCAATGATCTACTCACATACATAAACAGAGTCCATGATCTGCTCACATACATAATAACAATCCATGACCTACTCACATACATAATTAGAGTCCATGATCTACTCACATATACAAACACATTCCATGATCTAATCACATACATAATCAGAGTACATAAACACAGTCGATGATGCACTCACATACATAAACACAGTCCATGATCTAAACACATACATAATCACAGTCCATGATATACTCACATACATAAACACAGTTCATGATCAACTCACATACATAATCACAGTCTGGGATCTACTCACATACATAAACACAGTCCATGATTTACTCACATACATAAACACAGTTCATGATCAACTCACATACATAATCACAGTCCATGATCTACCCCATACATAAACACAGTCCATGATCTGCTCACATACAGAATCAAAGTCCATGATCAACTCACATACATAAACACAGTCCATGATCTGCTCACATACAGAATCACAGTCCATGATCTACTCACATACAAAAACAGAGTCCATGATCTACTCATGTACATAATCACAGTCCATGATCTACTCACATACATAATCACAGTACGCGATCTATTCACATATATAATCACAGTCCATGACCTATTCACATGCATAATCACAGTCCATGATCTGCTCACATACATAAACACAGTTCATGATCTGCTCACATACAGAATCACAGTACATGATCTACTCACATACATAAACACAGTCCATGATCTGCTCACATATACAAATACATTCCATGATCTACTCACATATATAATCACAGTCCATGATCTACTCACATACATAAACACAATCCATAATCTACTCACGTACATATTCACAGTCCATGATCTACTCCTAAACATAAACACAGTCCATGATCTTCTCACTTACATAAACACAGTCCATGATCTGCTCACATACAGAATTGCAGTCCATGATCTGCTCACATAGATAAACACAGTCCATGATCTACTCACATACATATTCACAGTCCATGATCTGCTCACATACAGAATCACAGTCCATGATTTACTCACACACATAAACACAGTTCATGATCTGCTCACATACAGAATCACAGTCCATGATCAACTCACATACATAAACACAGTCCATGATCTGCTCACATACAGAATCACAGTCCATGATCTACTCACATACAAAAACACAGTCCATGATCTACTCACGTACATAATCACATTCCATGATCTACTCACATACATAATCACAGTACGCGATCTGTTCATATATATAATCACAGTCCATGATTTACTCACAAATATAATCACAGTCCATGATTTGCTCACTTACATAAACACATTCCATGATCTGCTCACATACAGAATTACAGTCCATGATCTGCTCACATACAGAATCACAGTCTACGATCTGCTCATATATATAATCACAGTCCATGATCTACTTACATACATAATCACAGTCCATGATCTACTCACATACATAATCACAGTCTGGGATCTACTCACATACATAAACACAGGACATGATTTGCTCACATACATAAACACAGTTCATGATCTACTCACATTCATAATCACAGTCCATGATCTACCCACATACAGAATCACAGTCCATGATCAACTCACATACATAAACACACTCCATGATCTGCTCACATACAAAAACACAGTCCATGATCTACTCACGTACACAATCACAGTCCAGGATCTACTCACATACATAATCACAGTACGCGATCCATTCACATATATAATCACAGTCCATGATTTACTCACATACATAATCACAGTACATGATCTGCTCACATACAGAATGACAGTCCATGATCTGCTCACATACATAAACACAGTCCATGATCTAATCAAATACATAATCACAGTCCATGATCCACTCACATACATAATCACAGTCCATGATCTACTCACATACATAAACACAGTCCATGATTTACTCACGTCCATAAACACAGTTCATGATCTACTCACATATATAATCACAGTCCTTGATCTACCCACATACATAAACACAGTCCATGATCTGCTCACATACAGAATCACAGTCCATGATCAACTCACATACATAAACACAGTCCATGATTTGCTCACATACAGAATCACAGTCCATGATCTACTCACATACAAAAACACAGTCCATGATCTACTCACTTACATAATCACAGTCCATGATCTACTCATACACATAATCACAGTACGCGATCTATTCACATATATAATCACAGTCCATGATTTACTCACCTATATAATCACAGTCCATGATCTACTCACATATGTAAGCACATTCCATGAACTAATCACATAAATAAACACAGTCCATGATCTATGCAATTATAAAAACAGTCCATGATCTACTGATATACATAATCACAGTCCATGTTCTACTCACATACATAATCACCGTCCATGATCTACTCACAATCATAATCACAGTTCATGAGCTACTCACATACATAATCACAGTGCATGATCCGCTCTCATACATAATCACAGTTCACAATCTACTCACATACATAATCATAGTCCATGATCTACTCTCATACATAAACACAGTCCACGATCTACTCAGATATATAAACACAGTCTGTGATCTACTCAAATACATAATTGTAGTCGTTGATCTATTCACATGCATAAACACAGTCCGTGATCTATTCACATATATAAACAGTCCGTGATCTACTCACATACATAATCACAGTCTGTGATCTATTCACATACATAAACACAGTCCATGATCTACTCACATACATCATCACAGTCCGTGATCTATTCACATGCATAAACACAGTCCACAATCTACTCACATACATCATCACAGTCCGTGGTCTACTCACATACATAATCACAGTCCGCAATCTATTCACATACATAATGACAGTCCATGATCTACACACATACATAATCACAGTCTATGATCTATTCACATGCATAATCACAGTCCGTGATCTAATCACATACATCATCACAGTCCGCGATCTATTCACATGCATAAACACAGTCCACAATCTACTCACATACATCATCACAGTCCGTGGTCTACTCACATACATAATCACAGTCCGCAATCTATTCACATACATAATGACAGTCCATGATATACTCAGATATATAATCAGAGTCAATGATCTACTCACATACATAATCACAGTCGAGGATCTACTCACATACATAATCACAGTCCATGATCTACTCACATACATAAACACAGTCCATGATTTACTCACGTCCATAAACACAGTTCATGATCTACCCACATACATAAACACAGTCCATGATCTGCTCACATACAGAATCACAGTCCATGATCAACTCACATACATAAACACAGTCCATGATTTGCTCACATACAGAATCACAGTCCATGATCTACTCACATACAAAAACACAGTCCATGATCTACTCACTTACATAATCACAGTCCATGATCTACTCATACACATAATCACAGTACGCGATCTATTCACATATATAATCACAGTCCATGATTTACTCACCTACATAATCACAGTCCATGATCTACTCACATATGTAAGCACATTCCATGAACTAATCACATAAATAAACACAGTCCATGATCTATGCAATTATAAAAACAGTCCATGATCTACTGATATACATAATCACAGTCCATGTTCTACTCACATACATAATCACCGTCCATGATCTACTCACAATCATAATCACAGTTCATGAGCTACTCACATACATAATCACAGTGCATGATCCGCTCTCATACATAATCACAGTTCACAATCTACTCACATACATAATCATAGTCCATGATCTACTCTCATACATAAACACAGTCCACGATCTACTCAGATATATAAACACAGTCTGTGATCTACTCAAATACATAATCGTAGTCGTTGATCTATTCACATGCATAAACACAGTCCGTGATCTATTCACATATATAAACACAGTCCGTGATCTACTCACATACATAATCACAGTCTGTGATCTATTCACATACATAAACACAGTCCATGATCTACTCACATACATCATCACAGTCCGCGATCTATTCACATGCATAAACACAGTCCACAATCTACTCACATACATCATCACAGTCCGTGGTCTACTCACATACATAATCACAGTCCGCAATCTATTCACATACATAATGACAGTCCATGATCTACACACATACATAATCACAGTCTATGATCTATTCACATGCATAATCACAGTCCGTGATCTAATCACATACATCATCACAGTCCGCGATCTATTCACATGCATAAACACAGTCCACAATCTACTCACATACATCATCACAGTCCGTGGTCTACTCACATACATAATCACAGTCCGCAACCTATTCACATACATAATGACAGTCCATGATATACTCAGATATATAATCAGAGTCAATGATCTACTCACATACATAATCACAGTCGAGGATCTACTCACATACATAAACACAGTCCATGATCTACTCACATACATAATCACAGTCCATGATCTACTCACATACATAATCACAGTCTATGATCTAATCACATACAAAATCACAGACCATGATCTTCTCACAAGCATAATCAGAGTCCATGTTCTACTCACATACATAATCACAGTCGACGATCTACTCAAATACATAAACACCGTCCATGATCTAATCACATACATAATCGCAGTCCATGATCTACTCACATACATAAACACAGTCCATGATCTGCTCACATACAGAATCACAGTCCATGATCTGCTAAGATACATAATCACAGTCCATGATCTGCTCACATACATAAACACAGTCCATGATCTACTCACATACATAAACACAGTCCATGTTCTACTCACATAGATAATCACAGTCCATGATCTGCTCACATACATAAACAGAGTCCATGATCTGCTCTCATACAGAATCACAGCCCATAATCTACTCCCATATATAATCACAGTCCATGATCTGCTCACATACATAAATACATTCCATGATCTGCTCACATACATAAACACAGTCCATGATCTACTCACATATATAATTACAGTCCATGATCTACTCACATACATAAACACAGTCGTTCAACTGCTCACATACATAAACAGTCAATGATCTACTCACAAACATAAACAGAGTCCATGATCTGCTCACATACATAATAACAATCCATGACCTACTCACATACAAAATAAGAGTCCATGGTCTACTCACATACATAATTAAAGCCCATGATCAAATCACATACTAAATCACAGTCCATTATCTACTCACATACATAAACACAGTTAGTGATCTACTCACATACATAAACACAGTCCATGATCGAAACACATACATAATCACAGGTCCATGATCAACTCACATACATAAACACACTCCATGATCTAAACACATACATAATCACAGTCCATGATCGACTCACTTACAGAATCACAGTCCATAATCTACTCACATTCATAAACACAGTCCATGATCTGCTCACATATATACATACATTCCATGATCTACTCACATATATAATCACAGTCCATGATCTACTCACATACATAAACACAGTCCATGATCTACTCACAAACATAAACACAATCCATGATCTACTCACATACATAATCACAGTCCATGATCTACTCATAAACATAAACACAGTCCATGATTTGCCCAATTACATAAACACAGTCCATGATCTGCTCACATACATAAACACAGTCTGTGATCTACTCTCATACATAATCACAGTCCATTATTTACTCACATACATAATCACATTCCATGAACTAATCACATACATAAACACAGTCCATGATCTACGCACATACAAAAACACATGTCCATGATCTACGCATATACATAATCACAGTCAATGATCTACTCACATACATAATCACATTCCATGATCCACTCACATACATAATCTCAGTTCATGATCTACTCACATACATAAACACAGTCCATGATCTGCTCACATACATAATCACAGTCAATGGTCTACTCACATGCATAATCACATTCCATGATCTACTCACATGCATAATCACAGTCCATGATCTACTCACATACATAATCACAGTCCATGATCTACTCACATATATAATCACAGTCCATGAACTACTCACATTCATAATCACAGTCGACGATCTCCTCACATACATAAACACAGTTCATGATCAACTCACAAACATAATCACAGTCCATGATCTGCTCACATACAGGATCACAGTCCATAATCTACACACATACATAAACACAGTCCATGATCTGCTGACATACATAAATACAGTCCATGATCTACTCACAAATATAATTAAAGTCCATGACCTACTCAAATACATAAACACAGTCCTTCAGCTGCTCACATACATAAACAGTCAATGATCTACTCACATACGTAAACACAGCCCATGATATACTCACATACATAAACAGAGTCCATGATCTACTCTCATACATAATCACAGTCCATGATCTACTCATAAACATAAACACAATCTATGATCTGCTCACATACAGAATCACAGTCCATGATCTACTCACATACATTATGACAGTCCATGATCTGCTCACATAGAGAATCACAGTCCATGATCTGCTCACATACATAAACACAGTCCATGATCTACTAACATATATAAACACAGTCCATGATCTACTCACATACTTAATCACAGACCATGATCTACTCACATACATAATCACAGTCCATGACCTACTCACATACATTATCACAGTCCATAATCTGCTCACATATGTAAACACTTTCCATGATCTAATCACATATATAAAGAGAATCAACGATCTACTCACATACATAAACACAGTCCATGATCTACACACATACATGAACACAGTTCATGATCTACTCACATACATAATCACAGTCCATGATCTACCCACATACATAACCACAGTCCATGATCTATTCACATACATAATCACAGTGCATGATTTACTCACATACATAAACACAGATCATGATCAACTCACACACAAAATCACAGTCCATGATCTACTCACATATATAAGCACAGTCCATGATCTACTCACATACATAATCACAGTCCATGATCTACTCATAAACATAAACACAGTCCATGATCTGCTCACATACAGAATCACAGTCCATGATCTACTCACATGCATAATCACAGTCCATGATCTGCTCACATACAGAATCACAGTCCATGGTCTGCTCACATACATAAACACAGTCCATGATCTGCTCACATATATAATTACAATCCATGATTTACTCACATACATAAACACAGTCCTTCAACTGCTCACATACATAAACAGTCAATGATCTACTGACATACATAAACAGAGTCAATGATCTGCTCAAATACATAATAACAATCCATGATCTACTCACATACACAAACACATTCCATGATCTACTCACATACAAAATCAGAGTCCATGATCTACTCACATACATAATTACAGTCTGGGATCTACTCACACATATAAACACAGTCCATGAACTAATCACAGCCAGAATCACATTCCATGATCTGCTCACATCCACAATCGCAGTCCATGGTCTACTCACATACATAATTAAAGCCCATGATCAAATCACATACTAAATCACAGTCCATTATCTAATCACATACATAAACACAGTCAATGATCTACTCACATACATAAACACAGTCCAAGATCTAAACACATACATAATCGCAGTCCATGATCTACTCACATACAAAAACACACTCCATGATCTAAACACATACATAATCACAGTCCATGATCTACTCACATATATAAACACAGTCCGTGATCTACTTTCACACATAATCACAGTCCTTGATCTGCTCACATACATAATCACAGTCCATGATCTACTCACATAAATAATCACAGTACATGATCTATTCACATACATAATCACAGTCCATGATTTACTCACATACATAAACACAGATCATGGTCAACTCACATACATAATCACAGTCCATGATCTACTCACATATATAAACACAGTCCGTGATCTACTCTCATACATAATCACAGTCCATGATCTGCTCGCATACATAATCGCAGTCCATGGTCTACTCACATGCAAAATTAAAGTCCATGATCAAATCACATACATAATCACAGTCCGTGATCTACTCACATACATAAACACAGTCCATGATCTGTTCACAAACATAAACACTGTCCATGATCTACTCACATATATAATCACAGTCCATTATTTACTCACATACATAATCACAGTCTATGGTCTACTCACATGCATAATCACATTCCATGATCTACTCACATGCATAATCACAGACCATGATCTGCTCACATACATAATCACAGTCCATGATCTACTCACATATCTAATCCCAGTCCATGATCTACTCACATACATAATCACAGTCGACGATGTACTCACATATATAAACACAGTTCATGATCAACTCACATACAGAATCACAGTCCATGATCTACTCACATATATAAACGCAGTCCATGATCTACTCACATATATATTCACATTCCATGAACTACTCACATGCATAATCACAGACCATGATCTACTCACATACATAATCACAGTCCATAATCTACTCGCATACATAATCACAGTCGACGATCTACTCACATACATAAACACAGCTCATGATCAACTCACATACATAATCGCAGTCCATGGTCCACTCACATACATAATTAAAGCCCATGATCTTATCACATACATAAACACAGTCCATGATCTACTCACATACATAATCACAGTCCATGATCTACTCACATACATAAACACAGTCCATGAACTGCTCACATACAGAATCACAGTCCATGATCTGCTCAAATACATAAACACAGTCCATGATCTGCTCACATACAGAATCACAATCCATGATCTACTCACATAGATAAACACAGTCCATGATCTGCTCACATACAGAATCACAGTCCATGATCTGCTCACATACATAAACACAGTCCATGATCTGCTCACATACAGAATCACAGTCCATGATCTGCTCACATACATAAACACAGTCCATGGTCTACTAACATTCATAATCACAGTCCATCATCTGCTCACATGCAGAATCACAGTCCATGATCTACTCACATACATAAACACAGTCCATGATCTACTCACATATATAATCACAGTCCATGATCTACTCACATAAATAATCATAGTCCATGATCTACTCACATACATAATCACAGTCCTCGATCTATTCACATACATAAACACAGTCCGTGATCTAATCATATAGATAAACACAGTCCGTGATCTACTGACATATATAATCACATTCCGTGATCTAATCACATACATAATCACAGTCCGTGAACTATTCACATACATAATCACAGTCCATGATCTAATCAC
This sequence comes from Somniosus microcephalus, assembly GCF_052327205.1. NCBI lineage: Eukaryota > Metazoa > Chordata > Chondrichthyes > Squaliformes > Somniosidae > Somniosus > Somniosus microcephalus. The sequence goes on along the minus strand of NC_141000.1, from coordinate 32,807,551 downwards.
ATACATAAACAAAGTCCATGATCTACTCACATACATAATCACAGTCCATGATCTACTCACATACATAATCACAGTACATGATCTATTCACATACATAATCACAGTCCATGATTTACTCACATACATAATCACAGTCCATGATCTACTCACATACATAATCACATTCCATGAACTGATCACATACAAAAACAACGTCCATGATCTACGCACATACAAAAACACATGTCCATGATCTACTGATATACATAATCACAGTCCATGTTCTACTCACATACATAATCACAGTCCATGATCTGCTCACACACATAATCATAGTTCATGATCAACTCACATACATAATCACATTCTATGAACCACTCACATACATAAACACAGTTCATGATCTACTCACATACATAAACACAGTCGATGATCTGCTCACATACATAATCACAGTCTATGATCTACTCACATGCATAATCACAGACCATGATCTGCTCAAATACACAATCACAGTCTATGATCTACTCACATACATAATCACAGTCCATGATTTACTCACATACATAATCACAGTCCATGATCTACTCACATACACACTCACAGTTCATGATCAACTCACATACATAATCACTGTCCATGATCTACTCACATATATAAACAGAGTCCATGATCTACTCTCATGCATAATCACAGTCCATGATCTGCTCACATAAATTATCGCAGTCCATGGTCTACTCATAAACATAAACACAATCCATGATCTGCTCAGATACAGAATCACAGTCCATGATCTACTCACATATATAGTCACAGTCCATGATCTGCTCACATATATAAACACAGTCCATGATCTACTCACATACATAATCACAGTCCATGATCTGCTCACATACAGAATCACAGTACATGATCTATTCACATATATAAACACAGTCCATGATCTTCTCACATACATAATCACAGTCCATGATCTACTCACATACATAATCACAGTCCATGATCTACTCACATACATAATCACAGTCCATAATCTACTCACATATGTAATCACAATCCATGATCTAATCACATAAATAAAGAGAGTCAACAATCTACTCACATACATAATCACAGTCCATGATCTACCCACATACATAACCACAGTCCATGATCTACTCACATACATAATCACAGTCCTCGATCTATTCACATACGTAAACACAGTCCGCGATCTAATCATATAGATAAACACAGTCCATGATATAATCACATACATAATCACAGTACATGATCTATTCACATACATAATCACAGTCCATGATCTACTCACACACATAATCTCAGTTCATGATCAACCCACATACATAATCACATTCCATGATCCACTCACATACATAATCACAGTTCATGATCTACTCACATACATAATCACAGTCTATGATCTACTCACATACATAAGCACAGTCTATGATCGACTCACATACATAATCACAGCTTTTGATCTACTCACATACATATTCACGGTCCATGATCTACTCACATACATAATCACAGTCCATGATCTACTCACATACATAATCACAGTCCATGATCTACTCACATACATAATCACAGTCCATAATCTACTCACATACATAATCACAGTCCATGATCTACTCTCATACATAATCACAGTCCATGATCTACTCATAAACATAAACACAATCTATGATCTGCTCACATACAGAATCACAGTCCATGATCTACTGATATACATAATCACAGTCCATGCTCTACTCACATACATAATGACAGTCCATGATCTACTCACATACATAATCACAGTCCATGATCTACTCACATACATAATCACAGTCCATAACCTACTCACATACATAATCACAGTCCATGATCTACGCACATACAAAAACACATCTCCATGATCTACTGATATACATAATCACAGTCCATGCTCTACTCACATACATAAACACAGTCCGCGATCTAAACACAGAGATAAACATAGTCTGTGATCTACTCACATACATAATCACACACCGTGATCTATTCACATACATAATCACAGTCTGTGATATATTCACATACATAATCACATAATCACAGTCCATGATCTAATCACATACATAAACAAAGTCCGCGATCTACTCACATACATAATTACAGTCCATGATCAACTCACATACATAAACACAGTCGTTCAACTGCTCACATACATAAACAGTCAATGATCTACTCACATACATAAGCACAGTCCATGATCTGCTCACATACATAATAACAATCCATGATCTACTCACATAGAAAATCAGAGTCCATGATCTACTCACATACATAATTACAGTCTGGGATCTACTCACATATATAAACACAGTCCATGACCTAATCACAAACATAATCTGCTCACATACACAATCGCAGTCCAGGGTCTACTCACATACATAAATAAAGCCCATGATCAAATCACATACAAAATCACAGTCCATTATCTACTCACATACATAAACACAGATCATGATCAACTCACATACATAATCATAGACCATGATCTACTCATACATATAAACACAGTCCGTGATCTACTCTCATACATAATCACAGTCCATGATCTGCTCACATACATAATCACAGTCCATGATCTACTCACATGCATAATTAAAGCCCATGAACAAATCACATACAAAATCACATTCCTGATCAACTCACATACATAATCACAGTCCATGATCTACTCACATACATAAACACAGTCCATGATCTATTCACATACATAATCACAGTCCTTGATGTATTCATAAACATAAACAGAGTCCATGATCTGCTCACATACAAAATCACAGTCCATGATCTGCTCACATACATAATCACAGTCCATGCTCTACTCACATACATAAACACAGTCCATGATCTGCTCACATACAGAATCACATTTCATGATTTACTCACATACATAATCACAGTCTATGATCTGCTCACATACAAAATCACAGTCCATGATCTTCTCACATGCATAATCAGAGTCCATGATCTACTCACATACATAATCACAGTCTATGATCTACTCACATACATAATAACAGTCTATTATCTACTCACATACATAATCACAGTCTATGATCTACTCACATACATATTCACGGTCATTGAGCTACTCACATACATAATCACAGTCCATGATCTACTCACATACATAATAACAGTCTATGATCTACTCACATACATAATCACAGTCCATGATCTACTCACACACATAATCACAGTCCATGAGCTACACACATACATAATCACAGTTGACGATCTACTCACATACATAAACACCGTCCATGATCTACTCACATACATAACACAGTCCATGATCTACTCATACAGAAACACCGTCTAAGATCAACTCACATATATAATCACAGTCCACAATCTACGCATATACATAAACACAGTCCATGACATATTCACATATATAAACACAGTCTATGATGTACTCACATACATAATCACAGTCCATGATCTACTAACATACATAATCACAGCCCTCGGTCAATTCACATACATAAACACAGTCTGCGATCTATTCACATAGATAAACACAGTCCGTGATCTACTCACATATATAATCACATTCCGTGATCTATTCACATACATAAACACAGTCCATGATCTATTCACATACAGAATCACAGCCCATGATCTAATCACATACATAAACAAAGTCCATGACCTACTCACATACATAAACACAGTCCTTCAACTGCTCACATACATAAAATCAGTCAATGATATACTCACATACATAAACACAGTCCATGATCTACTCACATACATAATAACAATCCATGATCTACTCACGAACAAAATCAGAATCCATGATCCACTCACATACATAATTAGAGTCCATGATCTACTCACATATACAAACACATTCCATGATCTAATCACATACATAATCAGAGTACATAAACACAGTCGATGATGCACTCACATACATAAACACAGTCCATGATCTACTCACATACATAATCACAGACTATGATCTACTCACATACATAAACACAGTCCTTCAACTGCTCACATACATAAACAGTCAATGATCTACTCACATACATAAACAGAGTCCATGATCTGCTCACATACATAATAACAATCCATGACCTACTCACATACATAATTAGAGTCCATGATCTACTCACATATACAAACACATTCCATGATCTAATCACATACATAATCAGAGTACATAAACACAGTCGATGATGCACTCACATACATAAACACAGTCCATGATCTAAACACATACATAATCACAGTCCATGATATACTCACATACATAAACACAGTTCATGATCAACTCACATACATAATCACAGTCTGGGATCTACTCACATACATAAACACAGTCCATGATTTACTCACATACATAAACACAGTTCATGATCAACTCACATACATAATCACAGTCCATGATCTACCCCATACATAAACACAGTCCATGATCTGCTCACATACAGAATCAAAGTCCATCATCAACTCACATACATAAACACAGTCCATGATCTGCTCACATACAGAATCACAGTCCATGATCTACTCACATACAAAAACAGAGTCCATGATCTACTCATGTACATAATCACAGTCCATGATCTACTCACATACATAATCACAGTACGCGATCTATTCACATATATAATCACAGTCCATGACCTATTCACATGCATAATCACAGTCCATGATCTGCTCACATACATAAACACAGTTCATGATCTGCTCACATACAGAATCACAGTCCATGACCTATTCACATGCATAATCACAGTCCATGATCTGCTCACATACATAAACACAGTTCATGATCTGCTCACATACAGAATCACAGTACATGATCTACTCACATACATAAACACAGTCCATGATCTGCTCACATATACAAATACATTCCATGATCTACTCACATATATAATCACAGTCCATGATCTACTCACATACATAAACACAATCCATAATCTACTCACGTACATATTCACAGTCCATGATCTACTCCTAAACATAAACACAGTCCATGATCTTCTCACTTACATAAACACAGTCCATGATCTGCTCACATACAGAATTGCAGTCCATGATCTGCTCACATAGATAAACACAGTCCATGATCTACTCACATACATATTCACAGTCCATGATCTGCTCACATACAGAATCACAGTCCATGATTTACTCACACACATAAACACAGTTCATGATCTGCTCACATACAGAATCACAGTCCATGATCAACTCACATACATAAACACAGTCCATGATCTGCTCACATACAGAATCACAGTCCATGATCTACTCACATACAAAAACACAGTCCATGATCTACTCACGTACATAATCACATTCCATGATCTACTCACATACATAATCACAGTACGCGATCTGTTCATATATATAATCACAGTCCATGATTTACTCACAAATATAATCACAGTCCATGATTTGCTCACTTACATAAACACATTCCATGATCTGCTCACATACAGAATTACAGTCCATGATCTGCTCACATACAGAATCACAGTCTACGATCTGCTCATATATATAATCACAGTCCATGATCTACTTACATACATAATCACAGTCCATGATCTACTCACATACATAATCACAGTCTGGGATCTACTCACATACATAAACACAGGACATGATTTGCTCACATACATAAACACAGTTCATGATCTACTCACATTCATAATCACAGTCCATGATCTACCCACATACAGAATCACAGTCCATGATCAACTCACATACATAAACACACTCCATGATCTGCTCACATACAAAAACACAGTCCATGATCTACTCACGTACACAATCACAGTCCAGGATCTACTCACATACATAATCACAGTACGCGATCCATTCACATATATAATCACAGTCCATGATTTACTCACATACATAATCACAGTACATGATCTGCTCACATACAGAATGACAGTCCATGATCTGCTCACATACATAAACACAGTCCATGATCTAATCAAATACATAATCACAGTCCATGATCCACTCACATACATAATCACAGTCCATGATCTACTCACATACATAAACACAGTCCATGATTTACTCACGTCCATAAACACAGTTCATGATCTACTCACATATATAATCACAGTCCTTGATCTACCCACATACATAAACACAGTCCATGATCTGCTCACATACAGAATCACAGTCCATGATCAACTCACATACATAAACACAGTCCATGATTTGCTCACATACAGAATCACAGTCCATGATCTACTCACATACAAAAACACAGTCCATGATCTACTCACTTACATAATCACAGTCCATGATCTACTCATACACATAATCACAGTACGCGATCTATTCACATATATAATCACAGTCCATGATTTACTCACCTATATAATCACAGTCCATGATCTACTCACATATGTAAGCACATTCCATGAACTAATCACATAAATAAACACAGTCCATGATCTATGCAATTATAAAAACAGTCCATGATCTACTGATATACATAATCACAGTCCATGTTCTACTCACATACATAATCACCGTCCATGATCTACTCACAATCATAATCACAGTTCATGAGCTACTCACATACATAATCACAGTGCATGATCCGCTCTCATACATAATCACAGTTCACAATCTACTCACATACATAATCATAGTCCATGATCTACTCTCATACATAAACACAGTCCACGATCTACTCAGATATATAAACACAGTCTGTGATCTACTCAAATACATAATTGTAGTCGTTGATCTATTCACATGCATAAACACAGTCCGTGATCTATTCACATATATAAACAGTCCGTGATCTACTCACATACATAATCACAGTCTGTGATCTATTCACATACATAAACACAGTCCATGATCTACTCACATACATCATCACAGTCCGTGATCTATTCACATGCATAAACACAGTCCACAATCTACTCACATACATCATCACAGTCCGTGGTCTACTCACATACATAATCACAGTCCGCAATCTATTCACATACATAATGACAGTCCATGATCTACACACATACATAATCACAGTCTATGATCTATTCACATGCATAATCACAGTCCGTGATCTAATCACATACATCATCACAGTCCGCGATCTATTCACATGCATAAACACAGTCCACAATCTACTCACATACATCATCACAGTCCGTGGTCTACTCACATACATAATCACAGTCCGCAATCTATTCACATACATAATGACAGTCCATGATATACTCAGATATATAATCAGAGTCAATGATCTACTCACATACATAATCACAGTCGAGGATCTACTCACATACATAATCACAGTCCATGATCTACTCACATACATAAACACAGTCCATGATTTACTCACGTCCATAAACACAGTTCATGATCTACCCACATACATAAACACAGTCCATGATCTGCTCACATACAGAATCACAGTCCATGATCAACTCACATACATAAACACAGTCCATGATTTGCTCACATACAGAATCACAGTCCATGATCTACTCACATACAAAAACACAGTCCATGATCTACTCACTTACATAATCACAGTCCATGATCTACTCATACACATAATCACAGTACGCGATCTATTCACATATATAATCACAGTCCATGATTTACTCACCTACATAATCACAGTCCATGATCTACTCACATATGTAAGCACATTCCATGAACTAATCACATAAATAAACACAGTCCATGATCTATGCAATTATAAAAACAGTCCATGATCTACTGATATACATAATCACAGTCCATGTTCTACTCACATACATAATCACCGTCCATGATCTACTCACAATCATAATCACAGTTCATGAGCTACTCACATACATAATCACAGTGCATGATCCGCTCTCATACATAATCACAGTTCACAATCTACTCACATACATAATCATAGTCCATGATCTACTCTCATACATAAACACAGTCCACGATCTACTCAGATATATAAACACAGTCTGTGATCTACTCAAATACATAATCGTAGTCGTTGATCTATTCACATGCATAAACACAGTCCGTGATCTATTCACATATATAAACACAGTCCGTGATCTACTCACATACATAATCACAGTCTGTGATCTATTCACATACATAAACACAGTCCATGATCTACTCACATACATCATCACAGTCCGCGATCTATTCACATGCATAAACACAGTCCACAATCTACTCACATACATCATCACAGTCCGTGGTCTACTCACATACATAATCACAGTCCGCAATCTATTCACATACATAATGACAGTCCATGATCTACACACATACATAATCACAGTCTATGATCTATTCACATGCATAATCACAGTCCGTGATCTAATCACATACATCATCACAGTCCGCGATCTATTCACATGCATAAACACAGTCCACAATCTACTCACATACATCATCACAGTCCGTGGTCTACTCACATACATAATCACAGTCCGCAACCTATTCACATACATAATGACAGTCCATGATATACTCAGATATATAATCAGAGTCAATGATCTACTCACATACATAATCACAGTCGAGGATCTACTCACATACATAAACACAGTCCATGATCTACTCACATACATAATCACAGTCCATGATCTACTCACATACATAATCACAGTCTATGATCTAATCACATACAAAATCACAGACCATGATCTTCTCACAAGCATAATCAGAGTCCATGTTCTACTCACATACATAATCACAGTCGACGATCTACTCAAATACATAAACACCGTCCATGATCTAATCACATACATAATCGCAGTCCATGATCTACTCACATACATAAACACAGTCCATGATCTGCTCACATACAGAATCACAGTCCATGATCTGCTAAGATACATAATCACAGTCCATGATCTGCTCACATACATAAACACAGTCCATGATCTACTCACATACATAAACACAGTCCATGTTCTACTCACATAGATAATCACAGTCCATGATCTGCTCACATACATAAACAGAGTCCATGATCTGCTCTCATACAGAATCACAGCCCATAATCTACTCCCATATATAATCACAGTCCATGATCTGCTCACATACATAAACACATTCCATGATCTGCTCACATACATAAACACAGTCCATGATCTACTCACATATATAATTACAGTCCATGATCTACTCACATACATAAACACAGTCCTTCAACTGCTCACATACATAAACAGTCAATGATCTACTCACAAACATAAACAGAGTCCATGATCTGCTCACATACATAATAACAATCCATGACCTACTCACATACAAAATAAGAGTCCATGGTCTACTCACATACATAATTAAAGCCCATGATCAAATCACATACTAAATCACAGTCCATTATCTACTCACATACATAAACACAGTTAGTGATCTACTCACATACATAAACACAGTCCATGATCGAAACACATACATAATCACAGGTCCATGATCAACTCACATACATAAACACACTCCATGATCTAAACACATACATAATCACAGTCCATGATCGACTCACTTACAGAATCACAGTCCATAATCTACTCACATTCATAAACACAGTCCATGATCTGCTCACATATATACATACATTCCATGATCTACTCACATATATAATCACAGTCCATGATCTACTCACATACATAAACACAGTCCATGATCTACTCACAAACATAAACACAATCCATGATCTACTCACATACATAATCACAGTCCATGATCTACTCATAAACATAAACACAGTCCATGATTTGCCCAATTACATAAACACAGTCCATGATCTGCTCACATACATAAACACAGTCTGTGATCTACTCTCATACATAATCACAGTCCATTATTTACTCACATACATAATCACATTCCATGAACTAATCACATACATAAACACAGTCCATGATCTACGCACATACAAAAACACATGTCCATGATCTACGCATATACATAATCACAGTCAATGATCTACTCACATACATAATCACATTCCATGATCCACTCACATACATAATCTCAGTTCATGATCTACTCACATACATAAACACAGTCCATGATCTGCTCACATACATAATCACAGTCAATGGTCTACTCACATGCATAATCACATTCCATGATCTACTCACATGCATAATCACAGTCCATGATCTACTCACATACATAATCACAGTCCATGATCTACTCACATATATAATCACAGTCCATGAACTACTCACAAACATAATCACAGTCCATGATCTGCTCACATACAGGATCACAGTCCATAATCTACACACATACATAAACACAGTCCATGATCTGCTGACATACATAAATACAGTCCATGATCTACTCACAAATATAATTAAAGTCCATGACCTACTCAAATACATAAACACAGTCCTTCAGCTGCTCACATACATAAACAGTCAATGATCTACTCACATACGTAAACACAGCCCATGATATACTCACATACATAAACAGAGTCCATGATCTACTCTCATACATAATCACAGTCCATGATCTACTCATAAACATAAACACAATCTATGATCTGCTCACATACAGAATCACAGTCCATGATCTACTCACATACATTATGACAGTCCATGATCTGCTCACATAGAGAATCACAGTCCATGATCTGCTCACATACATAAACACAGTCCATGATCTACTAACATATATAAACACAGTCCATGATCTACTCACATACTTAATCACAGACCATGATCTACTCACATACATAATCACAGTCCATGACCTACTCACATACATTATCACAGTCCATAATCTGCTCACATATGTAAACACTTTCCATGATCTAATCACATATATAAAGAGAATCAACGATCTACTCACATACATAAACACAGTCCATGATCTACACACATACATGAACACAGTTCATGATCTACTCACATACATAATCACAGTCCATGATCTACCCACATACATAACCACAGTCCATGATCTATTCACATACATAATCACAGTGCATGATTTACTCACATACATAAACACAGATCATGATCAACTCACACACAAAATCACAGTCCATGATCTACTCACATATATAAGCACAGTCCATGATCTACTCACATACATAATCACAGTCCATGATCTACTCATAAACATAAACACAGTCCATGATCTGCTCACATACAGAATCACAGTCCATGATCTACTCACATGCATAATCACAGTCCATGATCTGCTCACATACAGAATCACAGTCCATGGTCTGCTCACATACATAAACACAGTCCATGATCTGCTCACATATATAATTACAATCCATGATTTACTCACATACATAAACACAGTCCTTCAACTGCTCACATACATAAACAGTCAATGATCTACTGACATACATAAACAGAGTCAATGATCTGCTCAAATACATAATAACAATCCATGATCTACTCACATACACAAACACATTCCATGATCTACTCACATACAAAATCAGAGTCCATGATCTACTCACATACATAATTACAGTCTGGGATCTACTCACACATATAAACACAGTCCATGAACTAATCACAGCCAGAATCACATTCCATGATCTGCTCACATCCACAATCGCAGTCCATGGTCTACTCACATACATAATTAAAGCCCATGATCAAATCACATACTAAATCACAGTCCATTATCTAATCACATACATAAACACAGTCAATGATCTACTCACATACATAAACACAGTCCAAGATCTAAACACATACATAATCGCAGTCCATGATCTACTCACATACATAAACACACTCCATGATCTAAACACATACATAATCACAGTCCATGATCTACTCACATATATAAACACAGTCCGTGATCTACTTTCACACATAATCACAGTCCTTGATCTGCTCACATACATAATCACAGTCCATGATCTACTCACATAAATAATCACAGTACATGATCTATTCACATACATAATCACAGTCCATGATTTACTCACATACATAAACACAGATCATGGTCAACTCACATACATAATCACAGTCCATGATCTACTCACATATATAAACACAGTCCGTGATCTACTCTCATACATAATCACAGTCCATGATCTGCTCGCATACATAATCGCAGTCCATGGTCTACTCACATGCAAAATTAAAGTCCATGATCAAATCACATACATAATCACAGTCCGTGATCTACTCACATACATAAACACAGTCCATGATCTGTTCACAAACATAAACACTGTCCATGATCTACTCACATATATAATCACAGTCCATTATTTACTCACATACATAATCACAGTCTATGGTCTACTCACATGCATAATCACATTCCATGATCTACTCACATGCATAATCACAGACCATGATCTGCTCACATACATAATCACAGTCCATGATCTACTCACATATCTAATCCCAGTCCATGATCTACTCACATACATAATCACAGTCGACGATGTACTCACATATATAAACACAGTTCATGATCAACTCACATACAGAATCACAGTCCATGATCTACTCACATATATAAACGCAGTCCATGATCTACTCACATATATATTCACATTCCATGAACTACTCACATGCATAATCACAGACCATGATCTACTCACATACATAATCACAGTCCATAATCTACTCGCATACATAATCACAGTCGACGATCTACTCACATACATAAACACAGCTCATGATCAACTCACATACATAATCGCAGTCCATGGTCCACTCACATACATAATTAAAGCCCATGATCTTATCACATACATAAACACAGTCCATGATCTACTCACATACATAATCACAGTCCATGATCTACTCACATACATAAACACAGTCCATGAACTGCTCACATACAGAATCACAGTCCATGATCTGCTCAAATACATAAACACAGTCCATGATCTGCTCACATACAGAATCACAATCCATGATCTACTCACATAGATAAACACAGTCCATGATCTGCTCACATACAGAATCACAGTCCATGATCTGCTCACATACATAAACACAGTCCATGATCTGCTCACATACAGAATCACAGTCCATGATCTGCTCACATACATAAACACAGTCCATGGTCTACTAACATTCATAATCACAGTCCATCATCTGCTCACATGCAGAATCACAGTCCATGATCTACTCACATACATAAACACAGTCCATGATCTACTCACATATATAATCACAGTCCATGATCTACTCACATAAATAATCATAGTCCATGATCTACTCACATACATAATCACAGTCCTCGATCTATTCACATACATAAACACAGTCCGTGATCTAATCATATAGATAAACACAGTCCGTGATCTACTGACATATATAATCACATTCCGTGGTCTAATCACATACATAATCACAGTCCGTGAACTATTCACATACATAATCACAGTCCATGATCTAATCACATACATAAACAAAGTCCATGATCTACTCACATACATAATCACAGTCCATGATCTACTCACATACATAATCACAGTACATGATCTATTCACATACATAATCACAGTCCATGATTTACTCACATACATAATCACAGTCCATGATCTACTCACATACATAATCACATTCCATGAACTGATCACATACAAAAACAACGTCCATGATCTACGCACATACAAAAACACATGTCCATGATCTACTGATATACATAATCACAGTCCATGTTCTACTCACATACATAATCACAGTCCATGATCTGCTCACACACATAATCATAGTTCATGATCAACTCACATACATAATCACATTCTATGAACCACTCACATACATAAACACAGTTCATGATCTACTCACATACATAAACACAGTCGATGATCTGCTCACATACATAATCACAGTCTATGATCTACTCACATGCATAATCACAGACCATGATCTGCTCAAATACACAATCACAGTCTATGATCTACTCACATACATAATCACAGTCCATGATTTACTCACATACATAATCACAGTCCATGATCTACTCACATACACACTCACAGTTCATGATCAACTCACATACATAATCACTGTCCATGATCTACTCACATATATAAACAGAGTCCATGATCTACTCTCATGCATAATCACAGTCCATGATCTGCTCACATAAATTATCGCAGTCCATGGTCTACTCATAAACATAAACACAATCCATGATCTGCTCAGATACAGAATCACAGTCCATGATCTACTCACATATATAGTCACAGTCCATGATCTGCTCACATATATAAACACAGTCCATGATCTACTCACATACATAATCACAGTCCATGATCTGCTCACATACAGAATCACAGTACATGATCTATTCACATATATAAACACAGTCCATGATCTTCTCACATACATAATCACAGTCCATGATCTACTCACATACATAATCACAGTCCATGATCTACTCACATACATAATCACAGTCCATAATCTACTCACATATGTAATCACAATCCATGATCTAATCACATAAATAAAGAGAGTCAACAATCTACTCACATACATAATCACAGTCCATGATCTACCCACATACATAACCACAGTCCATGATCTACTCACATACATAATCACAGTCCTCGATCTATTCACATACGTAAACACAGTCCGCGATCTAATCATATAGATAAACACAGTCCATGATATAATCACATACATAATCACAGTACATGATCTATTCACATACATAATCACAGTCCATGATCTACTCACACACATAATCTCAGTTCATGATCAACCCACATACATAATCACATTCCATGATCCACTCACATACATAATCACAGTTCATGATCTACTCACATACATAATCACATCCCATGATCTACTCACATGCATAATCACAGACCATGATCTACTCACATACATAATCACAGTCTATGATCTACTCACATACATAATCACAGTCCATGATTTACTCACATACATAATCACAGTCCATGATTTACTCACATACATAATCACAGTCCATGATCAACTCACATACATAATCACAGTTCATGATCAACTCACATACATAATTATAGTCCATGATCTACTCACATATATAAACACAGTCCATGATCTACTCTCATGCATAATCACAGTCCATGATCTACTCACATAAATAATCGCAGTCCATGGTCTACTCATAAACTTAAATCACAATCAATGATCTGCTCAGATACAGAATCACAGTCCATGATCTACTCACATACATAGTCACAATCCATGATCTGCTCACATACATAAACACAGTCCATGATCTACTCACATACATAATCAGAGTTCATGATCTACTCACATACATAATCACAGTCCATGATCTACTCACATACATAATCACAGTCCATAATCTACTCACATATGTAATCACAATCCATGATCTAATCGCAGTCCATGGTCTACTCACATGCATAATTAAAGCCAATCATCAAATCACATACATAATCACAGTCTGTGATCTACTCACATACATAAACACAGTCCATGATCTACTCACATACAGAATCACAGTCCATGATCTACTCACATACATAATCACAGTACGTGATCTATTCACATACATAATCACAGTCCATCATTTACTCACATACATAATCACAGTCCATGAACTAATCACATACATAATCACAGTACGTGATCTGTTCACATACATAATCATAGTCCATGATGTGCTCACATACATAATCACATTCCATGAACTAATCACATACATAAACACAGACCATGATCTACGCACATATAAAAACACAGTCCATGATCTACTGATATACATAATCACAGTCCTGATCTACTCACACTCATAATCAGAGTTCATGATCTACTCACATACATAATCTCAGTCCATGATCCACACACATACATAATCACAGTCCATGATCTGCTCACATACATAATCGCAGTCTATGGTCTACTCACATACATAATTAAAGCCCATGATCAAATCACATACAAAATCACAGTCCATGATCTACTCACATACATAAACACAGCCCATGATCTACTCACATACATAATCACAGTCCATGATCTGCTCACATACATAAACACAGTCCATGACCTGCTCACATGCAGAATCACAGTCCATGATCTGCTCACATACAGAATCGCAGTCAATGGTCTACTCACATAAATAATTAAAGCCCATGATCAAATCACATACAAAATCACAGTCTGTGATCTACTCACATACATAAACACACTCCATGATCTAAACACATACATAATCACACTCCATGATCTACTCACTTACATAATCACAGTCCATGATTTACTCACATACATAAACACAGTCCATGATCTACTCACATACATAATCACAGTCCATGATCTACTCACATATATAAACACAGTCCGTGATCAACTCTGATACATAATCATAGTCCATGATCTGCTCACATACATAATCGCAGTCCATGGTGTACTCACATGCATAATTAAAGCCCATGATCAAATCACATATATAATCACAGTCTGTGATCTACTCACATACATAAACACAGTCCATGATCTACTCACATACAGAATCACAGTCCATGATCTATTCACATACATAATCACAGTACGTGATCTATTCACATACATAATCACAGTCCATCATTTACTCACATACATAATCACAGTCCATGAACTAATCACATACATAATCACAGTACGTGATCTGTCCACATACATAATCACAGTCCATGATCTACTCACATACATAATCACATTCCATGAACTAATCACATACATAAACACAGACCATGATCTACGCACATATAAAAACACAGTCCATGATCTACTGATATACATAATCACAGTCAATGATCTACTCACATACATAATCACAGTTCATGATCTACTCACATACATAATCTCAGTCCATGATCCACACACATACATAATCACAGTTCATGATCTACTCATGTACATAATCATAGTCCATGATCTACTCTCATACATAAACACAGTCCATGATCTAATCACATACATAAACACAGTCTGTGATCTATTCACATACATAAACACAGTCCATGATCTACGCACATATAAAAACACAGTCCATGATCTACTGATATACATAATCACAGTCCTGATCTACTCACACTCATAATCAGAGTTCATGATCTACTCACATACATAATCTCAGTCCATGATCCACACACATACATAATCACAGTCCATGATCTGCTCACATACATAATCGCAGTCTATGGTCTACTCACATACAAAATTAAAGCCCATGATCAAATCACATACAAAATCAAAGTCCATGATCTACTCACATACATAAACACAGCCCATGATCTACTCACATACATAATCACAGTCCATGATCTGCTCACATACATAAACACAGTCCATGACCTGCTCACACGCAGAATCACAGTCCATGATCTGCTCACATACAGAATCGCAGTCAATGGTCTACTCACATAAATAATTAAAGCCCATGATCAAATCACATACAAAATCACAGTCTGTGATCTACTCACATACATAAACACACTCCATGATCTAAACACATACATAATCACACTCCATGATCTGCTCACTTACATAATCACAGTCCATGATTTACTCACATACATAAACACAGTCCATGATCTACTCACATACATAATCACAGTCCATGATCTACTCACATATATAAACACAGTCCATGATCAACTCTGATACATAATCACAGTCCATGATCTGCTCACATACATAATCGCAGTCCATGGTGTACTCACATGCATAATTAAAGCCCATGATCAAATCACATATATAATCACAGTCTGTGATCTACTCACATACATAAACACAGTCCATGATCTACTCACATACAGAATCACAGTCCATGATCTATTCACATACAAAAACACAGTCCATGATCTACTCACGTACATAATCACAGTCCATGATCTACTCACATACATAATCACAGTACGTGATCTATTCACATACATAATCACAGTCCATCATTTACTCACATACATAATCACAGTCCATGAACTAATCACATACATAATCACAGTACGTGATCTGTCCACATACATAATCACAGTCCATGATCTACTCACATACATAATCACAGACCATGATCTACGCACATATAAAAACACAGTCCATGATCTACTGATATACATAATCACAGTCAATGATCTACTCACATACATAATCACAGTCCTGATCTACTCTCACTCATAATCACAGTTCATGATCTACTCACGTACATAATCATGGTCCATGATCTACTCTCATACATAAACACAGTCCATGATCTAATCACATACATAAACACAGTCTGTGATCTATTCACATACATAAACACAGTCCACGATCTACTCACATACATCATCACAGTCCGTGGTCTACTCACATACATAATCACAGTCCGCAATCTATTCACATACATAATGACAGTCCATGATCTACGCACATACATAATCACAGTCTATGATCTATTCACATGCATAATCACAGTCCATGATCTACTCACATACATAATCACAGTCCATGATCTACTCACATGTATAAACACAGTCCATGATCTACTCTCATATATAATCACAGTCCATAATCTGCTCACATACATAATCGCAGTCCATGGTCTACTCACATACATAACTAAAGCCCATGATCAAATCACATACAAAATCACAGTCCATGATCTACTCACATACATAAACACAGTCCATGATCTACTCACATACATAATCACAGTCCATGATCTGCTCACATACATAAACACAGTCCATGACCTGCTCACATGCAGAATCACAGTCCATGATCTGCTCACATACAGAATCGCAGTCAATGGTCTACTCACATAAATAATTAAAGCCCATGATCAAATCACATACAAAATCACAGTCTGTGATCTACTCACATACATAAACACACTCCATGATCTAAACACATACATAATCACACTCCATGATCTACTCACTTACATAATCACAGTCCATGATTTACTCACATACATAAACACAGTCCATGATCTACTCACATACATAATCACAGTCCATGATCTACTCACATATATAAACACAGTCCGTGATCAACTCTGATACATAATCACAGTCCATGATCTGCTCACATACATAATCGCAGTCCATGGTGTACTCACATGCATAATTAAAGCCCATGATCAAATCACATATATAATCACAGTCTGTGATCTACTCACATACATAAACACAGTCCATGATCTACTCACATACAGAATCACAGTCCATGATCTACTCACGTACATAATCACAGTCCATGATCTACTCACATACATAATCACAGTACGTGATCTATTCACATACATAATCACAGTCCATCATTTACTCACATACATAATCACATTCCATGAACTAATCACATACATAATCACAGTACGTGATCTGTCCACATACATAATCACAGTCCATGATCTACTCATATACATAATCACATTCCATGAACTAATCACATACATAAACACAGACCATGATCTACGCACATATAAAAACACAGTCCATGATCTACTGATATACATAATCACAGTCAATGATCTACTCACATACATAATCACAGTCCTGATCTACTCTCACTCATAATCACAGTTCATGATCTACTCACATACATAATCTCAGTCCATGATCCACACACATACATAATCACAGTTCATGATCTACTCACGTACATAATCATAGTCCATGATCTACTCTCATACATAAACACAGTCCATGATCTAATCACATACATAAACACAGTCTGTGATCTATTCACATACATAAACACAGTCCACAATCTACTCACATACATCACCACAGTCCGTGGTCTACTCACATACATAATCACAGTCCGCAATCTATTCACATACATAATGACAGTCCATGATCTACGCACAGACATAATCACAGTCTATGATCTATTCACATGCATAATCACAGTCCATGATCTACTCACATACATAATCACAGTCCATGATCTACTCACATGTATAAACACAGTCCATGATCTACTCTCATATATAATCACAGTCCATAATCTGCTCACATACATAATCGCAGTCCATGGTCTACTCACATACATAACTAAAGCCCATGATCAAATCACATACAAAATCACAGTCCATGATCTACTCACATACAGAATCGCAGTCAATGGTCTACTCACATACATATTTAAAGCCCATGATCAAATCACATACACAATCACTGTCCATTATCTACTCACATACATAAACACAGTCAATGATCTATTCACATACATAAACACAGTCCATGATCTAAACACATACATAATCACAGTCCATGATCTACTCACATACATAAACACACTCCATGATCTAAACACATACATAATCACACTCCTTGATCTACTCACTTACATAATCACAGTCCATGATTTACTCACATACAAAAACACAGTTCATGATCAACTCACATACATAATCACAGTCCATGATCTACTCACATATATAAACACAGTCCGTGATCAACTCTCATACATAAACACAGTCCACGGTCTAATCACATACATAAACACAGTCTGTGATCTATTCACATACATAAACACAGTCCATGATCTACTCACATACATCATCACAGTCCGCGATCTATTCACATACATAAACACAGTCCACAATCTACTCACATACATCATCACAGTCTGTGGTCTACACACATATAAATCACAGTCCGCAATCTATTCACATACATAATGACAGTCCATGATCTACGCACATACATAATCACAGTCTATGATCTATTCACATGCATAATCACAGTCCATGATCTAATCACATACATAAACAGAGTCCATGATCTACTCACATACATAATCACATTCGACGATCTACTCACATATATCATCACAGTCCATGATCTACTGATATACGTAAACACAGTCCATGATCTACTCACATACATAAACACATTCTATGATCTACTCACATACATAATCACAGTCCACAATCTACTCACATACATAACCACATTCCATGATCTACTCACATACATAAACACAGTCCATGATCTACTCACATACATAATCACAGTCCTCGATCTGTTCACTTACAGAATCACAGTCCGCGATCTACTCACATACATAAACACAGTCTATGATCTACTCACATACATAATCACAGTCCATGATCTACTCACATACATAATCACAGTCTATGATCTACTCACATACATAAACACAGTCTACGATCTACTCACATACAGAATCACAGTCCATAATCTACTCACATACATAAACAGAGTCCATGATCTGCTCACATACATAAACACAGTCCATGATCTACTCACATATATAATTACAGTCCATGATCTACTCACATACATAAACACAGTCCTTCAACTGCTCACATACATAAACAGTCAATGATCTACTCACATACACAAACACAGTCCATGATCTAATCACATACATAAACAGAGTCCATGATCTACTTACATACATAATTACAGTCTGGGATTTACTCACATATATAAACACAGTCCATGACCTAATCACATACATAATCACAGTCCATGATCTGCTCACATACACAATCGCAGTCAATGGACTACTCACATACATAATTAAAGCCCATGATCAAATCACATACAAAATCACAGTCCATTATCTACTCACATACATAAACACAGTCAATGATCTATTCACATACATCAACACAGTCCATGATCTAAACACATACATAATCACAGTCCATGATCTACTCACATACATAAACACACTCCATGATCTAAACACATACATAATCACAGTCTATGATCTATTCACATGCATAATCACAGTCCATGATCCACTCACATACATAATCACAGACCATGATCTATTCAAATACATAATCACAGTCTATGATCTGCTAACATATATAATCACAGTCCATGATCTACTCACATGCATAATCACAGTCCATGATCTACTCACATACATAATCACATTCGACGATCTACTCACATATATCATCACAGTCCATGATCTACTGATATACGTAAACACAGTCCATGATCTACTCACATACATAAACACATTCTATGATCTACTCACATACATAATCACAGTCCACAATCTACTCACATACATAACCACATTCCATGATCTACTCACATACATAAACACAGTCCATGATCTACTCACATACATAATCACAGTCCTCGATCTGTTCACTTACAGAATCACAGTCCGCGATCTACTCACATACATAAACACAGTCTATGATCTACTCACATACATAATCACAGTCCATGATCTACTCACATACATAATCACAGTCTATGATCTACTCACATACATAAACACAGTCTACGATCTACTCACATACATAATCACAGTCCATGATCTACTCACACACATAATCACAGTCTGTGATCTACTCACATACATAATCACAGTCCATGATCTACTCACATACATAATCACAGTCCATGATCTACTCACATACATAATCACAGTCCATGATCTACTCACATACATAATCACAGTCCACAATCTACTCACATACATAAACACAGTCCACAATCTACTCACATGCATAATCACCGTCCACGATCTACTCACATACATAATCACAGTCTATGATCTACTCACATACATAATCACAGTCCATGATCTACTCACATACATAAACACAGTCCATGATCTACCCACGTACATATAAACATAGAAACATAGAAGATAGGAGCAGGAGTAGGCCATTCGGCCCCTCGAGCCTGCTCCGCCATTCAATGCGATCATGGCTGATCATCCAAACTCAGCACCCTGTCCCTGCTTTCTCTTCATACCCCTTGATCCCTTTAGCCTTAAGAAATCTATCCAACTCTTTCTTGAATATATTTAATGAATTGGCCTCTACTGCCTTGTGGTAGAGAATTCCACAGGTTCACCACTCTCTGGGTGAAGAAATTCCTCCTCATTTCTGTCCTAAATGGCTTACCCCTTATCCTTAGACTGTGACCCCTGGTTCTGGACTCCCCGACCATCGGGATCATCGTTCCTGCATCTAATCTGTCCGGTCCTGTCAGAATTTTATAAGTTTCAATGAGATCCCTTCCCATTCTTCTAAACTCCAGCGAGTATAAGCCCAATCGACCCAATGTCTCCTCATACGTCATTCCTGCCATCCCAGGTATCAGCCTGGTGAATCTTTGCTGAACTCCTTGCATGGCAAGAGCATCCTTCCTCAGATAAGGCGACCAAAACTGCATACAGTACTCAAGATGTGGTCTCACCAAGGCCCTGTACAACTGCAGCAAGACATCCTTGTTCCTGTACTCAAACCCTCTCGCTACGTAGGCCAACATACCATTTGCCTTCTTAACTGCCTGCTGCACCTGCATGCTTACCTTCAGCGACTGGTGCACAAGGACACCCAGGTCTCATTGCACTTCCCCTTCTCCTAATCTATTGCCATTCAGATAATAATCTGCCTTCCTGTTTTTGCCACCAAAGTGGATAACCTCGCATTTATCTACATTATATTGCATCTGCCATGCTTCTACCCAATCACCCAACCTGACCAAATCATCCTGGAGTTTCTCGGCATCCTCCTCACAGCACACACGCCCACCCAGCTTTGTGTCGTCTGCAAACTTGGAGATATTGCATCTAGTTCCCTCGTCTAGATCATTAATATATATTGTGAATAGCTGGGGTCCAAGGACTGATCCCTGCGGTACCCCACTAGTCACTGCCTGCCACTCGGGAAAAAAGCCGTTTATTCCAACTCTTTGCTTTCTGTCTGCCAACCAGTTCTCTATCCAAGTCAATACCTTGCCCCCAATCCCATATGCCTTAACTTTACACGCTGATCTCTTATGCGGGACCTTATCGAAAGCCTTCTGAAATTCCAAATACACCTTATCTATTTTACCAGTTACATCCTCAAAAAATTCCAGTGGATTAGTCAAGCACGATTTACCTTTTGTAAATCCATGTTGACATTGTCCGATCCTATCACTGTTTTCCAAGTGCTCTGCTATTACATCTCTTATAATGGACTCTAGCATTTTCCCCACTACCGATGTCAGGCTAACCGGTCTGTAATTCCCCGTTTTCTGTCTACCACCTTTTTTGAATAGTGGGGTAACATTAGCTACCCTCCAATCCATGGGTACTGTTCCAGATTCAATCGAATGTTGGAAGATGATCAGCAATGCACCTACTATTTCTAGGGCCACTTCCTTAAGTACCCTCGGATGTAGATTGTCAGGTCCTGGGGATTTATCTGCCTTCAATCTCATCAATTTCCCTAACACCATTTCCCTACAAATACTGATTTCTTTCAGTTCCTCCCTTTCATCAGACCCTATGTTCCCCATTGAATAACCCTGGATGTTGAGTTTCCAGCCTTGGCCACCCTGGAGCCATGTTTCCGTAATCCCAATCAAATCATATTTGTTTACCTCTATTTGCACAGCTAATTCATCCACCTTATTATGAATGCTCCTCGCATTAAGACACAAAGCCTTCAGGCTTGTTTTTTTAACGTTCTTAGACCTATTAGAATTATTATTTACTGTGGCCATGTTTGATTTAAACCATTGATTTCTCTGACTGCCACTTTTGTTTTTCTCCTTCCTATCTTTTGCTTTTATCCTTGTTTCCCTTTCCTCTGTCTCCCTGCTCAGGTTCCCAACCCCCTGCCATTTTAGTTAAACCCTCCCCCAGAGCACTAGCAAACACTCCCCCTAGGACATCGGTCCCAGCCCTGTCCAGGTGCAAACCGTCCGGTTTGTACTGGTTCCACCTCCCCCAGAACCGGTTCCAATGTCCCAGGAATTTGAATCCCTCCGCCTTGTACCATTCCTCTAGCCACGTATTCATCTGAAATATCCTTCTATTTCTACTCTGACTTGCACATGGCACTGGTAGCAATCCTAAGATTACTACCTTTGAGGTCCTATGTTTTAATTTACCTCCTAACTCCCTATATTCAGCTTTTAGGACCTCATCCCGTTTTTTTTACCTATATCGTTGGTACCTATATGCACCACGACAACTGGCTGTTCACCCTCCCCTTCCAAAATGTTCCGCAGCCGCTCTGAGACATCCTTGACCCTTGCACCAGGGAGGCAACACACCGTCCTGGAGTCTCATTTGCGGCCGCAGAAACGCCTATCTATTCCCCTTACAATAGAATCCCCTATTACTATAGCTCTACCCCTCTTTTTCCTCCCGTCCTGTGCAGCAGAGCCACCTCTGGTGCCAGGAAGTTGGCTGCTGCTGCCTTCCTCTGATAAGCCATCCCCCTCAACAGTGTTCAAAGTGGTACACAGTCCACGATCTACTCACATACATAATCACAATCCATGACCTACTCACATATATAATCACAGTCCATGATCTGCTCACATACATAATCACATTCTATGATCTACTCACATACATAAACACAGTCCATGATCTACTCATACACATACCTAGGGACATAGGAACATAGGAACAGGAGTCGGCCATTCAGCCTCTCGAGCCTGTTCCACCATTCAATTAGATGATGGCTGATCTGTACCTCAACTCCATTTACCTGCCTTTGTTCCACATCCCTTGAAACCCTTACCAAAAGAAAAAGTTCAGTCTTGAAAATTTCAATTGACGCAGCATCCACACTCTTTTGGAGGAAGGGAGTTCTAGACTTCCACTATCCATTGTGTAAAAAAACCTGATTTCACTCCTGAATGGCTGAGCTAAGATTGTGCTGTCTTGCTATGGATTTACCAGCAGAGGAAATAGTTTCTCTGTATTTACTCTATCGAATCCGTATCTCATTTTAAACACCTCGATCAGGTCACCCCATAACCTTCTAAACTCAAGGGAGTACAAACCATGCTTATGAAAGCTGTTCTCATATTTTAACTATTTCATCCCCGGTATCTGATGAATCTACACTGCACCCACTTCCAAGGAAAATATATATGTTTTCTGAGATTCGGTGCCCAAAACTGAATGCAGTACTGCAGATTCAAATGCACATACACATAGCTAGCATCCTGTTTAAAAACTAATTTTGGCTAGTGTTTGTAAATCGAGCACCAAAGTCAGAAACTTTAAACAATAAACCGTATTTGTCAAATGAAGGCTGTTAATTGTGTGTACGAATATGTGTGGGGTGGGATGGTGGATGCGGAACTTTACTGATAAATGGTACCTACTGTGTGGAGGCAATATGCACCTGACTTCTGTTAGCCCGAGTTGGGTGGGGTGAGTTGTTGTGACACAATGGCCCAGAAATTAGGTTCGTGGGCTTGCCGCGCGTGCAAGCCCCCGATGTGCACTCACCCGGCGCGCCGACATCTGAAGCCTGGGCCTGCTTGGAATTCCTGTCACTGGCCCGGTTCAGATTTCGGCGCGCTGTGCTTACCTGATCCAGTGGCGTAGTTAGTTCGATGTGCCGGCTGGGATCAGGTGAGCACTGTGCAGCCAATCAGGGGAGGGGAAACTTCATTCATGAGTTTGATAGTAAGAACTGTCAAACTCATGAAAAGTACGGGCGCCCAAAAGACTAGTTTAACTTTAAATAAAATTTAAAAAAAATCCCAATAATTAAATAAACTATAAATGACTTTAAAAACTATTTTAAACAATTAATAAAATTTTTGAACAAAATAATTTTTTAAGAAATCGGGTCTAAAAATAAACTTACCTTACTGTAAATTCCTTAAAAACAATAAAGCTGTGGAAAAAATGTTATAATTTTAAATAATAGACCACTTACCTTAAAGAATCAAGTCCTTACGCCTCCTTTTTATATGTCTAAAAAGTTCAGGCCCTTGCACACGGGCAAACCTGTCAAAAAGAAGGAAGTTCAACGCGTGCGCGCAGAGTCCTGCGCGCACGCGTTGGACCTCTGAACCCCTTGGAGGAAATGCCGGTTTCCAGCGCATGCGCTGTGCATGCTGAAATCCGGCACTTCCAACGGGCCCACGCGTGAGTACCCCGTCCGTACTCACGCGTTGGGACCGGAATTACTGGCCCAATGTTACGATAGTTAAGTGACATTCAGTGTAGGGAAGGTGTCGGGGGAGTAGAGTACAATTTAACTGGGAATCAGGAACCAGCCTAATCTAAAAATAAGCCAAGCAGATTTTTCTCCATTGACAATTCTAACATGCAGCCTGAATAACCCAAACAAAGATTACTTTCTATTCAGGCCTAGGAATTCAATTGTTTTCATTCCTCATACAGGAGCAGCCCCTCGGGAAACAGATGGAGCAAAGACTAAATACTGGTAGCAGGCAGCAAACACTGATGCCAGTGGGGAATAGGGCCGGTTTAAAACGCAGCCACCATCGGGCAGGTGCTGTTACAGGATGAGCCAATAATATTTCAACATCATCAGTGATTAATGGTGATTAAAAACTTCTACCTACCCATAGTACAAATTAAAAAGTGCAAAGAACATCTTAAAACTATGTACAGCAGCTCGAATAGTGATTATTATGTGTATTATGCCTTGATCTCCATTTGTAGCCCAAGGGCGGTATGTGACATATATTCTGGTGTGCTGAGCTGGAGAGTGACTGTGTCTGATTTCATGGTCTCATAGTCAGCATACAGGGGCACGAAGTTGTGGCGGTTTTGTTACTGGATTTATAATCCAGAGGCCTGGACTAATAATTCAGGGAACATGAGTTCAAATCCCAGCATTGCAGTTTAAGAATTTGAAATTAATTAAAAAAAACTCTGGAAATAAAAAGGTGGTATCTGCAAAAGTGACCATGACACTGTTAGATTGTCGTAAAAACCTGGTTCACTGATATACTTTAGAGAAGGGAACCCCTGCCATCCTTACCTGGTGTGACTCCAGTTCCCCACAAACGTGGTTGACTCTTAACTGTTCTCTGAAGCGGGCTAGCAAGCCACTCAGTTATATTAAACCACTCAACGGTTCAAGGAGGTGGCTCAGCACCACCTTCTCAGGGCAACTAGAGATGGGCAATAAATGCTGGCCTTGCCAGTGACGCCCACATCCTTAGAATGATTTTTTTTAAGTCCTTGACTATTAAGTGTGGCCTTTTGCACTAATACACCAGTGTGGCAGAGCCACTAAGGGACTCCGATCAATTGTATATAATTCCCTTTAACAATATGTTAGCTACAGCCTGAGTCTGTGGGCTAGAAATTCAGTAGGCTTTGCGCCCAGTTTTCGCCCAAAGAGGGCTTTTGCGCCACTTGCTGAGATTGCGCCGATATTCAGCGCTGCGGTAATGGTGGCGTTAGCCAGTAGCGCTGCGCTGCCACCGATGATGTCATCGGTGTGCGCAGTGCCCCGCTACCGGCCTGACCGCCATATCTAGTTGCGGCCGCCTCTTCCGCAGCGGCCGCAAACAGCGATCTGAAAACGGGGCCGTCCTGCAGCCTTAGTGGGGCGAGTTAAGGCGGAGGTGCGGCTGGCCGCTTTTTCGGCGGCCGCCTGCCCGCACCTCCTTCCCCGGCCTCCTCCACCCCCCCCCCCCCTGCAGCATTGCCGGCTGTTTTCCGGGAGCCCGGCACTTCTCCGTGGTGCCGGGCTCCTTTGCCGGCACTAGCGAGCGGCGATCTCGCTGTTGCAGGCACCTCCCCCTTAAGAGAGGGAGGAAGGCCTGCAGTACCGCAGCCTGCCGCTCCGCAGCGGGTGGCGCTGCGGCACCTAGCGCGCCGAAATTCAGTTTCAGCGCCCCAAGCGGGGGAGGCCACACCCTTGAATAGCGGCCGGCTTCGACTTGGGGCGCTGAAACTGAATTTCCAGCGGGCGCAAGTGGCTCCGCGCGCAGCGGTAACTTCTGGGCGGAAGCGAGCTGGCGGGCCCAAACTGAATTTCTAGGCCCGTATCTTTGTTTGTACTGTTTACATGTGCAGAACGCGGTCCATTTAAAAGTGCGGGCAAACGTGATGACATCACGCCGTTCATCACATGATCCCCCACCGGCGGGAAAAACGTGATGACGTGATGACGTCAGCCAAGGGACCGCCCAAGCAGTCCTCGTGGAGCCTCCGAACTGACTAGACCTATATTCGATGTTCTCCTGTATTTGTTCATTAAACTCTGTTAGCTTTCATTAAACCCCATTTGTTTGATCGCCTGAGTCGACCTCAGTCTCTTGATAGGAACTAGACATTCCTACACCAGACCATTTGAAAGTCAACTTTCGATTCAGACAAACCTCCAAATCTGAGTCCAAACCCAACCATATCTGAACATTCAACCCTAGTGAACAGTTAAGAAGAGTTAAAGACCAACAGCGCAAACACACAGCTAGGAAAGTAAAAGCAAGGAGACCTTTTTTTATATCAAGGTGATTCTGAAATGCACCTCAATTTGCAATAGCCATCTTATATATTGTAGATATAATGCTATCGCAATGATTAGAGACTTGGGGCACAAACCTCGCAGTTGTTATTGTCATCTCATATCTTGCTGTGATAAATCTTGTACCGTTCCCCCTAGCCATGTGATAAAATACAAACTTAAAGTGACATAATTATAGATTAGTACACTTAATAACAGCTAGATTCAGGAAAGATTTTTTTTCTCACAAAATACAGTCTCATCCCTGCAGTTTTCAATGATTGGAATTGGAAGTGACGTTGGAACAAACAGTTTTTGGCATCGGTACAGATGCAAAGATAAATTTTTCCCACTTTAAAATGGCTAAAATGAGCCATGGTTGTTGATGGGACTGCCGTGTCCCCGGATGGCTATTTAAAGGCTGCTGTATTCCAGAGGGTTTATTAAATAGGGCTTTGTACACTTGCGTGGACTTGGTGTTATGTACAGGGTGCAAGTAAAATGAAACAATGAAGTTGATGTAAGAAAAAGGAGACTTACCATCAAGTAACTTTAAAGTAAGCTTTAAGTAACTTATAAACACACTATATACAAGAGAGGTCTTTACCATGCCTCTGGTGGAAGCCTCTTACAATACTGAACAGACCAGTATTTATACCAGTCCAACAGGAAGTGACATATGACAGGAAGTGAGGTATGTACACAGTTCATAGTTCATAGTTCACAGTTCACAGGAAGTGATGCCATAACTTCCCGGAAGTTATTATTTTTATCACATTCTTCCCTCCTGCAGGATTAGGAGGCTGTGGTCTACCTTTTGGTCCGCAGCCGCCGAACAAGGAAGAGTCGCACCCGTTTGGATTCCCGTCGTAGAGGGTCGCTGGTCCGCTTACATGCGGTTGGCCATTGGTCAGAGTCTGTGTGGCCTGGATTGCCCTGTGAAGGGTCGGGGAGATCATGGCTTCGAGTACGAGCCCCAATAGGTTCAAAGTCGGCCTGCCTCTGTTCAGAGGGAGGTGCAGAGCTGGTCTATGGCGGATCAGTACTTTCATGCGCGGTACTGGGAGGGTCGCAACCTTGAGCACGGGGTTCTACCGGCACCAAGCTAGTTGGTGTCCGATCAGGATCCTGGAGAGGGGTACCCGATAGGTCCCAAGAGTTTCCTGGTGAAATGCCATCACCCGATGTCCCACTAGGTCCTGGTGGGCAGGGAGCCAGATCCCGTAATGATACGGTAGATTCTCGGCCGTCGGAATATCGTATGTTTGCATAGGTGGGGTTGGCATCGGTTAGTTCGACCTCGTCTACAAGAGGGTCATTTTTAGACGTCCGAACGTATCTTCGGAGTAATACAGGTCCAGGAGTAGTTAGCCATGACGGGAGTGATGTCCCATGAGATGAGCGACGCTGGAATCCAAAGAACCGCTCATGAGGTGTAGTATTTGTGGCTGTAGAAAGCAGGGACCGTATAGAGTGCAATGCATCCGGAAGCACTGTTTCCCATTGCTGGTCTGGTAGGCCCCGAGATCTTAAAGCGAGACGTACGGAATTCCAGATGATACCGTTATACCTCTCTACCTGCCCATTTCCGATGGGATGGTATGGTGTTGTTTTGCTTGTAGCAATTCCCCGTTCTGAGAGGTAGTCCTTGAGTTCCCTCGACATAAAGGATGGACCCCGATCTGAGTGAATATAAGCCGGCATGCCACAGAGAGAAAATACCTGCTCAAGGCAGCAGATTACTGTGGACGCCAGCATATTGGAGCAGGGGAAGGCAAATGGAAAACGTGAATATTCGTCGATCATGGTGAGCAAATATGTGTTCCGAGTTGAAGAGGGCACTGGGCCCTTAAAATCGATGCTAAGTCGTTGCATCGGTTGGGTTGCATGTATGAGTATACCATCTGAGGGGCGGAAGAACTGAGGTTTTAATTCCGCACAAAGCCAGCATTCTGAGCATATTTTCTTTACATCTCCAGTGGAAAAAGGGAGATTCCGTGATCGTACGAAATGTAGCATGCGCGTAACGCCAGGATGACACAAACCATTGTGGACATCCATGAGAGTGGAGGATGACATAGTGGAGCAGAATGCCCGTGTGAGGGTGTCCGGGGCCACATTCTCCTTGCCAGGCCGATAGAGAATGGTATAACCAAAAGAGGCCAGTTCCATCCTCCAAAGTTGTATTTTATTATTCTTAATTTTGGTTCGTTTTCGATTATCGAGCATGAAGGCGACTGATCGTTGGTCCGTGATCAATGTAAAGTGCTGGCGAGCTAGAAAATGGTTCCACTTCCGTACTGCCTCTATGATGGCTGTGGCTTCTTTCTCAACCGGAGGATAATGTAGCTCGGCACCTTGTAAGGTCCTGGACATAAATGCTACAGGACGACCTTCCTGATTCAGAGTAGCCGAGATCGCCACCTCCGAGGCATCACATTCAACCACGAAAGGGAGATTCTCATCAATGGAGTGAAGAGCCGCTTTCTCCAACTGTTTTTTGAGAAGGTTAAAGGCTGCAACAGCCGCTGTTCCCAGTGGAAATGATCTAGCATGCAGCAAGGGTTGGATTTTGTCCGAAAAATGAGGAATCCATTTAGCGTAGTATGCAAACAGACCGAGAGCCTGACGTAAAGAAGCCGGATTCTTAGGTGACGGGAGCTCTTGGAGCGGGCGAAGTCTTTCTGGGTCTGGCTTAATGATACCATTGCCTACGCAGTAGCCAAGGATGTTGATGGTCAGTTGCGACTCAACAGATTTGGATTCATTCAGGGTCAAATTACGGCGATGGAGGGCATCCCGAAATTTTTGGAGGTTGGAGTCGTGTTCCTGTTGATCGTGACCTGCAATGGTAATGTTATCAAGATAGGGAAAAGTGTCCCTTAGGTTTTCCTGCTTAACCAGGCCATCCATTGCCCGTTGAAAGACAGCCACTCCATTAGTAACCCTGAATGGGAGGCGACGAAATTGGTACAGCCGTCCATTAGCCTCAAAGGCTGTGTACTGCTTATCTGAGACCTTCAAGGGTAACTGATGATAGGCACTTTTTAAATCGTAAGTTGAGAACACTTTGTATTCGGCCAGTTTATTAACCATATCATCAATGCGTGGCAATGGGTAGGCGTCCAAGTCGGTATATTGATTGATGGTTTGCGAATAATCGATGCATAGTCGCTGTTTGTGAGGTTTTAGAGGGTTCTTGACAATGACGACTTGAGCCCGCCAGGGCGACGAACATGGTTCAATGATATCCTCTGCTAGAAGTCGAGAGATTTCAGCCGCAATAAAAGATTGGTCTTCCTGATTAAAGCGCCGCGATTTCGTTATTATCGGTTTGCATTGAGGCGGAATACTGGCAAATAATGAGGGTTCATCAAGTGAAGCTGCTGATAATGCACAAAATGGTAATTTAGACGGTATATTAGAAATAGTAAGTCCGGGTTTGGATCCACCAAACTCAATGGTGAGTTTCTTATGCTGTTTTTGGAAGTCCAGCCCTAAGAGGAGATCACTACATAAGTCCTTGAGCACCGAAAGTCGGGTGGAGGGATACATACGACCATGAAGTTCAACAACACAAAAGCCAGAGATTCTGGTATTAAGTGATGACTGGGCCATCGCAATTGCCTGGTCCGATGGGAAGACATGTAGTTTCAATTTCGCAACAATCTGTTCCTTAATGAAACTATCAGTACTTCCTGAGTCAATTAAGGCATCTAAGGTATGCCCTTTAATTGAAATTTTTGTGGCTGCATGAGACAGGTTCTGTGGGCAAGCAGCTGTAATTGGTGTCGTTGCACAGAGAGTGGCTAAAACTCTCGGTGTGCTTCTTCGGGAGAGAGCTCGAGAGGAAGCTTGATAGGTCCTAGCTGGAGCATCTTGATAGGCCCTAATTGGGGCAGTTCGGTAGGCCTTAGCTGGATTGGCCCTCGTAGAGGCCCTTGATAGGCAAACTTTAGCAAAGTGTCCTTTTTTCCCGCAATAACTGCAGATTGCATTGCGAGCAGGGCAGGTTTTCCTAGGGTGAAAAGCATCTCCACAAAAGAAGCATTCCTTCCTAGATTGCCAAGAGGCTGCTAAAGTGGGGTCGTCCTCCTCTTCTTCATCAGAATTATCAGAATTAGATTCCCCCATGATAGGGTTCACCTGAGACCGCTTGAATTGTCTGGTTGCAGCTACAGCAGCAGATCGAGATCTGGGCAGCTGATAGAGGTCTGCATTTCTCTTTGCCAAATCCAGTGAACAAGCTAGGTCAAAAGCTTTTTGTAGCTCAAGTGTTTTACTTTCTAGTAGACGCTGGCGTATAAATGGAGAGGCAATCCCGCAGATGAAAGCATCACGAATCATTTCTTGGCGGTACAGCTCAGCTGAGGCTGCCTGAAAGTTACAATCTACGCTGAGCCTGCGAAGTTCTTGCAGGAATTCGTCAATTGATTCCCCTGGCCCTTGTCGGGCTGTGGCCAGTAGATGTCTAGCATAGACCTCATTTGGGGTCTTCGCATACAGTTTCTTAAGTGCCCGAATCACCTCTTCGTAATTATCCCATTCATCAACATATTCGAACACTTTTGGGGTCACATAATTGACAAGTATCTTCAATTTAGCAGGAGCATCCGCTTTACATTCATCCAGAAAATTCTCAAAAGTACGATACCAATGCTTCCATACCCTGCCAGCTGCTGGTGTATTCGGGTCCAAGTCCAGACGAATAGGTCTAAGGATTTTCTCCATGATGGGTGGTTCCCTGGATCCTTAACTTCCGAGTTTGTCTGAAGGTCTAGTATTTGTCAGTGTAAATACTAAGTTACTTAAATTGATGTAAGAAAAAGGAGACTTACCATCAAGTAACTTTAAAGTAAGCTTTAAGTAACTTATAAACACACTATATACAAGAGAGGTCTTTACCATGCCTCTGGTAGAAGCCTCTTACAATACTGAACAGACCAGTATTTATACCAGTCCAACAGGAAGTGACATATGACAGGAAGTGAGGTATGTACACAGTTCATAGTTCATAGTTCACAGTTCACAGTTCACAGGAAGTGATGACATAACTTCCCGGAAGTTATTATTTTTATCACAGAAGTCATGCATTTAGCATGTTTTAAGAACTGCAACCTGTCATTTTACAGTTGCAAAGTTCACCTTCAACCTTTGACCTCACCAAGTAGCTTTGGAGCCTAAAACAAGCTTAGGGTGGCAGTTAAGATAATGAGGGAGTTACTTCCACAAATTTGGCATGTATCATAGAAAATCTACAAGGGCAATCCTGTGACTACACAATTCCTCACAAAATGAAATCCCAACCTCTTGTCCATGCCAATCAGGGAGCCAGAGAATCATGGGGAACAGCCTGGGCTCTTGCTGCACAAGACATCAAAAGCAGAGCAAAAAAGTGGTTTGAGGTCACTCTGGGGTGTCACCTTGTGTCTGGTTACCGAGTGGGGCAGAAAGGCAGGTCACCTGAAGTGTACATGCCTGGCAGAACCTGAAAAGAATAGAAATATTTTGTAAAAATATTGGGGGAAGTCACTCATTGGCCGGAATTTTCTTTTCCTGGACGGGTCAGGTGCGGGCGGTCACCATGGCGGGTCGTGTAGGATTCACAAAATTCCGGGACCCCCTACTCAATGGACATGTGTCTGGAATTTAAAAAGGGACTGTGTTGGACCTTTTGGAGGAGAAATGTGGACAGAAATATCTCACTATTAGGCGCCTTTGGACTAAACTAGGGCCTATTGGATTGAGTTTGGACATTTTAAATTGTATACTGGGTCTGCACAGGAAAATGGGATCCTTATAGGGCTGCTAACCCACCTGGGTGGCAGGCCCCCAGGGAGACATTAGCAGTCTAACAAAAGCCCACTTACCAGGGACCCAGATACATACATATTTTAATAGTTCTTAAAACGGCTATACAGAAAAACCCTGGCATCAGCAAAACACACAATAGACAGTATCAAGACCTGATTACATTCTAACAGCACCATTCAAAAACCCCATCAACACCTTTGGGAATCTTGTATCATGCTAATGCTCAATCAGCCCACCAAAATTCTCACAAAGGGATCACATCAGTGTTGATCAGCCTGCCAAAATCGCACAAAAGGGAGTCATCTAAAATCAATTGTGCACCCGAGTTTTGGCGCAAAAGTTTAAGCAGCCTCTCAGGTATAACTGGGGGCTTGCTAGTAGCTAAAGAGAACTCAACAGATGGGCTGAAGAGAGAGAGTGCCGGTGGGCAGCAGCAGCAGCACACCGGAGCAGAAGAAACGTACCCGAGAACACGCTGGAAAAGCACTTGGACTCTGGGCTCTTTGACTCTGGCTTTGAAACATCTAACTTGCCACACGAGGTTACAACAACGCAACAAGAAAACCAAACAAGAAGCCTCGGAGTCACTGAAAGATCAACCATCATCCAGCGCTGACTCTAGGAAAAACTTGTTCACCATCAAAATGTCGACCAGTGCTAATACCGAAGACGCCGCAACCAGCCAAGGAGTCCACAAGATTGAGGAGAGAGAAAGCAGTGTGCAACTGGTCTAAACTGTGGGGAAATCCTTTGGTGAGCATAGTCCCTGTAATTTCAGAGCTTAACTTAGTTAGTGTAGTGGTGGGAGGTGGTTTTATTTTTTATTTTTTTTCTCTCACTGCATAACCTCTGTACCCGTTGTGTATACGTTTTTGTTTGGTTAACTTGTGTGGTGTGCGATTTCTAAATAAAACTTTTTCTTCTTGCACCATTTGTCTGCCTACATCTATCACATCCCCTAAATAATCCCAAGCCCCAGAACCAGGGAGTGGGATGATTCAAACGCTCAAGGTCAATTTAAAATGCCGACAAATCCACCAGCCCCTACATAATGGCGAGCTAGTGTAGGATTTCGCAATAATTTCAAAATTTCCTACAGTTCTGAAGATTAATTTTGATTAAAGAATACCTGGGTAATACCTTTAAGAATCCAAGGGGATCAAAATGGCTGTCAGACCGCATGGCAGAAGACAAAGGACTTGAAAGAGCAGCCTGGGTCTGTGGAAAAAGGTTCCAATCTGCCAATCAAAGGGGAGTTCCCACCTCCCTGCAGAGACAATCGATGTGTTTACAAAAACTGCTGCACAAAGGAGCAACCACTTGAGACTGCAGTTTCAGTTGACCACAGGACAATGGCTTTGTTTACACTAGCCTCCAAAGCTGTTTACTCAGCAATCACAGAAAGACATGTTTTTTTCAAACCAAGACAGCTCCATTCAAACCCATCATTGATGAATGGAAACACATTCAAAGCCAATCAGAGACAATTTGAAGAGACATTTAAACTGAGAAAAGGAACAGTTTAAAATGAATGGGTGATTCATCCAAACCCATTACTGGACAATGGGGCAGTTGGATCCCTTTTGTTTTAGCCCAGAAACATCCGGATCTGGGCAGGCCCCAAAAGGGGGTATAAAAGATAGCTTCCCAGAAGCTCTCTCTCTCTCTGGCCTCGCCTCCATGTCCCTCTACAGCATGGGAGCCTGCCTGAAGATGTGAAACAGCAGCAGTTTACTTTTAAAACACTGGGGTGTTTTTTACTTCGGGGCAGTGAAGATCTAAGTTCACAGGGCACAGAGCAGGCATTTCCAGTGGTGAGCATATATTTTTCTGGCCTTCCACAAGGCAACTTAGGATAGGTATAGGGCTGGAAGTAAAGTAGGAATTTCTTTAGAACTGTGATTTTAGTCGATTTTCCTTCATTGTGTCCATTTCTCCTCCCCTATTTAAGTAAGATGGTGTTGCACTGAGCAGAGGAAGTGCTTCAGTTGGACACTGAGTTCTGTATTTAAAACTGTATTAAAAGGAGTCGCTGTTTTAAAGTACTGTATTTAAAACTGTATTAAAAGGGGTGTTGCATCAAGCTGTAGTGCTGTGGCGAACACTGTGTAGCTGTTTTAGAGTACTGTATTTAAACTGTATTAAAAGGGGTGTTGCACCTAGCAGAGAAGTGCTGTGGTGAACGCTGTGTAGCTATTTTTAAAGTAACTGTATTAAAAGGGAGTGTTGCACAAAGCAGAGAAGTGCTGTGGTGAACGCTGTGTTTCGATATTAAAGTATTCTATTTAAAGGAGTGTTGCGCTAAGCAGAGAAGTGCTTCAGTGAACACTGTACAGCTGTATTAAAGTGCTGTTTTTAAGTAAAAGCCACTAAGCTAGAGGTGCTGTAGTGAGCAAGGTGTTTCTATTTTAAAAGTGTTGGATTTAAAATAAAGGAGTGTTGCACTGAGCAGGGAGCCCTCTAGTGGACACTAAGGCCTAGAAATTCAGTAAGGCGCTGCCAGCTTTGCGGCCAGTTACCGCCCAAAGAGGGCTTCTGTGCCAATAGAGGAGGTTGCGCTGATATTGAGCTCGGCGGTAATGGCGGCGGTAGCCGGTAGCGCTGCGCCGGCACCGATGACGTCATCGGTGTGCGCAGTGCCCCGTTTCCGCCCCGATGCCGGCCCGACGCCCATATTCAGTTGCCGCCGCCTCCTCCGTGGCGGCCGCTACTAACATCCGGAGACCAGGGCCTTACTGCAGCCTTAGTGGGGCGCATAAAGGTGGAGGTGCGGCCGGCCGCTTTTTCGGCGGCCGCATGCCCGCAACTCCTTCCCCGGCCTCCTCCACCACCCCCCCCCGCGACATTGCCGGCTGCTTTCCGCGAGCCCGGCACTTCTCCGTGGTGCCGGGCTCATTTGCCAGCACAATCCAGCAGCGATCTCCCCGTTGCAGGCACCTCCACCTTAAGAGAAGGATGAGGCCTGCAGTACCGCAGCCTGCCGCACCACATCGGGTGTCGCAGCAGCACCTAGAGCGCTGAAATTCAGTTTCAGCGCCCCAAGCGGGGGCGGGCACACCCTGGAATAGCGCCCGGTTCCGACTTGGGGCGCAAAAACTGAATATCTGACGGTCGCAACTGGCTCTGCGCCCAGCGCTAACTTTTGGGCGCTAGCCAGCTGGCGGGGCCATAGTGAATTTCTAGGCCTAAGTGTACTGCGTTAAGCAAAAGTGTTGTACAAGGCATAAGAGCTATATCGATTATTTTAAGTTGTTTCTTTCTTTTGTTTTCAATAAATGCCGCTCTGTTTTGCACCCAAACCACGAGTCACGTTTTTTTTTCTGTCTACATCGCTACCGAATAAGTCCGGCGGTCAGAACTCAGGACTAGGGGAGCGCTTTGAAACCACAAGGGGGTCCCTGGAGCAGCTCAGAGGCTTCTGACTGGCCAGAGACAAATAACCCCAACCCCGCTAGCGTGTGCTAATTCCTTACACCAGCCAGGAGCTTGGTACAAAGGATGTGAGGGTGTAGACTTGGTTCTGGTGGAAAGAACAAAAATGGAGGAAAGAATCTCCGAATATGTATTTAAGAAAGTAAATATTACCAAAAAGTGGGTCATAAGCCCATTACTGGCTGAGCATCCAGTGGACGCAGCTGCTAAGTGGACCGAGAGCAAGGACCATAAAAGACCAATAGGGAAGGCTATTTGGTTGGTCTGTTGCCAAAGACAAATCCAGTTGCTGGATAGTGTAGTGTATGTACCCGTCTACCTTTAAGAGAACTATTGTATGTAACCGTCCACCTTTAAGAGAACTACTTTAGGTGTTGCACTACTTTGTTGGCTTCTGTATACTGTAATACCGACGGTGACCACACCGGTATATAAGTGCTGTGTCAGGAAGTATTGAGCAGATTTGCCCTGACCTTCGAATAGTAAAGTCCTGTTTTAAGTTACTCTTGGAGTCTGTGTATTAATTAACTAAACAACCCACAGACTTTACAGATAGGAAGGTCAAGAAATTGGTAGCAGAGCTCCGGGAATCCGAAGAGCACTCAGCCGTAAGGGCTATGGCAGGGGAGAAAATGTTTGAGGAATTAACTAAACAAAAGCATATCAGGTTACAGCTAGAAGAGACCCACAGGAGTAAGCAGGGCTATTTCCAATGCCAAGTAACAGAGGCAAAGGGGAATGAGCTAGCGCTGCAGGGGGAAAATGCCCGCCTAACAAAAGTAATAAGAGAACAAGAGGAGAGGATACGGGATGTGCAGGCAGCCTATAAAGTAACCAGTAGCAAGGGCTTCGGGGTGGAGGATCACGGGCTCTGTGAGGCCAAGATAAAAGGTTTAACCCAGGCCCTATCTAATGCTAAGGGGATGGTATGCCTGATAAGCCCAAGCGCTCCTAAGGGAGACGTGTAGGTGCAAGGAGGAGTAGAGGGGGATAGAGTGGCAGAAAGGGACGTCCAGCCACCACCTGTAGCCCTACCGAGGTTAAGCCTGGCAGTACAGAGAGAGCACAGCACTGAGGAAATACAAGGGGTGTCAGGACCGGGGCCGATGTGCCCAATCCGACAACAAAAGTATGGTGCCGGCAACGGTGGTCAGGGACAAGGGGCCCTGGAGAGCCAATTTGTAATTCCCCATGGAACCCAGCAGCTCCGGGCAATGGTAGCTCATTTAGAAAAGTTAACCCCTCAAGGGGACCCCTCGGTCCATTTTATGGACATAGAGCAGGCAGCCGGTATAAACGGCTGCGATGAGGCCGAACAGGTTAAAATGCTGCTTTTCTCCTTGGATCGCAAGGTATACCAGGCCCTCTCGGCAGATAGCAAGAGGGGGCAGAGCACATACGCTGTGATCCAAGAAGAGGTGTTAGAGGTTCTGGGCCTAAATGATGGAAGTCCGTTTTCCCAGGTCGAGAAGACCCTGCAACAGGCAGGTGAAACCCCACAG
Organism: Somniosus microcephalus; assembly: GCF_052327205.1. Classification (NCBI taxonomy): domain Eukaryota; kingdom Metazoa; phylum Chordata; class Chondrichthyes; order Squaliformes; family Somniosidae; genus Somniosus; species Somniosus microcephalus. The sequence goes on along the minus strand of NC_141000.1, from coordinate 32,767,640 downwards.
GCTTTCTCAAACAGGCTGTGGCCCGTCTACGAGAGAGCATGTGGAGGAGATCTCGACCGGGAACACCTGGACCGGGAACCAACAGCTCGCTGGCTTCGCAGCCTAGTGGCTAACTGCCTGCCATGAGTAAAGGCTAAAGCCGAGCTGTGGTTCGACCCCTGAGACCCCACCGCTACCGAGGAGTCAGTGGTTAGACAGTTAACCCTGGCTTACCGGAATGGCAGAGGGGCAGTTGAGGCCCCACAAAAAGGAAAGGTCCACGAGATCCGGCCCAGTAATTCCAGGATAGAATGGCACCAGGAAGGGGGCAGCCCTTCCGATTCAAAGAGTACGTGCTATGGGTGCGGAAAAAGTGGACACTGGCGGAAGAATTGCCGAAATCCTTGGAAAGATAGGGCAGGAAAGGAATCCTTACCCTTAAAGGATTCCCCTGCCACAAAAGGTTTAACAGCCCGGCTCAAAGAGCCGAGCCTGTGGCACACAATCCCTCTGGCAGTTTCGATGAGATCATGGCCGCGCTCCGAACTATGATAATGGGCTCAGGGAAGGTAGCTGTAGCCACTGGCGCAACCCCATCTGCCCCACCTAATCCTGATCCATGACTAGAGCCAGCGCAGCCTGTATACCTGTGCCCTTTACACTATGATGAGTGGAAACGGCCTTGCGTGAAGATGGAGGTGGAGAGGGTTAAAGGGACCTATCTGCTAGACACTGGTGCTTCCAGCACCATCGTCTATGCGGATAACCCAACCACCTCACGTCTGTTGAACGGAGTCCCGTATTCCTTGCTAGGGTTCACAGGTAACGAGCAGGCTGGCTCGTTCTCTATTCCATTATCAATTGACTTAGGAGCACTCCACACCAAGTGGAAGTGTGTCCTAATGAAGTGGGAGAAAGAGGGAACAGGGATCCTAGGTGCAGATTTCAATATTGGCCACAAGGTCCTAGTGGACGTCAGAAATCATTGTCTATGGGGAGCGGTGTGCATGGGGGAAGAGAAAGAAGTTGTTGTGATCCCGGGGATACAAGGCAAAGGGACCCTATACACGGTAATGCCAAAAGAAGGCTATGACCTCGAGTTACTGGTAAGCAGTACCCCCAGAGTGTATCAGGCGTTTGTCTTAGAGTCATAGGCCTAGAAATTGGGTATAGCCCCGCTTGGGGTGTTAGAATTGGCGCTGCGCAAATTTTATAGCCAGACGCAACTTATCGCCACCTCGCGCGATATTGGGTTGCAGCGCCCCAAAGGTGATTGAGGCGCAAGTTCAGGCGTTACACGGGGCTCCTAAGGTGCTAACATGCCGGCGCAACCCAACATCGGGGTGGGCGGGCGCAGCGCAGGTGCTCTCAATTACCGATGACCACGAGACTTCCAGGCGCCGGCCAGCTCTTAAAGGGGTGGGTCAGGCAGCTCCAGCATCCACACTCTGCGCCTTGTAGGCCTGAAAATTGGCGCAGGCCCTTCTCTGACGCAAAAAACTTGGAGCAGATGGAGAGGGTGAGGCAGAGAGCAGAGCGCTTCACCAATGAGGCTCTGGAGGAATTGGTGGCCGCAGTGGAGCGCCGGCGAGATGTACTCTACCCCGACAATGGCAGGAAGCCTAATCATAAGGACTACCGACGAGCTTGGAGGGATGTTTCTCAGAGGGTCAACTCCAGCAGCATGGCGACCAGGAGCCCTGTGCAGTGCAGGAAGAAATTCAACGACCTCACTCGGGTCGTGAGGGTGAGTGGTGTTTATGCAAACTTCTGCATCCCTCCATTTGCACCTGACTTTATGGCTACAGGGTGCGCTATGCCCCAATGGCCATCTGTCAGCAAGCACCCATGGCCCTTTCTGGGCACACACATGCACATTTGACTCAGGGCATCATGTAAGGGCTCTTCCACCATGGGGGGCATGAGATGATAACTCAGGGCATCATGTAACATCACTTCCCGTCCTTTCCCCTGCAGGCCAAGCTGGCGAGAAACTGCAAGGACCAGCTTCGCACCGGAGGAGGTCGTCCTCAACTGCAGCCTCTGACGGATCTCGAGGAGAGAGTCCACCAGATTGTTGGAGGATGTCTGAGTGGTCCTATCACCACTGCAGCTGCCGACCCCATTGTCCACAGCGATGGTAAGGTTCTCAACTATTACAGCTGTCTCCTTCCACTTGTTTCCCCCGCCAGCGTGCTTTCTCACTGTGGACCCATGTCATAGCATTGCCGCACTCTTGCATCCCTTGCTGCCAAGCTGTCCTTTTGCTAAAGCCACTCTTCAGCCTCCCTGCTTTCAGATGCTGCATCACCAGCTCGGGAGCCGGCCCCTCAAGCTGCCAGTGCCAGTGGCTCCGGAGGCGACGAGCAGGAGGAAGCCGGACCATCCGTGCCAGCCTCAGGGGAGCCAACGCATCTGGAGACTAGGGATAGTAGTTCCCCGGAGGGGTTGGGGGGGTGCTCTGATGAGGAGCCAGTTGCAGGAACCAGCGGCCTGCAGCAACGCGAGGGGGGTAGGGAAGCTCAGGGGCCGTCTCCCCAGAGGGCGAGGCAGGCCACGATGACTGCTGCACAGAGTGCAGAGGAGGTGCGTAGCCTTGCCAAGATGAGCGCCCAGGCCCGGCTCAGGCACACTGAGCTTATGGCTTCAGTGGGGAGGATGCCTGAGTCGATCGACACACTGGCAAAGAGTGTGCTGGACTTTGGGGCAGCAATGGAAAGGACTGTCCAGGGCTTCGGGGCAGCAATGGAAAGGTCTGTCCAGGGCTTCAGGGCAGCAATGGAAAGGTCTGTCCAGGGCTTGTCCAAGGCAGTCGAAAGGACTGTTCCGGCCTTGTCCGAAGCAGTGGAAAGGACTGTCCATGGCTTCTCCGAAGCACTGGCACCTGCAACGCAGGTCCTCACTGCTGCCACGCAGTCACTTGCTGGCCTCGTCCACACGCAAATTGAGGCTACACGAACACTCACTGCTGCCACCCTAGCTGCATCAGGCAGGATCACCCCAGGCCCTTGCAGCACCACAGCAGGCCATGAATCTGTGGAGCAGTCGATTGTGGCGGATGATCCGGTGCGGCCCCGTCAGAGTGCCAGTGTGTCGGCCGACCACGGTGCAGGTGTCCTCTCTCGGCATGTGAGCAGTCCTCATGCCACCGCTAGAATGTCAGCAGTGCAGCTGCCACCACCTGCACAGCAGACTGCTTCCAGCCATGCCCAGTTGGAGCAGCCAGCTTGCGGGCCCTCCAAGCCCAGAGGTCGTCCAGGCCGTCCCTCTGGGGCTTCAGCGCTTCCAGACACACAGCAGGCGTCCCTCAGCGTTGACGCAGCCACTGGGGTCCAATTACGGAGGAGCTGCAGGGAGGGAAGGGGCCGACCTCGTAAGAGAAGTCAGTCTCCATCAAGGGGTCAACAGTAGAGGGAGGTGCTAAGACGTCTCTTTTTTCGAATTCAAGGCCGTCCACACCTGCTGTGTTTGTTTGTTATGTTTTGGTTAGTCTCGCCGGTTTGCCAGACAGTTATCTGTTAGTTTGTTAGTCATACTTTCTGTTACCATTACGTTGTCATGCTGGAAGGAAGCACTTTTTTGAAAATAAAGAAAATGTTTTATTTACAATGGAGCTGTAGACTATTTACAATCATGTTGGCCTTCATAGGCTTACTGCGAACCGAAGGGCGCTGTTCGAATCACAGCCACCATTCCGTCAGAGGGGCCTAGAACCGAGTCCTTATGAGCCTCTGACGAACGGCCCTTCCAGTTTCTGGAGCCCTCCCATCTTCCTCCTCCTCCTCCTCCTCCTGATCCTCCTCGTCCGCATGCTCCTCCTCCTCCTCCTCCTCCTCGTCCGCCTGCTCTGCTGGACTTGAGGGTCAGCTGGTATTGGCTGGGTGCATCGAATGGCCAGGTTGTGGAGCGTGCAGCAGACAACGATGATGCGCGCCACATGCTCCGGCGAGTACTGTAGGGCGCCCCCCGAATGGTCGAGACAACGGAAACGATGCTTCAGCACACCAATTGTGTGCTCCACAATGTTCCTGGTCGCCTGATGGCTGTTGTTGTAATGCTCTTCTGCCGGGGTGCAGGGCAAACGGAGCGGGGTCATGAGCCATGGGCAGAGAGGATAGCCCTTGTCGCCAAGAAGCCAGCCTCGTGGGTGAGCCGGGGCCTCAAAAAGATCAGCCACTGAGGTCTGCCGCAGGATGAACGCGTCGTGGCTGCTGCCAAGGAATTGTGCATTGACCGCCATGATCATCTGCCGGTGATCACAGACCAGCTGCACATTGAGGGAGTGGAACCCCTTGCGGTTGCGGAACTCCTCAGGATTCTGTAATGGAGCCCGCAAAGCCATGTGTGTGCAATCAATGGCCCCCTGCACCATGGGGAAGTCCGCAATAGCCGCGAAGTCCTGCGCGCGCTCCCCCTGCTTCTCCAGGGTCACAGGGAAGGTGATTAATTCACGCCTCCTTCTATAGAGGGCAGCTGTCACTTGCCGGATGCAGCAATGCACCGCAAATTGTGAAATATTTGATATGTCCCCAGTTGCTGCCTGAAACGAGCCACTGGCGAAAAAGTTGAGGGCAACAGTGACTTTGACAGCCACCGACAGAGAGGTCCTGCACCGTATCCGCGGCTGCAGATCTTCAGCAAGCAGGTGGCACGGCTCAGTCACAACATCCTTACCAAATCTGAGCCTTCGCAGACACTGCTCCTCCGACATGGTAAGGTATGAGACCTGCTGCCTGAAAACCCTGGCAGCGTATGGTCGGATTTGGTGACATCCATTGCCCCTCCTCCTTCTGGCCAATCCCGGCCCTCTCTCCCTCCATCTCTGTGCCCTTGCCAGTTGCTCTGCCAGGATGACGTTCCCCTCCAAAGCAGCTCCCATTATTATGTCAGACGAGTAAGACGCAGTAATCTCTCACGATCAAACTGTTCTGGACATGGCTGAAGGTCCCAAGGCTCCGCTGGCTCGATGAGAAGAACTCTCTGCAACTGAAGGTCTGCAACTCCCTCCAGCAGCGCGCAGGATGGCCAGCCCAAATGGCTGCCGCTTTTATACTAGTGCTGTCTGTTAGATCCGTGTATCTTGATGTTGTGTGTCCTTCAATAATTAGACAAGAGACTGCAGAGAACAATCAACAGGTGTTTACTGGATGAGGGTTACTCTAAAACTAAACTGTACAGATCCCTACTCAGGGTTATATACAGGTGTGGTCACTGCCGGTACTACAGTATACAGGAGCTGTAAAAAGTACTTCTCCCCTTAAAGGTACATACACTACAATTCCTCCCCTTTTAGATTAACAGTACCATAACATTCATTTAACAATTAAATATCAACTAATTACAATTAACACTTTTAACATGCAACATTAACTGAAAATAGTCTATTTATAAATTCAGTCTTTGGGGAGGCTTCCTGATCCTTTCTGGATAGTGCCTTTCCTGAGTGTCTTGCTCTTGGTGCGGAGGCGATTCTGGCCCCCTGTCATCGGTTGGTTCATCAGCTTCCGATGCTACTGTTTCTGGGGTAGATGCTACCTGTATGTCGGGTTAATCACAAGGTACGTATGGGCGAGACATGGGGTTGACTCGTTCCTGTGACTCTAGGATCTGGTCAACATGGCGTCTCACAATGTTCTCCCCAACATCCACTGTGTACATTAGTGGCCCCTGCCGTGTGCATATCGTTCCTGGTTGCCATTTCTCTGTTCGGTAGTCGTGGGCCAAGACTGGTTGCCCTACATTGAAGCTCCTTGTCGGCTTCTCATTGATGTGCTGGAATTTCTTATTCTCAACATCTCTTCGTACATTTGGTCTGAGCAAATCCAGACGAGATCTCAACCTTCGGTTAAAGAACATCATGGCCGGGGTCTGGTTGGTGACTGCATGTGTCGCATTTCTGTAGGCTAACAGGAAATTGTCCACCTTATGCTGCAGTGGAATGTCGTCATCGCACATGGCCCTTACTGCTTTTTTAAAGGTTTGTACGAACCTCTCAGCCAATCCATTTGTGGCTGGATGATACGGGGCGGATGTGTAATGCCTTACCCCATTCCTTTTCATAAATCTTCGAAACTCTTCGGACATAAAGGCCTAGAAATTCAGTGGGCCTTGCGCCCACTTAGCGCCTAAAGAGGTCTTCTGCGCCGGTGGGGTTGGTAGCGCGGAAATTGAGTGCAGCGTTAATGGTGGCGGTAGCCGGTAGTGCTGCGCCGGCACCGATGACGTCATCGGTGTGCGCAGCGCCCCAGTTCCGCCCCGATGCCGGCCCGACGCCCATATTCGGTTGCAGCCGCCTCTTCCGCAGCGGCCGCAAACAACGTTCGTGAAACACGGCCTTCATGCAGCGTTAGTGGGGCGCATAAAGGTGGAGGTGCGGCCGGCCGCTTTTTCGGCGGCCGCCTGCCCGCAACTCCCTCCCCGGCCTCCTACACCACCCGCCCCCCCCGCGGCATTGGTGGCTGATTCCCGCGAGCCCGGCACTTCTCCGTGGTGCCGGGCTCATTTGCCGGCAGAATCCAGCGGCGATCTCACGGCTGCAGGCAGCTCCTCCTTAAGAGAAGGAGGAGGCCTGCAGTACCCCAGCCTGCCGCACCGCATCGGGTGGCGCAGCGGCAGCTGGAGCGCTGAAATTCACTTTCAGCGCCCCAAGCGGAGGCAGGCACACCCTGGAACAGCGCCCGGTTCCGACTTGGGGCGCTAAAAGTGAATTTCTGGCGGGCGCAACGGGCTCCGGGCGCTGCGCAAACTTTTGGGCGCAACTGAGCTGGCGGGGCCATACCTAATTTCTAGGCCAAACTGTGGTCCGTTATCAGAGCAAATCTGCTCTGGCAAGCCGTTCCTGGCAAATATGGTCTGTAGGACTGCAATAGTTTTCTCCGTGGTGGTGGAGGACATTTTGATCACCTCAGGCCATTTCGAGTGCGCATCCACGGCTATTAAAAACATTGGCCTAGAAATTCAGTATAGCCACGTTTGGGGCGCTAAAGCCGGGCGGCTGCTAAAGTTTGCGCCCGGTGCAACTTAGCGCCACCTTCGCCGATATTCAGTGGCATCGCCCCAAGAGGTTGCTGCTGCACTAAAACAGGCAATGCACGACTATCATTAGGCGCTAAGCCGGCGGCCCGGGGCGATACCCCCGAGGGCGGGCGCAGCGCAGGTGCGGCGAGTTGCTGATTGAAGGCAGACACTCTGGCGCCGGTGAGCTCTTAAAGGGGGAGGGTGGATTTGTTTGGCTGCCACGCCCTGCACACTGCAGCCCTGAAGCAAGGCCTGACCACTGCTGCTTGATCTGTACAACGCCCAGTGCAATGGAGAAGCCCAACGTTTCCACCCATTGCAGCCCCCATTATATGTTTCCAATCAATGCTATGGGTCTGAAGTTAAAGACAAGTGCAAAGCTGTGGCCTGAAGCCACAAGTACCTGTGCGAGTGTTGAGCCAAACCAGAAAGCTCTCTACCTTTGTCTCTCTCCAAAGATCCGTCTCTCACAAAGAAGGAGTGTTGCAAAATGGCTGCCATTTCTACTGCAGGAGGAGTGCCCTTTAATTAGCGCCCCCCGCGCCCCGCAGCGACTGGGAACCGTTCCCCTCTACCAGTCGCTAAGGGCACCAGGCGCACAATAGGCCGGCGCCACTGAATTTCCGGTTTGGGGCGCACAAAGGACGTTGCACCATGAAATGACGTCAGGATCTGCGCGCGCAGCTGAGCGCGCGCAAAGGCTTGGCGCCGCCGCTAAATCTTAACTGAAGTTGGCGAGAGGCGCAGATCACGCTGCGCCTGGGCGCTAGCTGCTTAGCACCCCACATCTCCTCCTCCTAAGGCGCTAGCGGCTGGCGCAAACAACTGAATTTCTAGGCCATTGAGTCCATGAATGGACCAGCAAAATCAATATGCACCCGTTGCCATGGAGATGAGGGCCATTCCCATGGGTGTAGAGGGGCATGTGGTGGTGCATTTTGGACCTTCTGGCATCCTGAGCAGCTCTTTGTCAGGTCCTCAATTTGCTGATCGATCCCCAGCCACCACACATAAGCCCTAGCAAGGCTTTTCATTTTCACCCCTCCCAGATGGCCTTCGTGAAGCTCATTGAGCACTCTCTCCCTTAACTTGGGTGGAATTACCACTCGGGATCCACACATCAAGGTCCCCTGGCATCCTGACAGCTGTTTTCTTCTGGATGAGAATGCTGGCAACAGTGAGTCGCCATGTGTTGGCCATCCCTTCACCGTCAAGTCATATACCCGAGACAGTGTCGGGTCATTTCGGGTCTCCTTCTCTATATCAGCGTTAGTTACTGGCAAGCGTTCAATTATAGTCGAATAAAATATTTCGACAGGGTCCACTGCTGGTGCTTCCTCCGCAGTAGGCAGTGGCAGGTGTGATAGCCCATCAGCGTTTCCATGCTGTTTCGTGCCCTGATACTCGATTTCATATTGGTTCGCCCCTAGAAAAAGGGACCATCTTTGTAGCCGTTGCGCAGTCATCACCGGAACGCCCTTCTTTGGATTAAAGATGGAGACAAGTGGTTGGTGGTCAGTCAGCAAGGTGAACTTCTGCCCGTGCAGATAGTCGTTGAACTTTTTCACTCCCCACCCTAGGCTGAGGGCCTCCCTATCAATCTGGGCGTAGTTACGCTCGGCTGAGGTTAGTGACCGAGACGCAAAGGCTACTGGCCTCTCCGAGCCGTCCGGGAATTTGTGCGATAGCACCGCTCCAATGCCATAGGGTGATGCATCACACGCCAACCGAATTGGTAGTGCTGGGTTGAAATGAGCCAACACCTCTTTTGATGTGATCAATTCTTTGCACTTCTGGAAAGCTCGTTTACATTCGTCATTCCACTTCCATGGTACCCCTGTTTGCAGTAGGGTGTTCAGTGGGTGTAGTACTGTAGACAAATTCGGCAAGAACTTATGGTAGTAGTTCACCAGCCTGAGGAACGACCTCAGTTGTGACACATTTTCCGGTGCTGGAGCCTTGACTACTGCCTCAATCTTTTCAGGGGACTTATGTAACCCCTCTTCATCAATAACGTGGCCACAATACGAGATCTGCTTCTGGAAAAACTCGCATTTGTGGCGATTAGCTCGGAGCCCATATTCCTTCAATCTAGTGAGCACCTGCTCCAGGTTGGCGAGGTGATCACTGTCATTTTCGCCCGTGACCAGGATGTCGTCCAAATAACACTGGGTCCCTGGAATCCCTTGCAGGACTTGATCCATTGCCCTTTGCCAAATAACCGGAGCTGATGCTACCCCGAACACCAGCCGGTTGTATTGGTAGAGACCTTTATGCATGTTGATCGTGAGGTACTGTTTCGAGTCTTCTTCTACCTCCATTTGCAGGTACGCCTGGGCCAGATCAATCTTAGTGAAGCGTTTCCCTCCAGATAGCGAGGCGAAAATATCTTCAATCCGCGGAAGCAGATATTGTACCGTGTGAAGGACTGAGTTCACTGTCACCTTAAAGTCCCCACAGATGCGAACCTTCTTTGGTTCCCCAGGCGTATTACTCAACGACCTCTTCATTACAGGAACGATGGGTGTAGCCCACTCGCTCCAGTCCACTTTGGACAGTACTCCTGAACGTTCCAAACCTTCCAGCTCTGCTTCGACGGCTGGGCGGATCGCATAAGGTACCGGTCTGGCCTTAAAAAACTTTGGGCTTGCATTTTCCTCTATTTTGATCGTCGCTGTTATGCCTTTTAGTGTTCCGAGTCCCTCCTGGAACACTTCTTGTGCGTCAGTTAGCATTTTTGACAGCCGTCCAGGTGTGACGTCATCACCTTTTTGGCATCTACAGTCAGTGCTTGTATGGAATGCCAATCTAGCTGTATCTTCCGGATCCATTCACGTCCTAGTAGTGGTGGTCCTCCATCTGGCAATACATATAGGTCCATTTTTGGTGTTTCCTTGCCGTTATATATAACGTTCACCCTTATTTTTCCTTTGGGGTAGACTTTTTGCCCCATGTACGTCTTCAAGACAATCTCTGTATCTCTCAAGGGTATATGTGAGAAGAGCCGCTTGTAGTCCCTTCGGTTTATGACTGTTAGGGCTGATCCTGTGTCCAATTCCATTTTCACTTGGACTCCGGCTATCTTGAGCGTGACCCAGATAGTTTGGTGATCCTCCGTTTTGATCACATTATGTAGTTTCAGACAACCCAGCTCCTTGCTTCCAGAGTCTGTATCACTTTGCTGTTCATCTGCACAACTCTCCGTCACCTTATGTACCTTCTTGTACTTCTCCTGTGGGGATTTCTTGCTGCTGGTTTTCTTTTCTGACCTGCAGACTCTTGCTATGTGTCCTACTTTTCCACACTGTCTGCACACTTGGTCCTTGAACCAGCAATCCTTATGGTCGTGTGTTGTTCTGCCGCAGCGATAGCACTTCACTGTTCCGTATGGCATTTCATTTGTGCCATATTCTTGCGGTCTCCGTTGTATCTCTGCCGTGCCCCGTGCTGCTGCTTCATGTGATACTGCCATGCTGAAAGCCTTGTCCAGCGTAAGATCCTTTTCTGATAGAAGCCGTTTCTGGGTTCCTTCACTTTGAAGCCCACACACAAACTTGTCCATTAAAGTATCTGCTAGTCCCGTTCCAAACTGGCAGTGTTTCGACAGCTTGCGCAGTTCCGTTAAAAACTCAGCATTACTTTCATCTTTATGCTGGTTCCTTTTGTGAAACTTAAATCTTTCCGCTATCAGCAGCGGTGTGGGGTCTAAGTGGTCCTGTAGGATTGACACTATGTTTTCAAAATCCTTTTCCACTGGCTTCTCTGGGGTTACTAGGCTTCGCAGTAAGCCATACGTTTTTGCACCCATTGAATTCAACAATACCAGCGCTTTCCTGTCACCTGGCACTTCATTCGCCTTGCAGTACACTTCTATGCATTCGACATATGTTGTCCAATCTTCGACTTCATTGTCGAACGCTGTGACACTGCCACTCTTCGGCATCCCTGGGTGTGGTTAGACTGGCTCAAAATGGCATCTCCCGCGCTTTCCTTTCTTCCCCGCTGACGCTGCTCGGCCCTTGAACACCGGCTGCGCTCTGCGCGTTTTCCTGCGCGCCTCTCTCTCTTCTCGTGTCGACGCCGCTCGGTCCTAAACACCGGCTGCGCCCTGTGCGCTCTACCCCCTCTCTTCTCCTGTCGACGCCGCTCGGTCCCGAACACCGGCTGCGCCCTGTGCGCGCTACCCTCTCTCTTCTCCCATCGACGCTGCTCGGCCTTTTTCTGTGCCGTTGGTCGGCTCTAGCCGCCGCTGTCCGGGAAGGGTTTGCGCTGTACCTGTTGCCAGCCCGTTCCGCTGGAGTCTCCGCTGGATGGTCGACGCCCATGCTTCTGGACTCAGCCTTCTTCTTTCACTGTTCTCCAGGAGCGAATCCCTGGGAGGTGATGCAGAGTTGCAGGTAGGTTTGAATCTTCTCGTCGCCAATGTTAGATCCGTGTATCTTGATGTTGTGTGTCCTTCAATAATTAGACAAGAGACTGCAGAGAACAATCAACAGGTGTTTACTGGATGAGGGTTACTCTAAAACTAAACTGTACAGATCCCTACTCAGGGTTATATACAGGTGTGGTCACTGCCGGTACTACAGTATACAGGAGCTGTAAAAAGTAGTTCTCCCCTTAAAGGTGCATACACTACACTGTCCCCTTTAAAGAGCGCCCCCCAACTCCGAGAAGGACCTGGTAACGTTCCATCCAATTGTCACTAATAGCGCCAGGCGGAGCGGAGGGGGGCGCCACTGAATTTCCGGTCCGGGGCGCCAAAAAGGCGTTGCACAATGAAATGCCATCATGATCTGCCTGCGCTGTGAGCGGGCGCAAAGAGTTAGCGCCGGCGCTAAAAGGCTACTCAATATGGCAGGAAGCACTGGGTTCACTGCGCCCGCCCGAAGATTGGGTAACGCCCCAAATCTTGGACTCTTTGGCCTAGAAATTCGGTATAGCCGCGTTTGGGGCGCTAGTACTGGCGATGCGCAAAGTGTAGCGCCAGCCGCAAGTTAGCGCCACCTAGCGCGATATTGGGTTGCAGCGCCCCTAAAGGTGATTGCGGCGCTAAATGAGGCGCTGCACACTACTCTTAAAGCACTAACCCGGCGGCGCAACCCAATTTCGCGGCAGCGGGGCGCAGCGAAGGTGCTGTCAATAATCACTTTCCCTGAGACACACTGGCGCCGGCCAGCTCTTAAAGGGGCAGGTCAATTGGCATCACCGGTCACACTCACTGCCTTGTAGGCCTTCAAAGCGGTGGGAGCCTACCTGTGGCGCACCAGCCTAGCAAGACATGGGAAGGGTGAGGCAGAGGGCGGAACCCCTCACTGATGGGGCATTGGATGCTTTGGTTGGCGCAGTGGAATCAAGGCCAAGGAAGATGGTCGGAATGTGATTTATGTTTTGGACAGTCTTCCGGGTGTGAGAGCCAGTTACATGTCAATGTATTAGTTTTGCTTTCTGTTACCATAGCTTTCTCATGTTTGAAGGAACCACATTTTGTGTAATGAAACACTTTCTTCATTTACAATGGCCATGCCTGCTATTTACATGCATCTTGCCCTTCACAGGCTTGGGGGTATCAGACCGGTTCCATTCCTCTTCTTGGAATGGCAGCAAGCATTCCGTGAGAGGGGCCTAGTAGCTACTTCTGATCAGCCTCTGATGCGCAGCCTGAGAAGGGCCGCTCACGTAGAAGTTCAGGCCAGCAGGCATCTTCTCAGCCACCGACAGAGATGTCCTGCACCTTATCTGAGTCTGCAGATCTGGCTGAAGCAGCTGGCACAGCTCAGTCACCACCTCCTTTCTAAATCGCAGCCTTCTGACACACTGCTCCTCCGGCATGTTCATGTAGGAAAACTGCTGTCGGAAAATCCTGCCAGCGTAAGGTCTGCTGTGGTGACGTCTGTTGGCCCTCCTCCACCTGGCCATGCCCGCCCCCCTCTCCCAGCGTCTCAGTGCCCTTTCCAGATGATTCAGCAGCAGGACGTTCCCCTCAAATGCAGCACCATAACAAGTGCCCAAAGGAAGGTTCCCCATTGTCAAGGCTCACCAACAGCAAGGTGATGGTCAGAAGGCTGAAGATCGTCTGCCTGCGCTGGCTCAGTGGTCAAATGGCTCTCAGTGTGCAGCTCAGCAACTCTTTGTAGCTCTTGAGGAAGTTGTGCTCCAAAAATGGCTGCCGCTTTTAAAACACACCAGTCCCCTTTAAATAACGCTCCTCCAGCCCGAGAGCGACTTGGTAAGGCCCATGTAAGCTGTCCCTATTACCGGCAGGCGCTACGGAGGGGGGCGCCACTGAATTTCCAGTCCAGGGTGCCCAAAAGGCGTTGCACACTCAAATGACATCATAATCAGCCTGCGCCCATGAGCGGGCGCTAAGATTTAGCGCCGGCGCTAAATGCATGCTGAATATGGGGTGAGGCGCTAGGCGCCTTGCGCCCGCCTGGAACTTGGCTAACGCCCCACTTCTCGGCCTCTTTAGGCGTTAATCGGTGGCGCAACCAACCGAATTTCTCCCCCTTTAGGCGCTAGTCGCTGGCGCAACCAACCGAATTTCTCCCCCATAGAGTTATACAGCACAGAAAGAGGCCCTTCGGCCCATCGCGTCCGCACCGGCCATCAAACCCTATTTAATCTAATCCCATTTTCCAGCTTTTGGTCTGTAGCCTTGTATGCTATGGCATTTCAAGTGCTCATCCAAATGCTTCTTGAATGTTGTGAGGGTTCCTGCCTCTACCACCCTTTCAGGCAGTGAGTTCCAGATTCCAACCACCCTCTGGGTGAAAAAGTTTTTCCTCAAATCCCCTCTAAACCTCCTGCCCCTTACCTTGAATCTATGCCCCCTTGTTATTGACCCCTCTACTAAGGGGAAAAGTTCATTTCTATCCACCCTATCTATGCCCCTCATAATTTTGTACACCTCAATCAGGCCCCCCCTCAGCCTTCTCTGCTCCAAGGAAAACAACCCCAGCCTGTCCAGTCTTTCTTCATAGCTGAAGCGCTCCAGCCCAGGTAACATCCTGGTGAATCTCCTCTGCACCCTCTCCAAAGCAATCACATCCTTCCTATAGTGTGGCGACCAGAACTGCACACAGTATTCCAGCTGTGGCCTAACCAGCGTTTTGTACAGCTCCATCATAACCTCCCTGCTCTTATATTCTATGCCTCGGCTAATGAAGGCAAGTATCCCATATGCCTTTTTAACCACCTTATCCACCTGTTCTGCTGCCTACAGGGATCTATGTACATGCACACCAAGGTCCCTCTGATCCTCTGTCTTTCCTAGGGCCTTACCACTCATTGTGTATTCCCTTGCCTTGTTAGTCCATCCAAAATGCATCACCTCACACTTTTCAGGGTTAAATTCCATTTGCCACTGTTCCGCCCATCTGACCAACCCATCTATATCGTCCTGTAGCCTGAGGCTTCCCGCCTCGCTATTTACTACCCCACCAATTTTTGTGTGGCAAATCTCGGTGCATTCGCCACCCACAAGCATGATTGTGGAAGGGTAACAGGGGTCGAGGTTAGCGTAGATGGGGATCCCATGGCCAGGCCCCAAAAACAGTATAACTTCCCTAGGGAGGCGGAGGCAGACCTGGAGATTGCCCTGGGTTCCCTAATCACACAGGGAGTGTTGAGGCCGATAGCCACCCACGTGAACTCACCACTTTGGCCGGTTAGGAAACCGGACAATTCGTGGAGAGCCACTGTGGACTACCGGGTCCTCAACCGCAATATCCCAGCCTGTGCGTCCACGGTCGCTGCAGTCGCCGACCTAATTGGAAGCATACTGGCATCCGTATGCACCTTCACGGTGCTGGATATCTCAAACGGTTTTTGGTCCATCCCGTTAAAGAGAGGGAAACAGTACAAATTTGCTTTTACCTTCAAGGGCCAGCAATACACGTGGAACTGCCTTCCCCAGGGGTTTCATCACAGCCCCAGTAGATTCCACCAATGCATGGCCAATTGTCTAAAACACTTCAGCAAGCCCCAGCAGTTGGTAGAGTATGTGGATGACCTGCTCCTATTCACCGACAAGGGTGAGGAGCACGGCCCACTGCCAGCTGAACTGCTGGAGCTGCTAAAGGAAGAAGGTTTTAAAGTCAACCCAAAGAAGGCGCAGATCGGCCAGCTAGAAGTAAACTTCCTGGGGCTGACTGTGCGCACAGGTGAGAGGGCAATAGATAAGGCCAGGAGAGAAGCACTGCAGGAATTGCCAGCCCCTTGTTCTGTTACTGGAGTAAGATCTTTCCTAGGGCTTACCGGTTACTGCTGGGATTTCATTGAGGACTACGCAGCCACAGCAGCCCCCCTACTCCGACTCCTTCACAAAGGAGTGGAGTGGGACTGGGATAAAAGCTGCGGGGAGGCGTTCACTCAATTAAAAAAAAATCTGCAAACCGCGCCAGCTTTAGGGGCTATTGATGGGGATGAGGAGTTTTTCCTGGAATTAGCAGCCAGTGGGGACAGCCTGAGCGCAGTGCTGCTTCAGGAGCGACATGGCCAGCTCAGACCGGTGTGGTCTACTCCTCCAGGGTGCTCACAGGTGTGGAGAAGGCATACTCCAACTGTGCGAGACACCTCCTCGCCACTCATTGGGCGGTAAAAAGATCCCTTATTTTTACAGGGGGGTCTCCAATTATGCTCCTCACCCATCACACGCTCACCCAAATGCTCCTAGATGGGAGAATTAAAGGCGGGACAGTCAGCAGTGCCCGCCTCGCTCACTGGACCCTACTTCTCTCCAAAAAGGGCTTAAAGGTGAAAGGTCTTTGTAAGCCTAAACTAGCGGCCAACATGATCTACTCAGGGGTGGCCCATAGTTGTTCCATAGAAGGGGTATGGGACGTCGATGTAGGATTTCGGGCCGGGATACATCCCACAGGCCGCGAAATCTACGTTGACGGCTCCAGCACAGTGTTGGCAGGCGAGCAACTCACGGGCTGCGGGATCTATGACCCACGGGCAGGAATTGCCCTGGCGATTAAGCTCCCGAGCACCATGAGTGCCCAGCATGCCGAACTGTCGGCGGTGGTGTACATTGTGACCCACCCCGTGGAGTTCCCTACCCCGTATACGATTTGTTCTGATAGCATGTTTACCTGCAATTCGTGTACAGTATACCTGGCCATCTGGACCCGTCGCGGGTATACATCTGCGGACGGGAAACCTCTAGCAACCAAGACATTGCTGGAGAGAATCATGCGGGCTATAGGCAGTGAAGGGCAGGTGTATATACATAAGGTAAAGGCCCACTCAAAGGCCGAACCCCGTGGGGAGGGTAGCCAGCGGGCAGGCACCCTAGCTAAAGAGGGTGCTCGTACGGGCAGTTTCTGGGACCCGTACAATTTAGGACTCATGGCAGCAATTAGGGGCAGAGACAGGACACAAGGGAGTGCAGGGGTGGCATTGGCCCCGGACCTGAAAATGGTTCAGGCGCAGAACTCCGCCCTGAGATCTGTTTTGAGTTTGCTCGCCAAGGGGAAGAAGGTAGAGGGTCCATACGGCGCGGCTAAAGTGCCCGTAAAGGAAGGCATGTTGTTCCATGGGGATCAGTGGATTGTTCCGCAGCAGCACCAAAGGGAATTCCTCCAACTGGCCCACGAGGGTCCAGGAGCTGGACACCCCGGACCTGAGACTACCTGGCAATGGGTGGAACAGGCAGGGTGGTGGCCGGGACTCAGGGAGGATGTCCGGCAGTTTTGCTCGGAGTGTTTGGTGTGCGCAGCCAACAACCCTGACTCCCAGAAAAGGAAGGTGTCCATGGGGCATATCAGAAGGGTAGAGGGACCATGGCAGTTGATTCAGATCGACTATATCGGGCCCCTACCCACCACCCAGGGAGGATACAAATACTGCCTGGTTTTGGTAGATGTTTTCTCCAAGTGGGTGGAAGCCTTCCTTTGCCGCACAGCGACCGCACTAGGCACAGCTAGAATTTTAGTTAGGGAAGTGTTCTCCCGGTGGGGCTTCCACAGTATGTGGAGTCTGACCAGGGAAGTCATTTTACCGGGAAGGTGATGCAGGCCACCCTTAAGGTGCTCGGCATCGAGGGGAAATGGCATGTCGCCCACAACCCGCAGTCATTGGGCCCTGTGGAGCGACTGAATCGGACTATAAAGGAGAGGCTGCGAAAGGAGACGGGAGACTCACCCAAGGCATGGGTGGAGGTCTTGCCGTTAGTCCTAATGGGGGTCCGGGCCAGCCTGTCAAAAAGCACAGGGTATTCCCCGCACGAGCTTATGACTGGCCGGACCATGCGAAATCCCACCCATGTGCTAGCCCCGGTGCTTACTGTGGGCCAACTCAAGGAAGTGAGCCGGGACAGCTTCACTAAGAATCTGTTTGAGAACCTCAAACAGATTCACTGGCAGGCTGCTGGTAACATGGGGAGGCAGCACAGAAGTAACCGATTGCTGTTGGAACCCCGTAGACGCCACAAATAAGCGGTAGGGGATCAGGTGATGGTGAGGAACTTCGCGCGGGTAGGTGTTTTTGAAGCACTGTACATGGGGCCATACAATATTGTTGATAAAGCAAGCCCCATGGTGTCCGCTGTCAAATTGCCCCGCCACACGAAATGGTTCCACATCAACCAGTGCAAGCTGTACAACCCAGGGTCAGCTAAGCACAAAGGGCAGCCGGGAGGGCTGAGCAGTCCTTGGGACAAGGGCCCCCAGCCGGCAGCCTCCGACTGTGGGGGAACCGCAGGGGTAGTGGGGGCAGACTCACAGGCCGTACAAGTAGGGGCCATGAGCTGCATTGCTGGAGGGCTGTCCCACCTATAGTTTGGGATTCGTACGAGCCCCAGGTACTCAGAGGCCTTAGAAGAACCTTCCGTACCCTGCAGCCCAGGTTCCCATGGTCCCCTACACTACGATACAGACTGCTCCGTCCCGAGAGGGACTCCAGGAAGCAAAGACTGCGGAAGGCGGGAGACCACTTACGGGCAAAAGGTCCCAGGCCTGCAGTGTCCGACTGTAGGGAACCGGCAGGGGAGGCAGCAGCCCCACCGGTCGTAGCCTCTGAAGGGAACGAGCCCACAACAGAGGTAACAGCCCCACCAGGCACTGAACCCGATTATGGGAAGCCTGTGGGGGAAGTAGCAGCCCCACCGGGCATAGGTTCCGACTATGGGGAACCAACAGGGGAGATAATAGTCCCACTAGCTTTAGGGTTAGGCGCGGTTCACTGCATAGAGGGAAGGGCCATCCCACCTATGGTATGGGACTTGGAAAAACCCCCGCGTACCGACCCCGTGAGAAGGAGTAGCCGAGTCTCACGGCCTAGGACGCCATGGTCCCTGATACAAATGCTGCCCAGATACCGCAGAAGGCACAGGACATCCAGGATGTAACCTGGCCACCCGGAGATGGGTAGCGCTGTATATAGCTTTGGTTTAAGTTAGTATCTAAGTTAAAGGGGTTTTCAGTTTTAAGTTAATAGTTTGGTTTGGATTTTAGAGCTTTCAAGTTTAAATTTGAATAAGATTACCTTGTAGCCAAGCCAGAGAAGGTTTTCTCAAAGGCAAGGCTGTCGGTTTATGACCCCTCCAGGAAAAACCAGAAGATGATGGAAGGAATCCTGTTCCTACTTGCCCTACTGGGGGCAAGCACCGGCAAAAGAGGTGATGTCGAGGAGTCCTGGATCTTTGGGTGCTCGGGTGGAAGAGCGCCCATTGTTACTACTGGGGATGGTACTTGAGGCGCGAGTGAGGTCACCATCTATCACCACCAGGGAAGGTGGCCAGGATGGTTGGGGTCCAATTTAACCAAATACCCCAGCCAGGCCAGGTTTACTTACGGGGAGGTGTCCCTCCCATGCCCAAGGGTAAAAATTGTTGCTTCCCGGGTTAGGTTGACGGAAGGAAAGAGGATGTGTTTAAGTTGTAAAGGACGGATTCCCCTGGGTAGGTGGTGGTGGCTCAGAAAGCTGAGCAAGGACGCGGGGGACCAGGAAGCGGGATGGGTATGATTTAACAATGATACCTACTGGACCATTACAAGTGCCCCAGACGGAGTGAGAGTATGTTGGGATAAATGGTGGGAGTCAGAGCAAGGAATGTATGTGTGCTGTGGGGATCGGAGAAGGTCTGTCCAGCAGGCATCTCTATAGTATTCGTTAAACAGTGGCAGGATTCAGGGAAGGGGGTGGTGTGGGACCAAAGCCTACACGCCTGTGTGATCCCACGTCCCCCGACCCCAATAAATGCCACGGAATTAGTCGCACACCCTAGAGGGCCCCCACCGACTGCCCTGCCAGCTAAGACCATACTAGAGAGGTGTCCCACAACTACCAAGGGACCAGGGAACGGGCTAGTTTTAATACCTACAGGAAAAATCCTATACCAGGGGGTACACTATGCAGGGGCATCAGTAATACTAAATCTGACAGAAGTCCACTTACCGGCATGGTGCCCCAAGGAGACAGAGCGATTGTATCAAGCTCTACTTCGGGAAATGTTTCAACATTTCTACGAGCTAGACTTTGGGGAGGTGGATAAAGAACATTTGTACAGTTTCCCCGCAGAGCAAAATAGTGGTACAGGGAGGCAGAGAAGGGGGACGAGGAACGATATTTTTACGTCTTATAACACTGGGTCCTCAGTCGTCAACAGCATGGACGATGTGGAACTCCAGATTCAAATTAATGGACTTAAGGATCAGTTATGCAAAATACTGGGGGATGAGAATACAGTGGTGGGCTCAGAGCTACACGAGGACCAAGCTATGACGGTCCATTTAAAAGATATTATTGAAGAGCTGGAAAGACATGCAAAGACTGTGAATGCACTGATATGGGAGGATTGGAATGCTTCGGATCAGGCGGCACAGAATGAGGTGTGCGTGATGTACGGGGCATGGTTGCTGGGCGAGGGCCGCAGCAACCTGGAGGACTTGAGCCAAGGTCAAGTCTCCTCCTGGATCAGTAACAAGCACCTCGCAGCTCTCCACCCGTATAGTCATTCACTAAGTCCGTGTCAGCTCAGTCTAGCCTCTGAAGCCTACCCCGTACCAGTAAACTGCGGACGGTCCAACCATACACTTATGGGGGTAGTGGTCAGGATGCCAGTCATGAGTGAGGCATCCCAACCAGCATCCGTTTACAGAGTGGAGAATATAGGGATCATTCAGGGAGGAGCACACATTTGTTTCACAGTGGTCCCACCTTATGTCATAAAGCGGGAGCACGCTATGACAGGTACTGACCTCTCCGGGTGCCGGAGCCGGGGTGCACATGTAATACGGTGCCCCTAGCACTTGAACGCCTATGCAAGATCACAATGCGGGTTTAAAGCTGCTGGCGCACGGCCTATCAACTGCACTATGGAGGTGATGGCCCAAGACCACGTTCCTCCACAAGTGGCATACGTAGGGGGTGGGACATATTGTGTCACCACCAGTGTGCCCCACTATCAACACGGACCCTACATCTGGTGCCCGGTGAGAGAAAGCAGTTTCTGTTATAAACCCGAAGCAGAAGTTCAAGTGGCCCAGGAATGAATATTACCCATTCCTGAACCCTCTACCAATCACCTCACTGTCAGGAGCAATGTAACAAACCTGCAAAATTACATTGCACATTTCGGGTATACAATTGCCCCCCTGCCCAAACATCTCACCGCTCTGCTCAAGGCAGTGGAAGTGTCCCAGAAACATTTCTACACGCTAGAACAGAAAACAGTGCAAATTGGGAGTGAAATCACAGAGATAAAAGTTCCACCCTGGTGGGATTTGATGGAGGACATAGAAGTCCCTCCATGGATTCGGATTGCCTCCCATACTCTTGTTTTGTGTTAGCTTGGCATTGTAGTGTATTTACTGTGGACTAGTTGCAGGAAGAGGAAAAAAGGCCGCCGATCCCGGCACCGGAGGGTATTCGATGAGCCCTGAATAGGCTGCGAGACATGTGGAGGGAGGGAGTAAAACATGGAACAGAGATATGAGGCATGGCAGTACGATCGCAGGGATTTCTATTTAGATTTAAAGTCCAAGACCACCTGCTGTACAAGTGCAGGGGTTTGGGTTAAAAGGGAAAGTGCTGTATAGAAGTGGTGTGTAACCTGAATGTTTGGTTAATGCTGTAAGGTACGCCTAAGGGTGTGTAAGTAAAATTTTGTGATGTTTGAGTCTACTCTGAAAGTTTGTAATGCACCTTGAAGAATCTGTGTTATATATTGAATGTATAACTGGGGCGGGGGGGGCGTCGGATCCCCTCGGCCAATGGAACTTGTAACACAAAAGGCATACTTGATGTACTGTATTCGTGAGGGAAATGTAATGTTTCGAGGTTTTTTTTTACAATTACTAGGTAATTAAGGGAAGGTTCGGCTCTGGGATATTAGGAATTTTGTTCACCAAAGGTGACACTATAAGGGAATAGTGTCAAAGGCGGGACTGTAGGATTCACAAAATTCTGGGACCCCCTACTCAATGGACATGTGTCTGGAATTTAAAAAGGGACTGCGTGGACCTTTTGGAGGAGAAATGTGGACAGAACTATCTCACTATTAGGCGCCTTTGGACTAAACTAGGGCCTATTGGATTGAGTTTGGACATTTTAAATTGTATGCTGGGTCTGCACAGGAAAATGGGATCCTTATAGGGCTGCTAACCCACCTGGGAGGCAGGCCCCCAGGGAGACATTAGCAGTCTAACAAAAGCCCACTTACCAGGGACCCAGATACATACATATTTTAATAGTTCTTAAAACGGCTATACAGAAAAACCCTGGCATCAGCAAAACACACAATGGACAGTATCAAGACCTGATTACATTCTAACAGTACCATTCAAGATCCCCATCAACACCTTTGGGAACCTTGTATCATGCTAATGCTCAATCAGCCCACCAAAATTCTCACAAAGGGATCACATCAGAGTTGATCAGCCTGCCAAAATCGCACAAAAGGGAGTCATCTAAAATCAATTGTGCACCCGAGTTTTGGCGCAAAAATTTAAGCAGCCTCTCAGGTATAACTGGGGGCTTGCTAGTAGCTAAAGAGAACTCAACAGATGGGCTGAAGAGAAAGAGTGCCGGTGGGCAGCAGCAGCAGCACACCGGAGTAGAAGAAACGTACCCGAGAACACGCTGGAAAAGCACTTGGACTCTGGGCTCTTTGACTCTGGCTTTGAAACATCTAACTTGCCACACGAGGTTACAGCAACGCAACAAGAAAACCTAACAAGAAGCCTCGGAGTCACTGAAAGATCAACCATCATCCAGCGCTGACTCTAGGAAAAACTTGTTTACCATCAAAACGTTGACCAGTGCTAATACCGAAGACACCGCAACCAGCCAAGGAGTCCACAAGATTGAGGAGAAAGAAAGCAATGTGCAACTGGTCTAAACTGTGGAGAAATCCTTTGGTGAGCATAGTCCCTGTAATTTCAGAGCCTAACTTAGTGTAGTGGTGGGAGGTGGTTTTATTATTTTTTTCTCTCACTGCATAACCTCTGTACCCATTGCGTATACGTTTTTGTTTGGTTAATTCGTGTGGTGTGCGATTTCTAAATAAAAATATTTGTTCTTGCACCAAACAGTTGTCTGCCTACATCTATCACATCCCTTAAATAATTCCAAGCCCCAGAACCAGGGAGTGGGGCGATTCGAACCGTCAAGGTCAATTTAAAAGGCCGACAAACCCACCACCCCCTACAGTCGTGAACTCGTTGTTGATTCCATTCCGGTCCTGAAATCTACTTTGCGTTAATGGGGCCTATTAAGCCCGCCCTGCGTGTTACCCGGCCCTATTAAATGGTGTGGGTCTGATGACATCATCTATGACGTGTTTTCAGCTGGGATATTTAAAGGAGCCATGGCCACACTGCATGTGAAGGTTCATCTAGGAGTGTGAAGGTTGATCTAGGAATGTGTAGGCTGTATACTGCACCATTAAAGTGTTGCAAACACTTCCAGAGATGACTGCACAGAGACAGAGGGCTGCACCCAGGTTCTCTGATGACTCCCTCCATATGCTTGTGGAGGGAGTCTGGGCATGCAGGGAGGTCCTCTTCCCTTCTAAGGGTGGCAGAGACCTCCTCGGGAGACCAAAAGAGCCTGGCTCCAAATAGCTGAGGAGGTAAACAACAGGGATGTTGTGAGGAGGACCTGGGTGCAGTGCTGCAAACGTTTCATTAGATCACGAAAGGTGAGTGCCAAGCCACACTTAACTTCATCCTGCTGTGCCTCTCATCACATCCCCATCACTCTGCCTTCCCAACCTTGCTCCTGCACATCCTTGCTCACACTAACATTACTTGCACGTCCACCCATCTCTCTACATACTCACATCCCCATTTGACTAACCACCACTCACACTCACCCTCATCCTAATGAAATCATGCAAACTAACAACACACAAGTTTCAACAATTTCAGATCATAACCTCGGCCCCTATTTCATTTTTTCTTGTAATTTTTCCACTCCTTTCCCCCCCCCCTTTCCTTTTGTTTCTCTCTCACACCTGGCAGCTATCTCTTGCCCTGCCAGTACACTTTACACCTAATCTCAGCCTATTACCATCTCGTCTAGCTTCTAATCTCTTTTACTTCCTTTGTTTCTTTTATTCTTTTGTCCGATCGCAGCCCTGCCTTCGATCTAGTTTCTTTTCTTTCCAGTTTTGAAGAAAGGTTCGACCCAAAACATCAACTCAAATCTCTCTCCACGGATGTTGCCTGACCTGCTGAGTTTTTCCAGCATTTTCTGTTGTTATTTCGGATTTCCAACATCTGCAGTATTTTGCTATCACACAAGTAGGCCAGTTGGCTTTGGCACCCCACTTCATCATAGTCTCCCAGTAAAGATGTAACCCGTCCATTGCTTGCTCTCATTCCATCACTCACTCAACCTTTTCTTCTTTCCCTCCTTGCAGAAAAAGAGAGCCCACAATAAAAGGGAGAGGGAGAGAACCGGCAGTGGAACTCCTTCAGTGGCGACCCTAACAACAGCAGAGGAGGTTGCCTTAGAAGTTTCGGGAGTCACTTAACAGCTAGAGGTGGGAAACAGAGAGAGGGGGACATCTCAGCAACCTGGTGACAGCATTACATCTCATACAGCCACATGGCACACATCACTCACTCAGGGGACTGATGTCAGCAGCCAGTGAATGGTCATCATGTGCATAATGTTATGTGCACCATTTCTTCATATGACATATCTAACTCATCTCTTTACTCACCCACAGGTCCATCAAGAGCCCCCCCACCCACTGTCCAGGAAGACGACTCCTCAGATGAGCCTCCAGCCTCTGAGGGTGCACCATCACCAGATATAAGCGCACCCAGCACAAGCACAGATACGCACACCTCGGTGGGTCCAATACGAGATAGAGTAGTGTTGTCACCTGGTGTCTCACAACTTACAAGTGAGCAGGAGCAGATGGTGAAGACAAGGACAGCAGTGGAGACTCCTTGCCGGAGGGCGCAGGATGCTCCCAGCTCTGCTCAGCTGCATGCAGACGCTGAGCCTCAGGGTCCATTCAGAAAGAGGGTGATCCTGGAGGTGCAGGAAGAAGTCCAGGAGGCTTTGACAGGTTTTGTGAGCGTGATGTCTGCAAATGTCCAGAGAATGGAGGAGTCCATCACCACCATGAGCACCACCGTGTCGCAGGCAATGGCGACTGTAGGCTCTTCCATGGATAGGATGGCAACCTGCATGGAGTAGCTAATGCGCCACTCACAGGAGCACATAGTCTCTATGGAGAATAGATGGCTATCTATGGAGAATAGATGGCAGAGGCTCATAGAGCTCCTCTCTCGGAGGGATGTCAACATGGACGTGGGCCCTCATGGCCCCACTGATGTGCAGCAAGGTGCTCGCCAGCTCCTTGCTAGCAGGGACGTGCGGGTAGCCCATGAGAAGGATGATGGTGAGACGGGACATGGAAGTGTGGGCTCCTCTCAAAGTGTTCACACTTCTCCCCCGTTGCCCTCCCCTCAGTCAGAGCCCCAGATACCTCCTCAGACAGCGATGTCCTTTAGGGAAGGAAACCTGCTGCCCTTACCCAGTCTGGTCTATATGTGACTCCAGTCAGACACCAACCTCTTAACTGCCCTCTGAAGTGGCCTAACAAGCCACATAGCTGTAGAAGGCCCACCACCATCTTCTCAGGGCAACTAGGGATGGGCAATAAATGCCAGCCTTGCCAGCGACACCCACATCCTGAAAAGCAATTTAAAAAATCTTTCTGAAACACCAAATGAGAACTGAAACTGGCTTCACCAACTTTTACTGTGAAAGCTCTTCTAAAGGACTAAAGAACTTCGGCCAGTTTTCTATTTGTGTGAGGAGGCAGATGTCGTTCATCATTTTCACCATTCGTGCATCACACACAAGCGGCATAATAATGTTTTGATGCAGTTTGTTGAAAAGTTTATTGAAATATTTTTCAATTACACTGTTGTCCCTAACACTATTGGAATCTAAAGCATTGGGTCCTCAGTGTCAAAAATGAATCATTTTGTTCCCTTCAAGTAAGGGCACCAGCTCTTAGGAATAAAATATTATGAATTTAAGGTCACGACCTGTTATAGAAACATTTCTACTTGGCAAAGACACAATTTGATTTTCATTGCGATGACACACAAGTAGCTGCTAATATTTTTCTCAGAGTTTTAATTAACTTCTGACCTAAAAATGTTTGAGAGAGCAAACAGTACATGAGATTTTTTTTAATATTCGTTCATGGGGTATGGGCATCACTGGCAAGGCCAGAATTTATTGCCCATCCCTAGTTGCCCTTGAGAAGGTGGTGGTGAGCCGCCTTCTTGAATCGCTGCAGTCCGTGTGGTGAAGGTACACCCACAGTGCTGTTAGAGTGGGTGTTTCAGGATTTTGACACAGCAACGATGAAGGACCAGTGATATACTTCCAAGTCAGGATGGTGTGTGACTTGGAGGGGTACTTGGAGGTGGTGGTGTTCCCATGCGCCTGCTGCACTTGTCCTTTTAGGTGGTAGAGGTCGCGGGTTGGGAAGTGCTGCCGAAGAAGACTTGGCGAGTTGCATCTTGTAGATGGTACACACTGCAGCCACGGTACACTGGTGGTGGAGGGAGTGAATCTTTAAGGTGGTGGGTGGGGTGCCAATCAAGCGGGCTGCTTTGTCTTGGATGGTGTTGAGCTTCATGAGTGTTGTTGGAGCTGCAAGTGGAAAGTATTCCATCACACTCCTTACTTGTGCCTTGTAGATGGTGGAAAGGCTTTGGGGATTCAGGAGGTGAGACACTCGACGCAGAATACCCAACCTCTGACCTGCTCTTGTTGCCACAGTATTTATGTGGCTGGTCCAGTTTCTGGTCAATGGTGACCCCCCAGGATACTGATGGTGGAGGATTCGGTGAGGGTAATGTCGTTGAATGTCATGGGGCGGTGGTTAGACGTTCACTTGTTGGAGATAGTCATTGCCTGGCACTTGTGTGGCACGAATGTTACCTGCCACTTATCAGCCCAAGCCTGAATGTCGTCCAGGTCTTGCCACATGCAGGCATGGACTGCTTCATTATCTGAGGAGTTGCGAATGGCACTGAACTCTGTGCAGCCATCAGCGAACATCCCCACTTCTGACCTTATGATGGAGGGAAGGTCATTGATGAAGCAGCTAAAGATGGTTGGGCCTAGGACACTGCCCTGAGGAACTCGTGCAGCGTTGTCCTGTGGCTGTGATGATTGACCTTCAACCACCCCAACCATCTTCCTTTGTGCTAGGTATGACTCCAGCCAGTGGAGAGTTTTCCCCCCGATTCCCATTGACTTCAGTTTTACTAGGGCTCCCTGATGCCACACTCGGTCAAATGTTGCCTTGATGTCAAGGGCAGTAACTCTCACCTCACTTCTGGAATTCAGCACTTTTGTTCATGTTTGGACCAGGGCTGTAATGAGGTCTGGAGCCAAGTGGTCCTGGCAGAACCCAAACTGGGCATCAGTGAGCTGGTTATTGGTAAGTGCTGCTTGATAGCACTGTCGACGACATCTTCCATCACTTTGCTGATGATTAAGAGTGGATTGATGGGGCGGTAATTGGCTGGATTGGATTTGTCCTGCTTTTTGTGGACAAGACATACCTGGGCAGTTTTCCACATTGTCGGATAGATGCCAGTGTTATAGCTGTACTGGGACAGCTTAGCTAGAGGCGCAGCTAGTTCTGGAGCACAAGTTTCAGCATGACAACTGGGATGTTGATGGGGCCCACAGCCTTTGCTGTATCCAGTGCGCTCAGCAGTTTCTTGATATCACGTGGAGTGAATCGAATTGGCTGAAGACTGGTTTCTGTGGTGGTGGGTGTATTGATTTGTATGTGGGTTCAATGACGACACATTCATGAAAGAGAATGACTTTTTATCTAAAGTATGTTCAACTCACTTAACAGCATTACAGGAGACACCATCTTAGAGATCCATCTAAAACGAAAACTAAAACTAAACTTTCTCTCACATGCCCTCTGCTGGTCAGGCATAAATAATCAAGCAGGCAAATACCATCACTATTTGCTGATATCATTACATCTCCCTTTCTTAAAACAAAAGTATTTTACTTTTATCTAACAACATGTTTTCTTTGTATTACTCTGCATTTTAACTGTAACACTTAATGAACTTACATTATCATTATCATGATCAAGGTTTTTTAACCTTGTTTTGTGTGTTCACATGAAATATGTAAATACCTAGAACTTGAAGAAAGAATAAGATAACATTACTTCCTTCTATAACAAGAGTCCTTAAATTTGCTCAATGAGTCTCTCAGGAGGCTTCACGTGTCTTGAGGATTTTCTGATTGATTGTCCTTGAATCTGAGTTGTTGCCTCCGATGATGATTTCTCAGCTGTGTGATCAGGTTGTTCAATAGTATCAGTCTTTTGACCTGCTGTGGCTGGTCCCATGAGAAGATCCCGATGATTTCTTCTCAGAACAGCACCCTCATCTGTCTGAATGGTGTATGATCTTGGTTGGACTTCACTCAGGACAGTTCCCTTCTGAGTCCATATGTTTGTTTTGTCTTTGAACCTTACTTGGTCACCAGTGTGGAGTTCAGGTAGGTTTTGTGTTCCTCTGTCATAGTAGTACTTTTGCTTTTCTTTCTGTTGTTCTTTGAACTTCCTCACTTTCTCCCCCTCTTTTGTTTTGAGGAGGTTCTCCGGGATGGGTAGGTTTGACCTTAACAGACGTCCCATAAGGAGTTGGGCTGGTGACATACCACACTCGAGCAGCGTTGTGCGGTATACAAGCATGCTCTGGTAGAAGTCAGTTCCACTGTCTTTTGCCTTGTACATCAGTCTTTTCACTGTCTGGACCTATTTTTCCACTAGTCCATTGGACTGTGGAAAGTGAGGACTTGACGTTGTGTGGACAAAGTCCCACTCTTTGGCAAAGTGTCAGAAACTTTCATTGTAAAACTGGGGTCCGTTGTCTGTGAAGACCTCGCATGCCACGGTGTCGGAAACTTTCATTGTAAAACTGGGGTCCGTTGTCTGTGAAGACCTCGCATGCCACGCCATGTCTGGAGAATATGGCTTTCATACATCTTATCACAGCATCTGCAGTGGTGGTGTACAGTCTACAAACCTCTGGATACAGGGAGTAATAGTCTGTGACTACAAGATAGTCCTTCCCTTGACATACGAATAGGTCAGCGCCTACCTTCTGGTAAGGTCTGTCTGGCGCTGAGTGTGGCTTTAGTGGTTCTACCTGATTGCTTGCTTGATATTTCAGGCATATTGTGCAGTTTGACACCTCATTTGTCACATCTTGGTTGATTCGTGGCCGGTACATCACCTCTCGTGCTCTTTTCTTACACTTTTCGATTCCCAGATGTCCTCCATGGATCCTTTTTAGCATCTCATTTCTCAGACTCTTTGGGATAACTATTTTACTTCCTTTGTAGATGATGTCTTCAACCATTGATAGTTCCGCCCTGCAGTTCCAATACTCTGCCATGTCAGGTGAGCAGTCTTGCTTCATGTTGGGCCATCCATCCAAGATGCTTTTCCTCAGTCGTCTCATTGTTTCATCTTTGTTTGTCTCAGTCTTTATGAGCTCCATTTTTGCATCTGCTATGGGCAGTGCACTTGTGATCATGTCCATGTAGGCGTTCACTTTTTCATCCATTTTGGTGTTTGCGGGCTCACTTGGGTCAACAGCTCTGGACAACGTGTCTGCTGTATACATCAGCTTACCCGGTGTGTACGCAACATTCAGTGTATAGCGTTGCAGCCTGATCATCATTCTTTGTATTCTAAGCGGACAGCTATTTAGTGGCTTTTGGAACAATGCAATCAAGGGCTTATGGTCAGTCTCTACACTGATTGCTTGTCCTGACACAAGCTGGTGAAATCTTTCACAGGCGTATGTGATGCTGAGCAGCTCCTTTTCTATTTCAGCATATCGCGTCTCCGCGTCTGTCATTGAGCGCGATGCATATGCAATAGATTGCCAGTAGTCATATTTTTGCAGAAGAACGGCACCGAGCCCACTCTGTGATGCATCTGATGATATCTTGATGGGTCTCGCTGGGTCATAAAACCTCAGAACTGGTTCCTCTGTGAGCAGTTTCTTTAGATCGCTCCATGACTTCTCATGCTCATGATTCCATTCCCATTCTATGTTCTTTTCAGTTAGTCGTCTCAGTGGCGCCATCTTTTCTGAGAGGTTGGATATGAATTTACCCATGTAGTTGATCATTCCATTAAACCTCTGCACGTCCTTTTTGCATTGTGGCTTTGGCATATTCTCAATGGCGGACACCTTTCTGGGATCTGGTCTGATGCCCTCACTGCTAAGGATATCTCCCACGAATGTCAGTTCTGTCACCCCGAGCTGGCATTTCTCTCTATTCAGCTTCAGGTTTGTTTTCCTTGTTGCTTCCAGCACTTTTTTCAGTCTCTCGTCATGCTCAGTTCTCGTGGTTCCCCATACTATGATGTCATCCATTGATGTATCAACTCCCTCCAGGTGCTCATAGATCATATGGATAGTTTTGTGATACACTTCAGGAGCTGAGGCAATGCCAAATGGTAACCTTAGGAATCTGTATCTGCCAAATGGACTGCTGAACGTGCACAGTCTTGAACTTGCCTCATCCAGTTTCATCTGCCAAAATCCTGATGATGAATCTAACTTGCTGAAATACTTTGCATTTGCAAACTGTGACATGATTTCCTCACGTGTAGGAAGCTTGAAGTGCTCTCTCTTTATTGCTCTGTTTAGATCTCTTGGATCCAGGCAAATTCTGAGCTTTCCATTCTTTTTGTCCACAACGACGAGGGAACTCACCCACTCAGTTGGCTCATCTATCTTCTGAATCACGTTCAGGCTTTCCATCCTGTCCAACTCTGCCTTCAGTTGCTTTTGAAGAGCAAACGGAACTTTTCTGCATGGATGTATGACCGTTGGCATACTTATATCTACTCTGATCGTGTGTTCTCCTGGAAGGCAGCCTAGACCCTGAAATAGGTCATTGTACTCTTTCATGAGTTCATCATAGACTGTCTCCCCTTCGCTTTCCACAACGAGGACTCTCTTTACCAGGTTCAGTCTCTCACAGGCTATTAAACCTAGTATGGCTTGCACATCCTTTGGCACCACGATTAATGCTAGCATGTGCTCTCTGTCCTTGTGTGTCACTTTGACAATGCATCTTCCTTTCACTGGTATATTAGTACCTGAGTATCCTGTCACTTTCACTTTTATTCCATGTATCTTTGGTCTGGGTCTAATTTTCTTAAAATCAGTTTCTGATATCACATTAACTTGTGCTCCAGTATCCAATTTAAATGGAATGTGTATGTCATTCACTTTTAGTGTCAACATCCAGTCTCTTTTTTCTTTTTTGTTTTCAGACACGACATCCACATAGAACTCCTCTATCTTACTTTCATCTACTGTATGGACCTTGCTTTGTAGCGCTTGGTTCTTACAGCAACGGGTATAATGGTTGTTTTTGTTGCAACTATTGCATTTTTTACCATATGCTGGACACTTTTTTGGTGTATGCTGTGTTCCGCATCGACTACATGACTTTTGATTGCCCCTTTCATTTTTGTTCGCTGGCCATGCCTCTTTTTTCACATTGGCACTCTTTTTGTTAAACGGTTTGTGTCCGTTCTTACTCACTGCATCCATGTTGCAGCTACTGTCACTGAACAGCTCCTTTGCCTGCGACTTCACAGTCTCTGTAACCCTACACAGTGCTATGGCTTTTCCCAGGTCTAGATTTTGCTCTCTTAGCAGTCTTTCCCTTAAACCATTATCTGGAATACCACACACCAGTCTGTCTTTTATCAGCGAGTCTGTCAGTCCCCCAAATTCACATGTTTTGCTTCTGTTTCTCAGTTCAGTCACATACTGATCAATAGTCTCTCCCGTTTTCTGTACACATGTGAAAAATCTGTGCCTCTCAAACGTCACGTTACGTTTAGGTATGCAGTAGGCCTCAAACTGTTCCATTATTTTATCTAGCTTCATTTTGTCTCCATCAGCAGCGAATGTGAAGTTATTATACACCTCCAGCGCTTCATCACCCACGACATGTAAGAACACTGATGCTTTCATTTTATCACTTTTCTCGTCAGCTCCGATTGCCGCTAAATACAACTCCAAACGTTGTTTGAACCTTCTCCAATTTTCAGCCACATTACCTGTCAACTGAAGCTTCGCCGGTGGGTGTAAACCTTCCATTTTTTCACTTCGTTAGCTATTCTCCAATGGTAAATAACGATGTTCTCTTTTGGCTTGCTAATATGTGGAGAGCTGATTTAACTTCAGATTTTTCCTCTTCATCTCTTTCAATCACTTCTGACACCATGTATTGATTTATATGTGGGTTCAATGACGACACATTCATGAAAGAGAATGACTTTTTATCTAAAGTATGTTTTAACTCAGTTAACAGCATTACAGGAGACACCATCTTAGAGATCTCTCTAAAACGAAAACTAAAACTAAACTCTCTCTCACATGCCCTCTGCTGGTCAGGCATAAATAATCAAGCAGGCAAATATGCTGGTAAGGCATCATAATCAAACAGGCAAATACCATCACTATTTGCTGATATCATTACAGTGGGGACCTCAGGTGGAGGCCGATATGAATCCTCCACTCGGCACTTCTGGCTGAAGATGGTTGCAAACGCTTCAGCTTTGGCTTTTGCACTCATGTGCTGGGCTTCACCATCATTGAGGATGGGGATATTCATGGAGTCTCCTCCTCCCGTTAGTTGTTTAATGGTCCACTACCATTCACGACTGGATGTGGCAGGACTGCAGAGCTTTGATCTGATCCGTTGATTATGCGATTGCTTAGCCCAGTCTATAGCATGCTGCTTTCGCTTTTTAGCATGTATGTAGTCCTGTGCTGCAGCTTTCCCAGCTTGGCACTGCATTTTTAGGTACGCCTGGTGCTGCTCCCGGCATGCTCTTTATTGAACCAGGGTTGGTCCCCTGGCTTGATGGTAATGGTAGAGTGAGGGATATGCCAGGCCATGAGGTTACAGATTGTGGTGGAATACAATTCTACTGCTGCTGATGGCCCACAGCGCCTCATGGATGCCCAGTTTTGAGCTACTATATCTGTTCTGAATCTATCCCATTTAGCACGGTGGTAGTGCCACACAACACAATGGAGGGTGTCTTCAGTGTGAAGACGGGACTTTGTCTCCACAATGACTGTGTGGTGGTCACTGTTACCATTGCTGTCATGGACAGATGCATCTGTGACAGGTAGATTGGTGAGGACGAAGTCAAGTAGGTTTTTCCCTCGTGTTGGTTCTCTCACCACCTGTCGCAGGCCCAGGCTGGCAGCTAAGTCCTTCAGGACTCGGCCAGCTCGGTCAGTAGTGGTGCTACCAAGCCACTCTTGGTGATGGACATTGAAGTCCCCCACCCAGAGTACATTCTGTGCCCTTTCTACTCTCAGTGCTTCTACCAAGTGGTGTTCAACATGGAGGAGCACTGATTCATCAGCTGAGGGAGGGTGGTAGGTGGTAATCAGCAGGAGGTTTCCTTGCCCATGCTTGACCTGAAGCCATGAGACTTCATGGAGTCTGGAGTCAATGTTGAGGACTCCCAGGGCCACTCCTTCCTGACTGTATACCACTGTGCCGGTGAGACAGAACATACCCAGGGATAGTGATGGAGGAGTTTGGGACGTTGGCTGAAAGGTATGATTCTGTGAGTATGACTATGTCAGACTGTTGCTTGACTAGTCTGTGCGACAGCTCTCCCAATTTTGGCACAATCCCCAGATGTTGGTGAGGCGGTTGTT
Source organism: Somniosus microcephalus (assembly GCF_052327205.1). NCBI lineage: Eukaryota > Metazoa > Chordata > Chondrichthyes > Squaliformes > Somniosidae > Somniosus > Somniosus microcephalus. Next base: position 32,734,395 of record NC_141000.1, on the reverse strand, counting down.
GCAGGATTGACTGGGCTGGGTGTGCCATTGTCATGTCCATAGCCGGAGCCGAGGTCGATGCCGGGTGGTCCATCCGGTTTTATTCTTATTGCTTTTTGTAGTGGTTTTTTACAACTGAGCGGCTTGCTCGGCCATTTCAGAGGGCAGTTAAGAGTCAACCACATTGCTGTGGGTCTGGAGTCACATATAGGCCAACCCAGATAAAGACGGCAGATTTCCTTCCCTAACAGACATTCGTGCACCAGATGGGTCTTTACGACAATCCGATAGTTTCATGGTCACCATGACTGATACTAGCTTTTTATTCCAGATTTATTTAATTAACTGAATTTAAATTCCCCAGCTGCCATGGTGGGATTTGAACTCATGTCTCCAGATCATTAGTCCAGGCCTCTGGATTACTCGTCCGGTAACATAACCACTATGCTACCGTTCATGGAAGAGGAGGATGTGGAGGAAGAGAAGGAAATGGAGGAAGAGGAGGAGGAGGAGGATGTGGAGGAAGAGGAGGATGTGGAGGAAGAGGAGGATGTGGAGGAAGAGGAGGAAATGGAGGAAGAGGAGGATGCGGAGGAAGAGGAGGATGTGGAGGAGGAGGAAGAGGAGGAGGGGGAGGAAGAGGAGGACATGGAGGAAGAGGAGGAGAAGGAAGAGCAAGGGGGGAGGCAACCCAGACAGCCCCTTTCTGGCTGGGCTGTCCGTGACTGACTCATCCAGCTGTGATGCCAGTAAGTGGAACCCCAATTCCACATTCACCAACAATCCCACACCTTACCTTCCCTCTGTTACTGACCATCATACTTGGCCACAATGCAAAAATAAAAGCTAACACAAAATAAACATTCCAAGCCAAATTTATTAATTAAATCCATGCCATATTGCATACAAACATTAATTAATCACCCTTGTGTATTTCCTTAGTGCCTGTCTTTATGTGCCTTTGCCTGTGCTAGTGCTCCTCTGCAGTGCTACCCCAGTGGCTGCAGCATGGCTAGTGGAAGGCTGCTGACTTTCAGTGGAGGAGACTGGAGGATGACCTCGAGCAGCTCTTGGTCTAGAAGGCTCAGCTTTGGACTGCATGGGCGGCAGCAATCTGGGATGGCTGGCTGACAGGCAACAGCAAAGGCACTGGCAGAGTGGCAGGCATGGGAGGATGAATGCTGTCATCCTGAGAGAGGACAGCAGGTTCATGCTCCACGGAGCCACTGCCATTCCCCTGGGCAATGCACCAAGCATTTCATTGTGGATACCCATTGTTAAGTCTGTGAATTATTTAGTTAATTAAGACACAGACTAATGAGTAACAATAAAAACAGGTCTTTACTGGTTGGAGGTAGGGACTATACTGAATACAAGATTACTGCACAGTGCTTATATACCGGTGTGTTCACCCCCGGTATTACGTCTACAGCAGCCTGAGAAAGTAGTACATCTCTTAAGGTGGAACAGGCTTAAGCTCTCTTAAGGTGGAACAGGTTACATACACAACACTCCTCCCTTCTTAACTTTATAGTCATCCCCCCATTTAACATAACGTAATAACATATATACATATATAACTTCATGTTTAATGTAACATATCACAGATTCAGTCTCTGCGGAAAACAGTTCACAGATTCAATCTCTGTGGTGTAGTCGGTTCACGTTACTCATTCAATAGTCCTTTCATGGATTTAACAGCTTGAACTTCCGAACTGATTTGGCTCCGTTCGGAGGGACCACGTGTGTGATCTGGTAGAGGTGATAATGGTTCAGATGGGTCATCTTCTGTTTTTACTTTTCCTTTTCTGCTTCTTGGAGACTCTCTGGGCTCCATTGTCAGCTGCCACAGCTGCCAGCTGCATGCGCAGTTCCTCCTTCTCTTCCTCCTGTTTCCGTCGTAGAGCCAGCTTCTCCCGATGTTCCGTAGACTTTTGGTGCTCCTCCATGATTTCTGCACTTTGGGAGTCGAAGTTACAAGCTGGGCAGGACAGGACATCGTAATATTCGGTGTCGTCCACCAGGTCATGGTAATATTCGGTGTCGTCCTGAGCTAGACCAGTGAGAGGGTCATCTATTTCCTCCATACCCAGCTGGACGTTAGCCAGCTCTTGTTCCAAATCCAGACATCTTTCCTGAAGAGACTTCTTCATGTGTACCTCTGCATCCAGCTTTTTCTGGGCTTTCAGCAAGTCGTTTACTAGTGACCTCATTTGTGATTTTAATACTTCAACTTCCTTTGGAGATTGATTGATCGGACTATGCAATCCCTCTACCGGAGCAGCTGTTTCAGCGGTCTGTTGTTCTACATTGATGTGAGTCAGCGTACTTTTGGCATCCAATGGCTGCTCTGTTGCAGTCGTTTCAGTCTGTGTCGTCACATCAGCCATCTCAATGACTTTTGAGAGCTCCGAACCCTTTTCCTTTGAAGATCGCAGCTCGTGTTCAAGTTTTTCCCATTTCAGAGTCTTGTCCCTCAGCATATGAAGGAGTTGGCTGACCGTTAACTCTTCTGACACCAGATTATGGCACGCACCTTCAGAACCTGAATCAGCTTTAATTCGTTCGGCCTCCTCGCGCAGATGGTTGGTGTGCTCCTGCTCCATTTTCTCCATCAGTTGCTTCTGTTGCCTTTCCAGATTCTCCCACTCTGTAACAAAGAACTTTTTTATTTCATTCATCTCTTGCTCAAAACGGCGAATCATTTGTTCTAATTGCTGTTGTAGTTTGAAATGGAGTTGAGTTCGAGCCCAGTGTCCCTCAAAAATGTGCATATCAGTAGACTTGACAGACTCAGAATTCTCTGTTAAACTATGTTGTTGTTGCTCAGTGGAATTCTGTGCTGAAACCTGGGGCTAGATTTTCAGTAGCTTGCGCCAGCAGTTAGCGCCTTAAGAGAAGTGATTTCCGGGCGCTATGCGTGTAGCGCCCGGGCGCAGCGCAGTTTGCGCTCCGCCCCAAATTAAGTTGCCCGTTAGCGCCGGCGCAAAGTTTAGCGCCCGCCCGGATGCGCGCGCAGAAAATGACGTCACATCCTCGTGCAACGCCCTTTGGCCGCCCCGATTGCAAACTTCAGTCGGACCGCCCCATTGTGCGGCGGGCGGCCGGAGCGTTTGGAAAAAGGAACGCAACACAACCAGCGCGGGCCCCGGGGGGCGCTAATTAAAGGGAACGTCCTCTCCAGTATAAAGGCCATCCTTTTTTCAGAAAACAGTCTTGTGCAACGCATTTCTGGAGACACAACAAGGAGGATAGCTAACTGGTTTCAAGCAGCAAGAGCCAGGTATTTTTGGACTCAGGCAATAGCGCTGCAAGTGGCCATTTGGAAATTAGACTGTTTGCCAGGATTTGATGGGGGCTGCATGGGGTGCCAACGCGCAGCTGCAGCGCCATATCCGTAGGGCTCGCAGACGCATTGTGAGAGGGGCAGCCCTGGCTAGAGGCAGAGGGGGCTACAGGCGTCGGCCACGTAGGCCTTACCCAGTCAGGCTATACCGCCAGCAGCGCTCCTACCTAAACATGAGTGCCGCGCGATGTGTTAGAAGGCTCCGATTCCGAAAGGAGGTGATTGCAGAGATCTGCCACCTGCTTCGCCGAGATCTGCGGCCAAAGCTCAGGTGCAGGACGTCTCTGTCGGTGGAAGTGAAGGTGACGGTGGCATTGAACTTCTATGCCACCGGCTCCTTCCAATACGCTGCTGGGGACATAGCAAACATCTCCCAGTACGGCGCGCATCGCTGCATCCGCCACGTGACCGAAGCACTGTTCAGAAGGAGAAGCCAATTCATCTCCTTCCCCATGGCCCTCGAGAGCCAGCATCAGCGCGCATTGGGATTTGCCAGACTCGGGGAATTCCCCTTGGTGCAGGGCGCCATTGACTGTACGCATGTGGCTTTGCGGGCCCCTCTGGAGCATGGCGAGCAGTATCGCAACAGGAAGGGCTACCATTCTCTGAATGTGCAGCTGGTATGTGACCACAAGCAGCGCATCATGGCAGTCAATGCCAGCTTCCCAGGCAGCAGCCACGATGCCTTTATCCTGCGGCAGAGTACTGTGCATGACATGTTCCAGGCACAGCCTTCCCCAAGAGGATGGCTCATCGGGGACAAAGGCTATCCTTTGTGCACCTGGCTCATGACCCCGCTTCGCGCGCCCAGGACCGCTGCTGAAGAGGCCTACAACGAGAGCCATCAAACCACCCGCAACATCATCGAGCTAACTATTGGGGTCCTCAAGCAGCGGTTCCGCTGCCTTGATCGCTCCGGAGGAGCTCTCCGGTATTCGCCGGACCGGGTCTCCCAATTTGTGGTGGTTTGCTGCATGCTACACAACCTGGCTATCCGCAGGACTCAGGCACTGCCACCTGACGTTGGACCAGCACCTCAGGAGGAGGAGCAGGAGGAGCATGAGGAGGAGGAGGAGGAGCAGGAGTACGTTCCCAGGAGGGAGCGACCAGGGCCAAGGGCCGCACGACGCCACCTTATTACACGGTACTTCTAAGCCCCCTGTCAGGGAATGGCCAGGGGCCATGAGGGAAGATGAATGCAGCCGCTCCGCAAGCCCTCAGCCGGCGAAGCCAACAAACACTAAGAAGAACAACCATGGAGACTGCATGAATAAAGATAATTTTTTATTGCACAAAAATGAAAAGCCCTTCCCACATGAATCCCCAAAAACAATAAACGGGCCCCACAAAAAGCCCAACAAACGACTCACTCGCACAAACTGGGGAGGAGCCACTCCACCTTTATTGAAACCGGGCCTCAACGTCGGCCTAACGCAAAAAAAAAGCCCTCCAAAAGCACAACCATGGGCAAAATAAAGATGGCCACCGCCATATTAAAGGAAAGCTGGCCACACCCTCTACTGAGTGGCCCGCGAGGGCGAGACCTTGGCCAGCATTTTGCCTCCCCTGCCCTGCCTGCTGCTCCTTCGCAAGCTCTGCCCAGTGGCTGCTGCGAGGCTGGGGGAAGGCGCCTGAGGCTCAGATGCCCTTCCGCCAGATGCCGCTGGGGGGCGGCCTACACGGCGTTTGGGCCTCGAGGGGCCGTCTGCTGAGTGGCGCACCTGAGCCTGGCCACCATCAGCTGCAGCCGCTTGCCGTCGACGCCCCAGAGGGGGAATGGCGGCGACGGATGGCGCAATGTGGGCCAGCTGGCGTCTGGGATGCGCTGGCTGGTGCTGTGGCGCGGTGGCACTCGGCCGGGCCCGCACTGCAGGATCCGCAGCAATCAGCCGACGGCCGGCTTGCTGGGATGGTCCAGCACGGCGCCTGCCCTGGCGATGCCTGCCTGAGACAGCGCGTGTGGCAGCAGTGAGTGGCCCTGTGGTCCTGGTGTGCGCGCGCATCACATCCGCCAGGGTCTTGACGGCATCAGTTAGCATGCGGCCAGTCGCGGCAGTTGCTGCCCCGAACTCGCGCACACTGGTCGCCAGCGACTCGATGGCCTCAGGCATGCGCCCCACCACGCTCATGAGCTCCGTGTGGCGCCGGTCCGAGTCGTCGGCCATCTGATCGAGCTTCCGCACCTCCTCCGAAGTGAAGGTGTCCGGACTGGAGTCGCGACTCTCCCGCTGGGGAGGAGGGGGCCGAACTAGGGGACCCTTGCCGCGTTGGTGACGGCGAGTGTGCCGAGCAGCAGCACTCCCCTCTGATCCTTCCCCCCTTTGGGGGGAAGGCCGCGGGCCACGCGCACGGCTGCTGGGTGGCTGGACGCCACTGGTCCCAGAAGCTGCATTGCCCTGCGACAGTTCCTCCAGGCACTCGTCCACTGAGGAGGTGTCAAGCATTTCCTCCTCTCCTGCGGGACGTGACTGTTCCCCCGAAGGTCCGGCTTGCTCCTCCTCCTCCTCCTGGTCGGAGGTGCTGTCACTGGCAGCCTCAGGGTCCTGGTCGTCACCAGCTGAAAGCAGGAATGCACAAGAGTAGCTTCAGAGTGAGGAGACGGCGTCAGCGAGGGAGTTAGGACTGGTGGGATTCAGCGCATTGGTGGGACAGTGGCAAAGGAGGTAGCTCGGATGGGCCAGTGCGACGCGAGAGGGCCAAAAGGCGAGGTCCTTACCATTGCCGGGCAGTGGAGGGTCGGATACACCGCACGCTGTGGGGACAATCACACGGGCTCCCATGAGCACACACACGCGCTCCTCCAGCCGAGTGAGCTTCTGCAGCTTGGCGCAGCCACCCCTGGCACGGGCCTGGCGATTAAACGCTACTTTAGCCTGCAAGAGAAAGGACGGGCTGTAAGTGCGCAGTGAAGCCCTGATGTAGTGTGCACTGCCTCCCATGGTGGAATAGCTTGGACAGAGTGAAGCCCTGATGTAGTGTGCACTGCCTCCCATGGTGGAATAGCTTGGACAGAGTGAAGCCCTGATGTAGTGTGCATTGCCTCCCATGGTGGAATAGCTTGGACAGAGTGAAGCCCTGATGTACTGTGCACTGCTTCCCATGGTGGAATAGCTTGGACAGAGTGAAGCCCTGATGTAGTGTGCACTGCCTCCCATGGTGGAATAGCTTGGACAGAGTGAAGCCCTGATGTACTGTCCACTGCCTCCCATGGTGGAATAGCTTGGCCAAAGTGTAGAGTGCCGAATGGCCATTTGATGCTCATGACTGTCCCAATGCTGCTGGCTGAGGGCTGGCCAAAAGGACTTTCAGGTCCCTTTGCCCATCATGTCAGGTGTACATGCAAGAATGAGGAGGAGACTGGAAAGGCTACTCACCCTCACAATCCTGGTCAGATCGTTGTATTTCTTACGGCATTGTTTGTGGGTCCTGGGGGCCTCGCCGGTGAACGTCACCCTCTGGGCGATCTGCTTCCAGGCTTTGGTGTAGTCGTGGTGGGTTGGATTCCTCCCACTCTCTGGAAACAAGATCTTGCGCCTCACCTCCAGAGCTGTGACCATTATGTCCAGATCACCCTCTGAGAAGCGCAGGGCACGCTGACGGGCCTTCTCTGGCGTTGCCATGACTCCCTGGGGCTGAGCAGTAGTGTTGAGGCCTCTTTGCAAGGCTGCAGTGTGCAGGGCGTGGCAGCAGACCAATTCGTCCCTTCCCCCTTTAAGAGCTGGTCGGCACCACGGGGTCTGCTGTCAGTGCAAAAATGACCGCACCCGTGCTGCGCCCCGCCTGGGCGCTATCCCTCTGGACCGCCGGCTTAGCGCCTAAAGAGAGTAGTGGAACGCCTCTTTTAGCGCTCCACCAACCTCTTAGGGCGAAGCCACTGAATTCCCGGCAACGGGGCGCTACTTTGGGGCGGGCGCTAACTTCGGGCGGGCGCTAAAGTTAGCGCCCCAAAACTGCCTATACTGAAAATCTAGCCCTATGTCTTTTGCACATGGGTTGGTCTTACCATCATCAGTTCTAGAGTCTGGGCTGATTATCTGCACCGAGTTCTCACTCTTTATGGCTTTTAGCGAATGCCAGTCCATATTTATGTTTCTAAACCACTCCCGGCCTAGTAGTGGTGGACCTCCCTCCGGTAGCACATATAAGTCCATTATTTGACTTCCTTCGCCCGTGTTGGCCACTGCAACCTTTATTGTCCCGATGGGGTACACTCTCTGCCCCGTGTAGGTTGTCAATATAATCTCCGTATCCTGTAGGGGAATATGTTGGAATAACCTTCTGTAATCTTTCTTATTCATGACCGACAATGCCGATCCAGTGTCCAATTCCATTTTTACTTGGACTCCTTCTATCTGAAGAGTAACCCAAATTGTCTGGAGGTCTGCACCCTTACCAACGTTGAGTACCCTTAAGCTAGCCAGTTCAATACTGCTTAAGCCAGCCAGTTCATTACTGCTAGCGTCTGAATCGGACTCCTGTTCGGCCACCTTGTGTACCTTTGCGTATTTCCCTTGCAGTGGCTTCTTGTTGCTGGTCTTCTTCCCTGACCTGCATACTCTAGCTATGTGTCCAAGCCTACCACAAGTTCTACATTCTTGGTTTTTAAACCAACACTGGTTCTGATCATGCGTTGTCTTTCCACAATGATAACATTTAACAGAACTCACACCCAATTTGTGTGCACTGAGCTCCGGTGACCGTAGCTGCATTACTGCCGTGCCTCTCGCTGCGGCTTCGTGTGCTGCTGCCATAGTGACCGCCTTCTCAAGCGTCAGCTCATTCTCCTCGAGCAGTCGCTTTTGTGTATCCTGTTTAAATAAACCACACACAAATTTGTCTCGTAGTGCATCTGTCAGTCCCGTTCCAAACTGGCAATATTTCGCTAATTTACGCAATTCCAGCAAATACTCAGCATTGCTTTCATGCTGTAGCTGCCTTCTGTCATAAAATTTAAATCGTTCCGCTAGCATCAGCGGCGTGGGGTTTAGATGATCTTTCAGGACAGTAACAATCTCATCGAACGTCTTATCCGCCGGTTCATCTGGTGATAACAGGTGTTTCAATTGCCCGTATGTCTTCGCACCCATTAAATTTAATAATGTTAGAGCTTTATCTTGGTCACGAATTTTATTGGCCTTACAATAATTTTTTACTCTTTCAACATATATGGCCCAATCTTCGAGGTCACTATCAAAGGTGCTAATATTCCCGTGTTTAGGCATTGTAGATTTGCAATTTCTCAGATTTTATTTTCTTTACTTGTTATCAAAGATGGTGGCTTCCCGCTCTTGCCGTTGTCCTCCGCCCACAAAGTGGCGGTTTTCCCGCGCTTGGCGGTCTTCACCCGTCCCCCGACGCTGTCTGTAAGCCCGAGTGCGGCCCTTATCTTTTATGCGATCGCTGATCACGAAGCGGCTCCCAACCGAAGCGGCTCTCGGCCCTTATCTGGAGTGCGATCGCTGGCTTGAAACGCCTCCCGCTCGAAGCGGCTCTCGCGCCCTTATCGCAGATGCGATCGATTTGAAAGCGGCCCGGCCCTTACCTGCCGATCGCTATCACCCTGTACCTCTGTCTTCCCCAGCCCTGTCTTCTACTCCGGTTCACAAGCTGATGGAGGCTTCAGGGTCCTAATGCCTGTCGCTTCCAGTGGAGTGGTGAGTGGTGAGGTTTGAAACCTCTCTTCAACCGCCGTGGAATAACTGCCGCAGGGTAAGAACCTGACTCGTCGCCAGTGTTAAGTCTGTGAATTATTTAGTTAATTAAGACACAGACTAATGAGTAACAATAAAAACAGGTCTTTACTGGTTGGAGGTAGGGACTATACTGAATACAAGATTACTGCACAGTGCTTATATACCGGTGTGTTCACCCCCGGTATTACGTCTACAGCAGCCTGAGAAAGTAGTACATCTCTTAAGGTGGAACAGGCTTAAGCTCTCTTAAGGTGGAACAGGTTACATACACAACACCCATCAGCCTTCTTCTGTAGCCTGCCCCATCGAAGTGCTCATCTGAAATCTCTGCAGCAGAATTTGTGTGCAACCTCACCGTCTGGGGAGCTGGCACCTGCGCTAACCTTGCCCCCTGCCATGGCTGCAGACCACTCGTGCCCAGTGTCTCACCATGTGCAGATCCCTCCATCTAAACTATCCTCTAAAGTACGCAGAGTGTCAGTATCTGAGCTGGTGGCTGCAAGTGTGAAATCGAGTGATGGTGCTGTGTCTTCATCATCACTGCCTCCTTCCTCTTCCACCTGTTGCTGTTCCACCACTGCCTGGCCAAGTTGCAGTTCTTGGGTATCTGAAAAGAGAAAGGCACAATGGTAGAGTTGAAGTATGGCAGGGGGCGGGGTAATTAAGAGGTGCATGCTTACACCATCTGCAGCATTTAAATCAGAAGGCATTGTGGGATGAGGGGGAAGTGGGATGTGAGAAGGAGGATTAGATATGAGGATACCATCAGCTTTGATGGATTCAGCCCCACCGCTGGCCATGGGCTCAGCGAAGGCCGCTCCAATGATAGCGACCACCGTCTCCTCCATCGGGGTCAGGTGATGCAGGCACGCCTGTCTCCTGCCGATTAGATCCTGCTGCCTGCAGTTATGCGCCAACTTGTCCTGCAAGAGAGAGGGAAGTGTTTTAGGGAGTGCGGTGCAATGTGTTTGGGTGAAATGGCTGTCAGTTGTTGAATAGCTGACAGTGTGTGCAAGCTGTGAGATGTGGGTGTGAGGCTTGCAGCAGTGGTAAGTGTGTGAGGGTGAGGTGAAGCTATGAATGTAAGGTAGGAGTACTGTTTGATAGAGATTGTTAGCAGGTGCGCGATGGGGTGTGGTGTCTTGAGCAGTGTGTGAGGCTAGTGGTGCAGTTGATGGGATATGGCATTTGCAGATGAATTCACTGACCTTGACCACTTATGTGAGATCATTATACTTTTTGCGGCACTGCATCCAAATCCTTGGGGCTTGACGTCTGGCATTGACCGCCACGGCTACCTGCTCCCACTGCCTTCGCAGAGTTTGTCTGCAGGGCCTCCTGGCCCCCTGTGGAAAGAGGACCTCTTGCCTCCTGTCCACCTCCTCCACCAAGGCCTCCAGTGCAGTGGCTAAGAACCTTGGAGCATGCTCTCTCCCCTGTTGCATCATTAGTCACTGTTCTTGCAGGTCAGACTCTCTTCCCCAGCCACTTTCAGCAACTGCTGCAGCCAGAATGCACTTCCCCTTTAAGAGGTGCAGGCTAGCTTTAAGTGGTGCTAGCCTCACTCAAACCCCCTGCTGAGGCGTTCAGCCACTCAGCCGCGCATTTACCACTGCCTCAACGCTGCAATCATTTAAATTACCAGGCAGCACAAAGTTTGCATGCTGCCTGCATTGGAAACAACAGGTGTAGATTAATCACGCATCCCCACCCCCGTGCCCGTTTTCGGGGGCTATCGAATTTAGTCCCCATGAACTCTTATCACTGACTCCCTAATCCACAGGAATTGGTCTTTACCTATTTATCCAATGAAAATCCTTCATCATTTTTAAAAGTATTAAACCTCCGGTGAAAATACTGCCAGTGTCCAAAGAATCTTCTGATCTTCATCACCATCTTGATGGTTTTAATGTCCATTTTATAACATGGTCCCCAAAACTACACACAACGCTCTTAACTGGGCCTAACCATTACCGTGTACAAATTTATCACTGACGAGTGCACATTTACAAATATAAATAAAAATATTAAAATAAAAAAATTGCTACCTTCCAAGTTAAAACTGCCACTTCTGAACTCTCATCCCAAATCCTGTTGTAGAAATTGAACTTTTTTCACACACTATTTTTACAGCCTCCCTGAATGACATTGCCAATTAGATGTGATTAATTTTATGTAGCTGACTTGTGCCCTCTAGAAACTGATTTGATACATCCCCAAACTCAGTTCCCAAAGCACCCTCACAGCTCTGAGAGAGAGGAAAGTGTCATCCCATCAGTCTGAGCTAGACTAAAACGCAGATCCCAGAGGTGAAAGACAGTTTGCTGAACCACTACTTAGTCTCTTCATAATTAATACTTTGGGCAAAATCATAATTAATACTTTGAGGAATACAATGTTGGAAGTAGTCACATTTTACCCCCAGAGAACTAAAACTTCTAACCCCGTTCAGTGCTGTCACTGTTTTCATTAGAACACTTAGAGTCCTGACCTGACTGATGTGACATTGAGTTTTGAAATCTCCTTTTATTTAGTACTTCACTAACTTAAAGCAGCCAGCAGATTTATCTTTATTAAAAACTGTAACTGTTTCACGCTGACTACAGAAAATCCCACACCAACAAAGGGGAAAGTTTGAACTTCTATCGGCAGGCGGAGAACGAGTGATAACGAATTGGCCACGTGTTTTACACCTCGCCCAATTATTGCTTATTGCTCGTTATCACCCACGATAAAAGTTTAAATTACCCCCAGGAACGTTATCGATGGTGCTCGCCGATTAACACAGTAAGATAAAAGTAACTGTAGGACTAGGCTGTGAGAATGGTCAAGGGTTCCAGGTGTTTCTATAATTACAAGCAGAAGGCAGCAGCATGGCGGTGACCTGGTTTGGTGCATTAATGTATGGAGTGTCTAGACGTGGGTTATGTTTAGGAGTTCTGTGAGTTCCCTATTTCGGGCTGGTGTCCAGGAGTTGAGGTGCTTCTCCATGGGTGGAGAATTTGCAAGTAAATCACTTGGGTCACTATGATGCACCTTTTGCCCATGGTTTGGGCTAAAGAATGCTGCGTGAAGTGCAAAGGAACATGTAGGAATGGACAAGATTAAAAACATAAACTATAAGTACATTTTAATAATAATATAGAAGATAGGATCAGGAGTAGGCCATTCAGCCCCTCGAGCCTGTTCTGCCTTTTAATGAGATCGTGGCTGATCATCCAAGTTCAGTACCCTGTCCCTGTTTTCTCCCCATATCCCTTGATCCCTTTAGCCTTAAGAAATATATCTAACTCCTTCTTGAATATATTTAATGAACTGGCCTCAACTGCCTTCTGTGGTAGAGAATTCCACAGGTTCACCACTCTCTGGGTGAAGAAATTCCTCCTCATCTCAATCCTAAATGGCTTACCCCTTATCCTTAGACTGTGACCCCTGGTTCTGAACTCCCCTGCCATCGGAAACATCCTTCCTGCATCTAGTCTGTCTAGTCCTGTTAGGATTTTCTAAGTTTCAATGAGATCCGCTCTCATTCTTCTAAACTCCAGCGAGTATAAGCCCAATCGACCCAATCTCTCCTCATACGTCATTCCTGCCATCCCAGGTATAAGTCTGGTGAATCTTCGCTGCACTCTCTCCATGGCAAGAACATCCTTCCTGAGATAAGGCGACCAAAACTGCACACAATACTCAAGGTGTGGTCTCACCAAGGCCCTGTAAAACTGCAGCAAGACATCCTTGCTCCTGTACTCGAATCCTCTTGCTATGAAGGCCAACATACCATTTGCCTTCTTAACTGCCTGCTGCACCTGCATGTTTACCTTCAGCGACTGGTGCACAAGGACACCCAGGTCTCGTTGCACTTCCCCTTTTCCCAATCTATTGCCGTTCAGATAATAATCTGTCTTCCTGTTTTTGCCACTGAAGTGGATAACCTCGCATTTATCCACATTATACTGCATTTTCCATGCATCTGCCCAATCACTCAACCTGTCCAGATCATACTGGAGTTTCTCTGCATCCTCCTCACAGCACACACGCCCACCCAGCTTTGTGTCGTCTGCAAACTTGGAGATATTACATCTAGTTCTCTCGTCTAGATCATTTATATACATTGTGAATAGCTGGGGTCCTAGCACCGATCCCTGCGGTACCCTGCCTGACACTTGGAAAAAGACCCGTTTATTCCAACTCTTTGCTTCCTGTTTGCCAACCAGTTCTCTATCCAAGACAGTACCTTATCCCCAATCCCGTGTGCTTTAACTTTGCATGCTAATCTCTTATGTGGGACCTTATCGAAAGCCTTCTTATACCTAAAATAAGTATGGCAAATGTTTGCTATGGACATTATGAGATGTAAATGAAAGGCTGCTAAATATATTTCAGTACTCAAAGGGTTCAGTGCACCCTAAGGGTATTGCCGCCCCCGCCCCCCCCCCCGCCAATTCCGTAAGGGTTTCCCCCAGTCTCTTGTCATTACAACATTATGGTGGGAAGACTGTGGAAATCCCTGTGGAATTTGTAAAAATCACTTTAAATCCAAGCACAGAATTCCAATGCGCCAAGACTTACTCCATTTAATCTTGCTGTGTATAACTCCTGATTCAAAGCTTAATACTTAAATATAAAATCCTGATCTCAGCATAAAGTAGTTCTCTGATGAAGCAACCCACCCAGAAGTCAACTTAGTTTTCCCAACCTGTTGTACATTTTCTGTGTTCATCTGAGAAAATATCCCTGGATTGTATGCTTCATAGAATCATACAGCACAGAAGGAGGCCATTCGGCCCATTGTCCCTGTGCCAGCTCTTTGAAAGAGCTATCCAATTAGTCCCACTCCCCCACTATTTCCCTATAGCCCTGCAAATTTTTCCTTTTGAAGTATATATCCAATTCCCTTTAGGAAGTTACTATTAAATCTGCTTCCACCACCCTTTCAAACAGTGCATTGTTAGAATATAATTCCCTTTATTAACTTTCAGTATTAAGCTTTGTTAGATTGCAGTTCAGTATTAAGTTTTGTTTGCCTATAGTTTTAGCCTCCTCTTTATAATTAATGAAAGGATGATGTTGAAACTAGGTTTCTTACAGTCATAACTGTTGTTACTTTCAAGGTACAGATAGTGAGTCATGAGCCGCAAGAACAGAAACCCATTGTGTTGGGGTTAGAGTCAAAGAGTATGGTCACGAAATGCTAATGGATGAGTACATGTCTCCATTATGATTGGATAGAATAAGGGAAGTACTGGGGAAAATACCTGAGTGGCTGTATTTTGCCACATTTCCACGTTGTAGGGTATAACATCTCTCCTGTGCTCACTGACCTACATTGGCTCCCAGTTCAGCAATGCCTCGATTTTAAAATTCTCATCCTTGTTTTCAAATCCCTCCACGGCCTCACCCCTCCTTATCTCTGTAATCTCCTCCAGTCCTATAATCCCCCTAGATCTCTGCACTTTGCCTATTCTGGCCTTTTGAACATTCCCAATTTTAAATGCTCCACCATTGGCAGTCGTGCCTTCAGCTGCCTAGGTCCTAAGCTCTGGAATTCCCTCCCTAAAACTCTCCACCTCTCTCTCCTCCTTTAAGATGCTACTTAAAACCTACCTCTTTGACCAAGCTTTTGGTCATCTGGTCTAACATCTCCTTATATGGCTCGGTGTCAAATTTTGCTTTTTTTGATAACGCTCCTGTGAAGCACCTTGGGGCATTTTATTACATTAAAGGTTCTATATGAACACAAGTTGTTGTTGTTATGTTAGCGTAGAGGCAATCACCAGGCTAAGACAGAAACAAGCAACGGGCCCTACCCTAATCGAACCAGGTAATATAATTTCTTGCTCCGTTTTGTTAATTACTGCTTAGATATTTACATGTATCGATCTTTGTTTTACTTCTCAAAATAAACTGTTATTATAACCAATTGGTGTCAGCTCTAACCTATTGAACAACAAAAGAGGCCTAATAGTAAGGTTTCTTACAGCATTCCAGATCATAACAACTCGCTGCATAAAAAAAACTTCTCCTCATTTCCCCTCTGGTTTTTTCGTTAATTATCTTAAATCTGTGTCCTTTGGTTATTGACCCTCCTGCCAGTGGAAACAATTGCTCCTTATTTACTCTATCCAAAGCCCCTAATAATTTTGAAAACCTCTATTAAATCTCGTCTTAACCTTCGCCGCTCTAAGGAGAACAACCCTAACTTCTCTAGTCACTACACATAATTAATGCTCAGTGCAGTTGATCCACCATTGAATGTCAGCAGAAGGCAGCAGCATGAGTTTTTGTCCAATCGTTTTTGTGTAAAATGTAATTATTAACTATATAGCGCCTTTCATGACCTGTACTGCCATTGAAGTGTAGTCACTGTCATGATGCAGCAGCCAATTCACACACAGCAAGGTCCCACAAACAGCAATGTGATAAAGACTAGACAATCTGTTTTTTAGTCCTGTTGGTTGAGGGATAAATATCGGGCACCGTGGAGAACTCCCCTGCTCTTCTTTGAATAGTGCCATGGGATCTTTTATATCCATCTGAGAGAGCAGTTGGGGCCTCGGTTTAACATCTCATCCAAAAGACAGCACCTCCAACAGTGCAGCACTCCCTCAGTACTGCAATGAAGTATCAGTCTAGATTTTATGCTCAAGTCTCTGGAGTGGGACTTCAACCTACAACCTTCTGATTCAAGAGCCAAGAATGCTACTACTCAGCCATGGTTAACACCGTTTATTGCTCTTGAGATTGAATGAGTAACTGAGCTGCAGTGCAGCGAGTTGTAAATTAGTCATTTTTTTATCCAGAGTTTTACAGGTAACTTGACCCAGCCATAATCCTGACCTGAGCTTAATGTTGCTTGGCCAATAGTTCGCAGTTTACAAGGATTCAGCTGTATATGATCATTCCAGTTGCAGGGTTAAGTATACAATGTCTATCAAGTCAGATATGAATTTTAAAAATATTAAAGGGCAGAATTACATTGTTAAATAAAGTAGTGGAAGGTAATATCCATAGGACACAGTCTTTCTTAGATCAAGGAAAGCTTTTCAGGCGTAAGCTGTGATGCTGCAGTCTGGCTAATGTCTCCTGATCTGTGTAATGTAAATGTTATTCAGTAAAAACTAAAGATATATTACATTACATTTGAACTGAAATATTTCAGCTCCGAGCCTGCCTTTCTTTTTGGAATGCTTATCACATTAAGTAGCTGTCCAAATACAGCTTCTGTCACACTGCACTCGGGGCCAATGCAATTTTGAAGAACCAATGGACGGAGCACATGCCACCCGCTGTCCACCAATTGATTCTCTGTGTTGAGCGGCCTAACCAGCAGCCGCCAAAGGGACTGTTGTAGGCTGCTTAAAAAAAATGTTCAAAACATTTAGGACAATTTTTGCACAGCTTAGGTGTATTCAAAATTGACCACTCCCGATGCACGACCCTCCACAGCCATTCCGTGGGATCATCGCCCCTCCTAACTTACCCGCATCGGCTCAGATCCTTAAAGGAGCCTCCGGATTTTCCTGCCTCTTCCGATCGGCGAGCTACTCCAAAATGCTACTGAGGATGGACCCCGAAAAGGGTTCAGGCCTCTGAGTGCTTCCATTGGGCAGCTGACTACTTCGCACCACCAAGGCAGTCACTAGAACATTGAGCTTCAGATGTCAGTGCTGGGGAATGGAACGCTTTAGTTTCTCCGTGTGTCTCATCCAGTTTCAATGTCAGCCAGGCCCGGATCAGATTTGGAATGGGTCAGATCCAAAGTAAACGTCCCTCTACTTTGTGCCAGCAACATGTCCTCATGCAGTTGTATTCAATGATACATATGGTCTCCATAATAAAATTGCTTGGCAGGTGTCAATTTGTGCTGAATTATGGGCAGCTTTTTGTGTATCAGGTTGAGACAGACAAACTCATTTCGCATAAGATCCAAGCAGCAAGCAGGGAGAAGTTAGAAATTCAGGAATTTATAGCTGAAGAATTTTTGCCAGAATTTTAAAAGTTTGCTGTTAGTAATTTAATTTGGGGTTTGAAAAGGCAAATGTTCTATTGATGCAGTTGTTCTGCCAGAGACTATGGGGGGAAGTTTCTGAGGGGTCAGCGGGCGCGATCGGTGACAGGTCAGGTGGTTTTTTTTGACAGCGGGTCAGGACACCACACGCCTTTACCAAGTGTCAGATCTGTCAGCGCTGAGCAGATCCGACATGCAGCAGCGGGGGAGGCAATTCAGGTCATTATGACCTTGTTAACAACTTTGAGCTCACCTTTAGAATTTACTGGCTCACCAAGGGGGTCCACACTGCTCGGAGATCACGTCTGTTAAGCTGGGTGGAAGTTGAATGGCCATGGAATCATCTCATTACTTGACAGCTTGAAATGTGCTATAAAAGCTCCCACCTCACAGCTGTTCACTTTTCAAGCTCAGAAGCTGTTGCTTATTGCACTTGGAAGACAGATTGAGCTTTATGCAGATTGCAAGTGTAACCCCTTCACGGTTCTCTAGATATATGTGAGATGTGGTCTCTGTTGTAGACAGTATTCTATAGTCCAGTAAGGAGATCACTACTACAATGGCTTAATTCTAATTATCTTACTTTATAGTTTGAACGTCAGACAGTATAAGAAGATTACGGGTCAATGACCTAAATTAGATATTTGCATACATTAGAATGAATCTAGACATAATGAACATACATTCTCCATTTATATGGATTCAAAGGAGAATCTGTCCCTGTGTCCAAATTCGAGTGCACTCTTTCGTTGGCGCGCTTAAGTTGGAGCTCATGGTATGTATAATGTCTGCAAGACTTAAGACTCCGAACCCCTTCATTGAATTCTCTTCACGATCACTGAATCCCACTTTGAGTTCTGGATGCAGAGCTACTAATACGAAGGGCGGCGGCCGAGTTTGGAAGCCCGGGATGGGATGCGGCAGCCATTTGCCTCCTGAGCCCTCTTTTCAGAGCTCCTGCCCTCTTTTCTTCCAGTCGCTCCTGTTTCCCGCTCGAAAAACCCGACTCCACCCCTTCCTCCTGGGGTTTCTGCCTGGAGACTGCGCAGCCTCACTGTCTGCAACAGTTGATACTGGTGCAGAATTATGGAAAGTCTGCTCTTAGTCACATTGTGTCCTTAAAAGTTCTTGCCGTACCTTCACATGGGCAACTTTAACCCAGGGATTTATAACAATGATAATACAGTGTCTAAGTTAAAGATTGATAACCATACTTAGCGTACATAACATTTCCAGTGGGTATTACACAAGTGTTTGGAGTAAACTCTCTATCCAGTGTCACCTCATTGGAACAACCTCTCTCACCAGTGACAGATCGCTTCTGTCATTTCAAGTTCACCTGCCATCTATTACATCAGCATGGGTACGGTTTATACTTTCTCACCTTGGTCCTCAGAATCTCACCATGGTCAGCCACAACACCAGCATCACCAGGCACATCAGCATCACCAACAACCACACCAACCTTCTCCGCAATCAACTGATGCTGCACAGGAGAGGGCATCAGCACCCGACCACATTTCTGCCCGGGATGCCAGGGATGGCCCTACCATGGCCACATTTACTTCACTTGGCGCTGCACACCCTGGCTGCCACATGATAAGCCAGGTTAGCACCACCCCACACCAACAACATAAAGCATCCCTACAATGCCCAAGCCATCCCTTTCACACTCCCCACCACTGTGTGGGGGGGGGGGTACCGTTATGTCTCACCATTCACTGCAACTCACTAAGCCACTTCCAAAGGTGCACACAGATCTGTCCAAGAATGCAAAGTGTTGAAAATAAAGATTTCAATGTTTGACAGCACATTAACAGAAACTTCACACGAACATTGGCTAAAACACACAAGTGTGTTGTTAGTTGGTATGATTGGACTAGGGTGAGGGTGAGTGTGAGGGGTGGCTAGTGAGATGGGGATGTGACAATATAGATAGAGAGGGATGGGTGGAGGTGCTTGGTAAGTTGGTGTTAGTAAGGATCTATAGGAGTAGGCTAGGGACGGCAGAGTGATGGGGATGTGATGAGTGGCACAGCAGGATGAGGTTGAGTGTGGCTTTGCAGTAACATTTTGTGATCTAGTGAGATCATTGAAAGCTTTGCGCCACTGCAGCCTGGTCCTCCTGACGACATCCCTACTTGTGCCCTCCTGTGCAATGTGCAACCAGGCTGTGTTGTTCTCCTGGGGAGGTCTCTTCCGCCCATTGGAAGGGATGAGAACCTCCCTGCGTGCTGTGACTGCCTCCATAAGCATATGGAGGACGTCATGGGAGAGCCTGGGTGCAGCCGTGCACCTCTGTGCAGTGATTGTCAGTGTTGGAGCACCTCAATGCTGTAGAACACTGACAGCACAAATGTCAAAGTAAATTTTTGCATGGTCCTTTTAAGGAAACTGGCTGATGACGTGTCATCAAATGACGTCATCAGACCCGCTTCCTTCAATTGGACTGGGAAACTCGCTGGGCGAGCCCAATCAGGGGAAAGTCATGTCGGAGGCTGGGATGGAGCCAGCCGCGAAGTCGTGACCCGCCACAGACCTCGCCCGCCACGGACCCGCCGAGGTAGGGTAAATCGCGGCCGATAGAAATGTACTGGCACAAGTGACAGGAAATATATCATATGATGTCTTTTTCTCATTTGCATGGCTTCATAATATAGTATGCCCACCCGATTTCCAGTGGACCATTTGACCCATTGTGACAGATTCTCACCCGATTTCCAGTGGACCATTTGACCCATTGTGACAGATTCTCACCCGATTTCCAGTGGACCATTTGACCCATTGTGACAGATTCTCACCCGATTTCCAGTGGACCATTTGACCCATTGTGACAGATTCTCACCCGATTTCCAGTGGACCATTTGACCCATTGTGACAGATTCTCACCCGATTTACAGTGGGCCATTTGACCCATTGTGACAGATTCTCACCCGATTTCCAGTGGACCATTTGACCCATTGTGACAGATTCTCACCCGATTTCCAGTGGACCATTTGACCCATTGTGACAGATTCTCACCCGATTTCCAGTGGACCATTTGACCCATTGTGACAGATTCTCACCCGATTTCCAGTGGACCATTTGACCCATTGTGACAGATTCTCACCCGATTTCCAGTGGGCCATTTGACCCATTGTGACAGATTCTCACCCGATTTCCAGTGGACCATTTGACCCATTGTGACAGATTCTCACCCGATTTCCAGTGGACCATTTGACCCATTGTGACAGATTCTCACCCGATTTCCAGTGGACCAATGGTCCTGACAGGTTTCCACTCCATTTCAAGGCCCTGCCCATTTTGCCACTTTAACCTGAGAGGAAATTTGTCCCAATGACTTCCATTTCAAGTGCAAGAAAATAAACCTATTTTACTCAGGGTCACAAACAACTCTGCAGTCTAAAAGCGACAGTTAGTGATAACAGTGGATGAATTGACACATCTGTATGGCATGCCCCTATCCACTATTTTAGTGGAGACAGCAACCTGTTTTTAAAAAAAAAATTGGTTAAAGATTCCATTGTAGGAACGAAGGTTCCGATCAAAAAGCCTGAGTTCGACTCAGGCAATTAAAATAATGAACTTTAATGAAATGAAGCGAGTTTAAACTGGAAACTGCTGGAACACATCAATAACAGGTCGACTCTCCTTGAGGGCTCCACGAGGACTGATCCTCTGGTCAGAAGACTGACGTCATGACATCATCACGTTCTTCCCGCCATTGGGGCATCACGTGACTAACGGCATGACGTCATCACGTTGAAACCGCGCTGTAAAGGTAACTAGACATTGTACAGTCAAACAGTGTAATTAAAGGTACAGGCACAGACAGTAACTACATTGCTGTTAAAGGAATTATGTACAACCGCTCTGAGTCCTTTGGTGGCTCCACCACACCATGGTATTAAGAAGAGCAGGGGAGTTTTGCCTCCACAATCAACACCTATAAACAGATGATCTGGTCATTTATCTCATTACTATTTTGGGGATGTTGCTGTGCGCAAATCGGCTGCTGCGTTTCATAAATTACAACAGTGACTACACTTCAAAAGTAATGAATTACTGTAAATTGTTTTGGGACGTTGTCAGGTTGTGAGAAATGCAAGTCCTTTCTTCTTTCTTAATACGTACATTGAAGGATGTTTGCAATATCTGCAACTTCAGTTAGGAAAACTTCAGGGCCTCTCCCGCTCTGCTGCCGTAACTTTGGCAGGCGTTCAGCGAAAGTGCCATTTACATGTCTAAACGTGGTTTCTGCCAAACTTCTGAAGTATAGCAGCAGAGTGGAATAAAGCCCGAGGAAACTCTGTGTCCTGCCTACATTTTCACTGTAGCTCTTTGCTTTCACCTGTCATGAGGCATATATTTAGATCTGTTTTTGAGTTGCCACTTTTTTTGGAGGGGGGTGAGGAGGAACTGTGTCTGCTAATTTGAAATGGTCGGCTCGCTTTTGCTAGTTTTCTAGGTTGGTTTGCATGAGAAAGTCACATGCAGAACTGTTCAAACTAATGGGTGCTTCCTAATCCATGACAGAGTGATTGCCTCCTAAAAAAGATCTAGGATAGTAACTAAGAGGATCTGAGCCTTCCAGGAGCACTGTGTGCTTGTATTTCAGCAGAAACTCAGTCAGGCAGAAGTGCCTTCAGCAGCCAGTCTTTCATCAGTGACAGCTGGTATGGATGGTCGTAAAGTAAAAACCTTTCAGATTTTCAAAAGGGAGTTGGATAAGTATATGAAGGAAAGAAATTAGCAGGGCTACGGGGAAAGGGCGGGGGAGTTGGACTAGCTGAGGTGCTCTTGCAGAGAGCCGGCATGGGCTCGACCGGCCGAATGGCCTTCTTCCGTGCTGTAACCATTCTATGATTCTATGATTCTATAAGCCAGAAGATTGCTGAATGAATAGTCTTCAGAAAGGTATTCTTGAAGTTTGTGATTACCTTGAGCTTTCAGTGACCACCAGTAGGAGGAATTTAATCGGAGAAAGGCTGCTCACCTCTTATACAACAAATTAGCTGTCAGTTGTGCTGTGGTGAAGTGGGGAGATTGAGGATGAGCCATTTATGGAGCTCTCAGTATTGAAGGATAAAACCGAATAACTCCAAGCTTCTGTAAATGTAATCAGTGATGAGCAAGGAGAAAGATCCATAAAGTACACATTGAATGATAGCAAATTGATAGAACAGAAAAAAAGGAAGGGGTGAATGCACTGGAGAATCATTTGGTAACATTAGTATGCTGCTCGCCAACAATTCAGCTCTGGGCCTGACTGTCAGAGATTAACTTAAGCCAAGTGCCTCATCATCGTAGGATGTAGCAATTTTAATTTAAGCATATCACCAGGATGGATTGTGTAGTAGAGATGTTGGTGTTGGAGCTTCAAAAGTTGGAGCAGAAATTCAAATACACTCGATTGTCCTTGTCCTCCACTGAAAGCCTCCCATTGGGCCTTACCATTCTCCCTCCCAGCCTCCTTTAAAGGTCATGGGATACATAAAGAACTCTTAGCTGAGGTTACAGCCATTCAGTTCTCTACAGAACATTTACAAGAGCAGATTTTTGGGGGTGAAAGTGAGAGTTCCATATTTTAAATTTATCACCATGTGGCCTGTACAACACAGGTAGCTGCTCAATTACTGGAGGCTAATGAAAGGAAACAGCTGGAGGAGCAGAATAATTTTAATTATGATACCTTTATTAGAGTTACTAATTATATAGTGAAAAGAATTAACTTGCATTTATATATCAAGGATAATACCAGAACTGAGACGTATAACCATCAAGATAGACTGAACAGGCGGGGGCTCTTTTCTCTAGAAACAAGAAGACTGAGGGGTGACCTGATAGAGGTCTTTAAGATTATGAAAGGGTTTGATAGGGTAGACATAGAGGGGATGTTTCTACTTATGGGGAGACCAAAATTAGAGGCCATAAATATAAGATAGTCACTAATAAATATTCAGGGGAAACTTCTATACCCAGAGTGGTTAGAATGTGGAACATGCTACCACAAGGAGTAGTTGAGGCAATTAACACAGATGCATTTAAGAGAAAGCTAGATAAGCACATGAGGGAAAAGGGAATAGAAGGTTATGCTGATCCGGTTAGATGAAGAAGGGTGGGAGGATGCTTGTGTGAAGTATAAATGCTGGCATAGACTAGTTGGGCCGAATGGCCTGTTTTTATGCTGCAGACTCGATGTAACTCGATGTAACACCTTTCACGTCCTCAGGACATCTCAAAGCATTGTCTGAATGACTAATCTAGTGCCATCTTTTGTCTCCACTTGTCCTATCACCATCTCGTCTCGTTTTGAATACCTCTTAATGACTCTTCACTTCTATTTTGTTCTCTCCCAGCCTGGCCTCTTAATCTATTTCATTTCCTGTGCTTTTCCAGTCTTGACAAAAGGTTTGACCCGAAACGTTGACTCTATTTTCTCTCCACGGATGTTGCATGGCCTGCTGAGTTTTTCCAGCATTTTCTGTTGTTATTGTCTGAATGTGTTGGTTTGTATGGTTCTCTCTGTGAGCGCTGAGCCTGGAGCAGCCTGCCAACAACAACTTGCATCTATATAGCATCTTTAACATAATAAAGTGTCCCAAGGCGCTTCAAAACCCAAAGTATTATCAAACAAAATTTGGCATCAAGCTACAGTGGCGGCAGACCTGGGTGAAGCGGCGGCGGCGGAGCGACTACAAGAGGTGGCAAGGAGCAGGTAGGCCCCACAGTGGCGACGGACCTGGGTGAAGCAGCGGCAGCGGAGCGACTACAAGAGGTGGCGAGGAGCAGGTAGGCCCCACAGCGGCGGCGGACCTGGGTGAAGTGGCGGCGGCGGAGCGACTACAAGAGGCGGCAAGGAGCAGGTAGGCCTCACAGCGGCGGCGGACCTGGGTGAAGCGGCAGCGGCGGAGCGACTACAAGAGGCAGTGAGGAGCAGGTAGGCCCCACAGCGGCGGCGGACCTGGGTGAAGCGGCAGCGGCAGAGCGACTACAAGAGGCGGCGAGGAGCAGGTAGGCCCCACAGCAGCGGCGGACCTCGGTGAAGCGGCAGCGGCGGAGCGACTACAAGAGGCGGCGAGCAGCAGGTAGGCCCCACAGCGGCGGCGGACCTGGGTGAAGTGGCGGCGGCGGAGCGGCTACAAGAGGCGGCGAGGAGCAGGTAGGTCTCACAGCGGCGGCGGACTTGGGTGAAGCGGCAGTGGCAGAGCGACTACAAGAGGCGGCGAGGAGCAGGTAGGCCCCACAGCGGCGCGGACCTCGGTGAAGCGGCAGCGGCGGAGCGACTACGAGAGGCGGCGAGCAGCAGGTAGAGCCCACAGCAGCGGCGGACCTGGGTGAAGCGGCGGTGGCGGAGCGACTACAAGAGGTGGCGAGGAGCAGGTAGGCTTACCAATCTCAGAGCGGGAGAGAGAGAGAAGTAAAAAGTAATTGAAGTGTGACGTCACCAGAAAGCAGATAAGTGATTGGTTAGTGAGTATTTCTCTCTTTCTCCTTTTTTCCAAACTTAAATTCTGTGGTTTATAGTTTCTAAGCTATCTGTGGTGAAGCGGGGACTGTTGGTAAACAAGGGCCCTTGAGTATATCATTTAATTATAGTGTAATTGGTGGTATTGATTTGATTTAATTTAATTTAGATTAATTAAAGGGTAAGTCATGGCAGGAGAGCTCGGCCCCGTGGTATGCTCCTCCTGCGCTAGGTGGGAAATCAGGGACACTTCCTGTGTCCTTGACGACCATGTGTGCAGGAAGTGTATCCAGCTGCAGCTACTGGCAGAATGCATTGCGGTGCTGGAGCTGCGAATGGATACATACTGGAGCATTTGCGATGCTGAGGACGTCATGGATATCACGGTTAATCAGTTGGTCACACCGCAGGTAAAGGCTGCACAGGCAGAAAGGGAATGGGTGACCACCAGGCAGAGTAGTAGGTGCAGGCAGGTAGTGCAGGAGTCCCCTGTGGTCATCCCCCTCTCAAACAGATATACCACTTTGGATACTGTTGAGGGGGATGGCTTATCAGGGGAAGGCAGCAGCAGCCAACTTCCTGGCAACAGGGGTGGTTCTGCTGCACAGGACGGGAGGAAAAAGAGGGGTAGAGCTATAGTAATAGGGATTCCATTGTAAGGGGAATAGATAGGCGCTTCTGCGGCCGCAAACGAGACTCCAGGATGATGTGTTGCCTCCCTGGTGCAAGGGTCAAGGATGTCTCAGAGCAGCTGCAGAACATTTTGGAAGGGGAGGGTGAACAACCAGTTGTCGTGGTGCATATAGGTACCAATGATATAGGTAAAAAATGGGATGAGGTCCTAAAAGCTGAATATAGGGAGTTAGGAGGTAAATTAAAAAATAGGACCTCAAAGGTAGTAATCTCAGGATTGCTACCAGTACCACATGCTAGTCAGGGTAGAAATACAAGGATTTTTCAGATGAATACGTGGCTAGAATGGTGCAAGGGGGAGAGATTCAAATTCCTGGGACATTGGAACCGGTTCTGGGGGAGGTGGGACCAGTGCAAACCAGACGGTTTGCATCTGGGCAGGGCCGGGACCGATGTCCTCGGGGGAGTGTTTGCTAGTGCTCTGGGGGAGGGTTTAAATTAAAATGGCAGGGGGTTGGGAACCCTGAGCAGGGAGACAGGGGAAAGGGAAACAAGGATAAAAGCAAAAGATAGGAAGGAGAAAAACAAAAGTGGCAGTCAGAGAAATCAAGGGTTTAAATGGCCACAGTAAATAATAATTCTAAAAGGCCTAAGAGCATTAAAAAAACAAGCCTGAAGGCTTTGGTCTAGAAATTCGGTGGGCTGTGCCACCAGTTAGCGCCCAAAGAGGGCACTTAGTGGGTTTAGCGCCACTGGCCATGCCTACCGCAAAATTTAGCGGGGCGCTAATGGCGGCGCTAGCCGTTAGTGCTGCACCGCCACTGATGATGTCATCGGTGTGCGCAGCGCCCCGCTACCGCCCCGATCGCAAAATTTGGTAGCGCCCCCTGCTGTAACGCCTGTCGCAAATGGGGGGCCTACCTGCGGCGGTACAGGCGCTGAGGTGCGGGGCGGCCATTTTTTTTTGCTGGCCGCCTGCCAGCACCTCTTCATGCAGCCATCCCCAGCCTCCTGAGCCCCCACCCATGTAGTGCCGGCTGTCTCCCAAGAGCCCGGCACTTCTCCTCGGTGCCGGGCTCTTTTGCCGGCACTCGCGTTTTAGATCACGCTGCAGCAGGCCCCTCCCCTTTAAGAAGGGGAGGAAGGCCTGCAGTACCGCAGCGCGCTGTGCCGCAGCGTGTGGCACTGCGGCACGTTGCGCTGCGAACTTCAGTTGCAGCGCCCCAAGAGGGATGCAGGGCGCCTCGAGTAGCGCCGCGCTTCCATTTGGGGTGCTCAAACTGAATTTCTGGCAGGCGCTCGTGACTCCTTCCGGGGCGGTACTTCTGGCGCCCTGGCGAGACTGGTGCACCGAATTTCTAGGCCCTTGTGTCTTAATGCAAGGAGCATTCGTAATAAGGTGGATGAATTAGCTGCGCAAATAGAGGTAAACGAATATGATATGATTAGGATCACGGAAACATGACTCCAGGGTGGCCAAGGCTAGGAACTCAACATCCACGGGTATTCAATATTCAGGAAAGATAGGCAAAAAGGAAAAGGAGGTGGGGTAGCATTGCTGGTTAAAGAGGGGATTAACACAATTGTAAGGAAGGATATTAGCTCTGATGATGTGGAATCTGTATGGGTAGAACTGAGAAATACCAAGGGGCAGAAAATGTTAGTGGGAGTTGTATATAGACCTCCAAACAATAATGTGGAGGTTGGGGATGGCATTAAAAGGGAAATTAGAGAAGTGTGCAATAAGGGCACAGTAGCTATCATGGGTGACTTTAATCAACATATGGATTGGGCTAACCAAATTAGTAACAATACTGTGGAGGAGGAATTCCTGGAGTGTATACGGGATGGTTTCCTGGACCAATATGTCGAGGAACCAACTAGAGATCAGGCCATCTGTAATGAGAAAGGATTAATTAGCAATCTTGTTTTGCGAGGGCCCTTGGGTCGAAGCGATCATAATATGATAGAATTCTTCATTAAGATGGAGAGTGAAGTAGTTGACTCAGAGACTAGGGTCCTGAATTTAAATAAAGGAAACTACGATGGTATGAGGTGCGAGTTGGGTAGGATTAATTGGGGAATGTCACTCAAAGGGTTGACGGTGGTTAGGCAATGGCAAACATTCAAAGATCGCATGGATGAACTACAGAATTTGTTCATCCCAGTTTGGCATAAAAATTTAAAAAAAAGGTGACTCAACCGTGGCTAACAAGGGAAATTAGGGATGGCATAAGATCCAAGGCGAGGACATATAAATTGGCCAGAAAAAGCAGTAAACCTGAGGATTGGGAGCAGTTTAGGATTCAACAACGGAATTAATTAAGAAGGGGAAAATACAGTATGAGAGTAAGCTTTCAGGGAACATAAAAACTGACTGTAAAAGCTTTTATAGATATGTGAAGAGAAAAAGATTGGTGAAGTCAAGCGTAGGTCCCTTGCAGTCAGAATCAGGGGAATTTATAATGGGGAACAAAGAAATGGAGACCAATACATACTTTGGTTCTGTCTTCACAAAGGAGGACACAAATAACCTCCCAGAGATGTCGGGAACATAGGGCCTAATGAGAGGGAGGATCTGAAAGAAATCAGTATTGGTAGGGAAATGGTGTTAGGGAAATTGACGGGATTGAAGGCCGATAAATCCCCAGGGCCTGATAATCTACATCCTAGGGTACTTAAGGAAGTGGCCCTAGAAATAGTAGATGCATTGCTGGTCATTTTCCAAAATTTGACAGACTCTGGAACAGTACCCATGGATTGGAGGGTAGCTAATTTTACCCCACTATTCAAAAAAGGTGGTAGAGAGAAAACGGGGAATTATAGACTGGTAAGCCTGACATCGGTAGTGGGGAAAATGCTAGACTCCATTATAAAAGATGTAATAGCAGAGCACTTGGAAAACAGTGACAGGATCTGACAAAGTTAACATGGATTTACAAAAGGTAAATCGTGCTTGACTAATCTACTGGAAATTTTTGAGGATGTAACTGGTAAAATAGATAAGGGAGAACCAGTGGTTGTGGTGTATTTGGACTTTCAGAAGGCTTTCAATAAGGTCCCGCATAAGAGATTAGTGTGTAAAGTTAAGGCACATGGGATTGGGGGCAAGGTATTGACTTGGATAGAGGACTGGTTGGCAGACAGAAAGCAAAGAGTTGGAATAAACAGGTCTTTTTCTGAGTGGCAGGCAGTGACTAGTGGGGTACCGCAGGGATTGGTCCTAGGACCCCAGCTATTCACAATATATATTAATGATTTAGACGAGGGAACTAGATGTAATATCTCCAAGTTTGCAGACGACACAAAGCTGGGTGGGCGTGTGTGCTGTGAGGAGGATGCCGAGAAACTCCAGTATGATTTGGACAGGTTGGGTGATTGGGCGGAAGCATGGCAAATGCAATATAACGTGGATAAATGCGAGGTTATCCACTTTGGTGACAAAAACAGGAAGGCAAATTATTATCTGAATGGTAATAGATTGGGAGAAGGGGATGTGCAACGAGACCTGGGTGTCCTTGTGCACCAGTCGCTGAAGGTAAGCATGCAGGTGCAGCAGGCGGTTAAGAAGGCAAATGGTATGTTGGCCTTCGTAGCGAGAGGGTTCGAGTACAGGAACAAGGATGTCTTGCTGCAGTTGTACAGGGCCTTGGTGAGACCACATCTTGATTATTGTGTGCAGTTTTGGTCGCCGTATCTGAGGAAGGATGTTCTTGCCATGGAGGGAGTGCAGCGAAGATTCATCAGGCTGATACCTGGGATGGCAGGAATGATGTATGAGGAGAGATTGGGTCGATTGGGCTTATACTCGCCGGAGTTTAGAAGAATGAGAGGGGATCTCATTGAAACTTATAAAATTCTAACAGGACTAGACAGACTAGATGCAGGAAGGATGTTCCCGATGGCCGGGGAGTCCAGAACCAAGGGTCACAGTCTAAGGATAAGGGGTAAGCCATTTAGGACAGAGATGAGGAGGAATTTCTTCATCCAGAGAATGGTGAACCTGTGGAATTCTCAACCACAGAAGGCAGTAGAGGCCAATTCATTAAATATATTCAAGAAGGAGTTAGATATATTTCTTAAGGCTAAAGGGATCAAAGGATATGGAGAGAAGGCAGGGACAGGGTACTGAATTTGGATGATCAGCCATGATCTCATTGAATGGCGGAGCAGGCTCGAGGGGCCGAATGGCCTACTCCTGCTCCTATCTTCTATGTTTCTATATCTATGTTTCTATGATAGATATCCAAAAGCTTTGTCAAAGGGGTAGGTTTACAGGAGCGTTGTAAAGGAGGAGAGCGAGGTAGAGGTGGAAAGGTTTAGGGAGGGAATTCCAGAGCTTAGGGCCGAGGCAGCTAAAGGCACGGCCAGCAATGGTTGAGTGATTAAAATCAGGATGCAATTGAGGCCAGAATTGGAGGAGCGCAGAGATCTCGGAGGGTTGTAGGGCTGGAGGAGGTTACAGAGATAACCTCGCTAATTTGGAATAACACCTGGCACATCTCCACATGGAGTGGGTATTGCATTGTATGGAGCAGGAAAGCTACTAAAACGTCCAAACCCCCTTTCTACTTGTCCACTTTATCTGGCTCCCCTGCTAACCCTCCCACTGCAATGCCAAATCTGGAGATTTTAGGAGGGTGCCAACTCCTCACCATCCTCTCCAATGCCAATAAATATCGAAGTCATCCAGCCCCCTCCACCAAAGCTGTTTATATCCAGTAATGTGCCATAAATCTGGTGACCTCCTCCTCTGCTCTGCCGAAAAATCAACACCATTCTTGTCATTCTGTAGCATTAGCTAACTGTACGTAACTAAGTCTAGGTACCTCTCTGTAAGTGTCTAACTGCTGTATGACATAAGTGAAGCACGGTGGCATAGTGGTTAGCACTGTTGCCTCACAGCGCCAGGGACCCGGGTTTGAATCCGGCCTCGGGTGACTGTCTGTGTGGAGTTTGCACATTCTCCCCTGTTTGCGTGGGTTTCCTCCGGGTGCTCCGGTTTCCTCCCACAGTCCAAAGATGTGCGGGTTAGGTTGATTGGCTATGATAAATTGACCCTTAGTGTTAGGGGGATTAAATACGTGGGGTTACGGGGATAGGGTGGGATATGTGTCGGTGCAGGCTTGATGGGCCGAAATGGCCTCTATCTGCACTGTGAGGTTTCTGTGATTTCTGTGAGCCATGATTCATCCTGGTATGTAAATATGCGGACATTTTTAAATAAATTGAATTAAAGAGGCAATAAATCCAAGTTACTATGTGTTCATTAAAAGACGTGCCAAACAACTGTAATTACTGGAGCATCTCCCCAGACATAGTTCATGGTTGGGGATCATGGTCGAAATCTGTGAGAGGAGTTGTGTGAGAGTTTGAAGTGGATATTGGTGGAATGTTTTCTGATTGCTTCCTGGCAAATTTGTACCAATCAGAAAAGCATGCCTTTTTTGTGTAATGGACACATTTAATGATGAGTTAGCAACCCCAGGCCCTGGGTATAGAGCGTTGCTTGATGGGTGTACTGGTCAGAGAATTAGTGTTATAATAGGTTGGCTGGGGAGGGGGGGGGAGTGGGAGGGCGTTTGGGAATGGGATCGGGAGGCGCACTCCTGCTCTTCCTGGCTCCACATTCAGGTAAGTTAGGTACTTACCTTCTTCCTTGAACAGGGGCCCAACCAGTCCCCATCCACCACCACCCTCCTCCACCTGGCTGAACTTGTTCTCACATTGAACAAGTTCTCCTTTGACTCCACTCACTTCCTCCAAATTAAAGGTGTTGCTATGGGAACCAGCATGGGCCCTAGCTATGCCTGCCTTTTTGTGGGATATGTGGAACATTGTTTGTTCCATTCCTACTCAGGTCCCCTCCCTCACCTCTTTTTCCAATACATTGATGACTGTATTAGTGCCATTTCCTGCCCTCACCCTGAATAGAAAATGTCATTCATTTTGCTTCCAATTTCCACCCTTCCCTCACCTTCACATGGCCCATCTCTGACTCTTCCTTTCCCTTCCTCGACTTCTCTGTCTCAATTTCTGGGGATAGGCTATTGACCAACATTCACTATAAGCCCACTGACTCCCACAGCTACCTGGACTACACTTCCTCCCACCTTGCTTCCTGTAAGGACTCTATTCCATTCTCCCAGTTTTTCCGTCTGTTTTGACGATGCCACCTTCCATACAAGTGCTTCCGATATGTCTTCCTTTTCCTCATCCGAGGATTCCCCTCTACTATGATTGACATGGCCTTCGACCGTGTCCGTTCCATTTACCGCACTTCTGCTCTCACCCCTTCCCCTCCCTCCCAGAACCATGATAGGGTTCCCCTTGTCCTCACCTTTCACCCCACCAGCCTCCACATTCAACGGATCATCCTTCGCCATTTCCACCACCTCTAACGTGATCACACCACCAAACACATCTTCCCCATCCTCCCCCCCCCTTTCAGCATTCCGAAGGGACCGCTCCCTCCGCGATACCCTGGTCCACTCCTCTATCACCCCCAACACCCCATCCCCTTCGCCCGGCACCTTCCCGTGCAAGCACAGGAGATGCAACACATGCCCTTTTACCTCCTCCCTTCCCACTGTCCAGGGCCCCAAACACTCCTTCCAGGTAAAACAGCGATTTACTTGTACTTCTTACAATCTAGTATACTGTATTCGCTGCTCACGATGCGGTCTCCTCTACATTGGGGAGACCAAACGCAGATTGGGTGACCGCTTTGCGGAACACCTCCGTTCAGTCTGTAAGCATGACCCCAAGCTTCCGGTCACCTGTCACTTTAATTCTCCGCTCCATTCCCACTCTGATCTCTCTGTCCTCGGCCTCTTACACTGTTCCAACGAAGCTCAACGTAAGCTCGAGGAACAGCACCTCATCTTTTGATTAGGCACTTTACAGTCTTCTGGACTCAACATCGAGTTCAACAATTTCAGACTATAACCTTGGCCCTTATATTTTTTTCCCATTTTTTTTCTCACATGGTAGCTGTTGATGATTCTGCCATCGCCATTTACGCCTCATCTAGTCATCTTTTGTTTCTTAACTTGTCCCATTACCTTCTCTTTTTGCCTTGTACCATCATCCAGCCTATTACAATCACTCCCTTTGTTCTTTCCTCCCCTCCTCCCTGTCCCTGCCCCTGCACTTGCTTAAAAATCTATTACTTCTCTAACCTTTTCCAGTTCTGATGAAGGGTTCTCGACCCAAAACGTTAACTCTGTTTCTCTCTCCTAATTGCTGCCTGACCTGCTGAGTGTTTCCAGCATTTCCAGTTGTTATTGACCTCCTCAGTTGGTAGGCGTTCTGTACGGTTGGTTTCCCCGAGTGCAGCCTGTGATAGCCCCGACTGCCTCATGGAAAACCAATGTTGGAGTGGAGTCCTCAAGCAGGCGTTAGGCCCCTTATTTGCATATGCAAATGGGCTAACGCTTGCTTCAAGCATGGGCAAAGGACGCCTCTTGTTCATCCTTACTCAAGATGTCACGCGGCGCAATTCCAGCCGGAAGTGTTCATGCGCATCCTGACTGCCATTTGGGGCCTTAGTAGGCCATGTAGTGCCTGAAAAATGGGCACTACATGGCCCAATATCTAGGACCTAAAATATCAGAAAGTATTTGACAAGAGACTTGTGCCCCAAGTGAAGACTATAAGCTCCAATATGAAGCTGTAAAGTTGGATTAGAAACTGAGAGGTTTTATGAAAGGTGACAGCTCTGGCTAGGCAGCTGTGACCAGCAGAGTGCCACAGGGACCAGCACTTGCATGGCTGCTGCCTTTAGTGTTAAGCAAAGGCTGCAGCAAGGCTACTGTAATAGAAAAGTCAAAGTTGAAAGATGATACAAACTGTGTAGAAAAGCTTGGTTTTCCAAGGATATAGATATTGGGGCAGAAATTCCTCCCCAAACACGTGAGTACGGAAGGGGTACTCACGCGTCTGGCCGGAGGAAATGCCGGTTTTCAGCATGCACAGCGCATGCACTGAAAACCGGCATTTCCTCTCCTCCAACCCAAGAGTTGAAGAGGCTAGCGCATGCGCTGTAGGGGGCAGCGCGTGCGTCTTGGATTTCCTCTGTTTTGGGGGATTTGCGCATGTGTAAAGGCCTCTGGTCTTTACGCTTATAAAAAGCACATGTAAGCATTTATTTTTACAGGTAAGTGGTGTTTTAGTGTAATTTAGAATTATTTTTCCTACAGGTTTATTATTTTAAAGAATCTACAATAAGGTAAGCTTAGTTTTAGACCCTTTTTATTAAAAAATTATTTTTTTCAAAAAAAAAATTGTTTAAATTTTTTTTAAAAACTTATTTATACTTAATTTAATGATTGGGATGTTTTTTAAATTTTTATTTAAAGTTTAAATAGTGTTTTGGGCCCCTGTAGTTTTCATGAGTTTGACAGTTCTTACTCTCAAACTCATGAATGAACCTTCCCCTCCCCTGATTGGTTGTACAGTGCTCACCTGATCCCAGCCGGCACATCGCACTAACTACGCCGCTGGATCAGGTAAGCACTGCGCGCTGACATCTGAACCGGGCCTGTGACAGGAAATGCAAGCAGGCCCGGGCTTCAGATGTCAGCGCGCAGGGTGAGTGCAGATCGGGGGCTTGCACCCGCGGGAAGCCCCCGACCCGAACTTTTGGCCCATTATTCAAAGGTAAAGGGAAATTTAGGACTGATGTCAGGAAGTTCTTCGTCATACAGAGTGATCAACATTGGACTCCCAGATAGGGTTGTGAAAGTGAAAACTTTGGAATCAGTTGTGGAACCAGTAATGGGGTGAAGGGGTTGGTGGGGGCTTGGGTGGGATGGTGGGGGTGGTGGGATCTGTAGAGTGTTTCTGGATGAATGAACTAAAATGAGCAGAATGGCCTCCCTCATCCATAAGCATCTTAGAATCATAGAATAGTACATTACAGAAGGAGGCCATTCGGCCCATCGAGTCTGTGCTGGCTCTCTCAAAGAGCAATCCAGTTAGTCCCACTCCCCCGCTCTTTCCCCATATCCCTGCAATTTTTTCTCCTTCAAGTATTTATCCAATTCCCTTTTGAGGGCTACTATTGAATCTGTATCCACCGCCCTACCATTCCAAATCCTAGCCACTTGTTGCATAAAAAAGTTTTTCCTCCTGTTGCCTCTGGTTCTTTTAACAATCACCTTAAATCTGTGCCCTTTGGTTATCGACGCTTCAGCCATTGGAAACAGTTTCTCTTTATTTATCTAAACCCTTCATGATTCTAAACACCTCTATCAAATCTCCTTTCAACTTTCTCTGCTCTAAGGAGAACAACCCCAGCTTCTCTAGTCTATCCACCTAACTGTAAACCTTCATCCCTGGAGCCATTCTCGTAAATCGCTTCTGTACCCTCTCCAAAGCCTTCATATCCTTCCTAAAGTGTGATCTACAGTAACTTAGCAGATAGTTAAGCACCTTGGGACATTTTTCTACATTAACGGGCCTGAATTTCGATCGGAGGCTTCCTGTGGGTGGATGCCTCTGATTGGAAAAAATCTACGCACTTACCTGCTGGCTCCGTAGGTCCCGAGATTTCCGATCCTGGGCCTCTCCACTATGAAATGCGCAGAGGCCCAGGTATCCCAGGGGCGTATGTGGTTCGCAAGCGTCCCTGGGATCATGTGGGCCATGGGGAACCAATCAAAGCGAATCCCCCTTCACACTTTCGACAGGTCTCTATGCACTGATCTGTCAAAAGTATGAATGGTGATCACTTAAAAAACAGTAAAACATTAAATAATTTTTTTTTAAAACAGGCATTTAAATTAGTTAAAATTAAATTAAATTAAATATTTTAAACAAAAATTTAATTTTTTGAAAAAAATAATTCAAGATTTTTACAGGGCTAAAAATAAACTTACCTTTTTTTAAAGTATTTTAAAATTATAAATGAGTGAAAACATATGCTGGTAAAAGCAGGCCTTACCAGGCGTAAGATTCTTAAAGGCGTTCAGCGGGCGGAGATTGTGCAGAAAGCGGAACTCCCTGCCCGCGGAGGCACTTTTCATGGGCAGGCGGAGAGGATCTGTCAAGAGGATTCTTGATGGATCGCAAGTGCCGGGTTTTAGTGCATGCCTGAAACCGGCACTTGCGCAGCTTCTACAGGCGCATACACACCTCGTACGCACCCGTGGGGGTTGCAAAATCTGGCATAATGTGTGCTATATAAATGCAAGTAGTTGTTGTTACAGTAGTCAGTTCAGGGACAAATATCATTTAAATAAAAGTAGAAAACCTAGGGGGATGGCAAAAAGTAACAGCCCTGAATTTCCACGGAGGTTGTCCTGATCTGCTGTCATAGCTTTTGCGGGGGATCGGCGGATCCCAGAGAAAGGGCGTAAATGGCTGAAAATAGGCGGTTATGCCGAGGTTACGGTGGGAAATCGAGATAGCCTCCCTAGAAATTCAGGATCAACATGTTGATAAGGGATATCTGAATTTAGTTATTTATCCCCTTGCCATGCAGATCGATCATTTGAAGTCTCTGTTCACACCTGGCCCTGTTGTGATGATGGAGGTTTGAGTAGGGGGCAGTTCCATTTATCTGATCTGGGAGAGCTTAATCCAACGGGGTACTGCTCGGGCAGCACTCGCTTTCTCTCACTCAGCAGCCTTCAAGCCCAGTCCGAAGTGCCGGCTTCCACGTGAATGAGTGGTGCTGCTGCAGAGAGTGCCTGGGCTCCACTGTGACCTACATGGAGACAACGGCTCCAGGACAAGCAAACATTGCAACGGGATAAAAGTCAAATAACTAATGCAAAGCTGGGATAGATTCTCATACAGCGCTGCCAGCACAAGAGAACCGAAACAGGGAGCACATATCAAGAATTTGTTCTTGCACGGCCATAATTCTTCCAGACCAAATGCCTGAATTCCCGATATGCAGTCCTGCCGTGCAAAGGTCTGTGCCGGGAGCGCTAAAGTCAAAAATTTACCGTACTATCTCCTTACCAGCTAATAGGAAAGAAGAAATTAAAGACTTGCATTTCTATAGCGCCTTTCAATACCTTAGGACATCCCAAGGCACCTTATGACCAATTAAGTACTTTTGAAGTCACTATTGTAAATGTAAGAAACCTGGCAGCTAATTTGCGCACAGCAAGGTCCCACAAACAGTAATGAGATAGTGACCAGATCATCTGGTTTTAGGTAAAAACAGAAAATGCTGGAGATACTCAGCAGGTCAGGCAGCATCGTGAAGATGCTGCCTGACCTGCTGAGTATCTCCAGCATTTTCTGTTTTTATTTCAGATTTCCAGCATCTGCAGTATTTTCTTTTTGTTTCTGATTTTAGGTGTCGGTTGAGGGATAAAGAGTGGCTGAAGAGCTCCTCACAGAGTCACAATGCCGATTCCACCCACGAAGGGGCACAATGGACATGATCTTCACCGCGTGTCAATTACAAGAGAAATGTAGGGAACAGCACCAACCGCTGAACATGGCCTTCTTTGACCTCACAAAGGCCTTCAACACTGTCAACTGTGAGGGATTATGGAGTGTCCTCCTCAAATTCGGCTGCCCGCAAAAGTTTGTCACCATCCTCCACCTGCTTCACGACAACATGCAAGTCGTGATCCTGACCAACAGTTCCACCAGAGACCCAATTCATGTGCGGACCGGGGTCAAGCAAGGCTGTGTCATCGCACCAATGCTCTTCTCGATCTTCCTTGCTGCAACGCTCCATCTCGCCCTCAGTAAGCTCCCTGCTGGAGTGGAGCTAATTTACAGAATAAACGGGAAACTGTTCAACCTCCGTCATCTCCAGTCCAGATCCAAGGTCGTCCAATCCTCTGTTACATAGAAACTTAGAAACATAGAAGATAGGAGCAGGCGTAGGCCATTCGGCCCTTCGAGCCTGCTCTGCCATTCAATGAGATCATGGCTGATCATCCAAATTCAGTACCCGGTCCCTGCCTTCTCCCCATATCCCTTGATCCCTTTAGCCTTAAGAAATATATCCAAATCTTTCTTGAGTATACTTAATGAACTGGCCTCCACCGCCCTCTGTGGCAGAGAATTCCACAGGTTCACCACTCTCTGGGTGAAGGAATTCCTCCTCATTTCAGTCCTAAATGGCTTACCCCTTATCCTTAGACTATGACCCCTGGTTCTGGACTCCCTGGCCATCATAAACATCCTTCCTGCATCTAGTCTGTCCAGGCCTGACAGAATTTTATAGGTTTCGATGAGATCCCCTCTCAATCTTCTAAACTCCAGTGAGTATAAGCCCAATCGACACAATCTCTCCTCATACGTCATTCCTGCCATCCCAGGTATCAGCCTGGTGAATCTTCGCTGCACTCCTTCCATGGCAAGAACGTCCTTCCTCAGGTAAGGCGACCAAAACTGCACACAATACTCAAGGTGTGGTCTCACCAAGGCCCTGTACAACTGCAGCAAGACATCCTTGTTCTTGTACTCGAACCCTCTTGCTGCGAAGGCCAACATACCATTTGCCTTCTTATCCGCCTGCTGCACCTGCATGCTTGCCTTCAGCGACTGGTGTACAAGAACACCCAGGTCTCTTTGCACTTCCCCTTCTCCCAATCTATTGCCATTCAAATAATAATCTGCCTTCCTGTTTTTGCCACCAATGTGGATAACCTCACATTTATCCACATTATAGTGCATTTGCCATGTTTCTGCCCAATCACCCAACCTGTCCAAATCGTGCTGGAGTTTCACGACATCCTCCTCACAGCATACCCTCCCACCCAGCTTTGTGTCATCTGCAAATTTGGAGATATTACATCCAATTCCCTCGTCCAGATCATTAATATATATTGTGAACAGCTGGGGTCCTAGGACCGATTCTTGCGGTACCCCACTAGTCACTGCCTGCCACTCGGAAAATGACCCGTTTATTCCAACTCTTTGCTTTCTGTCTGCCAACCAGTTCTCTATCCAAGTCAATACCTTGCCCCCAATCCCATGTGCCTTAATTTTGCACGCTAATCTCTTATGCGGGACATTATCGAAAGCCTTCTGAAAGTCCAAATACACCACATCCACTGGTTCTCCCTTATCTATTTTACCAGTTACATCCTCAAAAAATCCCAGTGGATTAGTCAAGCATGATTTACCTTTTGTAAATCCATGTTGACTTTGTCCGATCCAGTCACTGCTTTCCAAGCGCTCTGCTATTACATCTTTTATAATGGACTCTAGCATTTTACCCACTACCAATGTCAAGCTTACCGGTCTATAATTCCCCGCCTTTTCTCTACCACCTTTTTTGAATAGTGGGATAACATTCGCTACCCGCCAATCCATGGGTACCGTTCCAGAGTCTATCGAGTTCTGGAAGATGACCAGCAATCCATCTACTATTTCTAGGGCCACTTCCTTAAGTACCCTGGGATGTAGATTATCAGGCCCTGGGGATTTATCGGCCTTCAGTCCCATCAATTTTCCTAACACCATTTCCCTACAAATACTGATTTCTTTCAGTTCCACCCTTTCATCAGACCCTATGTTCCCCGGCATCTCTGGGAGGTTATTTGTGTCCTCCTTTGTGAAGACAGAACCAAAATATGTATTTAGTTGGTCTGCCATTTCTTTGTTCCCCATTATAAATTCCCCCGATTCTGACTGCAAGGGACCTACGCTTGACTTCACCAATCTTTTTCTCTTCACATATCTATAAAAGCTTTTACAGTCAGTTTTTATGTTCCCTGCAAGCTTACTCTCATATTCTATTTTCCCTTTCTTAATTAATCCCTTTGTCCACCTTTGTTGAATCCTAAACTGCTCCCAATCCTCAGAATTATTGCTTTTTCTGGCCAATTTATATGCCCTCTCCTTGGACCTTATGCTATCCCTAATTTCCCTTGTTAGCCACGGTTGGGTCACCTTTTTTGTTTTATTTTTATGCCAAACTGGGATGAGCAAATTCTGTAGTTCATCCCTTCGGTCTTTGAATGTTTGCCATTGCCTATCCACCGTCAACCCTTTGAGTGCCATTCCCAGACCATCGTAGTTTCCTTTATTTAAATTGAGGACCCTAGTCTCCGAGTCAACAACTTCATTCTCCATCTTAATGAAGAATTCGATCATATTATGATCGCTCCGACCCAAGGGGCCTCGTACAACAAGATTGCTAATTAATCCTTTCTCGTTACATAATACCCAGTCTAAGATGGCCTGATCTCTGGTTGGTTCCTCGACATATTGGTCCAGGAAACCATCCCGTAAACACTCCAGGAATTCCTCCTCCACAGTATTGTTACTCATTTGGTTGGCCCAATCTATATGTAGATTAAAGTCACCCATGATGACTGCTGTGCCCTTATTGCATGCTTCTTTAATTTCTCTTTTAATGCCATCCCCAACCTCCGCCTTACTGTTTGGAGGTCTATAAACCACTCCCACTAACGTTTTTGTCCCCTTAGTATTTCTCAATTCTACCCTTACAGATTCCACCTCATCAGAGTTAATATCCTTCATTACAATTGTGTTAATCCCTTCTTTAACCAGTAATGCTACCCCACCTCCCTTTCCTTTTTGCCTATCTTTCCTGAATATCAAATACCCCTGGATGTTGAGTTCCCAGTCCTGGCCTTCCTTGAGCCACGTTTCCGTAATCCCAACCAAATCGTATTTGTTTACTTCTATTTGCGCAGCCAATTCATCCACCTTATTACAAATGCTCCTCGCATTAAGACACAAAGCCTTCAGGCTTGTTTTTTTAATGCTCTTAGACCTATTAGAATTATTATTTACTGTGGCCATGTTTGATTTAAATCGTTGATTTCTCTGACTGCCACTTTTGTTTTTCTCCTTCCTATCTTTTGCTTTTATCCATGTTTCCCTTTCCTCTGTCTCCCTGCTCAGGTTCCCAACCCCCTGCCATTTTAGTTTAAACCCTCCCCCACAGCACTAGCAAACACTCCCCCTAGGACATTGGTTCCAGCCCTGCCCAGTTGCAAACCGTCCGGTTTGAACTGGTCCCACCTCCCCAGAACCGGTTCCAATGTCCCAGGAACTGTCGAATTACAGTATGCAGACATAGGAACATAAGAAATAGGAGCAGGAGTAGGCCATTCGGCCCTTCGAGCCTGCTCCGCCATTCAATGAGATCATGGCTGATCTTCTGCCTCAGCTCCATTCACCAGCCTTATCACCATATCCCTTGATGCCCTTACTAGTCAGAAATCTATCGACTTCTGTTTTGAATATACCGAATGACTGAGCCTTCACAGCCCTCTGGTGTAGAGAATTCCAAAGATTCACCACCCTCTGTGTGAAGAAATTTCTTCTCATCCCAGTCCTGAATGGCCTACCCTTTATCTTGAGGCTGTGGCCCCTGGTTCTAGACTTCCCAGCCAAGGGAAACATTCTCCCAGCATCCATCCTATCAAGCCCTATAATAATTTTGTATGCTTCAATGAGATCCCCTCTCATTCTTCTGAATTCAAGAGAATACAGGCCTAGTTTACTCAATTTCTTCTCATACGACAGTCCCGCCATCCCAGGAATCAATCTCATGAACCTTCATTGCACTCCCTCTATGGAAAGTATATCTTTCCTTAGGTAAGGAGACCAAAATTGTACACAGTACTCCAGGTATGGTCTCACCAAGGCCCTATATAATTGCAGTAAGACTTCTTTACTCCTGTACTCAAATCCTCTTGTAATGAAGGCCAACATACCATTTGCCTTCCTAATGGCTTGCTGCACCTGCACATTCACTTTCAGTGACTCATGTACAAGGACACCCAGGTCCCTTTGAAGCATCTGCATTCCCCAATCTTTCACCATTTAGGAAATACTCTGCCTTTCTGTTTTTTCTACCAAAGTGGATAACTTCACATTTATCCACATTATATTCCATCTGCCATGTTCTCGCCCACTCACTGAGCCTGTTGAGATCCCCTTGAAGCCTCTTCACATCCTCTTCGCAACTGACACTGCCACCTAGCTTTGTATCATCAGCAAATTTGGAAATGTTACATTTAGTCCCCTCATCCAAATCATTGATATAGATTGTGAATAGCTGGGGCCCAAGCACCGATCCTTGCGGTACCCCACTAGTCACAGCCTGCCATCCTGAAAAAGACCAGTTTATCCCTACTCTTTGTTTTCTGTCTGTTAACCAATTCTCAATCCATGCTAGTATATTACCCCCAATTCCATGTGCCCTAATTTTGTTCACCAATCTCTTGTGTGGGACCTTATCAAAGGGCTTCTGAAAATCCAGATGGACCACATCTACCAGTTCCCCTTTGTCTACTCCACTAGTTACATCCTCAA
This sequence comes from Somniosus microcephalus, assembly GCF_052327205.1. Lineage (NCBI taxonomy): Eukaryota > Metazoa > Chordata > Chondrichthyes > Squaliformes > Somniosidae > Somniosus > Somniosus microcephalus. The sequence goes on along the minus strand of NC_141000.1, from coordinate 32,692,996 downwards.
AGAACTCCAATAGGTTTGTCAAACAGGATTTCCCTTTCATAAATCTATGTTGACTCTGCCCAATCTTACTATTAGTTTCTAAGTGCCCAGTTATTGCATCCTTTATAATAGATTCCAGCATTTTCCCAACTACTGATGTGAGGCTAACAGGTCTGTAGTTCTCTGTTTTCTCTCTCCCTCCTTTCTTAAATAGTGGGGTTACATTTGCTATCCTCCAATCTGCAGGAACCCTTCCAGAATCTATAGAATTTTGGAAGATGACAACTAAATGCATCCACTATTCCAATGTCCACCTCTTTCAAAACCCTAGGATGCAGGTCATCCGGTCCTTGAGATTTATCGACTTTTAGTCCCATTCATTTTGCTAGTACTGTTTTTTTACTAATAATAATTTCTTTAAGTTCCTCATTCTTGTCGCACCCTTGGTTTCCTCATATTTCTGGGAGGTATTTTGTGTCTTCCTCCGTGAAGACAGAAACAAAGTATTTATTTAATTTCTCAGCCATTTCCTCATTCCCCATTATAAATTCTCCCATCTCTGACTGTAAAGGATCTACATTTACCTTCGCCAGTCTTTTCCTTTTCACATACCTTACGTCTGCGCACACTCAGAGGTCGAACTCCAAACCATTGTCAACGCCTTCACCGAAGCGTACGAGAGCATGGGCCTTACACTAAACATTCCTAAGATAAAGGTCCTCTACCAACCTGCCACCGCCACACAGTACTGCCCCCCGATTATCAAAATCCAAAACAAGGCCTTGGACAACGTGGACCACTTTCCATACCTCGGGAGTTTACTGTCAACAAGGGCAGACGTCGATGACGAAATCCAACACCGCCTTCAGTGTGCCAGTGCAGCCTTCGGTCGCCTGAGGAAGAGAGTGTTTGAAGAATAGGACCTTAAACCCAACACCAAGCTCATTGTCTACAGAGCAGTAGTGATACCCGCCCTCCTGTATGCCTCAGAGACCTGGACCATGCACAGCAGGCACCTCAAAGCACTGGAGAGGTACCACCAATGCTGCCTCTGCAAGATCCTGCAAATCCATTGGTAGGATAGGCGCACCAACATCAGTGTTCTCACTCAGGCTAACATCCCCAGCATCGAAGCTTTGACCACGCTCAATCAGCTCCGATGGATGGGTCACATCGTCCGCATGCCCGATACGAGACTCCCAAAACAAGCACTCTATTCGGAGCTCCGACACGGCAAGAGAGCTCCAGGTGGGCAGAGGAAATGCTTCAAGGACACCCTCAAAGCCTCCTTGAAAAAGTGCAACATCCCCACCGACACCTGGGAATCCCTGGCCCAAGACCGCACAAAGTGAAGGAGAAGCATCCGAGAAGGCGCCGAACACCTCGAGTCTCTTCGCCGGGACCAAACGGAAGCCAAGCGCAAGGAGCGTATGTCAACCCAAGTACCCCACCCACTCGCCCCTTCAACCACCGCCTGCCCCACCTGTGACAGAGACTGTAGGTCCCACATTGGACTCATCAGCCACCTGAGAACTAATTTTTAATGTGGAAGCAAGTTATCCTCGGTTCCGAGGGACTGCCTAAGAAGAAGAAGAAATATTGGTCTGCACACTGGGGAGAACTCCCCTGCTCTTCTTCAAATAGTGCCATGGGATTCTTTACATCCAACTGAGAGGGCAGATGGAGCCTGGTTTAATGTTTCATCTGAAAGACGGCACCTCTGACAGTGCAGCGCTCCCTCAGTACTGCACTGGAGTGTTAGCCTCGATTATGTGTTCAAGTCTCTGGAGTAGGACTTCAACCCAACAGCTTCTGACTCAGAGACAAGAGTCATGGCTGACAGGAGATGAGTTACTCAATTCTTCATTATAATTAATTCATGACATGCAGAATAAGGCTAATACTGGAGTGCTGCTGCTACCCCTGGGATTGCAGCATGACATGTTTCAGGAGAGAAGAGATGATAACGCGTAAAAACAGAAATAAAAGATATTTAGAGTTAAGTATCTCCAGGGCTAACTACTTTAGAGACTTGGCATCAATGCAACAAGCGATGAAAGTGGTCCCAGCATGAGCTGTACTCATAACCTAAATAACAGAGTGAATCAGACAAGCTGAATGTCTTTCTTTCTGTATCTTATATAATTAGATATCCTAATCCTGGTGACACTAAGCAGCAGACAGCATTGTAATTCTGTTCTCCCAAGTGTGTTTTCACCCTGAGTCAAGTATATCTATTTCTCTCCAGCCCTCTTTTCTTTCTTTCCCTCCCTTCCTCTTCCTTCCTCTCCTCTTCCTTCCCATTTCCTCCCCCTTAGCTCAGTTGGCAGAATTCTTACCTCTGAATCAGAAGGTTATAAGTTCAAGCCCCACTTTAAGACTTAAACACATAGGATAGGCTAACACGTATAGTACTCCTTCAGTACTGCATTGTCAAAGGTGCAATCTTTTGGATGAGATGTTAAACCGAGGCCCTGTCTGCCTGTTCTGGTGGATGTAAAAGATCCCATGGCACATTTTCAAATAAGAGTAGGGAGTTCTTCCAGTGTCCTAGCCAACATTCATCCCGCCACCAAAGAAAGATGAATTGGTGATTCATCTTGTTGTTTATGGGACTTTTCTGTGTGCAAATTGCTGTGTTTGCCTACATATAACAGCGACTGCTCTTCAAAAAAGCAATCTATTTGCTGCGCATTCCCAATTTCCTTTGCCCCACCATTGGCGGCCATGCCTTCAGCTGTCTAGGCCCTAAGTTCTGGAATTACCTCCCTCAACCTCTCTGTTTCTCTACCTCTCTCTCCTCCTTTAAATTGGCAAAGCTTTTGGTCCTAATATCTCCATCTTTGGCTCGGTTTCAAATTTTGTCTGATAACACTCCTGTGAAGTGCCTTGGGGCATTTTATAATGAGCAGGTGCCTGTGACAACCAGTATGTGTAGCAAAAATCCTTCAATCACAACTTACATTTCTGAAATATTCAGTATGAGCAGAGAGATATCTCAGAGAGGGCAGTGAAAAGACAAAGGCAGGGTGTCTGACTGGCTGATCAGTGACCAAAGGCCAACCTCCACAGCGGCAGCTGATGACATAAGAACATAAGAAATAGGAGCAGGAGTAGGCCATTTAGCCCCTCGAGCCTGCTCCGCCATTTAATGAGATCATGGCTGATCTGATCTTGGGCTCAGCTCCATTTCCTTGCCCGCTCCCCATAACCCATCACTCCCTTATTGTTCAAAAATCTGTCTATCTCCACCTTGAATATATTCAATGACCCAGACTCCACAGCTCTCTGGGGCAGAGAATTCCACAGATTTACGACCCTCTGAGAAGAAATTCCTCCTCATCTCAGTTTTAAATGGGTAGCCCCTTATTCTGAAACTATGCCCCCTAGTTCTAGATTCCCCCATGAGGGGAAACATCTTCTCTGCACCTACCCTGTCAAGCCCCCTCAGTATCTTATATGTTTCAATAAGATCACCTCTCATTCTTCTGAACTCCAATGAGTATAGGCCCAACCTGCTCAACATTTCTTCATAAGTCAACCCCTTAATCTCAGGAATCAACCTCGTGAACCTTCTCTGAACTGCCTCCAATGCAAGTATATCCGTCCTTAAATAAGGAGACCAAAACTGTACGCAGTACTCCAGGTGTGGTCTCACCAATACCCTGTACAGTTGTAGCAAGACTTCCCTGCTTTTATACTCCAGCTCCCTTGCAATAAAGGCCAACATTCCATTTGCCTTCCTGTTTCTTGCTGTACCTGCATGCTAACCTTTTGTGTTCATGCACAAGGACCCCCAGGTCCCTCTGCACTGCAGCATTTTGTAATCTCTCTCCATTTAAATAATAATTTGCTTTTTTATTTTTCTTACCAAAGTGGATAACCTCACATTTTCCCACATTATACTCCATCTGCCAAATGTTTGCCCACTCACTTAGTCTGTCCATATCCCATTGCAGATTCTTTGTGTCCTCTTCACAACTTGCTTTCCCACCTATCTTTGTATCATCAGCAAATTTGGCTACATTACACTCGGTCCCTTCATCCAAGTCATTAATATAGATTGTAAATAGTTGAGGCCCCAACACTGATCCCTGTGGCACCCCACGAGTTACTGTTTGCCAACCGGAAAATGACCCATTTATTCCGACTCTCTGTTTTCTGTTAGTTAGCCAATCCTCTATCCATGCTAATATATTACCCCCAACCCTGTGAGCTCTTATCTTGTGCAGTAACCTTTTATGTGGCACCTTACCGAATGCCTTCTGGAAATCCAAATACACCACATCCACTGGTTCCCCATTACATCCTTACATCCGTTACATCCTTAAAGAACTCCAGCAAATTTGTCAAACATGATTTCCCTTTTATAAAACCATGATGACTCTGCTTGACTGTATAATGATTTTTTAAATGTTCTGTTACTGCTTCCTTAATAATGGACTCCAGTATTTTCCCAAATACAGATGTTAGGCTAACTGGTCTATAGTTTCCTGCTTTCTGTCTCCCTCCCTTCTTAAATAGGGGTGTTACATTTGTAGTTTTCCAATCCGCTGGGACCTCTCCAGAATCCAGGGAATTTTGGTAGATTGTAACCAATGCATCCACTTCTTTTAAGACCCTAGGATGCAGATCATCAGCTCCAGGGGACTTGTCCACCTTTAGTCCCATTATTTTACCGAGTACTTTTTGTAGTGTCCGTGTGTTGATAAAGACACTGAAGACAGGAGTTGGTTCATAGGTATTTACTAAGCAAAGTCTGGGGGGGGGTTCTAATGGATATACACAATATACAGGCTTATATAGCCCGAGTGGCAATTACCGGCATTACAGCACACCTGGGGCTCTTAAAGGCACATACACCACAATTCCTCCCCTTTTAGCTAACCAGTACATCATATTTTAAGTAATTATTAATTACATGTTATAAGCAAAATAATATACATTGCTGTAGTTAATTAATTATAAGTTAGTCTCTCAGGAGGCTTCCTGACTCGGTCCGGATAACGCCTCGGGGGTGTAGTAGTTTCTGGTGGTGTAGTAGGTTCTTCTGGCAAGGCTGATTTGGCTTGAATGCCAGTGTCGGGTTCATCGGGTTCCAGTATCACCGGATCGGAGGTAGATATGGGTATCTCTACTTCATCGTTAGATGTATAGAGTTGTGGTGTAGGTTGTCCCTTTTCGGATGACTTTATGATTTGGTCAGCATGGCGCCTTATTATGCTTTCTCCGATGTCCACGGTATACATCAGTGGTCCTAGTCGTGTGCAGATAGTTCCAGGCTGCCATTTCTCGGTACGGTAGTCCCGGGCCAAAACTTGTTGACCTATCTGGAAGGTTCTAGTTGGCCTTTCATTCATGCTTTGAAACTGCCGGTTCTCCACGTCCCTTCTGATGTTGGGCTTGACCAAATCCAGCCGGCATCTTAGGTTTCTATTGAAGAACATCATGGCGGGAGTTTGGTTGGTAACCATATGTGTTGCATTCCTGTATGCGAATAAGAAGTTATCCACCTTGTGCTGAAGTTTTATGTCTTCATTACCCATGGCCTTTATGGCCTTCTTGAAGGTCTGGACAAACCTTTCAGCCAATCCATTGGTGGCGGGATGTTATGTGGCGGACGTGTAGTGCTTAACCCCATTGTTTTTTAAGAACTTTCTGAATTCTTCGGACACAAATTGCGGTCCATTATCAGAACATATCTGTTCCAGCAGCCCATTCCTGGCAAATATGGTCCTTAATACTGTGATGGTTTTTTCCGTGGTGGTGGAGGACATCTTTATTACCTCCGGCCACTTGGAGTGTGCATCAACTGCGATTAAGAACATTGAGTCCATAAATGGACCAGCAAAGTCGATGTGCACCCTTTGCCAGGGAGATGAGGGCCACTCCCATGGATGTAGAGGGGCTTGTGCTGGAGCGTTTTGGACCTTCTGGCATCCTAGGCAGCTCTTGGTCATTTCTTCGATGTCTCCATCGATACCTGGCCACCATACAAACGCCCTAGTTAGGTTCTTCATTTTCACTCCACCCAGATGCCCCTCGTGAAGCTCCTTTAGCACTTTATCCTGGAGTTTGGGTGGAATCACCACTCTGGATCCACACATCAAGGTTCCTCGGCACACTGACAGCTGTTCTCTTCTTTGCGAGAATGCTGGCAACAGTGGTTCGCCATGTGCTGGCCATCCCTTCACTGTTAAATCGTAGACCCATGAGAGAGTCGGGTCATTTCTCGTCTCCCTTTCAATGGCAGAATTTGTCACTGGTAGACATTCCACTATGGTAGAGTGGAACATCTCTACTCGGTCTACTGTAGGTGCCTCTTCTACCATTGGCAACGGTAGGCGCGATAAACCGCCAGCATTCCCATGCTGTTTTGAGCCTTTGTATTCTATGTTGTATTGGTGTGCCCCTAGAAAAAGGGACCACCTCTGTAGCCTTTGCGCTGTCATAATGGGAACACCTTTTTTAGGGTTGAATATGGAGATGAGGGGTTGATGGTCAGTCAACAAGGTAAATTTTTGTCCGTGTAGGTAATGGTTGAATTTCTTCACTCCCCATACCAGGCTGAGTGCTTCCCTGTCGATTTGGGCATAGTTACGCTCAGCTGAGTTTAATGAGCGTGACGCAAAAGCTATCGGCCGTTCTGAGCCATCAGGGAATTTATGGGATAATACTGCTCCTATGCCGTAAGGGGATGCATCGCATGCCAGTCTGATTGGCAGTGATGGGTTGTAATGAGCCAAAACTTCTTCGGATGTGATTAAGTCTTTGCATTTATGGAAGGCACGTTTACAGTCTTCGTTCCATTTCCAAATCACTCCTGTTTGTAGAAGTTCATTAAGAGGGTGTAGAAGAGTTGATAAGTTCGGTAAAAACTTATGATAGTAATTTATTAATCCCAGGAACGACCTTAATTGTGAAACATTTTCAGGTGCTGGGGCTTTTATAACCGCTTCAATTTTTTCAGGTGACTTATGCAACCCTTCATTATTAATTATGTGGCCACAATATGATATCTGATTTTGGAAAAATTCGCACTTGGGGCGATTCGCTCGTAGGCCCTGTTCTTTCAGCCTAGTGAGCACCTGCTCCAAATTGGCAAGGTGCTCGTTGTCATTTTCTCCTGTTACAAGGATGTCGTCTAGGTAGCATTGAGTCCCCGGAATCCCTTGCAGGACTTGCTCCATAGCTCTTTGCCAGATAGCTGGAGCTGATGCTACTCCAAAAACCAGTCGATTGTACTGGTACAGGCCTTTGTGTGTGTTTATCGTGAGATACTTTTTAGAGGCCTCCTCAACCTCCATCTGTAGATATGCCTGTGCCAAGTCAATTTTGGTGAAACATTTCCCTCCGGATAGTGAGGCAAAAATATCTTCTATCCTCGGAAGAGGATACTGTACTGTGTGAAGGACCGGGTTTACAGTCACCTTGAAGTCACCACAGATGCGAATTTTTCTCTGTTCTTCAGATTTATCTTTATTCAATGCTTTTTTCATGACTGGAACGATGGGTGTTGCCCATTCGCTCCAATCTACTTTGGATAATACACCTGCTTTTTCCAAATTCTCCAGCTCTGCCTCAACTGCTGGACGTATTGCGTATGGCACCGGTCTTGCCTTAAAAAATTTGGGAATTGCTGCATCTTCCACTTTTATTGAGGCGGTGATGCCTTTCAAGGTTCCTAGTTTCTCTTGAAACACTTCTTTGGCGTTGGCCAAGATGTCTTTTAATCGTTCAGGTATGATGTCATCATTGTTTTTTTCCTTACTGGTCACCGTCAGTGCCTGAATGGATGCCAGTCTAAATGTATCTTCCTGATCCATTCACGTCCCAACAACGGTGGACCACCATCTTGTAGAATGTATAAATACAACTTTTGTATTTCTTTGCCGTTGTATACAACAGGCACCCTTATTTTTCCTTTGGGGTATACTTTCTGCCCCATATATGTTTTTAAGATAATGGATGTGTCTTTTAGAGGTATATGCGAAAATAGCCTCTCGTAATCCCGTCGATTTATTACGGTTAGAGCTGATCCTGTATCTAGCTCCATTTTAACTGGGGACCCTGCTATTGTGAGGGTAACCCAAATGGTTTGGTAATCATCTTTGGCAAGTACATTATGTAATTTGAGACAGCTTAGTCTCTTGTTTTCGAAGTCGCTATCGCTCTTCTGGTCTTCGGAGCTACTGTCCGTCATCATTTGTACCTTCCTGTACTTTTCTTTATTGATTTTTTTTTTTCTGTCAGTGGATTTATTTTGTCCAGATCGGCATACCCGTGCAATGTGTCCAATCTTTCCACATTGCCTGCATGCTTTGTCCTTGAACCAGCAGTCCCTCTGGTTATGGGTGGATCTGCCGCAGTGATAACATCTTTCGAAACCCTGTGTCATTTCATGGGTACCGAAGTCCTGTGTCTTTTGTTGTATCTCTGCAGTTCCTTTTGCAGCTGCTTCGTATAATACAGCCATACTGAAAGCTTTGTCCAATGTTAAATCTTTTTCAGAAAGCGGTCTTTTTTGTGTTCCTTCACTGAAGAGACCGCAAACGAATTTGTCTCGAAGATAATCTGATCGTCCTGCCCCGAATTGGCAGTACTTTGATAGCTTTCTTAATTCGGTTAGGTAATCAGCATTACTTTCATTCTTGTGTTGATTTCTCTTGAAGAACTTGAATCGTTCCGCTATCAGCAGCGGTGTTGGGTTTAAGTGCTCCTGCAGGGTATCAACAATTTCTTTAAAATTCTTGTCCTTTGGTTTGGCTGGAGTGATTAAATTTCGTAACAGCCCATATGTCTTTGCGCCCATTAAGTTCAGAAGTACTGAAGCTTTTTTTTCATCTTCTATTCCATTTGCAGTGCAATATACCTCTACTCTTTCCACGTATGTGGTCCAATCCTCTATTTCGCTATCAAAAGCATCAATATTACCAGACTTAGGCATTTCAGAAAAGATATGGCGCTTCCCGCGCTTTTTTTTCTTTTCTGTAGCAAAGATATGGCGCTTCCCGCACTTTCCCGCCGCTGCTGCCGATAACAACGCTGTTTACTGCGGTTTCCGTTCTCTTTTTTTTTAATTTACTGTTGGAGACTCGTTCCCACCGGAGGTCTGAACGCTGACCTGCTTGCCGCGCCGGCCGTCTCCAGAGTGCTCCCTCCCAGTCCGTTATTGCTTGCCTCCGATTTCGCTGCCTGTCTCAGCTGTAGAGCCAGCCGCTGGAGCCCCAGCCTGACGCCCAGGAAGGATTAGCGCAGTACCTGCCACCAGCTTGGCCAGCTGGTGAAACCACAGCTTCTCTCACTTCCTTGAGTCTTCTGGACGCCCGAGGAATCAATGTCCTTGAGGTGCTGCCGAATTGCAGGCAAGTCTGTTTCCACTTCGTCGCCACTGTAGTGTCCGTGTGTTGATAAAGACACTGAAGACAGGAGTTGGTTCATAGGTATTTACTAAGCAAAGTCTGGGGGGGGGGGTTCTAACGGATATACACAATATACAGGCTTATATAGCCCGAGTGGCAATTACCGGCATTACAGCACACCTGGGGCTCCTAAAGGCACATACACCACACTTTTCCTTTAGTGATAGTGATTGTTTTAAGTTCCCCCCTCCCTATAGCCCCTTGATTATGTGTTATTGGGATGGTTTTAGTGTCTTCTACCGTGAAGACTGATACAAAATATTTGTTCATAGTCTCTGTCATTTCCCTGTTCCCCATTATTATTTTCCCAGTCTCATCCTCTAAGGGACGAACGTTTACTTTAGCAACTCTCTTCCTTTTTACATACCTGTAGAAGCTCTTACTATCTATTTTTATATTTCTATTGGATCCCAAGAAACACTGTATAATGAGGCTCAAAATAGCACCAGGTTTGTCACTGATCAGACCAAAGGCACAGGTAAGGTGTCTGGCAAGATCTTCAGGAATGCTCCAGTAAAAAAAGGACTTGCATTTCTATCGCGCCTTTCACATCCTCAGCATGTCCCAAAGTGACTCACAGCTAATGAAGTACTTTTTGAAGTGTAGTCACTCTTGTAATGTAGGAAATGTGGCAACCAATTTGCGCGCAGCAAGTTCCCACAAACAACAATGTAATGACCAGATAATCTGTTTTAGGCATGTTGGCTGAGGGATAAATGTTGGCCAGGGCATCACCCCTGCTTAGGCTCTTAAAGTAGTGACATGGTTTCTTTTACATCTAACTGGGAGAGCGGACGGAGCCTCAGTTTAACATCTCATCTGAAAGACGCCACCTCCGACAGTGCATTGCTCCCTCAAAACTGAACTAAAGTGTTGGCATAGATCATGTGCTCATGTCTCTGGAGTGGGTCTTGAATCCACGATCTTCTGACTGAGAAGGAAACAGTAACAGGACATTTGGATAATCATAATTTAATAGGACAAAGTCAGCATGGTTTTATGAAGGGGAAGTCATGTTTGACAAATTTGCTGGAGTTCTTTGAGGAAGTAACATATAGGGTGGATAAAGGGGAACCAGTGGACGTAGTGTATTTAGACTTCCAAAAGGCATTTGACAAGGTGCCACACAAAAGATTATTGCTTAAGATAAAAAATCACGGGATTGGGGGTAATATTCTGGCATGGATAGAGGATTGGCTATCTAACAGAAGGCAGAGAGTTGGGATAAATGGTTCATTCTCAGACTGGCAATCAGTAACTAGTGGTGTTCCGCAGGGGTCAGTGCTGAGTCCCCAACTCTTTACAATCTATATTAACGATTGGGAGGAGGGGACCGAGTGTAACATATCAAAGTTTGCAGATGATACTAAGATGGGAGGGAAAGTAGTGAGTGAGGAGGACATAAAAAACCTGCAAGGGGACATAGACAGGCTAAGTAAGTGGGCAGAGATTTGGCAGATGGAATACAATACTGGAAAGTGTGAGGTTATGCACTTTGGCAGGAAAAATCGTAGAGCAAGTTATTATCTTAATGGCAAGAAACTGGAAAGTACTGAAGTACAAAGGGATCTGGGGGTCCTGGTGCACGAAACTCAAAAGGTTAGTATGCAGGTGCAGCAAGTGATTAAGAAGGCCAATGGAATGTTGGCTTTCATTGCTAGGGGGATAGAATATAAAAATAGGGAGGTATTGCTTCAGTTGTACAAGGTATTGGTGAGACCGCACCTGGAATACTGCGTACAGTTTTGGTGTCCATACTTAAGAAAGGACATACTTGCTCTCGAGTCAGTACAAAGAAGGTTCACTCGGTTAATCCCGGGGATGAAGGGATGGACATATGAGGAGAGGTTGAGTAGATTGGGACTCTACTCATTGGAGTTCAGAAGAATGAGAGGCGATCTTATTGAAACATATAAGATGGCATAGTGGTTAGCACTGTTGCCTCACAGCGCCAGGGACCCGGGTTCGAATCCGGCCTCGGGCGACTGTCTGTGTGGAGTTTGCACATTCTCCCCGTGTTTGCGTGGGTTTCCTCCGGGTGCTCCGGTTTCCTCCCACAGTCCAAAGATGTGCGGGTTAGGTTGATTGGCTATGATAAATTGACCCTTAGTGTTAGGGGGATTAAATACGTGGGGTTACGGGGATAGGGTGGGATATGTGTTGGTGTAGGGGTTACGGGGATCGGGTGGGATATGTGTCGGTGCAGGCTCGATGGGCCGAAATGGCCTCTATCTGCACTGTGAGGTTTCTGTGATTCTGTGATTGTGAAGGGGTTGGATCGGGTGGATGCGGGAAGGATGTTCCCGATGATGGGTGAAACTAGAACTAGGGGGCATAGTCTTAGAATAAGGGGCTGCTCTTTCAAAACTGAGATGAGGAGGAATTACTTCACTCAGAGGGTGGTAGGTCCATGGAATATGCTGCCCCAAAAAGCTGTAGAAGCTACATCATTACATAAATTTAAAACAGAAATAGACAGTTTCCTAGAAGTAAAGGGAATTAAGGGTTACGGGGAGCGGGCAGGAATTTGGACATGAGTCTAGGTTCGGATCGGTCATGGCCCTGTGGGTAGCGGAGCGGGCCCAGGGGCCGTGTAGCCTGATCCTGCTCCTATTTCGTGTGTCTAATTCTGTTAGATTCAGGAGATGGTTCTGTGATAGTGGATTGGTGGTTAGGATCAGATCAGCCATGATCTTATTGCATGGCGGAGCAGGCTCGAGGGGCCGATTGGCCTACTCCTGCTCCTATTTCTTATGTTCTTATTATGTAGAAGTAAAAGTGCTACCAACTGAGCCAAGGCTGGCACATCAGTGGTTGCCACTACAGTCCAGCGAGGGTCTTTCGCATCATTGTGATCTGCTATATGCAACAAAAGTTTTACCACCCACAAAGGACTGCTGATGAATGGAGGAAGAGGAAGGCGACCAAGGCCTGCAGAATGAATAGGTAGCTGAGGCCTTGATTGAGGCAGAGCTTGCACAGGAGGACCCGTTTACCAGTTGCCAGGCAACTGCAGGCGGAACTCATAAGGAACACCTTCAGCTAAATCGATGCTGCTTCGTGGTCCCCCTTATTGAAAATGCATCCATTCATACGCTAGCATTTCTCTTACTACATGACTATCAATGTGACCAGTTTGGATACATTCTGCTACTCTTTCTCCCAGACATTTTAAGACCTCGGCCTCATTTAGATTATGGCCACTGAAATCCTGCCCGGTGTGGGAGGGAAGTTGACAGGAAGCGGTCTAGAGGCTGCACGCTGACACTAGGTAGTACTGGGCCTCTACAAGGAGAGTTAAAAACCTATCTGTTTGGGCCTCATCTGGCCCTGACCTTCTTACCCAGTAGGAACTGTCACCTAACAGGAAAGCCACTGGGGCTTCCCGCTCAGGCAATCCAGTTAAAACTGCAGTCGGGTCCCGATAACTGTAGTGTATGTAACCTGTACCACCTTAAGAGGATACCTTAAGGTGATGGACTACATTTTGATGGCTCCTGTACATTGTAGTACCGGTGGTGACCACACCGGTATATAAACCCTGTGGAGCAAAGTGTATTCCAGTTCAGCCCTGACCCTCAATTACTAAAGACCTGTTTAATTATTTCTGTAGTCTGTGTCCAGTTATTCAGCATAGCTACATTTGGAAACACAGACTCAACAGTGGCGACGAGTCTGATCTTACCTAGCGGCAGTTGCATCAAAGGAAGCTTCGCCTCTGAAACGGGCGTCGATCAAGGACATCCACCCTCAACATCCTGCTGGGCACTGCATAGCACGGGAGGCAATCGGGAATCCAGGTTGGTTTCTGGCCACGAAGTCAAACATCAGTGAACATCCCTTCGACGACAGCGGCGGGTAAGCCCGATCGAGCGGCACGGGGGGGAAGTCGGCCGAGTTGTCAGTAAGAGAAGGGGAGGGAAACGCCGAAAAGGGCAGAGAACATGACCGCAGCCGGTGTCAGGGGCCGGACTGCAATCGGGGCAGAGATGCGCAGCAGCCAGAAAAGCGTTTATGTCCACAAGGACCGCGGGAGCGGCGGGGAACAAGAGCAGCAGCGTAGGGGAAAATAAAGGACCGCTGGGAGGCGAGAACGGCAACAGCGCGGTAATTGCCATTTTGAGTCGGCGGGGGAAGAAGACAAGCGCGGGAAAAGCCGCCAAGCGCGGGAAGCCGCCATTTTGAAAAAAAAAAAATAATAATAATAATCATATCCGAAGGAAAGGAAACTCAACAAGGATGCCAAAAACGGGTAACATCACTGCTTTTGATAGCGATGTGGAAGATTGGGCCACTTATGTGGAACGCGTCGAAGTTTACTGTACAACGAATGAGGTACCGGAGGATAAGAAAGCACTAACCTTATTAAACTCGATGGGTGCGAAGACGTACGGGTTATTAAGGAACCTTGTAACACCAGATAAACCGGTAGGAAAGAGTTTCGCGGATATTGTTACTATCCTGCAAGAGCATTTAAACCCCACGCCGCTGCTGATAGCAGAACGATTTAAATTCTACAAAAGAATTCAACTTAAAGAGGAAAGCAACGCTGAATTCTTCATCGAACTGCGCAAGTTATCAAAGTACTGTCAGTTCGGTACGGGACTAGCAGACGCACTGAGAGATAAGTTTGTGTGTGGGCTCCTAAGGGAAGGAACCCAGAAGCGACTGCTAGAGGAAAAGGATCTTACGCTGGACAAAGCTTTCAGCATTGCAGCATCGCACGAGGCAGCAGCACGAGGCGCTGCAGAGATACAGCAAAGGCCATTGGAATTCAGCACCAATGAAATGGCATTGGGCGCAGTAAAGTGCTATCGTTGCGGAAGGACAACGCATGACCAGAACCAGTGCTGGTTCAAAGATAAAGAATGCAGGCAATGTGGCAAACTTGGTCACATAGCGAGAGTATGCCAGTCAGGAAAGAAGACCAGCAGCAAAAAGTCGCCGCAGGAGAAGTACAAAAAAGTACACAAGGTGACAGAGAACAGTTCGGATGAACAGAAGATGGACTCAGACTCCAGCAGTAAGGAACTGGGTTGTCTAAAAATACATAATGTGGGTAACACAGCAGACCACCAAACTATCTGGGTCATGCTTCGGATAGCAGGAGTCCAAGTGAAGATGGAATTGGACACTGGATCGGCATTGACGGTCATGAATAAGCAAGATTACAAAAGGTTATTCTCGCACATTCCCCTGAGGGATACGGAGATTGTACTGAAAACATACACGGGGCAAATAGTATACCCCATCGGAAAGATAAAAGTAAATGTGGTCTACAATGGTAAAGAAAGTCAGGAAATGGACATGTATGTGTTACCTGATGGAGGTCCGCCACTACTGGGACGGGAATGGATCCGGAGAATAAATGTGGACTGGCATTCCATACAAGCACTGACTGTAGATTCCTGTAAAGAGGACGACGTCAAACCTAAACGACTGTCCAAAATATTGGACGATGCTAAGGAGGTGTTCCAACAGGGACTGGGAACACTGAAAGGAATTACGGCAAACATCAAGGTTGAAGAACATGCAAACCCAAAATTTTTCAAAGCCAGACCTTATGCGATACGACCTGCTGTGGAAGCAGAGCTGGAAGGGCTAGAACGTTCAGGAGTACTGTCAAAGGTGGACTGGAGCGAATGGGCCACACCAATTGTTCCTGTCATGAAGCGTTCGTTGAGCAACAAGCCGGGGGAACCTGGGAAGGTTCGCATCTGTGGCGATTTCAAGATCACTGTTAATCCGGTTCTTCACACGGTGCAATATCCGCTTCCGCGGATTGAAGATATCTTCGCTTCGCTGTCTGGCGGGAAACACTTCACCAAGATAGACCTGGCGCAGGCGTACCTACAGATGGAAGTTGATGAAGCGTCACGCCAGTATCTCACGATCAACACACATAAGGGCTTATATTGGTATAATAGACTGTTTTTTGGAGTGGCATCGGCTCCAGCGATTTGGCAAAGGGCCATGGAGCAGGTATTGCAGGGAATTCCAGGCACACAATGCTACCTGGACGACATTCTGATTACAGGAGATGATGATAAGGGTCACCTCGCAGCAGGTGCTCACCAGATTGAAAGAATATGGGCTCAGAGTTAATCGCCAGAAATGTGAGTTCTTTCAAAAGCGAATCTCGTACTGCGGCCACGTCATTGACCAGGAGGGGCTCCATAAGTCACCTGACAAGATCGAAGCTGTTGTGAAAGCTCCCGCTCCGGAAAATGTATCCCAGTTGAGGTCGTTCCTTGGATTGGTTAACTATTACCACAAGTTTCTTCCAAATTTATCCACGGTGTTACACCCGCTGAACACTCTTTTGCAAATGGGAATACCATGGAAGTGGAGCGATGATTGTAAGCGGGCTTTTCAAAAAAGCAAGGCACTGATCACCTCTAAGGAAGTGTTGGCTCACTTTAACCCAATGCTGCCTATTCGCTTAGCTTGTGATGCTTCTCCATATGGTATCGGGGCAGTGCTCTCACATAAGTTTCCAAATGGCTTGGAAAGGCCAGTCGCGTTCGCATCCAGATCATTGACCTCCGCAGAGCGCAACTATGCTCAGATAGATAGGGAGGCTCTCAGCCTCGTGTGGGGAGTTAAGAAATTTAACCATTACCTGCAAGGCCAAAAGTTTACGCTGCTGACAGATCACCAGCTGTTGGTTTCCATTTTTAACCCTAAGAAGGGTGTTCCGGTTATGACGGCGCAGAGGCTTCAGAGATGGTCCCTTTTCCTAGGGGCACATCAATATGATATCGAATTCAAAGGTACAAAGCAACATGGTAATGCTGATGGGCTGTCATGCCTGCCACTACCTACAGCGGAAGAGGCACCGGCAGTTGACCCTGTCGAGATATTTCACTCGACTATCATCAAATGCTTACCAGTCACCAATGCGGGTATTGAGAGAGAGACCCGAAACGACCCGACACTGTCTCAGGTCTACGATTTGACAGTGAAGGGATGGCCAGCACATGGCGACCCACTGTTACCAGCATTCTCAGCCAGACGAGAACAGCTGTCCGTCTGTCAAGGAACATTGATGTATGGAACAAGGGTGATTATTCCTCCTAAATTAAGGGAGAGAGTTCTGAAGGAATTGCATGAAGGTCATCTGGGGGGAGTCAAGATGAAAAGCCTTGCTAGGGCTTATGTGTGGTGGCCAGGTATCGACAAACAAATAGAGGATCTGACTAAAAGCTGCTCAGGGTGCCAAAAAGTTCAAAACGCACCTCCAATTGCACCGCTGCATCCGTGGGAATGGCCTTCAACCCCATGGCAACGTGTGCATATCGACTTTGCAGGTCCATTCATGGATTCCATGTTTTTGATAGCAGTAGACGCACATTCTAAATGGCCAGAAGTGATTAAGATGTCGACCACCACCTCTGAAAAGACGATCGCAGTTCTAAGAACCATATTTGCAAGGAATGGGTTGCCGGAACAAATATGTTCAGACAACGGACCACAGTTCATGTCAGAAGAATTCCAGAAATTCATGAAAAAGAATGGGGTGAAACACTATACATCTGCCCCATATCATCCGGCTACAAATGGGTTGGCCGAGAGATTTGTACAAACGTTCAAAAAGACGATAAAGGCCATGAGCGAAGACCATATTCCACTACAACACAAGGTGGACAATTTCCTGATGGCATATCGAAACGCCACGCATGCAGTGACAAATCAAAGCCCTGCCATAATGTTCTATAACAGGAGGTTGCGGTCCCGGTTGGATTTGTTAAAACCCAATGTGCGTAGGGAAGTCGAAAACAAGCAATTCCAGCACGTAAATAACAAGGCCACTCGGAGTTTCGAAATAGGACAACCAGTGTTGGCCAGGGACTATAGGAATGATAAATGGCAATCCGGAACAATTCGTGCCCGACAAGGACCCTTGATGTACACGGTAGACATTGGAGAGAACGTAATACGACGTCATGCTGACCAACTTGTGGAATCGAGAACAAGGGTCGACCCCATGTCTACGGCAGAGACACCAGTTGAAGAAGTTATTGAGCCTGTAGCATCTACCTCAGACTCGAACGTACATGATGATGTTCAATCCATAGAAGATCAAATGGATGAGTCATCCCAGCAACGAGAACCAGAGACCCCTGAAAGGTGTTATCCGGCCCGGATCAGGAGGCCTCCTCAGAGACTGAATCTTTGAACAGTTTTGTGTGAAAGTTGTATATATGTTATCCATGTAATGTTTAAATTGGGGTGTACACTGTTAAGCTAAAAGGGGAGGAATTGTAGTGTATGTTACCTGTACCACCTTAAGAGGATACCTTAAGGTGATGGACTACTTTTTGATGGCTCCTGTACATTATAGTACCGGTGGTGACCACACCGGTATATAAACCCTGTGGAGCAAAGTGTATTCCAGTTCAGCCCTGACCCTCAATTACTAAAGACCTGTTTAATTATTTCTGTAGTCTGTGTCCAGTTATTCAGCATAACTACATTTGGAAACACAGACTCAACAATAACATCATTGGGACTCGGCATGCATATGTAAAAAAGGAACCCACAGATTTGGGCAACTGTCCCTCCCACCTGCTCAGTAGCGCTAGTTAAAAATAAATAAAATGGCTAATGGAAGTTGTGCTAGTTATATAAAGCTCTGGTTAGACGACATCTGAAGTACTGCGTTCAGTTCTGGGCACCGCACCTCAGGAAGGATATAGTGGCCTTGGAGCGAGCAAAAAGGGTTAAATTATGAGGACACCGGAGCGAAAAGGGTTAAATTATGAGGACACTGGAGCAAAAAGGGTTAAATTATGAGGACACCGGAGCGAAAAGGGTTAAATTATGAGGACACTGGAGCAAAAAGGGTTAAATTATGAGGACAAGTTCCATAGACTAGGCTTGTATTCCCTTGAGTAGAGAAGGTTAAGAGTTCTAAAGATATAGGATCTGATTAAGGTGTTTAAAATGTTTAAAGCATTTGATAGAGTAAAGAGAGAAAAACTATTTCCTCTGGTGGGGAAGTCCAGAACCAGGAGGCATAACCTTAAAGTTAGAGCTAGGCCATTCAGAGGTGAAGTCAGGAAGCACTTCTTCACACAAAGGGTAGTGGAAATCTGGAACTCTCTTCCCAGAAAGCTGTTGAGACTGCGGGTCAATTGAAAATGTTAAAACTGATATTGATAGATTTTTGTTAGGCAAGGGTATTAAGGGATGTGGAACCAAGGCGGCTAAATAGAGTTAAGATACAGATCAACCAAGATCTAATTGAATGATGGAACAGACTCGAGGGGCTGAATGACCTCCTCCTGTTTCTTCCTAAATCGACTGCAGCAGAATTGGGCACACCTGCCATATTGATGAGTGGTCGATATTAATACTTTTTTTGAGAAAGAAAAATACAGCCCTGCATCTTAGAAGCCTTTGAACAATGGGAGTCGAATGCTTTTTGAATTGCCGCAAAATTCGGCTCCTTAGCGCCGGCTGTTTTGACGGCACGAGTGCCGTTTTAGCTGCAAAATGGTGTCTGCGGTGCGTGCGCATGCTTCTGATGTGCCAGCTGCCATCTTGGTGAGAGCATCAGCACGCGCACAGTGAGTGTCTGCTGGAAGTATGCAGAATAGGCAGATCATGACTTCAATCAGTGTGCAATGCTGATTTGACACCAGTGCTGCCATTTTGGAGCTCAACTCTCCAGCTAACGCCCTCTCTTAAATTTGCACAGCTGAACATGCGTTCAGCAACAGGCAGGACCCCCCACCAGCACTATTTAAAGGGATCATTAACTACTTTCAGGTTAGTTGCTGATTGATTTCTACTGGCTTGCCAAGACTGTACAAGTGTTTGGTGCTTTCTAGAGTTCTTTAAAGTTGCTAAAGTCTACAGGGAGTGGTGTGGGAGGTGCGTAAGGATTTTGTTCTGACTTCAACGTGTCTGCACAAACCAGCTGCTCCCAGACATGGGTACACTAGTAGGAATTCCCCTTGGAATACAGCATGGCCTGGAGAATGAACAGAGGGCAGGCAGAGCAGGACAAGTTGCTGACAGGGGAGGAGGAAGAGGGGAGAAGGGCTCTCAACAGGAGGCCATATCTGCCCAGGGTCTTCAGGGAGCAATTCACCTACCTCAACCTGAGCGACAAACAATGTGTTAGACGTCTGCACCTCAGGGAAATCAGCCACCTGCTGCAGCCAGAACTGCAACCTCAGAGCAGGGCGAGGACCGCATTGCCAGTGGCTGTGAAGGTGAGCGTGGCCATGAGCTTTTCTGCATTAGGCTCCTTCCAGGCTGGAGAGGGAGGTATTTGCAACATCTCCCAGTTTGCCATCCACTGTTGGATAAGGGAAGTCACTGAGGCTCTGTATTCCAAGAGAGCTGAAGACATTTCATTCTCTTTTGCCAGAGGGCAGCATGCGGAGCGAGCACGCAAACTCGCGAGGATGGCAAGCTTCCCCATGGTGCAGGGTGCCATTGACTGCATGCACATCACTTTGCATGCCAACTCTGAGGTGTACCGCAACGGAAAGGAATTCCACTCTCTCAATGTCCAGCTGGTGTGCGACCATACTCAGCAAATAGAAGTAAACAAATACGATTTGGTTGGGATTACAGAAACGTGGCTCAAGGAAGGCCAGGACTGGGAACTCAACATCCAGGGGTATTCGATATTCAGGAAAGATAGGCAAAAAGGAAAGGGAGGTGGGGTAGCATTACTGGTTAAAGAAGGGATTAACACAATTGTAATGAAGGATATTAGCTCTGATGAGGTGGAATCTGTATGGGTAGAATTGAGAAATACTAAGGGGAAAAAAACGTTAGTGGGAGTGGTTTATAGACCTCCAAACAGTAAGGCGGAGGTTGGGGATGGCATTAAAAGAGAAATTAAAGAAGCGTGCAATAAGGGCACAGCAGTCATCATGGGTGACTTTAATCTACATATAGATTGGGCCAACCAAATGAGTAACAATACTGTGGAGGAGGAATTCCTGGAGTGTTTACGGGATGGTTTCCTGGACCAATATGTCGAGGAACCAACCAGAGATCAGGCCATCTTAGATTGGGTATTATGTAACGAGAAAGGATTAATTGGCAATCTTGTTGTAAGAGGCCCCTTGGGTCGGAGCGATCATAATATGATCGAATTCTTCATTAAGATGGAGAATGAAGTAGTTGACTCAGAGACTAGGGTCCTCAATTTAAATAAAGGAAACTATGATGGTATGAGGAGCGAGTTGGGTAGGATTGATTGGGGAATGGCACTCAAAGGGTTGACGGTGGATAGGCAATGGCAAACATTCAAAGACCGAATGGATGAACTACAGAATTTGTTCATCCCAGTTTGGCATAAAAATAAAACAAAAAAGGTGACCCAACCGTGGCTAACAAGGGAAATTAGTGACAGCACAAGGTCCAAGGAGAGGGCATATAAATTGGCCAGAAAAAGCAATAACCCTGAGGATTGGGAGCAGTTTAGGATTCAACAAAGGAGGTAGGGTTGCATAGGGGTGGAAAGTTTCCGGTAAATTTCCGGTAAATTTCCAGAAATTTTCCACGGGATGTTTAGCTTGGGAATTTTAGGAATTTTGCCCAAAAAAGCACATGCTAGCATAATATTGTTTTTTTTGTATTTCTTTCTTTTTTTTTCCACAGGTCCTCTCTTAAAATTACTAACAGAGATGGAATCTTAATTATTAAGGAATTTCTTAATCAATATATGTTTATCTTCTTACTTGGCTTGTTTTAATAATTACAAGTTTTGTGTGTGACTGTGAACAAATGTGTCCTGATTGGTTGGATGAGTGGATGAGCGATTAGCTCCCTCTATTTGTAATATTTGCATGCTTCCATCACATGGAGCATCAGCAAAAATGTACTCACCCTGTTGCAATCGTGCTGATCGACCGCAGTTCGACACAGAGATGAATGCCCTTTATTTCTCTGCATAGAACAATGCCACGTTTACCGTCAGATGTGTGGAAGCATTTTACCCCAGGCATTAAAGATGGAAAGACTGTGTACATGTGCACACACTGTAGAAAGCCATATGTAAAGAATGCCACAAAGATGCAGCAGCATTTATCCAACGATCTTGGATCACAAAAGGTCTTTGCAGTAGTTACTGACAATGCTGCGAATATGAAGGCTGCTTGGGCTCAAGTGGAGGAGGCCTACCCTCATATTACGTCTATTGGGTGTGCAGCTCATGGGCTTAACCTGCTCCTCAAGGACATCATGGGTTTGAGAACCATGGAAGCACTGTACAAGAGAGCCAAGCAAGTTGTTAAGTATGTCAGGGGAAATCAGGTAGTTGCAGCAACCTACAACTCCAAGCAAATGACAAAGAACAAGAACACCACACTGAAGCTGCCCAACAACACTAGATGGGGTGGTGTTGTCATAATGTACAACAGCCTTCTGGAGGGTAAGGAGTCGCTGCAAGAAATGGCAATATCCCAGTCTGGGGATATGGAAACCACCATCAAGAAAATACTGCTGGATGATGTGTTTTGGGAGAGAGTGGTTAGCAGCCTTAAACTACTCTCACCAGTAGCATCTGCAATTGCTCAGATTGAAGGAGATGATGCTGTCTTGTCAGATGTTCTCAGGCTTTTACTGATTTAAAAGAACAAATCAGCATTGCCCTACCCACATCCCTGCTGCTCAAAGCAGAGGAGAAGGCAATTGTTCAATTCATACAGACGCGTCAAGAATTTTGTGTCAAGCCGATTCATGCTGCAGCATACATGCTGGACCCAAAGCATGTTGGGAGACCAATACTTTCTGGAGAACAGATCAACAGCGCTTACAGTGTGATTTCTACCCTCTCACACCATCTCAATCTGGATGTGGGCAAAGTTCTGGGAAGTCTGGCAAAGTCCTCTACCAAGCAAGGTCTTTGGAATGGGGATGGGATATGGGAATCATGCAAGCATATCAGTGCACATACCTGGTGGAAGGGACATTGTGCATCTGAGGCCCTGTCACCTATTGCATCGGTGATACTCCAAATCCCACCTTCATCAGCGGCCTCTGAACGAAACTGGTCACTTTTTGGGAATACGCATACAAAGGTGCGCAACAGGCTGACTAAGAGAGTGGAGAAACTGGTGGCTATCCGGGCGAACCTACAACTTATTGAGCCAGATACAGAAGTGTCCACCACACAGCTAGACACTGACACAGAGGAGGAAATGGACACGTCAGAGCCAGAGTCAGAGAATCAGGAGGAGCAATGAGGAGTAGAAGAATCAGAAGACTCATGAGTAGAAGACTCAAAGGGACAAAATAAGGACAAATTACAGGCTAAATAAGCTGACGCTCTTTTTATTTTATTTTAGATGGGTCTTTTTTGTGGGGGTTCAATAAAGTTCAAAATTATAACCTAAATAAAGTTTTGAAAGCCTGTTTTTATTTGTATGGAACAGTATGTCTATTTTGATGACAAAGATAATATAAGGGTCAGAGACAAAAACCATCAGTGTGCAAAAAAACTCAAAATTCCCATAAATTCCCATAAATTCCCAAAATTCCCATAAATTCCCGAAAATTCCCATGGAAAGTTTCCTCTTTTAAAAATTCCCAGAATTTTGCAACCCTAAAAGGAGGACAAAGGGATTAATTAAGAAAGGGAAAATAGAAGCTTTTATAGATATGTGAAGAGAAAAAGATTGGTGAAGTCAAGCGTAGGTCCCTTGCAGTCAGAATCGGGGGAATTTATAATGGGGAACAAAGAAATGGCAGACCAACTAAATAAATATTTTGGTTCTGTCTTCACAAAGGAGGACACAAATAACCTCCCAGAGATGCCGGGGAACATAGGGTCTGATGAAAGGGTGGAACTGAAAGAAATCAGTATTTGTAGGGAATTGGTGTTAGGAAAATTGATGGGACTGAAGGCCGATAAATCCCCAGGGCCTGATAATCTATATCCCAGGGTACTTAAGGAAGTGGCCCTAGAAATAGTAGATGCATTGCTGGTCATCTTCCAGAACTCGATAGACTCTGGAACGGTACCCATGGATTGGCGGGTAGCTAATGTTACCCCACTATTCAAAAAAGGTGGTAGAGAAAAGGCGGGGAATTATAGACCGGTAAGCTTGACATCAGTAGTGGGGAAAATGCTAGAGTCCATTATAAAAGATGTAATAGCAGAGCACTTGGAAAGCAGTGACTGGATCGGACAAAGTCAACATGGATTTACAAAAGGTAAATCATGCTTGACAAATCTACTGGAATTTTTTGAGGATGTAACTGGTAAAATAGATAAGGGAGAACCAGTGGATGTGGTGTATTTGGACTTTCAGAAGGCTTTCGATAAGGTCCCGCATAAGAGATTAGCGTGCAAAATTAAGGCACATGGGATTGGGGGCAAGTTATTGACTTGGATAGAGAACTGGTTGGCGGACAGAAAGCAAAGAGTTGGAATAAACGGGTCGTTTTCCGAGTGGCAGGCAGTGACTAGTGGGGTACCGCAAGGATCGGTCCTAGGACCCCAGCTGTTCACAATATATATTAATGATCTGGACGAGGGAATTGGATGTAATATCTCCAAATTTGCAGATGACACACAGCTGGGGGGGAGGGTATGCTGTGAGGAGGATGTCGTGAAACTCCAGCACGATTTGGACAGGTTGGGTGATTGGGCAGAAACATGGCAAATGCACTATAATGTGGATAAATGTGAGGTTATCCACTTTGGTGGCAAAAACAGGAAGGCAGATTATTATTTGAATGGTAATAGTTTGGGAGAAGGGGAAGTGCAAAGAGACCTGGGTGTTCTTGTACACCAGTCGCTGAAGGTAAGCATGCAGGTGCAGCAGGCGGTTAAGAAGGCAAATGGTATGTTGGCCTTCGTAGCAAGAGGGTTCGAGTACAAGAACAAGGATGTCTTGCTACAGTTGTACAGGGCCTTGGTGAGACCACACCTTGAGTATTGTGTGCAGTTTTGGTCGCCTTACCTGAGGAAGGACGTTCTTGCCATGGAAGGAGTGCAGCAAAGATTCACCAGGCTGATACCTGGGATGGCAGGAATGACGTATGAGGAGAGATTGGGTCGATTGGGCTTATACTCACTGGAGTTTAGAAGATTGAGAGGGGATCTCATCGAAACCTATTAAATTCTGTCAGGCCTGGACAGACTAGATGTAGGAAGGATGATTCTGATGGCTGGGGAGTCCAGAACCAGAGGTCATAGTCTAAGGATAAGGGGTAAGCCATTTAGGACTGAAATGAGGAGGAATTTCTTCACCCAGAGAGTGGTGAACCTGTGGAATTCTCTGCCACAGAGGGCGGTGGAGGCCAGTTCATTAAGTATATTCAAGAAAGAGTTGGATATATTTCTTAAGGCTAAAGGGATCAAGGGATATGGGGAGAAGGCAGGGACCGGGTACTGAATTTGGATGATCAGCCGTGATCTCATTGAATCACAGAAATCACAGAAACCCCACAGTGCAGATAGAGGCCATTTCGGCCCATCGAGCCTGCACCGACGCATATCCCACCCAATCCCCGTAACCCCTACACCAACACATATCCCACCCTATCCCCGTAACCCCACGTATTTAATCCCCCTAACACTAAGGGTCAATTTATCATAGCCAATCAACCTAACCCGCACATCTTTGGACTGTGGGAGGAAACCGGAGCACCCGGAGGAACCCCACGCAAACACGGGGAGAATGTGCAAACTCCACACAGACAGTCGCCCAAGGCTGGATTCGAACTCGGGTCCCTGGCGCTGTGAGGCAACAGTGCTAACCACTATGCCACCGTGCTGCCCTGGCGGAGCAGGCTCGAAGGGCCGAATGGCGTACTCCTGCTCCTATCTTCTATGTATCTATGTATCTATGTGAATAATGCAGTTGAATGCCCGGTATCCTGGCAGCAGTCATGATGCCTTCATTCTGCAGCAGTCCGCTGCACCATTTATTTGAGGCACCACGACAAACCAAAAGGTGGCTACTGGGTGACAAGGGCTATCTGTTGATTAAATGGCTCATGACTCCTGTCTGCAACCCACGCACATGTGGGCAACATGGACACAACGAAAGCAGCACTCAACAGAGCATGTGTCAACATTTGTGGTGGTCTGCTGTATGTTGCACTACATGAGGGCACAGCCCTTGCCACCAGCAATACGGCGAGCAGCTGAGGAGCAGGAGGAGGAAGAGGAAAATGGAGGCAGAAGGCAACCCATACAGCCCCTTTCTGGCCGGGCTCTCCATGAACAACTGATCCAACTGCGATACCAGTAAACGCAACCGCACTTCCCCATTCACCAACAGGAGGAAGCCCTAGAGGAGTACAAAAAGTGCAGGGGGATACTTAAAAAAGAAATTAGGAGATCAAGGAGGGGCCATGAAATAACACTGGCGAGCAAAATAAAGGAAAATCCGAAGATGTTTTATAAGTATATTAAGGGTAAAAGGATAACTAGGGAAAAAATAGGGCCCATTAGGGACAAAAGTGGCAATCTGTGTGTGGAGCCGGAAGATGTAGGAGGGGTTCTAAATGAATTTTTTGCATCTGTTTTCACTATGGAGAAGGACGACGTAGACATAGAAATAGGGCGGGGGGACTGTGATATGCTCGAACATATTAACATCGAGAGGGAGGAGGTATTGGCGGTTTTAGCTGGCCTAAAAATGGATAAATCCCCAGGCCCCGATGAAATGTACCCCAGGCTGCTGTGTGAGGCAAAGGAGGAGATTGCGGGGGCTCTAACACATATATTCAGGACCTCTCTGGCCACAGGGGATGTGCCAGAGGACTGGAGAACCGCTAATGTAGTACCATTATTCAAGAAGGGTAGTAGGGAAAAACCGGGGAACTACAGGCCAGTGAGCCTAACATCAGTGGTAGGAAAATTACTGGAAAAAATCCTGAGGGACAAAATTTGTCTCCACTTGGAGAGGCAAGGATTAATCAGGGATAGTCAACATGGCTTTGTCAAGGGAAGATCATGTCTGACTAATTTGATTGAATTTTTTGAGGGGGTGACTAGGTGTGTGGATGAGGGTAACGCAGTGGATGTGGTATACATGGATTTCAGTAAGGCCTTCGATAAAGTCCCGCACAGGAGACTGGTCAAGAAGGTAAGAGCCCATGGAATCCAGGGTGCCTTGGCACATTGGATACAAAACTGGCTTAGTGGCAGAAGGCAGAGGGTGATGGTCGAAGGTTGTTTTTGTGACTGGAAACCTGTGGCCAGTGGGGTACCACAGGGATCGGTGCTGGGTCCCTTGCTGTTTGTGGTCTACATTAATGACTTGGATATGAATGTAAAGGGTATGATCAGTAAATTCGCGGATGATACTAAAATTGGTAGGGTGGTAAATAGCGAGGAGGGTAGCCTCAGTCTGCAGAACGATATAGATGGGTTGGTCAGATGGGCGGAACAGTGGCAAATGGAATTTAACCCGGAAAAGTGCGAGGTGATGCACTTTGGGGGGTCTAACAAGGCAAGGGAATACACAATGAATGGTAAGACCCTAGGCAAGACGGAGGGTCAGAGGGATCTGGGTGTGCAGGTACACAGATCCCTGAAGGCGGCGGAACAGGTGGATAAGGTGGTAAAAAAGGCATATGGGATACTTGCCTTCATTAGCCGAGGCATAGAATATAAGAGCAAGGAGGTTATGATGGAGCTGTATAAAACACTGGTTAGGCCACAGCTGGAATACTGTGTGCAGTTCTGGTCGCCACACTACAGGAAAGATGTGATCGCGTTAGAGAGGGTGCAGAGGAGGTTCACCAGGATGTTACCAGGGCTGGAGCGCTTCAGCTATGAAGAGAGACTGGGCAGATTGGGTTTGTTTTCCTTGGAGCAGAGGAGGCTGAGGGGGGACATGATTGAGGTGTACAAAATTGTGAGGGGCATAGATAGGATGGATGCTGAGGAGCTTTTCCCCTTAGTAGAGGGGTCAATAACTAGGGGGCATAGATTCAAGGTAAAGGGAGGGAGGTTTAGAGGGGATTTGAGAAAGAACTTTTTCACCCAGAGGGTGGTTGGAGTCTGGAACTCACTGCCTGAAAGGGTTGTGGAGGCAGAAACCCTCACAACATTTAAGAAGCATTTGGATGAGCATTTGAAATGCCATAGCATACAAGGCTACGGGCCAAATGCTGGAATATGGGATTAGATTAGACAGGGCTTGATGGCCGGCATGGACACGATGGGCCGAAGGGCCTCTATCTGTGCTGTATTACTCTATGACTCTATGACTCTATGAGTCCCACACCAGGTTTTAAATTAATATATTGCATCTGTGTTCACTATGGAGAAGGACGATGTAGGCATAGAAATCAGGCAGGGGGATTGTGATATACTTGAACAAATTAGTATTGAGAGGGAGAAGGTACTAGCGGTTTTAGCGGGCTTAAAAGTGGATAAATCCCCAGGCCCTGACGGGATGTATCCCAGGCTGCTGTGTGAGGCAAGGGAGGAGATTGCAGGGGCTCTGACACAAATTTTTGGAACCTCTCTGGCCACGGGAGGTGCCAGAGGACTGGAGAACAGCTAACGTAGTACCATTGCTCAAGAAGGGTAGTAGGGATAAATCAGGGAATTAAAGGCCAGTGAGCCTAATATCAGTGGTTGGGAAATTATTGGAAAAAATTCTGATCAATTTGATTGAATTTTTCAAGGGGGTAACTAGGTGTGTGGGTGAGGGTAGTGCAGTTGATGTAGTCTACATGGACTTCAGTAAGGCTTTTGACAAAGTCCCACATGGGAGACTGGTCAAGAAGGTAAGAGACATGGGCCTAGAAATTCAGTTGGTAGCGCCAGCCGTTAGCGCCTTAGGAGGAGTAGATGTCGGGCGCTAGGCGGGTAGCGCCCGGGCGCAGCGCGAACTGCGCCTCGCCCCAACTTCACTAGAGATTTAGCGGCGGCGCAAAATCTTTGCGCGCGCTCAGCTGCGCGCGCAGATCATGACGTCATTTCCTCGTGCAACGCTTTTTGTGCGCCCCCAACCGGAACTTCAGTGGCAACGCCCCATTGTGCGCCTGGCGCCCCTAGCGACTGTTAGAGTGGAACGGTGCTCAGCCGAGGCGGGGCGCGGGGGGCGCAAATTAAAGGGCACTCCTCCTGCAATATAAAAGGCTGCCATTTCACAGCACACCTTCTTGCGAAACGGATCTTTGGAGAGAGACCAAGGTAGATAGCTTTCTGCTTTGGCCCAACACTCGGACAGGTACTTCTGGCTTCAGGCCACAGCTTTCCACTAGTCTTTGCCTTCATTGACATCTCATTGTTAGCCAGCATATTATGGGGGTTGCAATGGGTGTCAACGCTGGCTTACTCAATTACATCCAAAGGGCTCACAGACGCCGTGAGAGAGTGGCAGCCCTGGCTAGATGGAGAGGGGGCAACAGGCGTCGGCAAAGGAGGCCTTACCCACCCAGGGTATACCGCCAGCAGTTCTCCTATCTCAACATGTCTGAGGAGCAGTGTGTTCGGAGGCTGCGATTCAGAAGGGACGTGGTCACAGAGATCTGCCAGCTGCTTGGCGGTGATCTGCAGCCACAGCTGAGGAGCAGGACGTCTCTGTCGGTGGCAGTGAAGGTGATGGTGGCTCTCAACTTCTATGCCACCGGCTCCTTCCAATCCGCTACTGGGGGCATTGCCAACATCTCCCAGTTCGCCGTGCATTGCTGCATCCGCCAGGTCACCAATGCCCTTTTCAAAAGGAGACGTCAGTTCATCTCCTTCTCCATGGCCCTTGCCAAGCAGCAACAGCGTGCAATGGGCTTTGCAGCATTCACGGGCTTCCCCATGGTGCAGGGCGCCATTGACTGCACGCATGTGGCTTTGCGGGCACCTCTGGAGAATGCCGAGGATTACCGCAACCAGAAGGGCTACCATTCGCTGAACGTCCAGCTGGTGTGTGACCACAGGCAGCTCATCCTAGCTGTCAATGCCCGCTTTCCAGGCAGCAGCCACGATGCCTTCATCCTGCGACAGACTTCTGTGGCAGGCATGTTCCAGGCACAGCCTCACCCACGAGGATGGCTTATCGGGGACAAAGGCTATCCTTTGTGTACCTGGCTGATGACCCCGCTCCGTGCGCCCAGCACCCCTGCTGAAGAGGGATACAACAAGAGCCATCAAGCGACCAGGAACATCATCGAACAAACAATCGGCATCCTGAAGCAACGGTTCCGCTGTCTGGATCGTTCCGGTGGAGCCCTCCAGTATTCGCCGGAGTGAGTCTCCCATTTCGTGGTCGTTTGCTGCAAGCTGCACAACCTGGCTATCCGCAGGACTCAGCCACTGCCACCACAGATTGGAGGACCACCTGAGGAGGAGGAGCAGGAGGAGGAGGAGGAGGACCAGCACAGGAGGGAGGCAGAAAGTGCAAGGGCTGCCCGTCGCCGGCTTATTGAACGTCGGTTCTAGGCCCCCTCTCAGGGACTGGCTTGTGCCAATGTCAGCAGATGAATGTAGCCGCTCCACAAGCCCTCAGCCGAGCAGGGCGACCAGGACTTAATCAAAAAACCATGCACACTGCAATTTAACAACAATAATTTATTGAAAACCTCTGCCCTTCCCACATTACATGCTCATGTGGAGAAGCCCCCTCCAAAAACACAAAACTACCAGTCTCGGCCTTACAAAAAGAAAGGAAGACACCAGTCTCGGCCTTACACAAAAACAACTGCACCAGTGTCAGCCTTACAACAAGCACCAGGCATTTGTGCATACCTCTACTTTTTGCCCTGCGAGGGCGATGCCTTGCGCATCCTTGCCTGGCCCCTGCCCGCCCTGCTGCTCCTCCTCAATGGGAGCCCAGTGGCTGCAACAAGGCTGGGGGAAGGCTGCTGAGGGGCAGATGGCGAGACGGCAGATGCCCTTGGGGGTCGGCCTGCACCAGCTCTGGCCTTGGAGTGTCCGGCTGCTGACTGCTCCAACTCTGGCTGGGCGGCAGCAGTCTGTCCAGCAGCTCGTGGCAGCTGCAATGGCGGAGTGGCAGTGTCGGCTGCAGGAATGGTGGCAACCTGGCAGATCGCAGGTGCTCGCTGGTCGCCTGACACATTGGCACTCGAACGGGCCAGCACTGCAGCATGCGCAGCAAACAGCTGAAGGACAGACTGCTGGGCTGCTGCTGCGTGGCGAGTGCCCTGGCGATGCCTGGCTGATCCAGCGAGGGTGGCAGCAGTTAGTGCCCGTGTGGCCCTGGTCTGTGTCCGCATGACACCAGCCAGTGAATGGACGGCACGACTGAGCACTTGGCTAGAAGCCGACTGTGCTGCCGCGAAGTCCTGCAGACTCCTGGCCTGTGCTGCCACGATGTCCTGCAGACTCCTGGCCTGTGCTGCATTGAATTGTTCCAGACTCCTGGCCTGTGCTGCACTGAATTGTTGCAGACTCCTGGCCTGTGCTGCCCCGAATTCCTGCACACTCCTTGCCAGTGACTCTATGGAGTCAGGCATCCTTGCCACTGCAGCCATGAGCTCAGTGTGCCTGCGCTCAGCCTGGACGGCCATTTCCTCTAGGAGGCGCACCACCTCTGCGCTGACCATCGCAGGACTGGAGGCCGCACTCACCCTCTGGGGAGAAGTCCGCCGAGCTTCCCCACCCCTCCCGCATTGCTGCAGGCCGCTGGGCCCCGGAGCTTCACTCTCCTCTGACCCTTCCCCCCGGCTCCCCTCCAGGGAAGACGTGTCCCCTACATCGCCATGGGCTGGCGCGGCTGAGGGTGGCACTGATGGGCCGGCTTCCTCTTCCTCCTCCTCGTCTTCCGAAGGGCTGACAGTGGCAGCTTGAGGGCCCGCCTCCTCACCTGGTGATTCACCATCTGAAAGCAGGAAGGCACAAGAGTAGCTTTAGAGTGAGGACAGGGCGGCAGCGAGGGAGGCATGAGTGGTGCCATTCACCGCATTGGTCGGACAGTGGCAAAGGATGCTGATCTGATGCGCAAGTGGAACGAGAGAGGTCCAAAAGGTGATGCCCTTACCATTGGTGCCCAGAACAGGGTCGGCATCTCCACTGGCGACAGGGCCAATCAGCCGGCCTCCCATAATGCGCTCCACACGCTGGTCGAGGTCGGATAGCTCTTTGAGGTCAGGATGGCCTCCCCCGGTCTCAGTTCAGTTGCGCCGGTTGTGCGCAACCTTGGCCTGCATGAGAAAGGACGGCCTCTAAGTACACTGTGAAGCCCTGATCTTGTCTGCACTGCCTCCCATGGTCGAATAGCTTGGACAGTGTGTAGCCCTGATCTTGTCTGCACTGTCTCCCATGGTTGAATAGCTTGGACAGTGTGTAGCCCTGATCTTGTCTGCACTGCCTCCCATGGTCGAATAGCTTGGACAGTGTGTAGCCCTGATCTTGTCTGCACTGCCTCCCATGGTCGAATAGCTTGGACAGTGTGTAGCCCTGATCTTGCCTGCACTGCCTCCCATGGTCGAATAGCTTGGACAGTGTGTAAAGTGCTGAATGTGCAATTGATTTTCATGCCAGTCCCATAGCTGCTGGATGAGGGCTGGCCATTCGGGCTTTCAGGTCCCTTTGCCCATAATGTGAGGTGCACATGCAATGATGAGGAGGACACTGGAAAGGGTACTCACCCTGACAACCCGAGTGAGGTCGTTGAACTTCTTCCGGCATTGCACAGGAGTCCTGGCAACCACGCTGTTGGAAGACACCCTGTTGGACACCTCCCTCCAGGCTTTCCGGTAGGCGCTGGGCAGCGGCCTCTTGCCACCTTCTGGGAACAAAACATGGCGCCTGCGCTCCACTCCGCCAACCAGCACCCTCAGGTCACCGTCGCTGAAGCGCTGCTCTCTCTCCCTGGCCTTCTCCATAGTCCTGGGCGTTGTACAGGTGAAGCTGAAGTGGTCAGGCCTAGGTTGAGGGCTGCAGTGTGCAGGGCGCGGCAGGCAAACAAATCCACCCTCCCCCTTTAAGAGATGACCGGCGCCAGAGTGTCTGCCGTCAATCAAGAACTCGCCGCACCTGCGCTGCACCCGGCCTCGGGGCTATCGCTCAGCACCGCCGGCTTAGCGCCTAAAGATAGTCGTGCATCGCCTGTTTTAGCGCAGCAGCAACCTCTTGGGGCGATGCGACTGAATATCGGCGAAGGGGGCGCGACTTTGCGCCGGGCGCAAACTTTAGCGGCCGCCCGACTTTACCGCCCCAAAAGTGGCTATACTGAATTTCTAGGCCATGGGAGCCAGGGCAATTTGACACATTGGATCCAAAATTGGCTTAGTGGCAGGAGGCAGAGGGTGATGATCGAAGGTTGTTTTTGTGACTGGAAGCCTGTGTCCAGTGGTGTACCGCAGGGATCAGTGCTGGGTCTTTTGCTGCTTGTAGTGTACATTAATGATTTAGATATGAATGTAGGAGGTATGATCAGTAAGTTCGCAGATGACATGAAAATTGGTGGAGTGGTAAATAGCTAGGAAGGAAGTCTCAGGCTACAGGACGATATAGACGGAATGGTTAGATGGGCAGAACAGTGGCAAATGGAATTTAACCCTGAAAAGTGTAAGGTGATGCATTTTGGGAGGACTAACAAGGCAAGGGAATACACAGTGAATGGTAGGACCCTAGGAAGGACAGAGGATGAGAGGGACCTTGGTGTGCATGTACATAGATCCCTGAAGGCAGCAGGACAGGTAGATAAGGTGGTTAAAAAGGCATATAGGATACTTGCCTTCATTAGCTGAGGCATAGAATATAAGAGCAGGGAGGTTATGATGGAGCTGTACAAAACATTAGTTAGGCCACAGCTGGAATAATGTGTGCAGTTCTGGTCACCACACTATAGGAGGGATGTGATTGCATTGGAGAAGGTGCAGAGGAGATTCACCAGGATGTTACCTGGGCTGGAACGCTTCAGCTATGAAGAGAGACTGGACAGGCTGGGGTTGTTTTCCTTAGAGCAGAGAAGGCTGAGGGGGGACCTGATTGAGGTGTACAAAATGATGAGGGGCATAGATAGGGTAGATAGAAAGGAACTTTTCCCCTTAGTAGAGGGGTCAATAACCAAGGGGCATAGTTTCAAGGTAAGGGGCAGGAGGTTTAGAGGGGATTTGAGGAAAATCTTTTTCACCCAGAGGGTGGTTGGAATCTGGAACTCACTGCCTGAAAAGGTGGTAGAGGCAGGAACCCTCACAACATTCAACAAGCATTTAGATGAGCACTTGAAACGCCGTAGCATACAAGGCTATGGACCAAGTGCTGGAAAATGGGATTAGAATAGACAGGGCTTGATGGCCAGCGCGGACACAATGGGCCGAAGGGCCTCTTTCTGTGCTGTATAACCTTCCCTCTGTTACTGACCATCATAGCATCTGCATGGCCACAATGCAAAAATAAAAGCCAACACAAAATAAACATTGCAAACCAAATTTATAAATTAAACCATGCCATATTGGATACAAATGTCAACTAATTATCCGTGTGCATTCCCTTAGTGCCTGTCTTCCATGTGCCTTTGCCTGTCCCTGTGCTCCTATGCAGTGCTACCCCAGTGGCTGCAGCATGGCTGGTGAAAGACTGCTGACTTTCAGTGGGGGAGACTGCAGATGGCCTTAGAGGATGACCTTGAGCAGCTCTGGGCCTAGAAGGCCCGGCTTTGGACTGCACCATCTTGGCATGGGCGGCCGCAGACTGGGTAGGCTGGCTGACTGGCAACAGCAAGGGTACTGGTGGAGTGGCAGTGGTGGGAGGACGAATGCTGTCATCCTGAGAGAGGACAGCGGGTTTGTGCTCCACGGAGCCACTGCCACTACCCCGGGGCATCGCCTCAGCAATCCGAGTAATCTGTTGAAGGACAGATTGCTGGACTGCAGTGACACCCTGCAAGCCCCTTTGAACACTGGTATCCCCGGCCATGATGGCAGCAGTCTGAACTTGCATGACTTCAGTCTGAGCTTCCACTGCACCCAGATGTCGGGTGGCTTCTGCCTGTTTTGCAATGGAAGCTGAGACATCAGCCATCAGATGCTGCATCGTGGTTGGGTCCACAAGTGCACTAATGGTGTTGGCCACCACTTCCATGCTGGAAATCATGGGCTCCAAGCTCTGCACAAAGCCCTGTGCCAAGTTGGTGCTGGACTCCTCCATGCTCCTCGACATTTCACTCAGGCTTTCTGGCAGGCCTGTCAATGCACCAAGCATTTCATTGTGCACACCCATCTATAGGCCGCCCTATCTGAGTCCTGTGCAGCAAAACTCGTGTGCGACCTCGCCCTCCGGGGAGCTGGCACCTGCGCCACCCTTGCCCCCCTGCCCTGGCTGTAGGCCACTCGTGCCCGGTGTCTCACCACG
The DNA here is from genome assembly GCF_052327205.1 of Somniosus microcephalus. NCBI lineage: Eukaryota > Metazoa > Chordata > Chondrichthyes > Squaliformes > Somniosidae > Somniosus > Somniosus microcephalus. Next base: position 32,658,340 of record NC_141000.1, on the reverse strand, counting down.
TGCAGATCCCACCTCTAAGCTATCCTCTAAACTTCACGCAGTGTCAGTTTCTGAGCTGATGGCTGCGAGTGTGAAATCGAGTGACAGTCTTTCTTTCTCATCACTGTCTTCTTCCTCTTCTACCTGTTGCTCTTCCGCCGCTGCCTGGCCAGGCTGCAGTTCTTGGGTCTCTGAAAGGAGAAAGGCACAAAGGTAGGGTTGTGGTGGGAGGGGGGAAATTAAGAGGTGCATGCTTACACCATCTGTAGCTTGTAAATCAGAAGAGATTGTAGGATCAGGGTGAATTGGGAAGGAGGATTAGGAATGGGGATATTGTGATCTTCTATCATTTCAGCCCTGACGCAGGCCACAGTCTCAGTGATGTCCGCTGCTCCAATGATAGCAAGCACCATCTCCTCCATGGTGCTGCGCCTGTCCCACAGCAGTTAGCTCATGCTGCCTCCGGTTATGTGCCACCTTATCCTCCAAGAGAGAGGGAAGTGTGTCAGTGAGTGCGGTGCAATCTGTTTGGGTGATGTGGAGGAAATTGCAGCTCAAACAAGATTTGATGCCAGACAGGCAATCTGACAACACTGAGACAGCGGAAGGATGGCAAGAGATGGTGGATAGATAGAGCTGAATGTTGTCAGCATTCTTGTGGAAGCTGATCACACGTCTTGGTATTATGATGCTATAAGGTAGCATGTAGATGATGAAGAGGAGGGAACCAAGGATAGACATTCAAGGGACTCCAAAGGTAATGGTGCAGGGACAGGAGGAGAAGAGCTTGCTTGGGATTGCCCCGTCTATGCCCCGTCTATGACTGGATAGGTAAGAGTGGAACCAAGTGAGGCCAGTCGTACTGAGCTGGACAAAGGAGGAGAGGCATTGGAGGAGGACGGTGTGGTCAGCCATGTCGAAGGCTGCAGAGAAATTGAGAAGGGAAAATGCAGCAGTCACAGAGCATGTAATTTGTGACTTTGGTTGGGGCCATTTCAATGCTGTGGCAGGGTGCAGAAACTTGATTGAAAATTCAAACAGAGAGTTGCAGGAAAGATGGGCACGGATTGGGGTGGCGGCAACATGTTCAAGGACTTTGAGAAGAAAGCGAGATTAGAGATAGGCTGGCAGTTCACATGGACAAAGGGATCAAGGGTGGTTTTTTGAGCAGGGGGATGATGGTGACAGTTTTGAAAGGGAGGGGAACAGTGCCTGAGGAGAGGCAATCATTTACGATATCATCCAGCATGTGGACCAATAAGGAAAATTGAGTGGTCAGCAGTTTAATAGGAATAGGATCAAGGGAGCAGAAGGTGGGTCTCATGGACAAGATGAGCATGAGGGGAGACTGGAGAAAAACTAAAGAAAGACATGGGATCAGGGCTCGGGCGAGGGGAAGCTTGGGAGAGATTTGGCTAGGCGGGAAAGGAGAAGGCGAGCGGGGGGGTGGGGGGGGTAGCAGCAGAGGCAGCTGAACGGATGGTCTCAATCTTAGTGACAAAGAAAGTCCATGAGCTCCTTGCATTTGTTATGACTATGCATGAAACATCACTTGCTTTACAATGTGGCATTTTTTTTAGAAGTGTTTGCTAATGTTTTGTCATGCCGTTCAAATTATTGGTTATGCCACACACAAATTTCTTGATTGAAACTCAACGGTAGTAATCTCAGGATTACTCCCAGTCCCACATGCTAGTGAGTATAGGAATAGTAGGATAAGACTGGTTAATGCGTAACTTGGAAAATGGTGTAGTAGGGAGGACTTCAGATTCCTGGGGCATTGGGTTCTGTTCTGGAGCTTGAGGGACCTGTTCAACGTGGAGGTTGTACCTCATCAGAACTGGGACCAATGTCCTCACGGGTAGGTTAACTAGTGCTGTGGGTGAGGGTTTAAACTAATTTGGCAGGGGGATGAGCACCAGGATGAAACATTAGAAAGGAAATACAAGATGCACTGAGGACTGGGAGAGACAAATAGCACTAGAGTAAAGAATAGTTCAGAAATAGGAGGGACAAGGGGCGAATGTGAACCAGTATAAAATGGGTGTAGAGTGCATGTGTGTAAACGCATGGAGTGTGGTAAATAAGGTTGGTGAGCTGCAGGCACAAGACACCACATGGGACTTCCTGTGTCCCCGATGATCATGTGTGCGGGAAGTGTATCCAGCTGCAGCTACTGGCAGACCGCATTGCGGCGCTGGAGCTGCGAATGGATACATACTGGAGCATTCGCGATGCTGAGGACATTGTGGAAAGCATGAGTTGGTCACACCGCAGGTAAAGGCTGCACAGGCAGGAAGGGAATGGGTGACCACCAGGCAGAGTAGTAGGCGCAGGCAGGTAGTGCAGGGGTCCCCTGTGACCATCCCCCTCTCAAACAGATATACCACTTTGGGTATTGTTGGGGAGGGTGGCTTATCGGGGGAAGGCAGCAGCAGCCAACTTCCTGGCACCATGGGTGGTTCTGCTGCACAGGACAGGAGGAAAAAGAAGGGTAGAGCTATAGTAATAGGGGATTCTATTGTAAGGGGAATAGATAGGCGTTTCTATGGCCGCAAACGAGACTCCAGGATGGTATGTTGCCTCCCTGGTGCAAGGATCAAGGATTTCTCAGAGCAGCTGCAGAGCATTTTGGAAGGGGAGGATGAACAGCCGGTTGTCGTGGTGCGTATAGGTACCAACTATATAGGTAAAAAATGGGATGAGGTCCCAAAAGCTGAACATAGGGAGTTTGGAGGTAAATTAAAAAATAGGACCTCAAAGGTAGTAATCTCAGGATTGCTACCAGTGTCACGTGCTAGTCAGAGTAGAAATAGAAGAATATTTCAAATGAATACATGACTAGAGGAATGGTGCAAGGGGGAGGGGTTCAAATTCCTGGGACACTGGAACCGGTTCTGGGGGAGGTGGGACCAGCACAAACTGGACGGTTTGCACCTGGGCAGGACCGGGACTGATGTCCTAGGGGGAGTGTTTGCTAGTGCTCTGGGGGAGGGTTTAAACTAAAATGGCAGGTGGTTGGGGATGTGAGCAGAGAGACAGAGGAAAGGGAAACAAGGATAGAAGCAAAAGACAGGAAGGAGAAAAGCAAAGGTGGCAGTCAGAGAAATCAAGGGTTTAATTCAAATATGGCCACAGTAAATAATAATTCTAAAAGGTCTAAAAGTGTTCAAAAAACAAGCCTGAAGGCTTTGCGTCTTAATGCGAGGAGTATTCGTAATAAGCTGGATGAATTAGCTGCGCAAATTGAGGTAAACGGATATGATATGATTGGGATTACGGAAACATGGCTCCAGGGTGACCAAGATGGGAGCTCAACATCCAGGCATATTCAATGTTCAGGAAAGACAGGCAAAAAGGAAAAGGAGGTGGGGTAGCATTGCTGGTTAAAGAGGGGATTAACACAATTGTAAGGAAGGCTATTAGCTCTGATGATGTGGAATCTGTATGGGTAGAACTGAGAAATACCAAGGGCAGAAAACGTTAGTGGGAGTGGTATACAGACCCCCAAAAAGTAATGCGGAGGTTGGGGATGGCATTAAATGGGAAATTAGAGACGTGTGCAATAAGGACACAGCAGTTATCATGGGTGACTTTAATCTACATATAGATTGGGCTAACCAAATTAGTAACAATACTGTGGAGGAGGAATTCCTGGAGTGTATATGGGATGGTTTCCTGGACCAATATGTCAAGGAACCAACTAGAGACCAGGCCATCTTAGACTGGGTATTATGTAATGAGAAAGGATTAATTAGCAATCTTGTTGTGCGAGGCCCCTTGAGGCGGAGCGATCATAATATGATAGAATTCTTCATTAAGATGGAGAGTGAAGTAGTTGACTCAGAGACTAGGGTCCTGAATTTAAATAAAGGAAACTACTATGGTATGAGGCGCGGGTTGGGTAGAATTGATTGGAGAATGTTACTCAAAGGGTTGACGGTGGATAGGCAATGGCAAACATTCAAAGATCGCATGGATGAACTACAGAATTTGTTCATCCCTGTTTGGCATAAAAATAAAACAAAAAAGGTGACTCAACCGTGGCTAACAAGGGAAATTAGGGATGGCATAAGATCCAAGGAGAGGACATATAAATTGGCCAGAAAAAGCAGTAAACCTGAGGATTGGGAGCAGTTTAGGATTCAGCAAAGGATGACAAAGGGATTAATTAAGAGGGGGAAAATAGAGTATGAGAGTAAGCTTTCAGGGAACATAAAAACTGACTGTAAAAGCTTTTATAAATGTGTGAAGAGAAAAAGATTGGTGAAGTCAAGCATAGGTCCCTTGCAGTCAGAATCAGGGGAATTTATAATGGAGAACAAAGAAATGGCAGACCAATTAAATACATACTTTGGTTCTGTCTTCACAAAGAAGGACACAAATAAACTCCCACAGATGTCGGGGAACATAGGGTCTAATGAGAGGGAGAAACTTAATGCAATCAGTATTTGTAGGGAAACGGTGTTCGGGAAATTGACGGGATTGAAGGCCGATAAATCCCCAGGGCCTGATAATCTACATCCTAGGGTACTTAAGGAAGTGGCCCTAGAAATAGTAGATGCATTGCTGGTCATCTTCCAAAATTCTATAGACTCTGGAACAGTTCCCATGGATTGGAGGGTAGCTAATATTACCCCACTGTTCAAAAAAGGTGGTAGAGAGAAAACGGGAATTATAAACCAGTAAGCCTGACATCGGTAGTGGGGAAAATGCTAGAGTCCATTATAAAAGATGTAATAGCAGAGCACTTGGAAAACAGTGACAGGATTGGACAAAGTCAACATGGATTTACAAAAGGTAAATCGTGCTTGACTAATCTACTGGAATTTTTTGAGGGTGTAACTGGTAAAATAGATAAGGGAGAACCAGTGGATGTGGTGTATTTGGACTTTCAGAAGGCTTTCGATAAGGTCCCACATAAGAGATTAGTCTGTAAAGTTAAGGCACATGGGATTGGGGGCAAGGTACTGACTTGGATAGAGAACTGGTTGGCAGACAGGAAGCAAAGAGTTGGAATAAACGGGTCTTTTTCCGAGTGGTAGGCAGTGACTAGTGGGGTACTGTAGGGATCGGTCCTAGGACCCCAGCTATTCACAATATATATTAATGATCTAGTCGAGGGAACTAGATGTAATATCTCCAAGTTTTCAGATGACACAAAGCTGGGTGGATGTGTGTGCTGTGAGGAGGATGCCGAGAAACTCCAGTATGATTTGGACAGGTTGGGTGATTGGGCAGATGCAGTATAATGTGGATAAATGCGAGGTTATCCACTTTGGTGGCAAAAACAGGAAGGCAGATTATTATCTGAATGGCAATAGATTGGGAGAAGGGGAAGTGCAACGAGACCTGGGTGTCCTTGTGCACCAGTCACTGAAGGTAAGCATGCAGGTGCAGCAGGCAGTTAAGAAGGCAAATGGTGTGTTGGCCTTCGTAGCGAGAAGGCAAATGGTATGTTGGCCTTCGTAGCGAGAGGGTTTGAGTACAGGAACAAGGATGTCTTGCTGCAGTTGTACAGGGCCTTGGTGAGACCACACCTTGAGTATTGTGTGCAGTTTTGGTCGCCTTATCTGAGGAAGAATGTTCTTGCTATGGAGGGAGTGCAGCGAAGATTCACCAGACTGATACCTGGGATGGCAGGAATGACGTATGAGGAGAGATTGGGTTGATTGGGCTTATATTCTCTGGAGTTGAGAAGAATGAGAGGAGATCTCATTGAAACTTATAAAATTCTAACAGGACTAGACAGACTAGATGCAGGAAGGATGTTCCCGATGGCAGGGGAGTCCAGAACCAGGGTTCACAGTCTAAAGATAAGGGGTAAGCCATTTGGGACAGAGATGAGGAGGAATTTCTTCACCCAGAGAGTGGTGAACATGTGGAATTCTCTACCACAGAAGACAGTTGAGGCCAATTCATTAAATATATTCAAGAAGGAGTTAGATATATTTCTTAAGGCTAAAGGGATCAAGGGATATGGGGAGAAGGTGGGACAGGGTACTGAGTTTGGATGATCAGCCATGATCTCATTGAATGGTGGAGCAGGCTCGAGGGGCCGAATGGCCTACTCCTGCTCCTATCTTCTATGTTTCTATGCAAATAGTGAAAGTGTAGTCAAAGGAAGGGTGGGCCGATTAGGAAGCCAAAAAGAGATACTCTTGTGAATGCAGAGGGCTTGGCTGAGGTACTAAATGAGTACTTTGCATCTGTCATCACTAGAGAAGAGGATGCTGCCAATGTAGCAGTAAAGGAGAAGGAAGTAGCGATATTGGATAGGATAAAAATAGATAAAGAGGAGGTACTTAAAAGGTTGGCAGTCCTCAAAGTAGAAAAGTCACCCGGTCTGGATGGGATGCATTGCAGGTCACTGAGGGAGGTAAGGGTGGAAATTGCAGTGGCACTGGCCACAAACTTCCGATCCTCCTTGGATAGGTGGGTGTTGCCAGAGGACTGGAGAATTGCAAATTTTGCACCCCTGTTTAAAAAAGGGAGCGGGATAAACCTGGCAACTACAGGCCAGTCAGCTTAACGTTGGTGGTGGGGAAACTTTTAGAGACAATAAACTGGGACAAAATTAATTGGCATTTGGAAATGTATGGGCTAATAAATGAAAGTCAGCATGGATTTGTTAAAGGCAAATCGGCTCTGACTAACTTGATTTAATTCTTTGATGAAGTAACTGAGAGGGTGAATGAGGGCAATGCAGTTGATTCTGAGTATATGGACTTTCAAAAGGCGTTTGACAATGTAGCACATAATAGACTTGTTAGCAAACATAAAATCCATGGGATTAAAGGACAGTAGCAGCATGGATACAAAATTGGTTAAGGGACAGAAGACAGAGACTAGCGGTGAACGGTTGTTTTTCAGACCAGAGGGAGGAATACAGTGGTGTTCCCCAAAGGTCGGTTTAGGACACCTGCTCTTCTTGATGTATATTAATGACCTGTCAAATTAGTTTAAACCCTCCCCAAAAGCACCAGTTAACCTTTCTGGAAGAGCATCATTTCAAAGTTTGCAGATGACACAAAACTCGGAAATGTAGTAAACAATTAGGAGGATACACCCACCAGCTGGGAAGGCTGTGCATCCCACTACAGCATCTGAATGGACCACCAATTGGATGTTAATTGAAATTATTAACATTTACTGTCTGAACCATCAAAAATTGCACTTGACCTAAGCTAATAAATGTGATGCTAGGAGTTAGTTATAGTGAAGGGTGGGCAATGGAAAGTAAAACTAAAGAGCATGGACCACAGTGTTTTCAGAAGCCCAGTTGCTTATCTTACCCAGACAATTCCTCACATATAAAGATGGCACAAAATCTCTTCTTTTGACTACATAAAGGTGCTAAAAGGCTTGTATCATGATTACACCCATGGGCAAATTTAGCACCTTGCGCTCCCAATGGGAATTGTACTTTAAGGGAGTGTGGTTTGGAGATAAGGCAACAGCATTGAAGCGACGCTCCTCCAATCTTGCTGGGAGCACTGAATTTATCCTGTAAAATCAACACACTGTCTACAATTGTATAAAGTGTCTAGGATTTACGTCAAAATATCAATGATTGTGACAAAATTAAAGTTTCACATTACAATAAAGAGTCCACAAAGCACCAAATAAATCTTATCTGGCCTGACCATATGAATACCAAACATTTCAAACTTTAACATGGGAGACACCACCGCCTCAGACTCAAAGGTAAGCGTATATTTTAACCATCAACCCATAATATCAATATAATTGCTTGTGATGCCTTTCTCAGTTGCTTGCTAGTATTGATTTGTAAAGTCAGGAAGTAAATATTTTGAAAGTTCTGTGCCTTATTCCTCAATGCACTCAAGCTATGTAAGTTAGTCTGTGCTTTTCTGGAAACTGCAACAGTTATTCTGTATTTCTAGTGCATGTGTAGTTCAACAGAACTGACGAAACAGTGCCCTTCTTGTCTTGACATATAAATTGTCTTCATCCAGATTGGCAGAATTCAACTCTGAAGCAATTACCATCCTGTAGGATAATAGCAAGGCACAAGAGGCAGTCAAACTATCTCACAGGGGATACCAACAGAAAGATGTCATATAGCAAGAAGCAATGCAGCTGTTCATCTGCCACTGGATCTTCCACAGGACTCTCTGAAGGTTATAGTTTACAAACCAGAGATGTCTGCAAATAAAAAAACAGGGCATATCGGCCATATGAGATGGGTGCTGGCTCTCTGACACCCCAGCAATATCTCAGATGGTGCTAGAAGACAATATCTGCCTGCCTCTTCATTGTAAATACCAGTGTAAGGTCTGGTAACACCCAGATCATACCCTGATGGGTAGCCTTCTTACATGGCCACCTTGCATAATAATGTGATATAATTGGACTGGAAATAATTGACAGCAACAGCTTGCCTTTCGAGTTAACCTTCTCACCACACTGATGCAAAACCAATTAATCTCCTCCATGTTGCTCTCAAAGTTGCAACTCAGATTTCCCTTGATGCTTCTGTGTGGAGGTCACTATCCAGTTGTCCTGTGGCTGTGGTGACCCTCAATGAGGGACTGCTCTTGGCAACCATAACATTTTAAAGCTATGACCAGAACACAGCTTGTGGCATAATAGCGCACCTTATTGCAGGAATATTGTTGCTTCATAGTCTATAGACTCTGGAACAGTTCCCATGGATTGGAGGGTGGCTAATGTTACCCCACTATTCAAAAAAGGTGGTAGAGAGAAAACGGGGAATAATAGATCGGTAAGCCTGACATCGGTAGTTGGGAAAATGCTAGAGTCCATTATAAAAGATGTAATAGCAGCGCACTTGGAAAACAGTGACTGGATCGGACAAAGTCAACATGGATTTACAAAAGGTAAATCGTGCTTGACTAATCTACTGGACTTTTTTGAGGATGTAACTGGTAGAATAGATAAGGGAGAACCAGTGGATGTGGTGTATTTGGACTTTCAGAAGGCTTTCGATAAGGTCCCGCATAAGAGATTAGCGTGTAAGGTTAAGGCACATGGGATTGGGGGCAAAGTACTGAATTGGATAGAGAACTGGTTGGCAGACAGGAAGCAAAGAGTTGGAATAAACGGGTCTTTTTCTGAGTGGTAGGCAGTGACTAGTGGGGTACCGCAGGGATCGGTCCTAGGACCCCAGCTATTCACAATATATACCGACTACCGGCTACCGACCATAGAGCACATATACCAGAAACGCTGTTTACGGAGGTCACGGTCCATCATCAAAGACCCTACCCACCCCAGCCACAGTCTGTTTGCCCTCCTGCCATCTGGGAGACGCTACAGATGCATTCGCACCCGTACGACCAGATTTAGGAACAGCTTCTTTCCCAGGGCTGTCATCCTATTGAACTCCACAAATAAACTCTAAAGCCTGCACATCTGCCAATGCACTTTATTATGGTTATGTTTATGTTAATGTATTACAAGCCAAATGTATGTTGATAGTTTAAATGTCTTAATCTAAATGTACACTCTCGGGAGCCGCAAGCCTACATTTCGTTGTAGAGCACTTGTGCACTAACAATGACAATAAAGTTGATTATGATTATTATGATTATGATTATATATTAATGATCTAGACGAGGGAACTAGATGTAATATCTCCAAGTTTGCAGACGACACAAAGCTGGGTGGACATGTGTGCTGTGAGGAGGATGCCGAGAAACTCCAGTATGATTTGGACAGGTTGGGTGATTGGGCAGATGCATGGCAGATGCAGTATAATGTGGATAAATGCGAGGTTATCCACTTTGGTGGCAAAAACAGGAAGGCAGATTATTATCTGAATGGCAATAGATTGGGAGAAGGGGAAGTGCAACGACACCTGGGTGTCCTTGTGCACCAGTTGCTGAAGGTAAGCATATAGGTGCTGTAAAGTCTGTGGGTTGTGCAGTTAATAAATACACAGACTTCAGAAGTAACAAACAAACAGGTCTTTACTATTCGAAGGTCAGGGCGAATCTGCCCCAGCAATCCTGCCACAACACTTATATACTGGTGTGGTCACTATCGGTATTACAGTATACAGAAGCCAACAAGTAGTGCCACCCCTAAAGTAGTTCTCTTAAAGGTGAACGGTTACATACAATAGTTTCCTTAAAGGTAGACGGGTACATACACTACAATCCTCCCTTTTTAGCTTTCAACATACTAAGTCCATAGTGAACATACATTCTAACATATATACAGGTTTATGTAAGACAGTTCATAGATTCAGTCTTTCTGGGGGTTTCCGGATTCTGTCCGGATAACGCCGCAGTGGTGTCGTCATTTCAGGCGGGCTAGGAGGTGCTTCTGGCAAGTTCGATTCGGCTTGAAAAGCCGTGTCAGGTTCAGCTGACTCCAGTATCACTAGATCGGAAGTAGGTGTTCTGGGTATCTCAGTCTCAACCTTACCCGGAGAAAGTGGTGAAGTCGGTTGCCCATTTGTGGCGGACCCTATGATTTGGTCAACATGACGCCTTATTATATTGTCTCCAATGTCCACGGTGTACATCAACGGCCCCAGCCTTTTCCCAATAGTTCCAGGCTGCCATTTCTCAGTACGGTAGTCCCGGGCCAAAACTCGTTGACCGATCTGGAAAGATCTAGTGACCCTGTCGTTCATGCCCTGGAATTGCCGGTTCTCTACGTCTCTTCTGACGTTTGGTTTTAGTAAATCCAGCCGGCATCTTAGGCGTCTATTACAAAACCTCATTGCGGGAGTTTGATTTGTGACCGCATGTGTTGCATTTCGGTATGCCAACAAAAAGCTATCCACCTTATGTTGTAGGCTTATGTTTTCATTACTCATGGCCTTTACGGCCTTCTTGAAGGTCTGGACAAACCTTTCAGCCAATCCATTGGAGGCGGGATGGTATGGGGCTGACGTGTAATGTTTAACCCCATTGCTCTTTAAGAACTTCTTGAATTCTTCGGACACAAATTGTGGTCCATTATCAGAACAGATCTGTTCCGGCAGGCCATTCCGAGCAAACATAGTCCTTAACACTGTGATGGTTTTTTCCGTCGTGGTGGTGGTCATCTTAATTACTTCCGGCCACTTGGAGTGGGCATCCACCGCTATTAGAAACATCGAGTCCATAAATGGACCAGCAAAGTCGATGTGTACTCTTTGCCAAGGCGATGAGGGCCACTCCCATGGATGCAGAGGAGCCTGGGGTGGCGCGTTCTGAACCCTCTGACATCCTAGGCAGTTCTTCGTGATCTCCTCTATGTCTCCATCAATGCCTGGCCACCACACAAACGCTCTTGCTAGATTCTTCATCTTTACTCCACCCAGATGTCCTTCGTGCAGCTCCTTTAGCACTTTCTTTTGGAGTTTGGGTGGAATCACCACTCTAGATCCACACATCAGGGTTCCTCGACACACTGACAGTTGTTCTTTCTTCTGTGCAAATGCTTGCAGTGTTGGTTCGCTCTGTGCTGGCCACCCCTCCACCGTTACATCATAGACTCGTGAAAGAGTCGGGTCATTCCTTGTCTCATTCTCAATCATTGAGTTTGTTATCGGTAGACACTCCACTATGGATGAGTGGAACAACTCTACTGGGTCCACTATACTCGCTTCTTCTACCATCGGCAATGGCAAGCGGGACAACCCATCAGCATTTCCATGCTGTTTAGACCTTTTGTACTCAATTTCGTATTGGTGTGCCCCAAGTAACACGGACCACATTTGTAACCTTTGTGCTGTCATGGTGGAAACGGCCTTATTTGGGTTGAATATGGACACCAATGGCTGGTGGTCTGTCAGCAATGTGAACTTTTTACATTGTAGGTAATGGTTGAATTTCTTCACGCCCCACACAAGACTGAGGGCCTCCCTATCTATTTGGGCGTAATTTCGCTCCGCGGGTGTCAATGATCGGGACGCGAAAGCCACTGGCCTTTCCGAGCCATTTGGTAGCCTGTGCGAGAGTACTGCCCCAATTCCGTACGGGGAAGCATCGCAAGCTAGACGAAGGGGTAATGCTGGGTTGAAATGAGCCAACACTTCTTCAGAGGCAATCAACTCCTTGCTTCTGCGAAAAGCCTTTTTGCATTCTTCACTCCACTTCCATGGTGTTTCTTTCCGCAACAGGTCATTCAGCGGATGCAGCACCGTGGATAAATTTGGCAGAAACTTGTGATAGTAATTAATCAACCCCAAGAATGATCTTAACTGTGATACGTTTCCTGGAGCGGGGGCCTTCACGACTGCTTCTATCTTTTCAGGTGACTTATGCAGTCCCTCTCGGTCAATGACATGACCGCAGTATGAGATCCGTTTTTGGAAGAACTCACACTTCTTGCGATTAACCCGAAGGCCATACTCCTTCAACCTGGTGAGTACCAGTTTCAAATTCGTGAGGTGTTCTTCCTCATCTTTTCCCGTGATTAAAATGTCATCTAAGTAGCACTGCGTGCTTGGAATTCCTTGTAACACCTGTTCCATGGCCCTCTGCCAAATTGCTGGCGCCGAAGCTACCCCAAAGACCAGTCTATTGTAGCGATACAAGCCTCTGTGAGTGTTGATGGTGAGGTACTGGCGTGACTCTTCCTCGACCTCCATCTGTAGATATGCTTGAGCCAGATCTATTTTCGTGAAATGCTTCCCTCCAGCCAACGAAGCAAAGATATCTTCAATCCGCAGAAGCGGGTATTGTACCGTGTGAAGCACCGGATTCACAGTGATCTTGAAATCTCCGCAGATACGGACCTTCCCCGGTCCCCCTGGCTTATTACTTGGTGAGGACTTCATGACGGGAACAATGGGCGTGGCCCACTCACTCCAGTCCACTTTTGACAGAACCCCTGATCGTTCAAGTTCTTCCAGTTCTGCCTCCACAGCTGGTCGTATTGCGTAAGGTACCGATCTGGCCTTAAAAAACTTTGGGCTTGCATTTTCTGCAATCTTAACCTTTGCTTTAATTCCTCGCAGTGTTCCCAGTCCTTGCTGGAATACCTCCTTAGCTTCGTCCAATATTCTGGACAACCGTTCAGGTTTGACATCCTCTTTTTCGGAATCCACCGTCATGGTGTTTAGTGACTGCCAGTCCAACTTTATTTTTCGGATCCACTCCCATCCCAGAAGTGGTGGTCCTCCCTCAGGCAATACATACAGGTCCAACCGGTGATGGTCTTTATCCTTGTATCTCACCTTGACTTCTATCTTTCCGATGGGGAATACTTTGTGCCCCGTGTATGTCTGTAGTACTAGTTCCGTATCCCGTAGTGGAATATGCTTGAAATTTTTTTTATAGTCATGCTTATTCATGACCGTCAACGCCGATCCGGTGTCCACTTCCATTTTTACTTGGACCTTTGCAATCTGTAGCGTTATCCAGATAGTTTGTCGGTCAGCTTCATTGCTCACGTTGTGAATTCTCAGACTGTCCAGTCCTTTGCATTTGGAGTGTGAGACCGACTTCTGTTCCCTCAGACTCTTCTTAGTCACCTCTTGCACCTTCCCGTACCATTTTTGTGGTGACTCCTTATTGTTGTGCGTTGCTCCTGACCGGCATACCTTAGCTATGTGCCCGATCTTGCCACATTTCCTGCATTCTTGGTTTTTAAACCAGCATTGATTCTGGTCGTGTGTTGTCTTCCCACAACGGTAGCATTTTATTGTGCTCGAAGTAATTTGGTCCACCCCTAGTGCCGCCGCCTTTAGCTGCATTTCCGCCGTTCCTTTCGCTGCGGCTTCGTGCGATGCAGCTATGAGGACAGCCCTGTCCAGTGTGAGGTCATTTTCTTCCAGTAGTCGCTTCTGCGTTCCTTCTTTGGACAATCCGCATACGAACTTGTCACGCAGTGCCTCTGTCAGATTCCCTCTGAACTGGCAGTATTTCGCTAGCCTACGCAGTTCGACCAAGTATTCCGCATTGCTTTCGTCTTTCCTCTGCGTCCTTGCGTAGAATTTGAATCGTTCAGCCAGCATCAACGGTGTGGGGTTCAAGTGATCCTTCAGCACTGCTACCATATCATCGAAAGTCTGATCTGCCGGTTTAGCTGGTGAGAGAAGATGCTTCAACAACCCGAATGTTTTCGCACCCATCATGTTAAGTAAGGTTAAAGCTTTTTCATCCTTAGCTATTTTGTTAGCCTTACAATGTATCTCAATACGTTCTACGTACGTGGCCCAGTCTTCTATCTCCGAATTGAACTCGTTGATGTCCGCCCGCTTAGGCATCTTCCTTTCCTCTTTAAGTATTCTTATTTATTTGTTTATTTCTAAGATGGCGGTTTTCCCGCGAAAATGGCGGTTTCCCGCTCTTTCCTTCTCGCCCCGCCCACTTCACTGGCGGTTTCCCGCTTCTGTCGTCTTCTCCGCCTAATGGCGGCTTCCCGCGTTTCTTCCCTGGTGGAAGGGGTACGCTTTCCCCACAGCGGACAGGTTCAGCCGCTGGGCTGGCTTCCGCACAGCTCCCCTTACTCGGCTCTGTCTTTTCCTCCCGCCCGCACGGCTCTACCGGCGCTGGGTACACCCCGTTAACGGAGGACAGTTCAGCCGCTGGACTGGCTCTCGCGCAGTCTCTCTCTCCGTACCCGGCTCTGTCGCTCTCTCTCCCGCACGTTCGGTTCTACCGGCCCTGGGTACCCCGTTGGTGGAGAACAGTTCAGCCGCTGGACTGGCTCTCGCACAGTCTCTCTCCCCTTGCTCAGCTCTGTCTCTCTCTCCCGCACGTTCGGTTCCACCAGCTCTGGGTACCCTGTTGGTGGAGAACAGCTCAGCCGCTGGACTGGCTCTCGCGCAGTCTCTCTCTCCTTGCTCGGCTCTGTCTCTCTCTCCCACCCGCACGGTTCCTGTTCGCCTCCCAGCCCTCTCGCAGACCGGTATTTCCCTCCCCGGCTGCGGCTGGGTTTCTCTTCCCGCGCCTACTCCCAGTCTCAGCGCTTCGTGGCTGCGGTCGCTGCCCGGCTTTTCCAGCCGATCGAGGTCCGACTGTCTCACGACGCCGTTGGACCCGACTTTCTGACCGGCTCCGTTCCCCCTCGACCGTGGTCGAGTGCACAGCCCTTATCCTCCGGATATTCTCTACACCTTCCCCTACTCACAGTCTCCGCGGCCGCCTTGTTTCCAGCTGATCGGCTCACTCTGCACCGTGGTAGAAGGGTAGTCAGTGCCTGTTGCTAATGGAAGCTTTTGTTGCTAAAGTCTTCCTCCTTCCTCCTGCTGCAGCCTCGTGTTTTCTTTCAGCAGCACGACGAGGGCGGTTGCCTCTCTTCGACGCTCTTCGTTGCTTTGGTAGTCTTGCCGCAGGGTACGATCGGACTCGTCGCCACTGTAAAGTCTGTGGGTTGTACGGTTAATAAATACACAGACTTCAGAAGTAACAAACAAACAGGTTTTTACAATTCAAAGGTCAGGGCGAATCTGCCCCAGCAATCCTGCCACAACACTTATATACTGGTGTGGTCACTATCGGTATTACAGTATACAGAAGCCAACAAGTAGTGCCACCCCTAAAGTAGTTCCCTTAAAGGTGAACGGTTACATACAATAGTTTCCTTAAAGGTAGACGGGTACATACACTACAGGTGCAGCAGGCAGTTAAGAAGGCAAATGGTATGTTGGCCTTCGTAGTGAGAGGGTTCGAGTACAGGAACAGGAATGTGTTCCTGCAGTTATACAGGGCCTTGGTGAGACCACACCAAGTATTGAGTATTGTGTGCAGTTTTGGTTGCTTTATCTGAGGAAGGATGTTCTTGCCATGGAGGGAGTGCAGCGAAGATTCACCAGACTGATATCTGGGATGGCAGGAATGACGTATGAGGAGAGATTGGGTCGATTACATAGAAACATAGAAGATAGGAGCAGGAGTAGGCCATTCGGCCCTTCGAGCCTGCTCCGCCATTCAATGAGATCATGGCTGATCATTCAAATTCAGTGCCCTGTCCCTGCCTTCTCCCCATATCCCTTGATCCCTTTAGCCTTAAGAAATATATCCAACTCCTTCTTGAATATATTTAATGAACTGGCCTCCAGCGCCCTCTGTGGCAGAGAATTCCACAGGTTCACCACTCTCTGGGTGAAGAAATTCCTCCTCATTTCAGTCCTAAATGGCTTACCCCTTATCCTTAGACTATGACCCCTGGTTCTGGACTCCCCGGCCATCATAAACATCCTTCCTGCATCTAGTCTGTCCAGGCCTGACAGAATTTTATAGGTTTCGATGAGATCCCCTCTCAATCTTATAAACTCCAGTGAGTATAAGCCCAATTGACACAATCTCTCCTCATACGTCATTCCTGCCATCCCAGGTATCAGCCTGGTGAATCTTCGCTGCACTCCTTCCATGGCAAGAACGTAATTCCTCAGGTAAGGCGACCAAAACTGCACACAATACTCAAGGTGCGGTCTCACCAAGGCCCTGTACAACTGTAGCAAGACATCTTTGTTCCTGTACTCGAACCCTCTTGCTATGAAGGCCAACATACCATTTGCCTTCTTAACCGCCTGCTGCACCTGCATGCTTACCTTCAGCGACTGGTGCACAAGAACACCCAGGTCTCTTTGCACTTCCCCTTCTCCCAATCTATTGCCATTCAAATAATAATCTGCCTTCCTGTTTTTGCCACCAAAGTGGATAACCTCACATTTATCCACATTATAGTGCATTTGCCATGTTTCTGCCCAATCACCCAACCTGTCCAAATTGTACTGGAGTTTCACGACATCCTCCTCACAGCTTACCCTCCCACCCAGCTTTGTGTCATCTGCAAATTTGGAGATATTACATCCAATTCCCTCGTCCAGATCATTAATATATATTGTGAACAGCTGGAGTCCTAGGACCGATCCTTCCGGTACCCCACTAGTCACTGCCTGCCACTCAGAAAACGACCCGTTCATTCCAACTCTTTGCTTTCTGTCCGCCAACCAGTTCTCTATCCAAGTCAATACCTTGCCCCCAATCCCATGTGCCTTAATTTTGCACACTAATCTCTTATGTGGGACCTTATCGAAAGCCTTCTGAAAGTCCAAATACACCACATCCACCGGTTCTCCCTTATCTATTTTACCAGTTACATACTCAAAAAATTCCAGTAGGTTAGTCAAGCATGATTTACCTTTTGTAAATCCGTGTTAACTTTGTCCGATCCTGTCACTGCTTCCCAAGTGCTCTGCTATTACATCTTTTATAATAGACTCTAGCATTTTCCTCACTACCGATGTCAGGCTTTTCCCCGCTTTTTCTCTACCACCTTTTTTGAATAGTGGGCTAACATTAGCTACCCTCCAATCCGTGGGTACTGTTCCAGAGTCTATCGAGTTCTGGAAGATGACCAGCAATGCATCTACTATTTCTAGGGCCACTTCCTTAATACCCTGGGATATAGATTATCAGGCCCTGGGGATTTATCGGCCTTCAGTCCCATCAATTTTCCTAACACCATTTCCCTACAAGTACTGATTTCTTTCAGTTCCACCCTTTCATCAGACCCTATGTTCCCCGGCATCTCTGGGAGGTTATTTGTGTCCTCCTTTGTGAAGACAGAACCAAAGTATGAATTTAGTTGGTCAGCCATTTCTTTGTTTCCCATTATAAATTCCCCTGATTCTGACTGCAAGGGACCTACGCTTGACTTCACCAATCTTTTTCTCTTCACATATCTATAAAAGCTTTTACAGTCAGTTTTTATGTTCCTTGATAGCTTACTCTCATATTCTATTTTCCCTTTCTTAATTAATGCCTTTGTCCTCCTTTGTTGAATCCTAAACTGCTCCCAATCCTCAGGATTATTGCTTTTTCTGGCCAATTTATATGTCGTCTCCTTGGATCTTATGCTATCCCTAATTTCCCTTGTTAGCCATGGTTGGGTCACCTTTTTTGTTTTACTGTTATGCCAAACTGGGATGAACAAATTCTGTAGCTCATCCATTCGTACTTTGAATGTTTGCCATTGCCTATCCACCATCAACCCTTTGAGTGCCATTCCCCAATCAATCCTACCCAACTCGCTCCTCAGACCATCGTAGTTTCCTTTATTTAAATTGAGGACCCTAGTCTCTGAGTCAACTGCTTCATTCTCCATCTTAATGAAGAATTCGATCATATTATGATTGCTCCGACCCAAGGGGCCTCGTACAACAAGATTGCTAATTAATCCTTTCTCGTTACATAATACCCAGTCTAAGATGGCCTGATCTCTGGTTGGTTCCTCAACATACTGGTCCAGGAAACCATCCCGTAAACACTCCAGGAATTCCTCCTCCACAGTATTGTTACTAATTTGGTTGGCCCAATCTATATGTAGATTAAAGTCACCCATGATGACTGCTGTGCCCTTATTACACGCTTCTTTAATTTCCCTTTTCATGCCATCCCCAACCTCCGCCTTACTGTTGGGAGGTCTATATACCACACCCACTAATGTTTTTTTCCCCTTAGTATTTCTCAATTCTACCCATACAGATTCCACATCATCAGAGCTAATATCCTTCATTGCAATTGTATTAATCCCTTCTTTAACCAGTAATGCTACCCCAACTCCCTTTCCTTTTTGCCTATCTTTCCTGAATATCGAATACCCCTGGATGTTGAGTTCCCAGTCTTGGCCATCCTTGAGCCACGTTTCCGTAATCCCAACCAAATCATATTCGTTTACCTCTATTTGCGCAGCCAATTCGTCCACCTTATTACAAATGCTCCTCGCATTAAGACACAAAGCCTTCAGGCTTGTTTTTTAACACTCTTAGACCTATTAGAATTATTATTTACTGTGGCCACGTTTGATTTAAACCATTGATTTCTCTGACTGCCACTTTTGTTTTTCTCCTTCCTATCTTTTGCTTTTATCCCTGTTTCCCTTTCCTCTGTCTCCCTGCTCAAGTTCCCAACCCCCTGCCATTTTAGTTTAACCCCCCCCCCGAACAGTGCTAGCTTGTTGGGCTTATACTTGCTGGAGTTTAGAAGAATGAGAGGGGATCTCATTGAAACTTATAAAATTCTAACAGGACTAGATAGACTAGATGCAGGAAGGATGTTCCCGATGGCGGGGGAGTCCAGAACCAGGGGTCACAGTCTAAGGCTAAGGGGTAAGCCATTTAGGACAGAGATGAGGAGGAATTTCTTCACCCAGAGAGTGGTGAACCTGTGGAATTCTCTACCACACAAGGCAGTTGAGGCCAATTCATTAAATATATTGAAGAAGGAGTTAGATATATTTCTTAAGGCTAAAGAGATCAAGGGATATGGGGAGAAGGCAGGGACAGGAAACTGAGTTTGGATGATCAGCCATGATGTCATTGAATGGCGGAGTAGGCTCGAGGGGCCGAATGGCCTACTCCTGCTCCTATCTTCTATGTTTCTATGTTTCATATCCAGTTATAATGTGGCAAACATTACACAGAAAGTGAGTTACTTTTCATTTTTCTCTATACATTTCTAAATATAGGAATTGTATTGATAATAGCTACTCTGATATTGATTTTAAAATACACGTGAGCACTAACCTGTAATATTTTTAAAATCCTATTTTTTTTTCTTACTTCTCTCTCCAGTCTCTTTTTTACCCTCTCCTTTGGTAGTCTATCCAAATACATTTCATATGTCGATTGGAAATCATCATGTGTGTTCACCCCCCTGGGTTCAACTATTAGGCCCTAATATTTACGGGGAGGCAGGGAAGGAACGGGTGGGAGAGGTCGGTGTAGCGGCCAGGAAACCTGAAGTACGGATTCCCGAAGGTCCTACCTAATTTAACGGCAGGATCTGACTTCAATTCCCGGCCGACAGCCAGCCAGTTTGAGGGGTTATCTGGTGGGAAGGCCTGTGCCGCCAGGAGAGGAGGGAGGGACAGATTTTGAGTCAGTAGGGAACATCGGGATGGGGGGAAGGGCGTCATGGATAGATGCTGTGCTGCATAGATCGGTAGGGAGTGGGGAGGGCGGGGTCATAGATAGATTGTGGGCCAGATAGATCGGGGAGGAGGTGCACGGACAGATCATGGTCCAGATAGAGTGGGGGGTGGAGGGTGTCCGTGAATAGATCACAGGCCGGATAGATTGAGGGTGGGTGGGTGGTGGTTGTGGCTAGATCCGGTGCGAAACATCTGGCCGCCTCTTGGTGACTAGCAAGCTGGGCAGACACGGACCATGGCTCTGTCGATGTTGGTAGGAAATCCCCTGGGACTTGCAGCGGCTGACCATACATGAGTTCCGCTGATGAAGAGTGAAGGTCTTCTTTGGGAGCTGTGCGAAAGCCCAACGGGACCCACGGTAGCTTATCTGCCCATCCAGCATCCTGGAGGCTGGCCCTCAGGGCGGCATTCATTGAACGGTGGAAGCATTCGCAGAGGCCATTCGCCTGTGGGTGGTAGGCTGTGGTGCGGTGTAATTTGACACCGAGTCCTTGGGCCACTGCATTCCAGAGTTCGGAAGAAAACTGCGGTCCCCTGTCCGATGAAATATCTGCGGGCACTCCGAAATGGGCGATCCAGGAGGAAATGAACGCCCTGGCCACGTCCGCCAAAGTAGTGGATGACAGGGGGACCGCCTCTGGCCGCCTGGTGGTGCGGTCAACCATGGTCAGGATGTGTGAAAAACCATGGGAGGGTGGGAGTGGTCCTACCAGATCCACGTTGACATGGTCAAAACGTCACTCCGGCACTGTGAAGGTGGCCAACGGAGCTTTGATGTGGCGCTGTACCTTGGCCTTTTGTCAGACCATGCAGGTGTTGGCCCAGTCGCGGACGTCTTTATGCATGCCATGCCATAGAAATTTCGCTGACATCAGTTTCTGAGAGGCCTTCATTCCAGGGTGTGACAACCCATGTATGGCGTCGAACACTTTGCAGCGCCAGACGACCAGCACAACAGGGCGAGGATCCTGTACGGAGACGTCACACAACAGCGTGGTACCTGCCGAATGGAACTTGATGTCAGCCAACTGGAGGCCAGTGATGGCCGTTCTGTAAGCTTGGACTTCCGGGTCTGAGGCTTGGTCCGCTGCCATGAGGGCGTAGTCAATGCCCAAATGAACCGTATTGACGAACGCGCGGGAGAGGCAGTCTGCCACCAGGTTGTCCTTACCGGACACGTGCCGTATATCCGTGGTGAATTCGGATATGTAGGTCAGCTGACGCTGCTGTCGGGCTGACCACGGTTCGGCGGTCTTGGACATTGCAAAGGTCAGCGGCTTATGGTCCACAAAGGCGCTAAAAGGACGTCCTTCCAGAAGGAACCGAAAATGGCAGATGGCCAGAAAAAGGGCGAGCAACTCCCGGTCGAACGTGCTGTATGCTCTCTCGTTCTGCCGTAGTTGACGGCTGAAGAATGCCAATGGCTGCCATGTCCCGTTCACCCACTGCTGTTGCACGGCACCGACTGTGTAGTTCGATGCGTCGGTGGTGAGGGCGATGGTGGCTCCTGGCAGCAGGTGCACCAGCATAGTTGCGTTGGCTAAGGCGCTTTTGGTGTCGGCGAACGCTCGGGCCATGTCATGCGTCCAGTCTACCGGGTTCTTGCCAGTCTTGCCCTTGAGGGCCTCGTACAGGGGCTGCATGAGTAGTGCCGCCTTAGGCACGAAATGGTGGTAATAGTTTACCATGCCTAGGAATTCCTGCAGGGTCTTGATGTTCTGTGGGCGTGGAAAGGATGTCACCGCCTCTACCTTCGAAGGTAAAGGAACCGCTCCCTCTGAGGTGATGCGATGCCCCAGGAAGTCAATTTGGTGTAGGCCAAACTGACACTTGGCCGGGTTGATAATCAGGCCGTGTTGGCTGAGGCGTCGAAAAAGGGTGCGTAGGTGACAGGTATGTTCTTCCTTAGTAGGACTGGCAATTAGAATGTCATCCAGGTAGACGAAGAGGAACTTGAGGTCCCGCAGCACGGAGTCCATCAGGCGTTGGAAAGCCTGGGCGGCGTTCTTTAACCCAAACGGCATTCTTAAAAACTTGAAGAGGCCAAATGGGGTGATGACTGCGGTCTTCTGGACGTCTTGTGGATGAACTGGGACCTGGTGGTAGCCCCGGACGAGGTCGACTTTAGAGAACACGGTGTTCCCTGCCAAATGGGCAGAGAAATCCTGGATATGGGGGATCGGGTACCGATCGGGAGTGGTGGCGTCGTTTAGGCGTTGATAGTCGCTGCATGGCCGCCATCCGCCGCCAGGCTTCGGGACGATATGGAGGGATGAAGACCAGGGAGTATTCCACCGGCGAATAATCCCTAACCGTTCCATGGTTGCGAACTCCGCCTTTGCGACCGCCAGCTTGCCAGGTTCCAGGCGCCGGGCCCGCGTGTAGACCGGGGGGCCGTTGGTGGTGATGTGGTGTTCCACGCCATGTTTCGTGGCTGTGGAGGAGAACGTGGGTCTTGTCAGGTCAGGGAATTCGCCGAGCAGGCGAGCGAACTCATCAGGAGTCGGGAACGCACAGGAGACGGTGCGTGACGTGGTGTTACTGCGGTAACACAGAAGAGAATGAAAAGTTGCTGCGTTGATCAGCCTCCGGTTCCTGACGTCGACCAGGAGGCTGTTGGCGCACAGGAAATCCGCGCCAAGGAGGGGCTGGGAAACTTTGGCCGTAACAAAATCCCAGTGAAAACGTTGCCCCCCGAGGCACACCTCCACTCGCCGTCTGCCAAAGGTCCGAATTGCTCCGCCATTGGCCGTGATTCCCTGTCTGCACATCGAGGGCGGACGCAGGTAAAATGCAGCACTGCGCTCCGGTGTCGCACAGAAAACGACGACCGGAGAGTGTCGGTGAACAGCAATTTTCCCGCGTTGCCGACCGCCATCGCAGCCGCGGGGTGCCTGTTAGACCCGTTCCTCGGTGGTCGCAGTGTCAGTTGTTGTTTTTTTGGGGGGGAAAACTGCAGGGAGGGCGGCAACGCTTCGCCTTCGCGCCGAACTGCGCGTGATAGAAACACAGTCCAGCAGGCTGACGAGCTGGGGCGGTGTAAGCGGGGGATGGGTACCTCGTGGCGGCGCAGTACTGCCGAGTTACAACGAAAATTTAGTCAGCCTCCACAGCGAGTGTTGCGCAGTCTTCAACTTCAGATCTGGCCAGGGCAGCTTGTACCTGTTCAGGCAGTTGGCTGAGGAAAATCTCGCGGAATAGGAAACATTCCCATTCTGAGCCCAGGAGTGTGAGCATTTGGCTCATCAACTCTGAAGGCTTGGAGTCCCCGAGCCCGGGCATAGCGAGTAATCGACGGGCGCGCTCCGATTTCGTGAGCCCGAAAACCTGCAGTAACCGCGCTTTGAGGGTTTCATACTTGCGCTCCGTTGGGGGGTTTTCGAGGAGGCTGACGATCCGAGAGGCGATAGAGCTGTCGAGTGCGGAGACCACATAAAGATACTTGGTCTGATCCGCATCGATGTTCCTCAGGGCGAACTGGGTCTCGACCTGAATAAACCACGAGGGCACTTGCTGCTCCCAGAACTGCGGTAGCTTCAGCGAAACGGCGTTAGCTTCCATGCTGTGCTCTTCTTTTGTGAAAACGTTCACAAAAACGGGGTCACCAATGTAGGAATTAACGAAATGCTATGAATAACTGAGATCGACACCGGAGAACAATTAAACAGGTCTTTACTCAACGGAGATGCCACGAGGACTGCCTGGGCAGTCCCGTGGTTTGCAACGTGATGTCATCGTGTTTGCCCTCGTTTTCCTTTGCTCTTAAAGGGGCCACGCCCCGTACATGCAAACTCTATGTACAAACACAGTAATGCCTAACACAATGGTACAGGTTTAGGCTGGTGTTAGAACATCGTTAAAGAGAATTATATACAGTTAGCCAGAGTCATTCAGTGGTTCTGCCACAATATGACATATAACTCATCTCTTTACTCTTCCACAGGTCCATCAAGTGCACCCCCCCACCCCCGCCACTGACTAGAGGAAGAGCAAAACGACTCCTCAGAGGAGCCTCCAGCCTCTGAGGGTGCACCGTCAGCAGACCCAAGCACACCCAGCACCAGCGCAGATACGCACACCTTGGTGGGTCCCACGTGAGATAGAGTAGTGTTGTCACCTGGTCTCTCACAACTCAGAATTAATCAAGAGCAGATGGTGGAGACAGGGACAGCAGATGAGACTCCTCGCCGGAGGGCACAGGATGCTCCCAGGTCTGCTCAGCTGCATTCAGACGCTGAGCCTCGGGGGCCATCCTTGGAGGTGCAGCAAGAAGTGCAGGAGACTCTGACAGGATTTGAGACCGTGATGTCTGCAAATATTCAGAGAATGGATGAGTCCATCTCCACCATGAGCACCACTGTCGCAGGTGATGGTGACTGTAGGCTCTTCCATGGATAGGATGGCCACCTGCATGGAGCAGCTAATACACCACTCACAGGAACACATGGTTTCTATGAATGGCTATCTATGGAAAATAGATGGCAGAGGCTCATAGATCTCCTCTCTAGGAGGGATGTAAATGTAGACTTGGGTTCTCATGGCCCCACTGCTGTGCAGCAAGGCGCTCACCAGTTCCTTGCTAGCAGAGAAGTGCGGGTGGCCCATGAGAGAGACGATGGTGAGAAGGGACATCGAAGTGGGGGCTCCTCTCAAAGCACTCACACTTCTCCCCCGTTGCCCTCCCCTCAGTCAGAGCCCCAGATGGCTCCTCGGATCGCGATGGCCGAGTCTGGCCATGCACAGTTGCAGGAGGAGCAGACTTTGGCGGGGATATCAGAGGCTCCAAAACCCAGAGGACATCTGCCAAAAGTGTCTATGCAGTCACAGCAGGGAAGTGAGCAGACTGCCTCTACCTCTGCTGAAGCTACAGGGGGAGCACCTCATAGAAGCACGTGCAAGAGAAAGATGAAATACAAGTAGATGCACAAGGGTAGCAACTTGGGTGTTTTAATAAATGTTTCTGTAAAGTTTCCATTACTGTGATGTCATACATAAAACTATTAATTTTCACCACTTTCTGGTCATGGACAAATTTGTGTGCAACTGTGGAAGTAGCTTAGTTAGTTGGAGTGAATGGTGAGACATAACTTTATCTCCAGCAATGTGGTCAGTCTGAAACAAATGGCTTGGTCATTGTAGGGATGCTTTATGGTGTTGCGTGGGGTGGTGCCAACCTGGCACAGCATATGGCAGCCATATGGGTGTACTGCGTAAAGTTAAGTAAATTTGGCCATGATGGGCCCATCCCTGGCCTCCCAGGCAGCAATGTGCTCGGGTGCTGGTGGAATCTGGACAGCATGTTCCTCCTGCTCCTCCCCATCTTCCAGCTGATGCTCCTCCTCCGACTCCTCCTCCTCTGAAGAGGCTGTGCGCTCAGAGCCTTGCTCCTCATGCAGTGCTAATCCTCGCTGCTGCATTATGTTGTGCAGGGCGCAGCAGACCACAATGATTCTGGAGACCCTGGCTGGTGCATACTGAAGGGCTCCTCCAGATCTGTCAAGGCATCTGAAGCGCATATTCAGCATGCCGATTGTCTGCTCTATGACACAGCTGATGGAAATGTGGCTTTCATTATATCTCTCCTTGGCCTCAGTACTTGGCCTCTTCAAGGGTGCCATGAGCCACATCTTCAGTGGATAGCCCTTGTCTCCAAGCAGCCAGCTAGAAAGTCTGTTTGGAGGAGCGAAGAGCTGAGGGAGAGTGGACTGGTGCAGGACTCTTGGGTGATGATGGGGTGCCCTGATGGTCACATGTGTGCAGTCGATGATGCCCTGCATCCGTGGGAAGCCAACCAGAGCAGCAAAAGCCAGCGCCCACTCAGTAACACTGGCTTAATCAGCAGCAAAGTTGATATAATTGGTTGACTTGTCAAAGAGGGCATCAGTGACCTTTGTGATGCATCTGTGGGCGGCTGACTGGGAAATGCTGCAAATGTCTGCTACAGATCCCTGGAAGAAGCCTGAGGTGAAGAAGTTGAAGGCAATGGTAACTTCGACAGCCACTGGTAAGGCTCCTCTGGGCTGCAGATCTTGCTCCAACAATCGGTAAAATGTCTGCGATGACCTGGCGTGATAGCCTAAACCTCCTATGGCACTGCTGCTCAGTCATGTTGAGGAAGCTCATCCTCTGCCTGTATACCGTGTTGGGGGTATTGTCTCCGGCATGGTACAGCCTTGCGCTGATGCCCTCTGTCCTGTGCAACATCAAGGCGTTGAGGAGAAGGTTGGTGGTGTTGTTATTGGTGCTGCTTGTGTGCCTGGTGCTGCTGGTGTTGGGGCTCCTTGAGGTCCGATTCTGAGGACCAAGGTGAGACAGTATAAACGGTACCCATGCTGATGTAATAGATGGCAGGTCAAGTAGAGATGACAGAAGCAATCTGTCAATGGTGTGATAGGTTCTACCAATGAGGTGACAGTGGATCCCGACTTTGCTGGAAACACTTGCAACCTCTAGAAAGCTAAATCTGTGCCGACAATGCACTCAGCAACATCATCTGCTTTAGGAAAGTGACCAGCTGTCAGGTTGGAGTTTTTATTGTACTTTTCATGCAGTGCACTAATGAGCTGGATCAATGGCCACTCAACTTCCGCCTCAGGTTTACAGACGTGGTTCCCGAGCTGCATGATTCCGGTGCTCATCCAGGGAAATTTGAAAGGTAGGGTGAAAAAGAGGTTTAAGGATCTGACAAGTACCTCATAATGGTCTCAATTACTTTGGCCACTTCTGCCGTTCGAGTTGTTGCCGCAATGGCAAACATGCCCGAGGAAAAGGCGCGGAGGGGCGGAAGGATGGCAGGCTCCCAACCCGCTCCAAGGATTTTCAAATTTCCCTCCTGACCCGCCTCCAATCGCGTCTGCACAGACCCCAGAAAACTCCGGCCAATGTGTCCATTCAGAATAATGTTGCTATATAATACAAGTACAGTTTGTTGAAAAAATTGCATGACAGAACTGTGTGGGATATTCATGTATAATGCCCCCATGTACACTGTGTAGATGGCACACTTGTTTTATATTTCCTCTGAAACAAATTGGTTTTAATCAGTTAACAGTAATTGAATCTGATCTAAATTTTACTGATGCAAAACAACATTTTACTATTCAGAATATGCACTGTGACTTCAGTTCAAAGATCAATCCCCAATAATTGGCTCACTTATAGCAAACATATGTTGATGTGTTAAATGCACATTAGGTATAAAAACTGGCATTACCACAACACAAAAGTGTCAACTGTGACTCAGTGGGTAGCACTCTCTAGGTGGGAGGGGCTAGGAGTGAGCAGGTGTTACTGGTTGCCTGATTTCTGCAGGGAGTTGGAGTGAGTTTGTAAAAAGTTGGTGGTGGTTCTTTTTTCAGGTTTTAGGGCCTTTTTGGCCCATAAACAACAGCCAGATGGCTGCTGAGGGTGCCGGACCCCTCAGAGGACAGTGTTCCCATAATGAATTTAATTAGGGGAGAAACTGTGGTTGGAAGGGAAAGAAAAAGGCCCAAAGATTTGGGCCAGGACCCTAGGAGATTTGGAAAAGAAAACACGTTCAGTGCGAGGATAAGGAGATACGAGCTTGGGATATTATCCAAGCGGTACATGAGGACTGTGGCGAGGGAAGCTGCTTTGCCTGCCGACCAAAGCCGAATGTTGGGTTCAAGGTGACGGTCAGTGGCCGAGAGGAGGTGGAAAGACTTTTACTCAGTTTGAAAGTTGGTGATAAGCTCTTGGAGGTATCTCTGCTATATTCGGAAGAGGTGGTGGTCTCATTCTTAAACTTGCCGGTTTATATTGAGGACGATGTGCTAATCAATAAGTTGGAGTCGTGGGACATTAAAATTTGCTCAGCAATAAAGAGGAGCTACTATCCAAGAACATGGGTAGCAGATGGAACCCGTTATGTAAAGGTGCGGTTCCCAGAGGGGGTGAAGTCATTACCGTACAGCATGAAATTCGAGACAATGGAAGGAGTGCAGTACTTCCGAGTACTGCATGATAACCAAGTGAAGGTTTGTTATTATTGTCTTGGACACAACCATCTTGTAAGAAACTGTCCAGACTTGTACTGTTATAATTGCGGCAAGTCTGGACACATTGCTTGGAGCTGCAAGGCGGAGAGCTGTGGGGTGTGTCACAAAGGCCCCACCCACTGTGAGTGTGAGGCAGAAGGAAGCTCTATGAGTGACAAGGAGATGGGAGAAGGAGCAGGAGGTGTGAGTGGAATGGTCGGAGGAGCGGAGCAGTTGGAGGACATAGCTGGTAAATTGAAGGAGAAAAGAGCACAGGAAGAGGCAGAAAATTGTGGAGCAGAGAACAGGATGGAGATGGTGGAAAACACACCAAGTACAGTGGAAAAGAACAAAGGTAGCAGAGGGCAGCAAGGGTCGAGTGCAGACTCGAGCCTTAATACAGTTCAGCTCTCCCTAAAGAATCTGGTGTCCACAGGGAGAGAGGAGGCGGGAGCGGGGTGCGTGGTAAATGTAAGTACTCCAAAGAAAGACGGGGAGTCGGATATCTCGGTGAGCAGGAGGGGGCAAGACAAGGAGAGGGTGCAAGAGGCAGGAGCCTTAAAGGGGCAGCAGGACAGGAATGGCGAGACAAAGACGCCAGAAGGGAGCAATATAGGTGCGCCATTGTCCCAGAGAGAGAAGGATCAGGGAGCAAGGGTCAGAGGTGGAGATGAGGTCGAAGGGAGCGGCACTGTTGGAGAAGCCGGGATAGCAGGAAGACTCTCTATGGGAGATGATGTATCTGATGGGGAGCACGATTATGTATCTGACGGGAAGCAGGCACAAAGGGTTACAGAAGAGCTCGAGAGTGAGAAATTAGAGGGGGACAGAGACATGGAAGTGGGGGGGGTGGGGTGACATCACGTGGAAAGAAAGGTTAGTAAGGGGCAGAAGGAGGGAAAAAGGGTAGCTCCTTGGCCCAAACTTAATGCAAGGAAGAGGCTGAAACAGCAGGGAAGGTTCAAACAGAAGGTGAAAAAGAGTCGGAGGCTGCAGGAAAAAGCAACAGCTGGCCGAAAAGTTGGGAAGGAGCATGAGAGGAGGGAAGGGCCAGAGATTAAATGATGGGGAGATTATCAGGCATACTTCCCTTCTTCGGAGCCATGATTACATTGGTCTCGATTAATGTGAACGGACTGAGGGGTGAGAAGAAATTGCAGCAGTTGTTGCAGGGTTTTAAAGGCACGGACTTGTTGTGTCTGCAAGAAACCTTTTGGGATGAGGATATCCTAGAAAGAGTTCAGAAGGTTTGGAAGGGAGAGGTGTTTGCAAGTTGTGCAAACAATAACCGTAGAGGGGTGGCTGTTTTGGTGAGCCC
Source organism: Somniosus microcephalus (assembly GCF_052327205.1). Classification (NCBI taxonomy): domain Eukaryota; kingdom Metazoa; phylum Chordata; class Chondrichthyes; order Squaliformes; family Somniosidae; genus Somniosus; species Somniosus microcephalus. Next base: position 32,629,177 of record NC_141000.1, on the reverse strand, counting down.
GTCCATAAAAGAGAACGTTGCCTTGGTGGATAAGGACACTGACGGGAGATTTTTACGGCTAAGGGTAAAAATGGAGGAATTTAATTGCGCTCTCTTTAATATCTATGCACCGAACGACCATTGCAAGCACGCAAGTTTTTTCTGGGGTTATTCACGGAAGCGGCAGAGGTGGAAAATCCTTGTATAGTGGGGGATTTTAATGTATTTTTATCCCGGATGGACATTTCAGCCCAGATGACCTTTAAGGATGATAACTCCAGAGGGATGATTGTAAAAATGATGGCAAATTTAAATTTGAGAGACTTATGGAGGGACCAGAACCCCATAAAAAGGGAATTCTCCAAAACAGGTTGGGTGGGTGATGTTTTAAAACAGAGCCGAATAGATTTTGTGTTAATGCGGGAAGGGTTAAGTTCTGAGGTGATGGAATTTATTATAAAAACGTATTTTTTAGTGACCACTCAGCTTTGGATCTTAGAATTAGGAACTGCAGAGTTAAGATCGGTGCAGGGCTGTGGATTTTAAACAATTAATACCTGAAAGAAATTGCTTATAAAGAAGGGATTTTAAATATAATAAAGAATGCTCAGAAGGAACCTTTGTTCTTGAAAGAAAGAAGAGTTTGGTGGGACAATTTCAAATTTGAGGTAAAAGTATTTTCGGTACGTTATGGGAAAAAGAGAGCTGCAGCTAACCAGCGTCGAGAAGAGAATATAAACAAAAGGTTTACAGATGTCTGTAAAGCAGTTGACAGAGGGGATAAGGGAGCTGAGACTAAGTTCCGGGTGGTAAAGGAAGAGTGGGAATTATTGCAAGCTGAAAAATGCAAGGGGGCCATTCTCCGTGCAAAGGCTAGAGATGCATTGGAGGGCGAAAGATGCACTAGATTTTTTCTAGAGCAAGAGAAGCTGCGACAGAGATTATCATTAATTGGAGAGTTGAAGGTTGGGGAGAAGATCATTCATGAAAGTGGGGAGATTTTAGAGACGGCTAGCAGCTTTTATCAAGAGTTATACACTGTGGTAAACCACTGTTAACTCTGTACAGGTCCGGGCATGTCTCCGCCCCTGGCTCCACCCCTAAGCCCGGGTATAAAGGTGACTCACCACCCTTCCCCCGGGAGCTCTTAGGATGGATCCACTAGCAGAGGCATGCTCCAGTTCTTAGTCAATAAAAGCCTACTTCGTATAAGTTCAACTCGTAGTCTTTGGTGTTGTTGATAGTGCATCATATACAAAAGGAGACATTTCCAATTTGGCGATGGAAAAGGTTAGTGCTTTTATTGAAGAGGGTTTAAAGGAGGATGAGAGAAGCATGTGTGACAAAGAAGTAGGATTAGTGGAAATAAAAGCAGCAATAAGTGGAATGAAGGGAGGGGAAAGCCCAGGGTCCGATGGACTAAGTGCAGAATTTTATAAAGAATTTTTTGAGATTTTAAGTCCATTGCTCTTAGAAGTTTTTAAGGAAATTAAAATTGAGGAAAGCCTGGCCCATGCATATATGAGGAGAGGTGTCATAAGATTAGCTTATAAAAATAAAGGGGATAGAAGGGATCTGAAGAATTGGAGGCCCATCATATTATTAAATGTGGATTATAAGATCTTGGCGAGGGTTATGGCAAATCGCATGAAGGAGGTGTTGCCGCAGATAGTTTTGCCCTCTCAGTCCTATGGAGTCATAGGCCGGGACATCGCAGACTCTATGGTCTCAATCCGAGATGCGATAGAGCTCATGGAAGAGAGTGGGAAGGAGGCTTATGTATTTAAGATAGATCAAGAGAAAGCCTTTGATAGGGTCTCTCATGAGTTTTTATTGAAGGTTTTGGAAGTATTTGGTTTCGGGGAAAATTTCATTGAGTGGATAAGGGTTTTTTATTCAAACATATTTAGCTGTGTTAAATGTAATGGTTTTTTATCCAAGTATTTTCCGATACAGAGATCAGTGAGACAGGGTTGTCCCCTGTCCCCATTGTTGTACACATTGGTAGCAGAACCATTAGGTTACATGATGCAAAAGGTGTAGTTGGGATTGTGGTTCCCAGTTCTGGGCTGGTGTCGGTGATACACCAATATGCAGATGACACAACCTTAACATTGAGAAATGGAGAGTCAGTGAGGAAAGCTATGGATGTAGTGGAGGAGTATTGTAGAGCTTCAGGAGCCAGAGTGAATTATAGTAAGTCCCAATGCCTGGTTGCAGGAACGGGTAGGGGGAATGGTTGGGGGAATGTCCCTTTAAGGTGGTGGAGGTTTTGGAAGTTCTGGGGTGCATATGGGATGCAAGAAAGACCGGGATGAAGTGGATTGATTAAATTGGGAACCAAAGGTTATGAAAATTAAAAAGATTTTGGGAAGATGGGAAAGAAGATGGTTGAAAGTGCAAGGAAGAGCGACAGTGGTGTCTGCTCTCCTGCTATCTAAGCTATGGTACTTATTGACCATGGAGGATATTCCTGAGTGGGCGGAAAAGTCCATCCGAGAGGCTTGTGTGAGGTTTTAATGGGAAGGGAAACCAGCCTTGGTGGCTTACGATACCATCATTGGACGGAGAAATCAGGGAGGACTCAATTTCCCAGATATTGATTTGAAGAAAAAATCCTTTAGAATCAAATGGGTGAAGAGATTTCTTCAGAAGTCAAATACAAGTTTTTGGAAGAGTTGTTTTGAGCATTTTTTTAAACTAAGTGGGATAGGAGGGCAGGGGATATTGTATATGGAATACAATAATATGTTTTTGAAATCGATTAAACTTCTCCCTAGGTTTTATAAGGGGGTTGTAGAAACTTCAAGGGCCCAATTTTTTAAAAGTGTGCAGTTTATGCCCAAGGGGGCTGAGGAATTTTTAGAACAGCCCTTATTTTTGAACAGGTGGGTCAACTACGAAGGAGAGGTTTTATTTAATCAAGCTTTTATAAAAGCTGCTATTATATGTGTGAAAGATGTATTATACGAGGTAATTCCAGGTTGGTTGCCGGAAGCGATAGTGAGGGACATGGTGTGGGAGGAGGATCAGGAGGTAGAGGAAAAAGCAATAGGGATCATGTATGAGAAGATTGTGAGGGCAATGCCACAGGATTGGATGGAAGAAATAAATGCGGAAATCTCCAAAGGAAGTAAAATGTGTCCCGCTTTTCCAAGCTTTCTGCTGGAGAAAGGGGGAGAGTTGATCCAATTTGACAACTGTAATACTCGAGATTTCTATTCTATGAGGTGTTTAAAGAATGGAGATTCAAGACACCTGCTGGTCAGGAGTTTTGGCAGAGTATATACCCACAGCTGGACTTCAACAGGATTTGAAAGGGAGTGTGGGCGAATTTTGAATGTCCAGAGTGGATTGAACTGGATTTCAAATTGGCTCATAACCGGATTTTTATCATGACGGTCTTGTGCAAGATTGGACGAGTGGGGGGGGCAATTTGCCCAGTGTGTGGGACATGGGATGAGAATCTGTCCCATTTACTGGTGATATGTCCACAGTTAAATGATTTTATCACTAGCTGAGGATGTCGTGGATATCACGTTTAATCAGTTGGTCACACCGCAGGTAAAGGCTGCACAGGCAAGAAGGGAATGGGTGACCGCCAGGCAGAGTAGTAGGCGCAGGCAGGTAGTGCAGGGGTCCCCTGTGGCCATCCCCCTCTCAAACAAATATATCGCTTTGGATATTGTTGGGGAGGATGGCTTATCGGGGGAAGGCAGCAGCAACCAACTTCCTGGCACCATGGGTGGTTCTGCTGCATGGGACGGGAGGAAGAAGAGCGGGAGAGCTATAGTGATAGGGGTGATATACCTATCAATTCATCCAATGAAAAGCGACGAGTTAAGAAAGTAACTATAGGTTTTTATTGGCTAAATAACAGAGCCCACCCTCGTGGGTGATCGGATCCAACACGGAGGAATACCAGCCAGTCGACTACCTTTATACCTGGGCAGGTAGGTGGAGTCATGGGCGGAGTCAGCAGTGGTCAGCCCAGGTATAGCAGCGTGACAAGAGGCGACCTCGTATCATGATACAACAGTGTGAACAGTGATAACCATAGAGTAACGATATAACAGTGATAACTATAGTGTAACGATAGTGAACGATAAAAGTGGTTTACCACATTCACCCCTTGTTTAGATTTGAGTCCGGCGGGGTGAAGTGTACTACCAGTTCTGGTATGTCAGTCTGTCCGGAGGCCTCGTAAGCCTTTCTGATCGTCGCAGCGGCGGTGTTGCATTATCCGGTGTTAATGCTGGTGTCTGCGTGGTCGGCGAAGGCTCGTGGGGTTCCGGCATGCCGTCTACCTGGGCTGGAATTGGGGGGGTGAAGGTGGTGTCTCCGGAGTGCCCGAGGGTGCGAGGTCTCGTAAGGAGACTGTGTCCTCCCGCCCGTCTGGGTATGCCACATAGGCGTACTGGGGGTTGGCGTGCAGGAGGCCCACCCTCTCGACCAGGGGGTCCATTTTATGGGCCCTCACGTGTTTTCGCAGCAAGACGGGCCCCGGAGAGGTCAGCCAGGTTGGTAGCGTGGTTCCCGTAGTCGACTTCCTGGGGAAAGCAAACATTCGTTCATGGGGGGTGGCATTGCTGGCAGTGCAAAGTAGTGACCGGGTGGAATGCAGCGCTGCCGGGAGGACTTCCTGCCAGCGGGAGGTTGGGAGGCCCTTAGACTTTAAGGCTAAGAGGACGGCCTTCCATACCGTCGCGTTCTCTCTTTCCACCTGGCCGTTCCCTCGGGGGTTGTAGCTGGTGGTCCTGCTTGCAGCAATACCTCTCGCTAGTAGGAACTGACGGAGTTCCTCGCTCATGAAGGAGGAGCCCCGGTCACTATGTATATAGTTTGGGAACCCGAACAAGGCGAAGAGGTCGTTCAGGCATTTAATGACCGTGGTACTGGTCATGTCTGGGCAGGGGAAGGCAAAGGGGAAACGGGAGTACTCATCAACAATGTTGAGGAAGTACACATTACGGTCAGAGGATGGGAGGGGCCCCTTAAAGTCGATGCTCAGGCGCTCGAAGGGGCGGGTGGCCTTGATCAGGCTTGCTCTGTCCGGCCTAAAGAAGTGCGGTTTGCACTTGGCACAGGTCTGGCAGTTCCTGGTCATGGTCCTGACCTCCTCGATGGAGTAGGGCAGGTTGCGGGCCTTAATGAAGTGGTAAAGTCTGGTGACCCCGGGGTGGCAGAGGTCGTTGTGGAGGGTCTGAAGTCTATCACTTTGCGCGCTGGCGCATGTAATTCGTGACAGAGCATCGGGGGGTTCGTTCAGCTTACCTGGCCGGTACAAGATATCATAATCATAGGTGGAGAGCTCGATTCTCTACCTCAAGATCTTGTCATTCTTGATTTTGCCCCTCAGCTTGTTATTAAACATAAAAGCGACCGAACGTTGGTCGGTAAGGAGGGTAAATCGTTTGCCTGCCAGGTAGTGCCTCCAGCGTCGTACCGCCTCCACAATCGCCTGGGCCTCCTTCTCGACCGATGAGTGTCGGATCTCAGGGCCCTGTAGGGTCCTTGAGAAGAAGGCCACCGGTCTCCCCTCCTGGTTAAGGGTGGCGGCTAGGGCGAAGTCGGATGCATCGCTCTCGACTTGGAAGGGGATGGACTCATCCACTGCGTGCATAGTGGCCTTGGCAATGTCTCCCTTAATGAGGGAGAAGGCTGCGCACGCTTCCTCCGTAAGGGGGAAGGATGTGGACTTCATGAGGGGTCTGGCTTTGTCCGCATAATTGGGCACCCATTGGGCATAGTAGGCGAAGAGCCCCAGGGTTCTCTTCAGTGCCTTTGGACAGTGGGGGAGGGGTAGCTCCATGAGGGGGCGCATTCTTTCGGGGTCGGGGCCGATGACTCCGTTCTCTACTACACAGCCGAGGATGGCAAGGCGCGAGGTGTTAAACACACATTTATCCTTATTGTAGGTGAGGTTCAGCCGTTGGGCCGTACGGAGGAATCTCTCCAGATTAACATCGTGGTCCTGCCAGTCGCGGCCGCAGATGGTGACGTTATCTAGATAGGGGAACGTGGCGTGCAGCCCGTTCTGGTCAACCATCCGGTCCATCTCCCTTTGGAAGACCGAAACCCCGTTGGTGACGCCGAAGGGAACCCTAAGGAAGTGGTAGAGGCGGCCGTTTGCCTCGAAGGCTGTATACTGGCGGTCCTCAGGGCGGATAGGGAGTTGGTGATAGGCCGACTTAAGGTCGATGGTGGAGAATACCCGGTACTGCGCAATCTGATTGACCATGTCAGATATGCGGGGAAGGGGGTATGCGTCCAGCTGGGTGTACCTGTTTATGGTCTGGCTGTAGTCGATGACCAGGCGGTTTTTATTGCCGGTCTTAACGACCACGACCTGGGCACGCCAGGGGCTGGTGCTCCCCTCGATGATGCCCTCCTTCAGGAGACGCTGCACCTCAGAGCTAATGAAAGCTCTGTCCCCGGCGCTGTACCGCCTGCTCTTGGTAGCGACGGGTTTGCAGTAGGGGGTGAGGTTAGCGAACAGGGAAGGTGGCGGGACCTTGAGGGTGGATAGGCCGCAGGTGTTACGCGGTGGGCGGTTTAAAATCTGCTGGTTGTCGACTGTGAATGGGGGGAGGGGTCCGCCGTATGCTAGCGTGATGCTTTGGAGGTGGGATTGGAAGTCTAGGCCTAGTAGGACGGCAGCGCATAGCTGGGGCAGGACGAGGAGTTTAAAATTTTTATACTCCGTACCCTTAACCGACAGGGTCACAACACAGTAGCCGCTGATGTCTGTGGCGTGTGACCTCGATGCCATCGAGATCCGGTTGCGCGTTGGCAGGACAGGGAAGGAGTAGTGGCTCACCGTGTCTGGGTGGATGAAGCTCTCCGTGCTTCCGCTGTCGAACAGGCAGGTCGTGGCGTGGCCGTTTACTTTGATGTCCATCATCGACTTGGACAGGTGATGCGGGCGGGCCTGGTCCAGTGTGACGGAGGCTAGTGTATAGCTGAGCGAGTTGTTGTAGTCTGCGGTTGAGGCGGTAGTTGGGTCTAGAGGCACGGTGGCGGTCGGGCGTGGTGGGTAAAATGGCGTCTCCCACGAGGTTGGACAAAATGGCGGAGAAGATGGCTGCCCCCATAACTCACATGAGGCACTGCTGGTGTCGGTTGCCTGTATCAAAGATGGCCACCCCATGACTCACATGTGGGGATGCTGGCCTCTGTTGCCTTGAAGGAAGATGGCCGCCCCCACAGCTCGCATGAGGCACTGCTGGCCTCTGATGATCCACCTCTGTAGGCCTTAGCGAAGTGGCCTTTCTTCATGCAGTTTGAGCAGGTAGAGTTCCTGGCTGGGCAGCGCGACCTCGGGTGTTTCGCCTGGCCGCAGAAGAAGCAGCCGGTGGCCCGATCGCGGGGGTCCGATGTCGGAGCCGGTACCGGGGGTGGCGGTCTCGATCGGGTCCGGGACGCCGACGCTGAGGTAGGTCCCAGGGGGGTTGCTGCGGGGGGTATCGCGGTCGGGGTCGGTCCCAAGTCCCAGGGTCGCGAGTTACAGTACCTTGAGTATGCCTCGAGGTCCCGATGGGCCACTTCTAGAGAGAGAGCGAGGGCTGCAGCTTTGTCCAGGTCGAGGTCCCTTGCTTCCAGTAGTCTTTGCCGTGAGTAGTCGGACCGCAGGCCTTTCACGAAGGCATCGCGGACATTGGCTTCAGTATTTTCTGCCGCCGTTACCGCTTTAAAGTTACAGTCTCTGCCGAGTGCTTGTAGCACCCGTAAAAATTCCTCCACGGGCTCTCCTGGCTGTTGCGGGCGGGATCTTAGGAGGTGTCTGGCATACATGGAATTTACCGGGGTTTGGTACTGTCTTTTCAGCCGGTTGATGGCGTCCTCATATGTTTTAAGGTCCCGGATGAGTGCGAATACTTTAGGGCTCACTTGGGCGTTCAGAACTCTTAGCATGGATTTCTGAGGCACGCCGGATTCTCCCAGGTAGGCTTCGAAGCAGCTCAGCCAGTGTTCGAAGTCGAGGGCTGAGTTTGCTGCCTGTGGGTTTAGGTCCAGGTACGGTGGTCTGAGGGCTCGCAGCCAGGCCGGCTGCAGTGGCTGTTGTAGCTGGGCGTCTGGCTGGTCGCTTGGCTGGTCATTTGGCTGGTCGTTTGACTGCTCAAGTGTCGACATTTTAAAATTTAGCCAATAAAATTGATATACCTATCAATTCATCCAATGAAAAGCGACGAGTTAAGAAAGTAACTATAGGTTTTTATTGGCTAAATAACAGAGCCCACCCTCGTGGGTGATCGGATACAACAAGGAGGAATGCCAGCCAGTCGACTACCTTTATACCTGGGCAGGTAGGTGGAGTCATGGGCGGAGTCAGCAGTGGTCAGCCCAGGTATAGCAGCGTGACAAGAGGCGACCTTGTATAGTGATACAACAGTGTGAACAGTGATAACCATAGAGTAACGATATAACAGTGATAACTATAGTGTAACGATAGTGAACGATAAAAGTGGTTTACCACAAGGGGATTCTATTGTAAGAGGAATAGATAGGCGTTTCTGCGGCAGCAAACGAGACTCCAGGATGGTATGTTGCCTCCCTGGTGCAAGGGTCAAGGATGTCTCGGAGCGGCTGCAGGGCATTCTGGAGGGGGAGGGTGAACAGCCAGTTGTCGCAGTGCATATAGGTACCAACGATATAGGTAAAACATGGGATGAGGTCCTAAAAGCTGAATATAGGGAGTTAGGAGGTAAATTAAAAAATAGGACCGCAAAGGTTGTAATCTCAGGATTACTACCAGTGCCACGTGCTAGTCAGAGTAGAAATAGAAGGATCTTTCAGATGAAAAGGTGGCTAGAAGAATGTTGCAAGGGGGAGGGATTCAAATTCCTGGGACATTGGAACCGGTTCTGGGGGAGGTGGGACCTGTACACACTGGACAGTTTGCACCTGGGCAGGACTGGGACCAAGGTCCTAGGGGGAGTGTTTACTAGTGCTGTTGGGGAGGGTTTAAACTAAAATGGCAGGGGGTTGGGAACCTGTGCAGGGAGACAGAGGAAAGAGAAGCAAGGATAGAAGCAAAAAGACAGGAAGGAGAAAAGCAAAAGTGGAAATCAGAGAAATCAAGGGTGTAAATCAAACATGGCCGCAGTAAACAATAATTCTAAAAGGTTTGAGTGTTAAAAAAACAAGCCTGAAGGCTTTGTGTCTTAATGCGAGGAGCAGTTGTAATAAGGTGGATGAATTAGCTGCGCAAATAGATGTAAACGGATATGATATGATTGGGATTACAGAGACATGGCTCCAGGGTGACCAAGGCTGGGAATTCAACATCCAGGGGTATTCAATATTCAAGAAGGGCAGGCAAAAAGGAAAAGGCGGTGGGGTAACATTGCTGGTTAAAGAGGAGATTAACACAATAGTAAGGAAGGATATTAGCTCTGATGAAGTGGAATCTGTATGGATAGAGCTGAGAAAAACCAAGGGGCAGAAAACGTTAGTGGGAGTTGATTACAGACCCCCCAAACAGTAATGCTGAGGTTGGGGATGGCATTAAACATAGAAACATATAGAAACATAGAAGATAGGACCAGGAGTAGGCCATTCAGCCCCTTGAGCCTGCTCCGCCATTTAATGAGATCATGGCTGATCATTCAAATTCAGTACCCTGTCCCTGCCTTCTCCCAATATCCCTTGATCCCTTTAGCCTTAAGAAATATATCTAACTCCTTCTTGAATATATTTAATGAATTGGCCTCAACTGCCTTCTGTGGTAGAGAATTCCACAGGTTCACCACTCTCTGGGTGAAGAAATTTCTCCTCATCTCTGTCCTAAATGGCTTACCCCTTATCTTTAGACTGTGACCCCTGGTTCTGGACTCCCCGGCCATTGGGAACATCCTTCCTGCATCTAGCCTGTCTAGTCATGTTAAAATTTTATAAATTTCAGTGAAATCCCCTCTCATTCTTCTAAACTCCAGCGAGTATAAGTCCAATCGACCCAATCTCTCCTCATACGTCATTCCTGCCATCCCAGGTATCAGTCTGGTGAATCGTCGCTGCACTCCCTCCATGGCCAGAACATCCTTCCTCAGATAAGGCGACCAAACCTGCACACAATACTCAAGGTGTGGTCTCACCAAGGCCCTGTACAACTGCAGCAAGACATCCTTGTTCCTGTACTCAAACCCTCTCGCTACGAAGGCCAACATGCAATTTGCCTTCCTAACCGCCTGCTGCACCTGCATGCTTACCTTCAGCGATTGGTGCACAAGGACACCCAGGTTTCGTTGCACTTCCCCTTCTCCCAATCTATTGCCATTCATATAATAATCTGCCTTCCTGTTTTTGCCACCAAAGTGGATAACCTCTCATTTATCCACATTATACTGCATCTGCCATGCATCTGCCCAATCACCCAACCTGTCCAAATCATACTGGAGTTTCTTGGCATCCTCCTCACAGCACACACGCCCACCCAGCTTTGTGTCATCTGCAAACTTGGAGATATTACATCTAGTTCCCTCATCTAGATCATTAATATATATTGTGAATAGGTGGGGTACCCCACTAGTCATTGCCTACCACTCGGAAAATGACTCATTTATTCCAACTCTTTGCTTCCTGTCTGCCAACCAGTTCTCTATCCAAGTCAGTACCTTGCCCCCAATCCCATGTGCCTTAACTTTACACGCTAATCTCTTATGCGGGACCTTATTGAAAGCCTTCTGAAAGTCCAAATACACCACATCCACTGGCTCTCCCTTATCTATTCTACCAGTTACATCCTCAGAAAATTCCAGTAGATTAGTCAAGCACGATTTACCTTTTGTAAATCCATGTTGACTTTGTCCGATCCTGTCACTGTTTTCCAAGTGCTCTGCTATTACATCTTTTATAATGGACTCTAGCATTTTCCCCACTACCGATGTCAGACTTACCGGTCTATAATTCCCCGTTTTCTCTCTACCACCTTAAACAGGAAATTAGAGTTGTGTGCAATAAGGGCACAGCAGTTATTAGGGGTGAATTTAATCTACATATAGATTGGTCTAACCAAATTAGTAACAATGCTGTGGAAGAGGAATTCCTAGAATGTATACGGGATGGATTCCTGAACCAATATGTCGAGGAACCAACTAGAGATCAGGCTGTCTTAGACTGGGTATTATGTAATGAGAAAGGATTCATTAGCATTCTTGTTGTGCGAGGTCCCTTGGGGAGGAGCGATTATAATATGATAGAATTCTTCATTAAGATGGAGAGTGAAGTAGTTGATTCAGAGACTTGGGTACTGAATTTAAATAAAGGAAACTATGATGGTATGAGGCGCAAGTTGGCTAGGATGGATTGGGGAATGTTACTTAAAGGGTTGACGGTGAATAGGCAATGGCAAACATTTAAAGATCGCATGGGTGAACTGCAGAATTTGTTCATCCTTGTTTGGCACAAAAATAAAACAAAACAGGTGACTCAACATTGGCTAACAAGGGAAATTAGGGATAGCATAAGAACCAAAGAGAGGACATATACATTGGCCAGTAAAAGCAGCAAACCTGAGGATTGGGAGCAGTTTAGGATTCAGCAAAGGAGGACAAAGGGATTAATTAAGAGGGGGAGAATAGAGTATGAGAGTAAGCTTGCAGGGAACATAAAAACTGACTGTAAAAGTTTCTATAGATATGTGAAGTGAAAAAGATTGGTAAAGTCAAGCGTAGGTCCCTTGCAGTCAGAATCTGGGGAATTTATAATGGGGAACAAAGACATGGCAGACCAATTAAATACATACTTGTGTTCTGTCTTCACAAAGGAGTACACAAATAAACTCCCAGAGATGTCAGGGAACATAGGGTCGAATGAGAGGGAGGAACTGAATGAAATCAGTATTTGTAGGGGAATGGTGTTAGGGAAATTGACGGGATTGAAGGCCGATAAATCATCAGGGCCCGATAATCTACATCCTAGGGCACTTAAGGAAGTGGCCCTTAAATAGTAGATGCATTGCTGGTCATCTTCCAAAATTCTATAGACTCTGGAATAGTTCCCATGGATTGGAGGGTAGCTAATGTAACCCTACTATTTAAAAAAGTTGGTAGAGAAAAAATGGGCAATTATAAGCCTGACATCGGTAGTGGGGAAAATGCTAGCGTCCATTATAAAAGATGTTATAGCAGTGCACTTGGAAAACAGTGACAGGATCAGACAAAGTCAATATGGATTTACAAAAGGTAAATCGTGCTTGACTAATCTACTGGAATTTTTTGAGGATGTAACTGGTAGGATAGATAAGGGAGAACCAGTGGATGTGGTGTATTTGGACTTTCAGAAGGCTTTCGATAAGGTCCCGCATAAGAGACTAGCGTGTAAAGTTAAAGCAGATGGGATTGGGGGAAAGGTACTGACTTGGATAGAAAACTGGTTGGCAGACAGGATGCAAAGTGTTGGAATAAACGGGTCATTTTCCGAGTGGAAGGCAGTGACTAGTGGGGTACCACAGGGTTCGGTGCTAGGACCCCAGTTATTCACAATATATATTAATGATCTAGATGAGGGAACTAGATGTAATATCTCCAAGTTTGCAGACGACACAAAGCTGGGTGGGCATGTGTGCTGTGAGGAGGATGCAGAGAAACTCCAGTATGACTTGGACAGGTTGGGCGATTGGGCAGATGCATGGCAGATGCAGTATAATGTGGATAAATGCGAGGTTATCCACTTTGGTGGCAAAAACAGGAAGGCAGATTATTATCTGAACAGCAATAGATTGGGAAAAGGGGAAGTGCAACGAGACCTGGGTGTCCTTGTGCACCAGTCGCTGAAGGTAAGCATGCAGGTGCAGCAGGCGATTAAGAAGGCAAATGGTATGCTGGCCTTCATAGCGAGAGGATTCAAGTACAGGAGCAAGGATGTCTTGCTGCAGTTGTACAGGGCCTTGCTGAGGCCACACCTTGAGTATTGTGTGCAGTTTTTGTCGCCTTATCTGAGGAAGGATGTTCTTGCCATGGAGGGAGTGCAGCGAAGATTCACCAGACTGATACCTGGGATGGCAGGAAAGACGTATGAAGAGAGATTGGGTCGATTAGGGTTATTTTCGCTAGAGTTTAGAAGAATGAGAGGGGATCTCATTGAAACTTATAAAATTCTAACAGGACTAGACAGACTAGATGCAGGAAGGCTGTTACCGATGGCGGGGAGTCCAGAACTAGGGGTCACAGTCTAAGGATAAGGGGTAGGCCATTTAGGACTGGGATGAGGAGGAATTTCTTCACCCAGTGGTGAACCTGTGGAATTCTCTACCACAGAAGACAGTTGAGGCCAATTCATTAATTATATTCAAGAAGGAGTTAGATATATTTCTTAAGGGTAAGGGGATCAAGGGTTATGGGGAGAAAGCAGGGACAGGGTACTGAATTTGTATGATCAGCCATGATCGCATTGAATGGCGGAGCAGGCTCGTGGGGCCGAATGGCCTACTCCTGCTCCTATCTTCTATGTTTCTATGTTAAGTACTATGTTCAACAGTTGTGTGAAGTTTTTTTGCTGGGTGGGGACCGAAGAGCGAGAATGGGAATCCCGTGGGACTCAATTTTGAGGTGGGGATTGCAGGAGAGTCTGCCCGAGTCCAGCGGAGCGGGAATTAATTTAATGTTCAGTTTGGCTAGATTCGTGATTGTGCAAAGAAGGAATGCTCTGTTTTTTAAGGGGAGGAGAATCAATCTAAAAGGGTATTTTAAATATAAGCTAAAAGATCATTATAAGGCTCTATGGATGTTTTATTCAGAAAGGAATTTAAAGATAGTATTTTACAATCAATTTGTAAAGCGCAATTGATTAATATATGTTACAGGAGACAAATTAAACTTCAGGTTTTGATGTTAAAATGTGGTGGCGGAATGGCTGTGCAGAGCGGCGGAATTGATTTGTATCATACAATGAAATGATCACCATGTTGTAAATGTTCTTAATGTTCTCATAGAAACATAGAAGATAGGAGCAGGAGTAGGCCATTCGGCCCTTCGAGCCTGCTCCGCCATTCAACGAGATCATGGCTGATCATCCAAACCCTAGCACCCGGTCCCTACACTGACAGCCATCCCACCCAAGCCCTATCCCCGTAACCCCACGTATTTAATCCCCCCTAACACTAAGGGCCAATTTTTTTTTTATCATGGCCAATCAACCTAACACGCACATCTTTGTGGGTTCAAGTCCCACTTCAGAGACTTGAGCACGTAATCTAGGCTGACACTCCAGTGCAGTGCTGAGGAAGTGCTGCACTGTCGGAGGTGCCATCTTTTAGATGAGACGTTAAACCGAGGCCCTGTTTTCCCTCTCAGGTGGACTTATTAGCAAGTGAATTCCCTCTTATTCAAAGAAGAGCAGGAGAGTTCTCCCAGTGTCCTGGTCAACATTTATTCCTCAACCAACCTCACTAAAACAAATGATTTGGTCATTATCACATTGCTGTTTGTGGGAGCACACGTGGCTGCTGCATTTCTTACATTACAACAGTGACCGCACTTTAAGCGTACTTCAGTGGCTATAAAGTGCTTGGGGTGACCTAAGGTCGTGAAAGGAGCTAGAGAAATACAAGTCTTTCTTTTTCTTTCTTTCAGCGTATCTTTGACACTGGACAGTCATTTTCTACATGGTGGTAAATTGCCATAACATTTCCCAGTTGTCCAAATATAGCCTTTGACATAGCTTCAGAGTGCAAAAAATGTAGATGCTGAGTGATTCCGCCAGTTAGATAGAGCCCTTCCCCCTCCCCCATTTGCTGCATAGTGGTAGGCTGGCAAAAAAGAATATTGACATTCAGAATATAAGGCACGTTAAAATTAGTAATTTCTCCCATGATGCTGATTCAGAGAGATCGATCAAATCTTTCTTATGCAGAAATATAAATATATTGCTTGAGAATTACAGTTGCGGATCAAGCAGAAACAGGCTTAAGTCATTTTTGTATGAATCTGGATGTGTGAGGATTTAAAGCAGGGTCTGGGCAGCAAATCAGGTGGGCGTTACGCTTACCACAGTCTGCATATTGTACACCACAGGGCTCATTTCAAACCCAATCTCATGGATTTGCCAATTCTCCATATTAAAATGCAAGTCACGCCTGCATTGAGCTAAACAATAAATAACGTAGCCATTCACTGTGACTCCTCAGCAGCAAATCAAAACAAGATTGTAAAATGAATAAGTACTCCAAATTCGGGTGTTGTATTTGGCGGTTCAGGACTATGGGCTAGATTCTACACTTGTTGAAGAAGAGTTAAAAATCCTTCTTCTACTGTTAGTTATGACCTGCTGACAAAATGGCAGGTAGGCAGAGTATGAAATAATCCTTTAGAGTTAACGAGTTAAAGGGCCAAAAATTCGGGTCGGGGGCTTCCCGCGGGTGCAAGCCCCCGATCTGCACTCACCCTGCGCGCTGACATCTGAAGCCCGGGCCTGCTTGCATTTCCTGTCACAGGCCTGGTTCAGATGTCAGCGCGCAGTGCTTACCTGATCCAGCGGCGTAGTTAGTGCGATGTGCCGGCTGGGATCAGGTGAGCACTGTACAACCAATCAGGGGAGGGGAAGGTTCATTCATGAGTTTGAGAGTAAGAACTGTCAAACTCATGAAAACTACGGGGGCCCAAAACACTATTTAAACTTTAAATAAAAATTTAAAAAACATCCCAATCATTAAATTAAGTATAAATAAGTTTAAAAAAATAATTTAAACAATAATTTTTTTTTGTTGGAAAAAATTAATTTTTAATAAAAAGGGTCTAAAACTAAACTTACCTTATTGTAGATTCTTTAAAATAATAAACCTGTGGGAAAAAAAATTCTAAATTACACTAAAACACCACTTACCTGTAAAAATAAATACTTACGTGTGCTTTTTACAGGCGTAAAGACCGGAGGCCTTTACACATGCGCAAATCCCCCAAAACAGAGGAAATCCAAGACGCACGCGCTGCCCCCTACAGCGCACGCGCTAGCCTCTTCAACTCTTGGGTTGGAGGAGAGGAAATGCCGATTTTCAGCGCATGCGCTGTGCATGCTGAAAACCGGCATTTCCTCCGGCCAGACGCGTGAGTACCCCTTCCGTACTCACGCGTTTGGGGAGGAATTTCTGCCCCAATGAGTATAGAGGTCCAGAAGTCCATTAAACTGGTTGTGACATTTGCACCTTTTTTTCAAACTGGCTCACTAAACCGAAGGAAAAGCGATTGAACGCTGAGATCCTGTATATGTTTTGTCAGTTGTGTAAAAGAGAAACGTTTTGTTGTTTTTTTTGGTGTGGGATGGTGTGACCCCTAAACATCATACAGAGGTAACAAGTGTGACAACACAACAGCAACAACTCGGAAGCTCTGGCAAGAGATTAGCATAAATTACAGAAAAGCACAAAGTTAAGGCAACAATATCACTGCATTTTAGCAGCACATGTGGACATGTAACCTAGGAATGACTGCTGCCAATACTGGCACACTAACGCTTATACGTTATTCCTTTGTTTGGTATTTTAACACAGATATGAACCTATTAATTTTAAATAGGTTAAGAACTACAATGGACAGAGATACATCATAATGTGTTGCGTTTCCATCCGTTAATATCGGCAACAGTAATTTCTAAGCTACAGATTTTGAAGATATGCATGCAAAATCATGTCCTGACACAGCGAGAGGTTAACAAGGATGTAGCAAGCAGTGAAAATAGCAGGGTCATAGAAATTACATTATACAAGCCATGACAGCAAACTAGAAGGCACTGCAGGAGAGAATTCAATGAGTCAGATCAACCTGTCTCAATCCGTTTGGCTTTTATGTTTAAAGGCAAGACTGGTTCATAATCATAGGGCACAGAGTGGAGCACCTTGCCAGTACAAACAATTAACACCAAATGAAGACAGAAGAGTATTTATTCAGGAGAAAGTGTCTGGGAGGCATCAGGCCCGAGGAGATCGGAGGGGTCTACCGGTCAACTGGTATGCACCATGTTACTAATGTATTCTATGTTTTGCATGATCAATGTATCCATTAACACTGATTGTGTGCAAGTAATATAACAAAGTAGTATATAAATGAATAAATGTCCTTATGTGTTATCGGAATACTGCATGCATTTTGAGATACCTTCAGTTAATACGGCTAATCTTTGCATCATGGGAGAACCAGAGGCAACCTGAAGAAAACATTTTTTACACAGTGAGTTGCTGTGATCTGGAATGCACTGCCTGAAAGGGCGGTGGAAGCAGATTCTATAGTAACTTTCAAAAGAGAATTGGATAAATACTTGAAGGGAAAATATTTTCATGGCTATGGGGAAAGAGCAGGGGAGTGGAACTAATTGGATAGCTCCTTCAAAGAGCCGGCACAGGCACAATGGGCCGAATGGCCTCCTCTGCGCTGTATCATTCTGTGATTCTATAATCCTTGGAGCACAGACAAGGTATTTATACATTTTGGTATAGCCAAGTATCCCTAATTAGCACATTGGCTGAGCCTGCAAACAGCCTGATTGCTGTGCTATGGTGTTCGAGATCAAGATTGAGAAATAGTAAAATAATCCATTTATGTTGGAACTAATATAAAATGGAACCTGTCATTAAAAACTTAGAATCAGAAAACTGTAAAAGCTGTTGACCATAGCTTTACAGAGGTTAGCTACAGCCTGTTAACATTTAGATTCATTTTATCACTCCAACCTGGAGACTCGTGCTAACCCGAAACACCAATGCTTTCTGTGCATATTCAGGGCCAGAAGACTTCAGAATAGAGATTAATGTTTAGCAGGTCTGGAACATCTTCATAGAGACTGATACAAGTTAGTACCAAGACTATGTATGTAAAGGGTTATGGAATGCAGATTGCTATGGATTAATGCAGCTAGGAGCAGTGTAAAAGGGATGAGATGGTAGCCATAAGTTGGAAGAAATTAGGAGAGATAGAGAGCCAGACAATTGAGCTCAACAGTCCTGCCATCCCAGGAATCAGTCTGGTGAACTGTCGCTGCACTCCCTCTATGGCAAGTATATCCTTTCTTAGGTAAGGAGACCAAGACTGCACACAGTACTCCAGGTGTAGTGGTCTCACCAAGGCCCTGTATAACTGTAGTAAGACATCCTTGCTCCTGTACTCAAATCCTCTTGCAATGAAAGGCAAAATACCATTTGCCTTCCTAACTGCTTGCTGCACCAGCATGTTTGCTTTCAGTGACTGGTGTACAAGGACACCCAGGTCCCTTTGTATATCAACATTTCCCAATCTATCACCATTTAAATAATACTCTGCCTTTCTGTTTTTCCTACCAAAGTGGATAACTTCACATTTATCCACGTTATACTGCATCTGCCATGTATTTGCCCACTCACTCAACTTGTCTAAATTACCTTGAAGCCTCTTTGCATCCTCCTCACAACTCACAGTCCCACCAAGTTTCATGTCGTGAGCAAACTTGGAAATATTACATTTGGTTCCCTCATCCAAATCATTGATATATATTGTGAATAGCTGGGGCCCAAGCACTGATCCCTGCGGTACCCCACTAGTCACCGCCCTCCACCCCGAAAAAGACCCACTTGTTCCTATTCTCTGTTTCCTGTCTGTTAACCAATTTTCAATCCATGCCAGTATATTACCCGCAATCCCATGTGCTTTAATTTTGCACACTAACCTCTTATGTGGGACTTTATCAAAGGCCTTCTGAAAATCCAAATACACCATAGCCACTGATTCTTCCTTATCTATTCTACCAGTTACATCCTCAAAAAACTCCAGTAGGTTTGTCAAACACGATTTCCCTTTCATAAATCCATGTTGACTTTGTCTAATCCCGTTGATATTTTCTAATTGTCCTGTTATCACATCCTTTATAATAGACTCTAGCATTTTCCCTACTACTGATGTTAGGCTAACCGGTCTGTAGTTCCCTGTTTTCTCTCTCCCTCCATTTTTAAATAGTGGGGTTACATTTGCCACCCTCCAATCTGCAGGAACTGTTCCATAATCTATAGAATTTTGGAAGATGACAACCAATGCATTCACTATTTCCATGGCTACCTCTTTTAGTACTCTGGGATGCAGATTATCAGGCCCTGGGGATTTATCGGCTTTCAGTCCCATTAATTTCTCCAGCACTGTTTTTTACTAATACTAATTTCCTTTCATTCCTCCTTCTCACTAAACCCTTGGTTCCTTAGCATTTCTGGAAAGTTATTTGTGTCCTCTTCTGTGAAGACAGAACCAAAGTATTTGTTTAATTGCTCTGCCATTTCCTTGGACCATGTACAGCAGGCACCTCAAAGCACTGGAGAGGTACCACCAACGCTGCCTCCGCAAGATCCTGCAAATCCATTGGCAGGATAGGTGCACCAACGTCAGTGTTCTTGCTCAGGCCAACATCCCCAGCATCGAAGCTCTGACCACGCTCAATCAGCTCCGATGGATGGGTCACATTGTCCACATGCCCGATAAAAGACTCCCAAAACAAGCGCTCTACTCGGAGCTCCGGCACGGCAAGAGAGCCCCAGGTGGGCAGAGGAAACGCTTCAAGGACACCCTCAAAGCCTCCTTGAAAAAGTGCAACATCCCCACTGACACCTGGGAATCCCTGGCCCAGGACCGCACAAAGTGGAGGAGAAGCATCCGGGAAGGTGCCGAACACCTCGAGTCTCTTTGCCGGGAGCAAGCGGAAGCCAAGCGCAAGCAGCGTAAGGAGCGCACGTCAACCCAAGCACCCCACCCACCCACCCCTTCAACCACCGTCTGCCCCGCCTGTGACAGAGACTGTAGGTCCCGCATTGGACTAATCAGCCACCTGCGAGCTCATTTTTAATGTGGAAGCAAGTCATCCTCGGTTCCGAGGGACTGCCTAAGAGAAGAAGATTTCCTTGTTCCCCATTATAAATTTTCCTGTTTCTGACTGTAAGGGACCTAAATTTTCTTCACTAATCTTTTTCTTTTTACATACTTGTAGAAGCTTTTACAATCCGCTTTTATGTTCCTTGCAAGTTTACTCTCATACTCTATTTTTCCCCTCTTAATCAATCTCTTTGTCCTTTTTTGTTGAACTCTAAACTGTTTCCAATCCTCAGACTTGCTACTTTTTCTGGCAACTTTATATGACTCCTCTTTGGATTTAATACTAATATTAATTTTTTTAGTTAGCCATGGTTGGGCCGCTTTTCCTTTTGTGTTTTTGCGCCAGAAAGGAATGTATAACTGTTGCAATTCATGCATTTGTTCCTTAAATGTTAGCCATTGCCTATCCACCGTCATGCCTTTTAATGAAGCTCCCCAATCTATCATAGCCAACTCAGTCCTCATACCTTCGTAGTTTCCTTTGTTTAGATTTAGGACCTTAGTTTCGGATTGGACTTCTTCACTTTCCATCTTAATGAAGAATTCTATCATGTTATGGTCTCTCTTCCCTAAAGGAGCCCGCAGAACAAGATTATTAATTAACCCCTTCTCATTGCACAATACCCAATCTAGGGTAGCCTATTCCCTAGTTGGTTCCTCAACATACTGGTCTAAAAAACTATCGTGTACACACTCCAGGCATTCATCCTCCACAGTATTATTGCTAATTTGGTTTGGCCAGTCTATATGCAGATTAAAGTCACCCATGATTACTGTAGTACCCTTGTTACATGCATCTCTAATTTCCTGTTTGACGCCCTACATTACCATTAGTGTTTGGAGGCCTATAGACAACTCCCACCAATGTTTTCTGCTGCTTGGTGCTTCTTAGCTCCACCCAGACTAATTCTACATCTTTATTTTCTGAGCCAATATCCTTTCTCACTATTGCTCTGATTTCATTCTTTACTAACAACACCACCCCACCTCCTTTTCCTTTTTGCCTGTCTTTCCTAAATATTGAATATCCTTGGATATTCAGCTCCCAGACTTGGTCACCCTGCAGCCATGTCTCCGTAATCACAATTATATCATATCCATTTACATCTATTTGCACTGTTAATTCATCTACCTTATTATGAATGTTTCATGCATTCAGATACAGTGCCTTTAGATTTGTCTTTTTAACATTTTTAAACATCTTAACAGTTGTTTGTACTATGGCCCTATTTGTCTTATTACCAGTTTTTCTTACCCGGACCCTATTTGTTTGTACGCTCTGTCCCTTCCTGACACAATCTGGTTATCCTTACCCCAATCACTTTCCTGCACTGCTTCCTTGTCTTTTCTCTTTAAATCCTTAATAAACCTCCAGGTGATTGACTCTGTAATTCAAACTCATTATTGGCACATAGACAAGACTGTAGCCTTTGCCTATATAACAAAAATACATTCTCAACTGTGTAAGGCTCGCAAAATTATACAGATTCCCCCAAAGTAAGAAAAGAAGAGATATTGGACTGTTTGAAATAATATTGGGCCAAAGGGGACCTAAAATCAAAACCCCAGGAAGATTTGGCTAGTTTAAATGGCATGATCAGGCCTGTGGAAAAAGCTGCAACAAAGGGAATGGGTTGGACACTGTGGGACAGACAGTCTGAGTATTGGAAAGGCCAGATTGTCTGAGAATGTTCTGGACTGTCCCAGTTATCCTACATAAAGACAATAAGCCCATGGAAAAGACTGTTCCCGTCAAAACCTATAGGGCCATCAAGTACGTGAATAATACAATACATGCCACTAGTTAACAAAAGAGACCCTGGCCCCAGCAGGAAAAGACAATCAAACAACAGTTTAAACCACTCAGAAAGATTTCCAAAACCACTTTGCACATTTAAACTGATTTTCGGAGCAATCCCGAAACCAGTTAAAGGCCAATTAAAAATAGATGGGACCAGCCCCGAAACTCGATGAGAATTTAAACCTATTAAAATTAAAGAGCCCACCAAAATTAACAATAGGCCAGAGGAGATTTGGCGGTCAGATAAGCCCGGCCTCAACACAGTATAATTGAGGCCTGCTTGTTCAGTGCAACAGACAAGACAGAAAAGACAAGACAGTCGAGTCAGTTGAGGACACAGCTCAAGAGAAAGTTCAAGTTCAGTACAGGAAAGAGAAAGTACGGTTCAGACAGAGTACTACTCATAATCATCATCACTGTACACAGTCGGAGGATCGGAGACTTGAGGAAAGAACGACGAAACGAAAAGGAAATCGCGGCAACCAAAGGCCTCAAGAAACCAACAACCAACAATATTACCACCAACTAGGTAATATTGGGCCACCGCGACCAACAAGAAACCAACCAACAAGAAGTCGAAAATTCGCATTTGTTTCCACTCTACAAGCTAGCCTGACTTACCCCTGAGTAAGATTTGACACAAAAGACTCTAAAAACTATACCTAACCAAAGGAAATTGGGTACTTACCCGATAAATCCAACTACGCATCCAACCGCATCAGCGGACAGGCGAAGACTGAAAACCCAACGCAGGTGCAGTCTTCCACCACGTCCGGGGTACGGCAGGCCCCAACTGCCACAACTAAAGAGAACCCCGAAATCGCGAACCTCTACAATCTGTCAAGAAAGTCATTTGGTGAGCATTTCCTGGTCCTCTGGAATTCAACCAAGTTAGGATAGTGGGATTGGGAGGATAAGATAATTTTGTCTGTTGTCATTCTCCCTCGCAGATTCTGAAGTGTTCCCCCTTTTAGAGTATAAGTTTTATTGTATTGTATATTTTTCCTGTCTCAAAATAAAATTTAAATTCTTTTGACCAACTCAGGTGTCTGTTGCAATTTCATTATAACCCCAAATAAGTCCAAAGTCTACAGCCAAGGGAGTGGGAGCGATTCGAACCGCTCAGGGAGTCAGAGGCAAAGCTGACCACACACACCACCGCTTACACAATGGTCCTTGAATAGATAGTCTAACAAATCTCGGGAGAACCGTGTTATCAGAAAAGATGTCTCCTACCATGATTTAAAAACTGGAAAATAGAGAAGAGGTGGGAGGTGGGCTGGGGAGATGTTGCGGGAAATTTTATCAATGGGGGCGCATTGGGAGCGGGACTGCTGCTTGTCAGATTTCAGTCCCGCCCCCATGACGTCCGGCCAGCCCACGCTATTTTTCCTTGATTGACCTTGTTAAGCCCACAGTGGTAGGCTTAGCAGGCCAGTTAAGAGAAAGCCGGTGACAGAGAACATCAGCGTATGACATTTCATCTGTCAACCATTTTTGACAGATGAATTGTCATCGTTTGACAGCTTTGAGAAGCTGTCAAACACTGACAATCTCTGTTCTTTGGTGTGTCCTTGTACTTAAAACTCACCAAACCTCTTTCCTGAGCAGAAATCAGATGGCTGTTGCATTGGAGAATGTAGCAGCTATTCTGTCATCTCTGCCGTGGAGACGAGGAGCCGCTGGATCCCCAACGGTTGAAGCCTGCAGGAAGAAACAAAGGTAAGGAAACTTTTTCTAACACTTTTCACTCACCTCCCATACTTAGCTCTCCACACTTGCACCCATCATTCACCTCCACAGCACACTTTTCGACCCCTGTCACCCCTGCAGACCCACTGCTTGCCTCGCTGACCCTGACGGGGTTTCCCGACGTCGGGAAGCCCGCACTTGTGTTGGTAAAATGGGGTAAGCTTCTTAACTGCCTATTAACTACATGTTGACAGGCAGTTAAGTGGCTGTAATCCCCTTCCCGTCTCGAGGAGACAGGTCCCAGCGCGAGTCGGAGACCCGCCTCCTGGGAAGATGGCACGGAGGTGGGTTGGGGGCGGGTTCGGTACCTGCTCCCAGTTTCTGCCATTTTCCCAGCAGTCCCGCCTCCAAACCCACCTCCCCAGGGCTGGCAAAAGTCCCCCCACTCTGTCAGCTCCCTGGCGTCTACCAGCACTTCCAGGATTTCCAGTCCAGTGACAGGAAACTATTATCTAATGAGGTTCCTATCATTAATGCCTTAGCAGTGCTGGGCACCAGAATCGCCTTGCATTCCAGTCATCCAGAACTGCTAAAGCAGCGGGAAGGCAGAAGAGGGAGATCAGATGTAAAGCGCCACCTCGCCTGGTGCAATCGATCACGGAGCATAGTTTCAATTTTGCTGGCACTGCTTGTTTTCCAGCCCTACTAAAATTCTTGCTTATCTTCCAGTTCCATCAAAAGGTTTTACCCAAAATATTAACCCTGCATTTGTCTTTATAGATGCCGATTGACCTACTGTGTATTCCCAACATTTCCTGTCTCTGAGAAGCCAACCATCCAGCCTTCCATCTCTTTCGAAGCATTGTGTCATATTTGACTACCTCAGAGTGAAAGCATCATGCCTTGTTACATTTTTCAGTTTTATGCTAGATTTACTTCTTGGGTTCAGCATCACAGACAACACCTGTAAGCAGATAGTCCGGTGTCTCTCCCTCTCCGCTGCCTTAGCAGCGCTGGATGACAGGAGTGCAAGGCATTAATGATGGGAAATTGGTCTCACTATATCAGCTTGGGGCAGTTGATAGCACTCTTGTCCC
Organism: Somniosus microcephalus; assembly: GCF_052327205.1. NCBI lineage: Eukaryota > Metazoa > Chordata > Chondrichthyes > Squaliformes > Somniosidae > Somniosus > Somniosus microcephalus. The sequence goes on along the minus strand of NC_141000.1, from coordinate 32,604,794 downwards.
TGACTAAAGAAGTTGTGAATTCACACCTCGCTCTAGGACTTGAACATATAGTCACTGCTGCTTCAGTGTAATGATGAGAGAGCACTACATTGTTAGAGGTACTGTCCCACAGAAGCGAAGTTACACTGTGGTCCCGCTTACCTGGTCAGACGATTAGGTGCACATTAAGATCCCATGAAACTATTTGAAGAAGTTCAGGGAGTTCGCCCAGTGTTCTGACCAACATCCCTTCCTCAACCAATACAACCAAAAAACAGATTAACTGGTAGATCATCTCAGCTGTTTGTGGGATCTTGCAGTATGCAAATTGGCTGCCACATTAATCTACAAAAAAGTCATTGCTTTTCAAAACAACTCGTATGTGATGCACTTTATGATGTTTCTTAGAGATGAGATAAGCCGTTATACAAATGCAAGTCTTTCTCTTTAACAAGGCCTTAACAAGTTAAATTGGTCCTTTCAATAACATGAATGTGAAGCCATTTGGGAGTAGGAGGAATGCTCTGACAAACGGGTGAAGATCTTGACTTTGTGTGACAGTGTAAAGCGGGTGATAGCGAGTCATAGAGTCATAGAGTCATAGAGTTATACAGCACAGAAAGAGGCTCTTTGGCCCATCGTGTCCGTGTCAGCCATCAAGCCCTATCTATTCTAATCCCATTTTCCAGCACTTGGTCCGTAGCCTTGTAGGCTCTGATGTGGATTTTCCTACAAGTCACTGATCCCAGTCCACTTTGGCCAGATCTTGCCTTATCATATTAAAATCAGCCTTCCCCCAATTTAGAACCTTTATTTCCGGTCCATCTTTGTCCTTTTCCCTGACTACCTTAAATCTCACCGAATTATGGTCACTGTCACCAAAATGCTTTCCTACTGACACTTCTACCACTTGCCCGGCTACATTCCCTAGAATTAGGTCCAGTACCGCCACCTTTCTTGCAGGACTTTCTACATGCTGGCTCAAAAAGCTCTCCTGGATGCACTTTAAGAATTCCGCAACCTCTAAGCCTTTCACACTCTGACTATCCCAGTTAATATTGGGGAAGTTGAAATCCCCTACTATTATTATCCTATTATTTCTACACTTCTCTGAGATTTGCCTACATATCTGTTCCTCTATCTCCCCCTGACTGTTTGGTGGCCTATAGTACACTCCCAGCAAAGTGCTTGCCCCCTTTTTGTTTTTAAGTTCTACCCATATGGCCTCATTAGAGGAACCTGCGAAGATAGCATCCCTCCTTACAGCAGTAATTGACTCCTTGATTAATACTGCAACACCCCCTCCTCTTTTACACCCCCCTCTGTCTCGCCTGAAGATTCTATACCCCGGAATATTGAGCTGCCAGTCCTGCCCCTCCCTCAACCATGTCTCTGTGATAGCAACAATATCATAGTCCCATGTGTTCATCAACACCTTCAATTAACTTGCCTTACTTGCAAAACTCCTTGCATTAAAATAAATGCCATCCAGCCTTGCCATACTCCCTTGTGCCGTTACATATTTGCTCTGCCTTCCAGGCTGACTTGGTTTTTCCTCTATATTTGGCTGTGCATCACCCCCTACTATAGCTCCACCCCGTATCCCATCCCCCTGCCAAGTTAGTTAAACCCCCCCCCCCAACAGCACTAGCAAACCTCCCCACAAGGATGAGTCACCAGCCCGTTTCATATCTCTTCCCATTTTAATTTCAATTGAAGTCAATGAATATAAAAATGGGGAGCGATGTAAAACGGGCTACCGACTCGCTGTCACCCATTTTACACTGTCGCACAAAGTCAAGATCTACCCACAGTATCTACACGTATTACAGCACTTTAACTTTTTCACCAATGTTATTGAAAAGAAGAAAATATGGCGCTTTGTTACTCCCGCTGAGTCAGGATCCCGACTGGTGTCCGGTCAAAGGGTCAACCCAAGGAAGGTTTGATCACCTTGAAATCATTTCCCACGCTACAAACATGTGGCTTCCTTTTCCACAGTCCACCAAACATGGTCAACATTTGGAAATGCTAGACTATGAAACTCTTGACCTAACAATCACATCCAAATCCTATTTAAAGCAGTACACAGGCACTTAAAGCTCTGAGACGTGGCATGCTGGCTCCTGAGCAGTTTTACAGCGGGAATGGAAGGTTGGACACAATTAAAGCACGGCTTTGATGACAAGGTGCGTGAAACTCTGATCCAGGCACTGAGGAAATGGAAGGAAACAATTTATGATCGAGTTCAACGTAGTGTTTGAAAGGGAGAAACACAAAACAGCTACTAAGATTCTAGATTTGGGTAAGTCCGACTTCAATGGGATGAGACAGAGACTGTCCACAGTAAACTGGGCAAATCTGTTAATGGGTAAAACGACAGAAGATCAGTGGGAGATCTTCAAAAAAGAATTTAAGGTGATACAGAATCAGTTTATACCCCTGAGGGGCAAGAGCTCTACTTCCCAAAGAAACAGCCATGGACGACTAACGAGGTAAAGGACAGCATAAAACTAAAAGAAAAAGCATATAAAAGTGCAAAAAATAGCACAGATCCTGGTGAATGGGAAAGATACAAAGAACAGCAAAAGGTCACAAAACAGATAGTCAGAGCTACAAAAAGGGAGTATGAAAAGAAACTTGCAAGGGATATCAAAATCAACACAAAGCATTTTTACAATTATATTAGGAAAAAGGGGGTGGTCAGGAGCAATGTTGGCCCCTTAAAAACTGATAACGGTGATATTGTCAATGATGATAAGGAAATGGCGGACATGTTGAATAATTACTTTATGTCAGTATTTATAATAGAGGAAGAGGACAACATGCCAGAAATCCCAAGGAAACGAATATTAAATCAGGGACAGGGACTCAATAAAATTAACATAAGTAAAATAACAGTAATGAAGAAAATAATGTCACTAAAGAGTGACAAATCCCCAGGACCAGATGGTTTCCATACCAGGGATTTAAAGGAAGTAGGTGAGCACATTGCAGATGCCCTAACTATGATATTCCAAAGTTCTCTTGATTCAGGAACCGTTCCTTTAGATTGGAAAATTGCGCATGTAACTCTGCTATTTAAGAATGGTGAGTGAAGGAAACCAGGGAATAATAGACCAGTTAACCTAACATCTGTTGTGGGGAAATGACTAGAGTCTATAATTAAGGAGAGGGTGACCGAACACCTCGAAAATTTTCAGTTGATCAGATGGAGCCAAAATGGATTTGTGAAAGGTAGGTCCTGCCTGACAAACCTGATTGAATTTTTTGAGGAGGTGGCTAAAGTAGTTGTCAGGGGAATGTCTATGGATGTTATTTATATGGACTTCCAGAAGGCATTTGATAAAGTCTGTAAGGAAGAGAAATCGTTTTTGACACAATTTTCAAGCTGGACATTTAATCAGCAAGCTTTGGGAAACTGGGAACAGTGCCAATGGGGGAAAAGCTTGTTATAAAATTAAAACCTGTTGAACTGTGGCAAAGCAGCGAAACCAGACAGTACTATCAAGAAGAAACAAAGGTGTAGCTAAAGGAGATGTCTGTGTAAACAATGAGGGATTAGGCCTTGATGAGATAACACAGAACTCAATGGGCCTCTTCAATAAACAATCCTCATCAGAAGGTTTGCCAGCTAGACGATTTGCGTGAGCTATCCAGTCAATCAACTGTTACTGTGGTCTTCACATGATGGAAATTTACTGAAAAGGAGGTTTAATATCATGCGGGCTTTAACTTTAAGTTTTAACGAAAAACTGCTGTATATGATTGATTATCATGATCGAAGGTTATCATCGATAGGTCAATGAGGTCTTGGCGATGTAACATCTTGTCCACCATTGAAAGGAAATGATATAAAAGAAGCTGTTAAGGTAACTTCGTTATTGCAGTCAGAAGAAGGTGGCCTGGCCAGTCATCTTGCCTACGAGGATCAGACTGCAGTCAAGGGGTTGGAAGGAGAGCTGCAGTCAACAAGAAGGGAACCCGACTGATCATTGGAAGGAGAGAGCTGCAGTCAACAAGAAGGGAACCCGGCTGGTCATTGGAAGGAGAGAGCTGCAGTCAACAAGAAGGGAACCCGACTGATCATTGGAAGGAGAGAGCTGCAGACAACAAGAAGGGAACCCGACTGATCGTCAGAAAGAGAGAACTGCAATCAACAGGAGCTGATCACTTCAGGGTGATTGCATGACCATTTACTTAGAATATACTTGGGCATTGTATTGCTAGAGCATTTTTATTGCTAACCGTAGAGTAAGAAGGGCATTGTATTGCCAGGTAGACTAAGAAGGCTTGACAGACCTTGCTCTGTCAAGCCCGTGTGGTAGCTGGTGTGCAACGGCCACCCCACGTTAAAAGAATTCACACACAAGCATCTTCCACACTTTAAAATTAAGTTCAGGACCTGGAACGTCAGGACCCTCATGGACAACCCCAACAGCGGTAACTGAAACGCCGTACTGCTATCGTTGCCCGGGAACTCAGACGTTTCGACATAGACATCGCCGCCCTAAGTGAGACCAGGTGGGCAGGGGAAGGCCAGCTCAAGGAGCAAGGCGGTGGGTACACCTTCTTCTGGAAAGGCAAACCTGAAGAAGAACGCTGCCTCCATGGGGTCGGCTTCGCCATAAAAAATTAGCTAATTGAACGTCTCAGTGACTCCCCTTGTGGAATAAATGAACGCCTCATGACTCTACGGCTCACCCTAGCCTGGAACCAGTGCGCTACGGTCATCAGTGCATACGCCCCAACACTGGAAGCCACAGACGAGACCAAAGAGGAATTCTACTCCAGCCTCGAACAATCCCTGTCCCGAGTCCCAACGGGCGACAAGCTGATCCTCCTTGGCGACTTCAACGCCAGAAAGGACACAGACTTCTGGGGAGGTATGATCAGCAGAGAGGGGGTAGGGAAAGCCAACTCCAACGGTACCCTCCTGATGAAATGCTTAGAACATGGCCTTGTCATAACCAACACCTTGTTCCGTCAGAGAGACAAGTGCAAGGCTTCATGGCAACACCCTCGCTCCAAACACTGGCATCTTCTGGACTACGTCATTGTCTGAGTGAGGGACCGCAAGGATGTCCGCATTACCCGCGCCATGACAGGAGCTGACAACTGCTGGACAGACTACCACCCAATCCACTCTGTCATCTCCGTCAACGTAGCCCCAAAACAGCGGCGGCAACAGAAGCAATGCCGCAAGAAAATCAATGCTGGAGCACTCAAAGACCCTGCTAAGAAAGCCCGATTCAGCCTTCACCTCACAACCAAACTGATGACTCCCAGTGATTCAGAGACACAGAGTGTCCACAGCGCCTGGTCTGCACTCAAGGTCTCCATAATCAGCACCTGTGAAGAGATGCTCGGTCACTCGACCAGAAAACGCCAAGACTGGTTCGACGAGAATGACCAGGCGATCCAGGAGCTAATAAACTGCAAGCGCAAGGCATTCCTGATCTGGAAACAGCAACAGAACTCGAGAGCAAGGAAGCAGCTCTACAGACACCTGAAGGCAGAGATCCAACAAAAAACTCGCGACCTAAAGAACAGATGGTGGGTGGAGAAAGTGCAGGAGATCCAGCAGCTAGCTGACAACCACGGCGTGCTTGGATTCTTTAGCGCAGTCAAGACCACCTACGGCCCAAGCACCCAATGTCCTACCCCACCACTGTGGGCCAAAAACGGAGAGGTACTCATCAAGGACAGAGAGGCAGTCAGTGCCCGCTGGAAGGAGCACTTTGAAGATCTCCTTAACCGAGACTCTGTCTTCGATGCGAGTGTCCTCAACTCAATCCCGCAGTATGCTACCCGCCACCACCTCAGCACAACCCTAGCCCGGCATGAGGTTGAAAAGGCCATCTGACAACTGAAGTACAACAAGGCCTCAGGAGCAGATGGAATCCCCGCTGAGACGCTAAAACATGGTGGAGAAGCACTATTGGCACGAATACATGAACTCATTTCTCTTATTTGGAAGAAGGAGCATACCAGGGGATCTCAGAGACGCCGTAATCGTGACCATCTTCAAGTAGCTGACAAGTCCGATTGCGGTAATTACAGAGGATTCTCCCTGCTGTCTGCCAAAGGGAAAGTCATCGCAAGAATCCTCCTCAATCACCTTCTCCCAGTGGCTGAAGAGCACCTTCCAGAGTCGCAATGCAGATTGCACCCACTAAGGGGCACAAAGGACATGATCTTCACCGTGCGTCAACTACAAGACAAATGCAGGGAACAGCACCAACCGCTGTACATGGCCTTCTTTGATCTCACAACGGCCTTCGACACCATCAACCGTGAGGGATTATGAAGTGTCCTCCTCAAATTCGGCTGCCCTCAAAAGTTTACCATCATCCTCCGCCTGCTTCATGACGACATGCAAGCTGTGATCCTGATCAATGGATCCATCACAGACCCAATTCATGTACGGACCGGGGTCAAGCAAGGCTGTGTCATCGCACCAACGCTCTTCTCGATCTGCCTGGCTGCAATGCTCCATCTCACCCTCAGTAAGCTCCCCACTGGAGTGGATCTAATCTACAGAACAAACGGGAAACTGTTAAACTTCCGTTGCATCGAGTCCAGATCCAAGGTCATCCCATTCTCTGTCATCGAATTACAGTATGCAGACGATGCTTGCATCTGCGCACACTCTGAGGCTGAACTCCAAACCATTGCCACCACCTTCACCGAAGCGTACAAGAGCATGGGCCTTACACTAAACATCCATAAGACAAAGGTCCTCTACCAACCTGCCCCCACCACACTGTACTGCCCCCCCGATTATCAAAATCCAAGATGAGGCCTTGGACAACGTGGACCACTTTCCATACCTCGGCAGCCTACTGTCAACAAGGGCAGACGTCGATGATGAAGTCCAACACTGCCTTCAGTGTGCCAGTGCAGCCTTCCGTCGCCTGAGGAAGAGAGTGTTTGAAGACCAGGACCTCAAACCCAGCAGTAGTGATACCCGCCCTCCTGTATACTTCAGAGACATGTATCACGTACAGCAGGCACCTAAAAGCACTGGAGAGGTATCACCAACGCTGCCTCCGCAAGACCCTGCAAATCCATTGGCAGGATAGGCGCACCAACGTCAGTGTTCTCGCTAAGGCCAACATCCCCAGCATCAAAGCTTTGACCACGCTCGATCAGCTCCGATGGACAGGCCACATTGTCTGCATGCCCGATACGAGACTCCCAAAACAAATGGTCTACTCAGAGCTCCGACACGGCAAGAGAGCACCAGGTGGGCAGAGGAAACGCTTCAAGGACACCTTCAAAGCCTCCTTGAAAAAGTGCAACATTCCTACCGACACCTGGGAATCCCTGGCCCAAGACCGCACGAAGTGGAGGAGAAGCATTCGGGAAGGCGCCGAACACCTCGAGTCTCTTCATCGGGAGCAAGCGGAAGCCAAGCATGAACAGAGGAAGGAGCGCACGTCAACCCAAGCACCCCACCCACCCGCCCCTTCAACTACCGTCTGCCCCACCTGTGACAGAGACTGTAGGGCCTGCATTGGGCTCATCAGTCACCTGAGAACTCATTTTTAGTGTGGAAGCAAGTCATCCTCGGTTCTGAGGGACTGCCTAAGAAGAAGAGAAGAGACTAAGAAGGGCATTGTATTGCCAGGTAGACTGAGAAGGGCATTGTATTGCCATGTAGACTAAGAAGGGCATTGTATTGCCATTTAAATCTATAAGCGTTTTTTGTTTTCTTTTCTCTCTTCTTTTCTTTTAATAAATGACCTTATTTAACTTAAGAGCTTTTGGATGATTCATTAATTATTTCCCTTGTAATTCGCAGGTCAAAATGAAGTACAAGCCTGAGAATAGGACAGCGAGGCTTACATTGGCGACCGCGGTAGGACCTGCATAAAGGGAAAATAAGATGAAACACCCAAATCCAAAGAAGAAAACTATGGATGAACTAGTAACTAAGTATATAGCAGGGAACCTTTGAAAGAAGGTTGGGTTCGGGTGATCACAGACGGGGAAGATCCAGCCTGTGAAGCTAAACAGTGGACGCAGGGTACTACCTGCCGCTCTGGTTTACTAAAAGCTGTCTGGCTCATGGCATACTAGAGACAATTTATGATGGATGTGAAATGATCAGGTTAAGAAAAGAGATTGAAGAAAAAGATTCAAGAGCTGGCGATCGGGAGGTGGTAGTCGACCGATTGTTAAAAGAACTGAGTGAGGAAAGAGAAAACTGGGAGCGTGAAAAGGAACGTCAACTCACTAAAATTCTATACCTAAAGAGCCAAGTCTTAGAAGGGCAGAAGCTGAGTGATAGATGGGAACAGGGAGTGTCCAGACAAAAGGAGAGAGCAGACAAGGCCAAAAGGCAGAATGAGGACTTGAAAGCGGCAGTGAGAGTGGCACATCAGTCAGTTCTAGAAAAGAAGGGGAAAGAAAGCCATGTAGAATGTGAAACAAGAATTAGGGAGTTATGGGGAAACTGTCCGCCAAAAAGGAGATAGTATGTGTGATGGCACCGGGGTGTGTAAGCGATGAGGAAGAGGAGTTAGACTGTGGACCGCCTGGGGAACACTGGAGACCCCCGGTGTATGCACCTATGAAAAGGGTGGACAGGAGAATGTGTCCCCTCCGTACCACTAAGTATAAGTATGACACAGACAGGGAATTATTGGAGCTACTCCGAACAGCAGGCTTTAAGGGAATTCCTAAGAAGGCACAGATAGGGCAGAAGGAGGATCAGTTCTTAGGACTAACTATTCAACCTGGGGAGCGAACAATAGATAAGGTAAAAAGAATAAATGATCCAAAGCTGGCGATTAACCTCAACTACCCGGGAAAGCCCCACATGTGTACTGTAGAGGGTATCTGGGAAACTGAGGGAGGATTTAGAGCAGGGATCCATCCAGAGGGAAGAGATATTTATCCAGCTTTGTAGAGGGGGGAAAACGGGCTGTGGGATTTATGATCAATTGCCTAAAAAAGCCAAATGGTTTCAAGATGAAGAAGAAGCTGAAGAGATACTGATACCGCAGGTATTGTATCAGGAGGGTGTTAGGGTGGAAGATCAATCCTCCTTGGCATCCTCATCTGGACACAATAGTCTGGAACCCCACCGTACCTCTGGGAGACTGAGGAAACCCTCAGATAAGTTCAGCCCCTCTTTCCAATAAAGCACAGCTCAAAATTTTTTTACAAGAAATAATTACTAATCAGGATCGAGAACTTAGTGAAGATCAAATCATGACAGTGTGGTGGAGCCACCAAAGGACTCAGATCGTTTGTATATAATTCCTTTAACAACATGTTAGCTACAGCCTGAGTCTGTATCTTTATTTATGCTGTTTATCTGTACAGAGCGTGGTTACTTTAACAGCGCGGCTCAAACGTGATGATGTCACGCCATTCATCACGTGATTCCCCACTGGCGGGAAAACGTGATGACGTGATGATGTCAGCCATGGGACTGCTGGAGCAGTCCTCGTGGAGCCTCCGAATAGAGCAGACCTACATTCGATGTTATCCTGCAGTTTCTTGTTAAAACCTGTTTGTTTCACAGAAATCACAGAAACCCCACAGTGCAGATAGAGGCCATTTCGGCCCATCGAGCCTGCACCGACACATATCCCACCCGATCCCCGTAACCCCTACACCAACACATATCCCACCCTAACCCCACGTATTTAATCCCCCTAACACTAAGGGTCAATTTATCATAGTCAATCATCCTAACCTGCACATCTTTGGACTGTGGGAGGAAACCGGAGCACCCGGAGGAAACCCACGCAAACACGGGGAGAATGTGCAAACTCCACACAGACAGTCACCCGAGGCTGGATTCGAACCCGGGTCCCTGGCGCTGTGAGGCAACAGTGCTAACCACTATGCCACCGTGCTGCCCTTAAAGTTCGTTTTGTTTGATCGCCTGAGTAGAACTCAGTCTTTTGGTTAGGAACCCACGTTCCTACAACAGTGCATTTACAAGATGTAGTTACACAATTGGAATCTCTTGTCACAACAATAAATGCAATAATCAGAGAAGATAGAAATGTTTCTACCGAGGCAGCCCAGAATGACGTGTGCATAATGTACGGATCCTGGTTAGTAGAACAAGCACGAGAGAATTTAAGGTTGGTTGAAGAAGGTAAAATTCCCTCTTGGATAGAGGATTGATATCTAAATGCTCTGGTCAAATATCATCCCTCTTCTTTCTTAGGCAGTCCCTCGGAACCGAGGATGACTTGCTTCCACATTAAAAATGAGCTCGCAGGTGACTGATTAGTCCAATGCGGGACCTACAGTCTCTGTCACAGGTGGGGCAGATGGTGGCTGAAGGGGCGGGTGGGTGGGGTGCTTGGGTTGACGTGCGCTCCTTGTGCTGCCTGCGTTGGCTTCCGCTTGCTCCCGGCGAAGAGACTCGAGGTGTTCGGCGCCTTCCCGGATGCTTCTCCTCCACTTTGTGCGGTCTTGGGCCAGGGATTCCCAGGTGTCGGTGGGGATGTTACACTTTTTCAAGGAGGCTTTGAGGGTGTCCTTGAAGCATTTCCTCTGCCCACCTGGGGCTCTCTTGCCGTGCCGGAGCTCAGAGTAGAGCGCTTGTTTTGGGAGTCTCATATCGGGCATGCGGACAATGTGACCCGTCCATCGGAGCTGATTGAGTGTGGTCAGAGCTTCGATGCTGGGGATGTTGGCCTGAGCAAGAACACTGACATTGGTGCGCCTATCCTGCCAATGGATTGGCAGGATCTTGCGGAGGCAGCATTGTTGGTACCTCTCCAGTGCTTTGAGGTGCCTGCTGTACATGGTCCATGTCTCTGAGGCATACAGCAGGGCAGGTATCACTGCTGCCCTGTAGACCATGAGCTTAGTGCTGGGTTTGAGGTCCTGGTCTTCAAACACTCTCTTCCTCAGGCGACCGAAGGCTGCACTGGCACACTGAAGGCGGTGTTGGACTTCGTCGTCGACGTCTGCCCTTGTTGACAATAGGCTCCCGAGGTATGGAAAGTGGTCCACGTTGTCCAAGGCCTTGTCGTGAATTTTGATAATCAGGGGGCAGCACTGTGTGGCGGGGGCAGGTTGGTAGAGGACCTTTGTCTTACGGATGTTTAGTGTAAGGCCCATGCTCTCGTATGCTTCGGTGAAGGTGTTTACGATGGTTTGGAGTTCGAACACAAATATCATAGTAATATCACCATGTGTGAATTAAGGGGGCTAACATAAGTCTACCCTATAAGACATGAATGTAAATCAGGATCAAACTTGACTATGTTGGGATTAGTCTTATACTTTCCTGTAGTTTTGAAGGGAGAAATCCCATCCCAGTTTATCGCTTAGAAAATATTGGAATAATACAAGGGGAGATGCATATACAATATAACCAACACCATACTTATCTCGTGAATATCAGTGGGACTTTAGTAGGAACGGAACTACAGGGGTGTAAGTAGCATGGACAGACCATAGCGTGCCCTCACAGAGTCCAGGAACATGATGAATCATTATGCGGGTTCAACCTTACTAAACAGACAATTAATTGTACTATGGAGGTACTTGGGGTGGAATTTTTCCACACCAAGTCAGCGTATCATGGCGGAGGGGAATATTGTGCGACTACTAGTGAAACTCAATATAAGTATGCGACTAATATTACTTGTTAGATTGATTGTCATAACTTCTGTTTTACCCCGATTAAACCAATTAGAATAGGGATGCAAGAGTTAATGAACATATATCAGCATGATATCGCTACCAAAGTGCTTGTAAATAACACGCTTAGATTCAGCTTGCTCAAATATGTTACTAAGTTTGGTTATGACATCCTGCCCCTGCCTGAACATTTAACAAAGCTTAAAGTGGTCATTGATCGATCAAGGAAACATTATTATCAGTTACAGCAACACACTCGGGCAACCAGGACAAGAATCAACAGTATAAAAACCACCACATCCTGGTGGGTCATTGGTATGAACATTAAGATCCACTCCTGGATCAGGATCATATCTCATGTCCTGGTGATTGTAGAGATGGTCATCATTATCTACCTCCTAACAGAATTAATTAATCGATATAGAAGAAAACGGTACAAACGTTTGCTTAATATGGTGGAGATAGCCGAAACGAAACAACTATTAAAAGTGTCGTAGTATGTTAAGTCACACTAGACATTTGAGGGAGGACTGTAAGGAAGAGAAGTCCTTTTTGATACAATTTTTAAACTGGACATTCAACCAGCATGCTTTGGGAAGCTGGGAACAGTGCTGATGGGGGGAAATCTTGTTTTAAAATTAAAACCAGCTGAACTGTGGCAAAGCAGCAAAACCAGATGGTGCTATCAAGAAGAAACAAAGACATTGGGCGGAATCTTACCTTCCAGGCCGAGTTCGAGGTGGGACTGCTGGTTTTCAGGTTCCAGTCCTGCCTCCAGCGACGTCTGACGAACAGACACTATTTTGCCCTGATTGTTAAGCCCGCCCTGCGGGCTTGCTGGTCAATTAAGGGAAAGCCGGTATCAGATGACGTCAGTTGATGACGCTTCATCTGCCAGTTTTCTGAAAGGCATATGCACTACACTTGTTTGACAGGTGATTTGACAGTGTTTGACAGCATTGAGGTGCTGTCAAACACTGACAATCACTGTCCAAAAGTGAGCCCTTGTACCCAGGCTCTCCAATTACTCTCTCCTTAGGATAAAACAGATGGCAGCTGCAGCTGAGATTGCAGAAGCGATCTGTCACTTCTCCCGATGAGATGAGGCTACACAAACACTTCACAGCTTGTCACCTGCAGAAACATCTAACCACATTAAAAATTACTTTCCCAACATTTCCTCACCTCTGATACTCACCACTGTCCCATTGCATTATTCACACCACTTCTGCAGCTGTCATCCAAACACCAACATAACAACAGACCCACAGCACGCCTCACTTACCCTGGCGGGGTTCCCTGACGTCGGGAAGACCGCAGCAGCAGTCGAAAAATTGGAAAAAGCCTCTTAACTGCCTGGTAACTACCTGTTAACAGGCAGTTAAGTGGCTATAATCCTCTGCCCGCCGCTAGGAGTTGGGTCCCTGCGCAAATCGGGGCCCGACTCCCGGGAAGATTGGTTGGAGGCAGGCTGGGAGTGGGTTTGGGAACCGCTCCCATTTTTGGGGATTTTCCAGCAGTCCCGCCTCCAGACCCACCCCCACAGGGCTGGTAAAATCCAACCCATTGTGTAACTAAAGGAGACATCTGTGTAAACAATGAGGGATTAGGCTTTGACAAGATACCACAGAACTCTGGGCCTCTTCAATAAACAATCCTCATCAGAAAGTTTGCCAGCTAGACAGTTGAGATGTGAGTGAGCTTTCCCGCCAATCAACTGTTACTGTGGTCTTCACATGATGGAAATTTACTGAAAAGGAGTTTTAAGATCATGCGGGCTTTAACTTTAAGTTTTAAACAAAAGCCCAGTAAGAATTTTGCATGTTTCAATGAGATCACCTCTTATTCTTATAAACTCTAGAGAATATAGGCCTTGTCTACTCAATCTCTCCTCATAGGACTATCCCCCCATCCCTGGAATCAGTCTGGTGAACCTTCGTTGCACTCCCTCTATGGCAAGTATATCCTGCCTTAGGTAAGGAGACCAAAACTGTACATAATACTCCAGGTGTGGTCTCACCAGGGCCCTATATAATTGCAGTAAGACATCTTTACTCAAATCTTCTTGTAATAAAGGCCAACATACTATTTGCTTTCCTAATTGCTTTCTGTACCTGCATGTTAACTTTCAGCGATTTAAAAAATACGCTGCTTTACTATTTTTCCTGCCAAAGTGGATAACTTCACACTTCTCCACATTATATTCCATTTGCCATGTTTTTGCCCACTCACTTAGCCTGTCTATATTCCCTTGAAGTCTCCTTGCATCCTCCTCATAACTTACATTCCCACCTAGCTTTATATCATCAGCAAACTTGGATATATTACATTTGGTCCCCTCATCCAAATCATTGATATAGTTTGTAAATAGCTGAGGCCCAAGCACTGATCCTTGTGGTACCCCACTATTTACAGCCTGCCAACCTGAATATGACACGTTTATTCCTACTCTCTGTTTTCTGTCCGTTAACCAATCCTTAATCCATGCTAGTATATAACACTAATTTTGTTTAATAACCTCTTTTGTGGCACATTATCGAATACCTTCTGAAAATCCAAATACTCCACATCCATTGGTTCCCCTTTATCTATCTTGTTAGTTACAACCTCAAAAAACTCTAACAGATTTGTTAAACACGACTTCCCTTTCATAAATCCGTGTTGCCTCTGCCCAATCCTATTATTACTTTCTAAGGGGGTGAAATTGGCAGCCTTTGTGCCTCCCGTTAGCGCCCCGGGGCGCTAACAGGGTGCAAATGGCTTTGTGACCGGGCGCAATGTTGACATCGACTCCCGCCATATTCAGTTTTGTGGTGGCGCAACAGCATTGTGCCCCAATCTTCTTCGCCCGGACATTGTGACATCATCACTGTGCGCATCACCCCAGTAGCGCCCCGGACCCGAAATTGACTTCCGCCCTCTGCAGCAGCGGCGGTCGAAAACACCAACAGGCGTGCATCGGGCGGCTGGCTGCTTTGTGGGCGATGATTAAATGCAAGGTGGCAGAAGTAAGTTAAAAAAAAGTACCTTTCTTCTTGCAGTTTTTTGCGCGGGTTCCTGCCTGCAACTGATCAGCCCAGCACTCTGCTTGAGAGCCGGGCTGATCACGTGGGATTGCAGCTGCCTTGGTGGTCGAGGTAGGTACTTTTAAAATTGCAGATCCTGCATCGATAACCCTTCCCTTTAAGGGAGGGAAGGAGCCATTGAATGCGGCAGTGCTGCACACCCAGTGTGCAGCGCTGCTGAAGTCTCTGCCCCACTCTCCGATGTTAGGGGTCTAAGAAGGAAGTCGACCATTTGATTTAGCGCTCCATTTCTCTCTTGGGGTGCTAAAACTTAATTTTGCGGTCGCCGGTGCTAATTAGCGCCGGGTGCTAAAGTTAACAGCCAGGCGATGTTAGCGCCCCAAAATGGTCGATACTGAATTTTCCCCCTAAGTGCCCTGTTACCACATCCTCAATAATAGATTCTAGCATTTTCCCTACTACTGATGTCAGGCTAACTGGTCTGTAGTTCCCGGTTTTCTCTCTCCCTCCTTTTTTAAATAGTCAGGTTACTTATGCTACCTTCCAATCCGTGGGAACAGTTCCAGAATCTATGGAATTTTGGAAGATGACAACCAATGCATCCACTACCTCTGAAGCCACCTCTTTTAAAACCCTAGGGTGGAGGCCATCAGATCATGGGGATTTATTGGCTTTCAGTCCCATTAATTTGTCCAGTACTATTTCCTTACTAATATTAATTTCTTTCAGTTCCTCATTGTCACTAGACCCTTGATTCTCCACTATTTCCGGAATGTTTTTTGCATCTTCTTCCATAAAGAAAGACACAAAGGGGGGAATTTTTTGGGGTGGGGGGGTCAGTGGGCGTGTTTGGTGGTGGGTTGGGTGGGAAAAAATATTTTTTGACAGCGGGTCGGGACCCTGCCTAAATCCGCCACCACGCGACTTTCCCAAATGTCGGGTTTGTCAGGGCTGAATAGACCCAACACGCAGCGGCGGGGGAGGCAATTCAGGTCATTATGATCTTGTTAACAGCCCATTAAAAAGCATTTTGAGCTCCCCTTACTATTTTAAGAGGTCGCCCATGTGGTCCTCACTGCTCGGGGATCACGTCAGGTAAGGAGGTCGGGAGTTGTATGACCAGGGGATCATCTCTTTACTTGTCAGCTGCAAATGTGCTATAAAAGCTCCCATCTCACACCTGTTCACTTTCCAAGCTCAGAAGCTGTTGCTTACTGCATTTGGAAGACAGATTGAGCTTTATGGAGGTTGCAAATGTTTGGAGCAAACTCTCTATCCAGTGTCACCTCATTGGGACAACCTCTCTCACCAGGACACAGGGCATCAGCACCCGACTACATTGTTGCCCAGGAGGCCAGGAATGGCCTTACCATGGCCAGATTTACTTTACTTGACGCTGAACACCCTGGCTGCCACGTGATGCACCAGGTTGGGACCACCCCACACCAACAACATAAAGCAGCCCTACAATGCCCAAGCCATTCCTTTCACACTCATCACCATTGTGGGGGGGTACCGTTATGTCTCACCTTTCACTGCAACTCACTAAGCCACTTTCAAAGGTGCATACAGATCTGTCCAAGAACGCAAATTGTTGAAAATAAAGGTTTCAATGTTTGACACCACAGTAACAGAAACTTTACATGAACATTGTATAAAACACCCAAGTGCCCACCCTTGTGTGTTGTTAGTTGGTATGATTGGACTAGGATGAGGGTGAGTGTGATGGGTAGCTAGTGAGATGGGGAAGTGATAATGTAAATAATGAGGGATGGGTGGATGTGCAAGGTAAGTTGGTGTGAATAAGGATATGCAGGAGTAGGGTAGGAAAGACAGAGTTATGGGGATGTGATGAGCAGCACAGCAGGATGAGGTTGAGTGTGGCTTTGCAGTAATGTTTTGTGATCTACGGAGAACATTGAAAGATTTGCGCCACTGCAGCCTGGTCCTCCTGACAACATCCTTGCTTGTGTCCTCCTGTGCAACGTGCATCCAGGCTGCGTTGGTCTCCTGGGGAGGTCTTTTCACCGATTGGAAGGGAAGAGAACCTCCCTGCATGCTGCAACTCCCTCCATAAGCATATGGAGGGAGTCATGGGAGAGCCTGGGTGCAGCCGTGCACCTCTGTGCAGTGCTTGTCAGTGTTTGCAGCACCTCAATGCTGTAGAACACTGACAGCACAACAGTCAAAATCAATTTACGCATGGTCCCTTTAAGGAAACCGGATGATGATGCGTCATCAAATGACATCATCATGCCCGCTTTCTTCAAATGGCCGGCAAATACGCTGGGAGGGCTTAACAAGCTCAATCAACGTAAAATCATTCTACACAGTGGGTTGGAGCCTGCAGCAGGGTCGGAACCCGCCACCAACGTCGCCCGTCAGGGACCCACCGAGATAGGGAAAGCCATGGCCAAAGTATTTGTTTAATTTCTCTGCCACTTCCTTATTCTCCATTATAATTCCTCCTGTCTCAGCCTGTAAGGGACCCATGTTTACTTTCACTAATCTCTTCCTTTTTAAATACCTATAGAAGCTTTTACAGTCTGTTTTTATGTCTCTTGCTAATTTATCTCTTATTCTATATTCTGTTTCTATATCAATTTCTTGGTCTTCCTTTGCTGAATTCTAAAATCCTCCCAATCTGCAGGCTTACTACTCTTTTTGGCAACATTAGAGGCCTCTTCCTTTAATTTAATACTATCTTTAATTTCTCTTGTTAGCCACGGGTGAACCATTTTCCCGTGGTGTTTTTATGCCTTAAGGGAATGTATATTCGTTGCGAATTATGAATGATTTCTTTAAATGTTTGCCATTGCTTTTCTACTGTCATATCTTTTAATCTGGTTTCCCAACCTATCTTAGGCAACTCGCCTCTCATACCTACATAGTTTGCTTTGTTCAGATTTAGGATCCTAGTTTCGTACTTATCTAAATCACTCTCAAACTCAAAATATAATTCTATCATATTGTGATCACTGCTCCCCAGATTGATCCTTGGGATGAGAATGTTGTTCTATGAGAAGAAATTGAGTAGATGGGCCTATACTCTCTGGAGTTTAGAAGAATGAAAGGTAATCTCATTGAAACATATGGCCCAGAAATTCGGCTCTCCCCGGGTGAGTACGCACGGGGTACTCACCCGTAGGCTGAATGGAATTGCCGGTTTCCTGCATGCACTGCGCATGCGTGGGAAACCGGCACTTCCGATCCTCTGAACGAAGGGGTTCAGAGGTCGAACGCGCGCGCAGGAGAGGCTGCGCGTGCGCTTTGAACTTAGTTTTTTTTTACAGATTTTCCCGGGAGGGTAAGCCTGCAGGATTTACACATTTAAAAAGTAGGCGTAAGGCCTGCTTTTTGCAAGGTAAGTGTTCAATTAATTAAAATTAAAACATTTTTTCCACAGGTTTATTATTTTTAAATACTTTAAAGCAAGGTAAGTTTATTTGTAGCCCCGTTATAATATAAAATTATTTTTTTCAAAAATTTAAATTATTGTTTAAAATAGTTATTTAATGTAATTTATAGTTTATTTAAAAAGTGTGATTTAAAAAAAAATGTATTTGAAGGTTTACTGCTATTTTGGGCCTGTAATATTTATAAGTTTTGACAGGTCTACCTGTCAATCTTATGAATGGGCTTTTCCCTCCTCCGATTGGCTGCCCATGGCTCACGTGATCCCAGGGGACGCATCGCACTAACTACGCCCCTGGGACACGCAAGCACAGCGCGCCGGCAGCTGGGCCAGGCCCCGGAGCGGAATTCCACGGGGCCCTACAGCTCAACTGCCGGCATGCTAGGTAAGTGCAGGTCGGGGGCTTACACCCGCGGGAAGCCCCCAACCCGAATTTCTGGGCCAATAGCCTTCAAGTAAATGCAGCAGATATCTCTTACACTTCAAAAAAAAGTACTTAATTGGCTTTAAAGTGCTTTGGGATGTCCTGAGGTCATGAACATAAGAACATAAGAACATAAGAAATAGGAGCAGGAGTAGGCCAATCGGCCCCTCGAGTCTGCTCCGCCATTCAATAAGATCATGGCTGATCTGATCCTAACCGCCAATCTACTATCACAGAACCATCTCCTGAATCTAACAGAATTAGACACACGAAATAAGAGCAGGATCAGGCTACACGGCCCCTGGGCCCGCTCCGCTACCCACAGGGCCATGACCGATCCGAACCTAGACTCATGTCCAAATTCCTGCCCGCTCCCCATAACCCTTTATTCCCTTTACTTCTAGGAAACTGTCTATTTCTGTTTTAAATTTATGTAATGATGTAGCTTCTACAGCTTTTTGGGGCAGCATATTCCATGGACCTACCACCCTCTGAGTGAAGTAGTTCCTCCTCATCTCAGTTTTGAAAGAGCAGCCCCTTATTCTAAGAAAAGCACTATAAAAATGAAAGTATTTCTTTCTTTCCATCATTCCACATATGTTTATGACCCTTGCCCATATCACTATCCCCTATACTTTCCTGCCCTGTGCTTCCCATATTATCGACTCCCATCTCTTGCTGTGGTTCTGCTTTCTCCTGAGTACTGAAACATACTCTGTATTAAATACTATTCAGTCTCGTGGTTTTACTTCTATCATCCTGTACCCAGTGCTCATCCAGCTGCCTGCTCCTGCATGGTTTCCAGCATATCTATTGTCACTTGTGCAGAAGTCATTGGTGGCCCGGATTTCACATCACAAGAGCCAACCACCTAATTACTGCTTACAAAACCCTTACCGAAACCCCACAGCATCTCCACCGCTGTCTGAGCGAAGACCATTGGGTGTCTATTCAGCCTATGAATCCCTGGATCAATGTTGTCAGCCCCACATGCTGGAACTCTCTCCCTAGGCCTGCCCCCTTTCTCTCCTCCTTCAAAAGCTCCTTTCTGATCTTGCCTTTGGTTATTGCCCCGACTCTTTCTCCCTCTATCTCGATATCTGGTTATTTTCACCTCTCATAAGAACATAAGAATTATGAGCAGAAGTAGGCCATATGGCCTCTCGAACCTGCACCGCCATTCAATAAGATCATGGCTGATCTTCAACCTCAACTCCACTTTCCTGCCCCATATCCCTTAATTCCTCTGGAGTTCAAAAATCTATCTATCTCAGCTTTGAATATATTCAATCACTGAGTATCCACAGCAGTTTGGGGCAGAGAATTCCAAAGATTAACAACCCTCTGAGTGAAGAATTCCTCCTCTTCTCAGTCTTAAAAGGCCAGCTCCTTATCCTGAGACTACGCCCCCTAGTTCTAGACTCTCTAGCCACTGGGAAACAATCTCTCAGCATCAACCCTGTCAATTCCGCTCAGAATCTTATGGGGATAGTGATATGGGCAAGGGTCATAAGCATATGTGGAATGATGGAAAGAAAGAAATACTTTCATTTTTATAGTGCTTTTCATGACCTCAGGACATCCCAAAGCACTTTAAAGCCAATTAAGTACTTTTTTTGAAGTGTAAGAGATATCTGCTGTATTTATTTAAAGGCTACCAGACATTTGAAGCACTGCTTCAGGATTCCAACTCTATATTCAATGATCATCCTGGTAGTTGCATGTGCCTTATTATACTGCACTCTGCTCTTTGCCCGTAATTGGTGCAAAGACATCTCGAACCATGGCCGAATGAGATTCTGAAAATCTTGAAG
This sequence comes from Somniosus microcephalus, assembly GCF_052327205.1. Classification (NCBI taxonomy): domain Eukaryota; kingdom Metazoa; phylum Chordata; class Chondrichthyes; order Squaliformes; family Somniosidae; genus Somniosus; species Somniosus microcephalus. The sequence continues at coordinate 32,584,511 of NC_141000.1, read as the reverse complement.
TCTTCCTGTGCCTTGCTTTAAAAGGATGGCGTTGTGTGTGATTCTGTGTTGGTGATCATATGTCAGCTGCACATTGATGGAGTAAAACCCCTTGTAATTCATGTGGGGCATTGCATTGTATGCCAGGGGCCTGAATGGCAGCATGCATGCAATGTGCTGCCCTAACCGGCTGATCCTATTGGTCCATTGGAACAAAAATTCAAACAGAATAGAGCATCTGTTAACTCCATGAGAGATCTGTGCTCAGCAAACTGCTTGACACTGCATACATTATCACCAATTGCTAGAATAACCCCAGGGCAAATAAATTCAGGGTCTGATGACTTTCACAGCCATTAGCAATGTCAAACTGATAAAAGTTTGGGGCCTAGAAATTGAGTAGCCTTAGCGCCGCATTTGAGGCGCTAGAGGGCCTAGCGCCGGAGTTATGGCCAGTTGGGAAATTGAGTGGGGCCCTTCCGTCGGCGTTAAGCCGGTAGCGCTGCGCCGGCACCGATGACGTCATCGGTGTGCGCAGCGTCCCGGTTGCCATGACGACGGGCCCCAGCGCCGAAATTCAGTTGCGGCCGCCTCGCCCGTGGCAGCCGCAACTAAGACTCTGGCAACCGAGTCTTCCCCGAGTTTGCGCCGGCGCATTAAGGTCGCGCGGCGGCCGGCCGCTTTCCCGTCGGCTGCCTGCCCGCACCTCCCTCCCCGGACTCCTCCACCCCCCCCCCCCCGCGGAACAGATGCGTCTGGCCTGCAAGCCCGGCACTTGTCCGAGGTGCCGGGCTCATTTTTTCAATATTTGAACGGACAGCGGGCGGGTGCAGGCAGCTCCTCCTTAACTGAAGGAGGAGGCCTGCACTTCCCCAGCCTGCCGCACCGCATCGGGTGCCGCAGCGCCGGATTAGCGCCGCAATTCGGCACTCAGCGCCCATTGGGAGGCGCTCACGCCCGCCAGTAGCGCCGGCAGCCGTCTGGGCGCGGCGCTACTGAATTTTTGGCGCGCGCAAGGGAATTAGCGCCGGCGTTAAATTTCCGGCGCTAAAGCCCTGGCGCGGCGTCAACTCAATTTCTAGGCCTGGGTCTCTAAATCTTCATTGAACATGTGACTGAGGTTTATTTAATCAGAAACAGTTTCACTTTGATGAACACTGTTCAAGAAAGGGGAGAGGAATAAATCAGGAAACAACAGGCCAGTCAGCCTAACATCGGTGGTGGGGAAGTTATTGGAAACCATTATCAGGGACAAAATAAACTTTCATTTGGAAAGGCATGGATTTATTAAAGGCAAATCGTGTCTGAACAACTTGATTAAATTCTTTGATGAGGTAACAGAGAAGGTTGAGTACAGTAGGTGTTGTATACATGGACTTTCGGAAGGCATTCGACAAAGTGCCACACAGGAGGCTTATTAAGAAGATGGAAGCCCATGAAATTAAGGGGAAAGTGGCAGTATAGATACAAAATTGGCTCAGTGACAGGAAGCAAAGGGTGGTGGTGGATGGATGTTTTTCAGACTGGGAGGTGGTTTAAAGCGGTGTTCCCCAAGGGTCAGACTTGGGTGTAGGGAGCAGCATTATAAAGTTTGCAGATGATACAAAACTTGGCAAAGTAGTATATAGTAATGAGGATAGTTATAGGCTTCAGGATGATATAGGCAGGATGGTGAAATGGGCAGAAGCATGGCAGATGGAGTTCAATGTGGAGAAGAGTGAAGTGATGCACTTTGGGAGGACTAATATGGAAAGACAGTCTACTATAAATGGCATAATTTTGAAAAGTGTAGATGAGCAGTGTAGACCTTGGTGTCCATATACACAAATCCTTAAAGGTGGCAGGGCAAGTTGATAAGGTGGTTAAAAAAGCAAATGGGTTACTTGGATTTATAAATAGAGGAATAGAATAATTGGCCCAGAAATTCGGCTCTCCCCGGGTGAGTACGCACAGGGTACTCATCCGTAGGCCGAATGGAATTGCCGGTTTCCTGCATGCACTGCACATGCGCGGGAAACCGGCACTTCCGATCCTCTGAACAAAGAGGTTCAGAGGTCGAACGCGCGCGCAGGGGAGGCTGCGCGTGCGTTTTGAACTTAGGTTTTTTTTTTACAGGTTTTCACGCGAGGTTAAGCCTGCAGGATTTACACATTTAAAAAGCAGGCGTAAGGCCTGCTTTTTGCAAGGTAAGTGGTCAATTAATTAAAATTAAAACATTTTTTCCACAGGTTTATTATTTTTAAATACTTTAAAGCAAGGTAAGTTTATTTTTAGCCCTGTTAGAAAATTTAAAAAATTTAAATTATTGTTTAAAATAGTTATTTAATGTAATTTATAGTTTATTTAAACAGTGTGATTTAAAAAAAAATTATTTGAAGGTTTACTGCTATTTTGGGCCTGTAGTATTTATAAGTTTTGACAGGTCTACCTGTCAATCTTATGAATGGGCTTTTCCCTCCTCCGATTGGCTGCCCATGGCTCACGTGATCCCACGGGACACATCGCACTAACTACGCCCCTGGGACACGCAAGCACAGCGCGCCGGCAGCTGGGCCAGGCCCCGGAGTGGAATTCCATGGGGACCTACAGCTCAACTGCCGGCGTGCAAGGTAAGTGCAGGTCGGGGGCTTACACCCGCGGGAAGCCCCCGACCTGAATTTCTGGGCCATTAGCAGAGATCATGCTAGAAATGTATAAATCACTTGTTAGGCCTCAGCAGGAATATTGCAGACAATTCTGGGCACCACACTTCAGGAAAGATGGAAAGGCCTTAGAAAGGGTACAGAGGAGGTTTACCAGGATGTTACCAGGGATGAGGGACATCAATTATGAGGAGAGGTTGGAAAAGTTAGGATTGTTCTCCTTGGAACAGAGAAGGTTAAGAGGTGAGCTTATAGAGGTTTTCAAGTTGATGAGAGGTTTTGGTAGAGTAAATAGGGAAAAATGATCCCCTTTGTTAATAACTAGAGGTAATAGATTCAAAATCATTGACAAAAGATCTAGAGGGGAGATGAGGAGAAATGTTTTCACTCAGAGAGTTGTAGGGATCTGGAATGCTCTACCTGAAAAGGTGGTGGAAGCTGATACCATAAATAATTTTAAAGGGGAATTGGACAGGTACTTGAGGATGAGGAACATGTGGGGTTATGGACAAAAAGCAGGGATGTGAGACTAAGCACGACTGCTCTTTCAAAGAGCCAGCACAGGCACGATGGGCCAAATGGTCTCCTTCTGTGCTGTAATAAGTCTATGATTCTATGAACATACATGTATTATGTGAGGCTAATAACAGCTAATCCCCTCTGACCTCCCACTCTCTGACCCTGAACGATCAGTCCTCAGCAAAGGCCTGAGCTTCATCCCCTTACGCCCCCACCTCAATGAATTTCGAGCTCGGCACAATGTTGAGCTCTTTTTCCGCCGCCTTCATCTCCGTGCCCACTTCTCTGGCCAGGAGTCTTCCCCCCGCACAACTGACCCTTTCTCCCGCTTGCAGAATTCCCATTCTACCTGGACCCCGCCCCCTGGCCTCTTACCCTCTCTAGATCTTTTCATCGCTAACTGCTGCCGTGACATCGGCCGTCTCCATTTCTCTGCTCCCCTCACTCACTCCAACCTACCTCCCTCTGAACTTGCAGCACTCCATTCTCTTAGATCCAACCCTGACATTGTCATTAAACCCGCTGACAAGGGTGGTGCTGTTGTTGTTTGGCGCACTGACCTCTACCTAGCGGAAGCTGAACGCCAACTCTCCAACACCTCCTCCTACCTCCCCCTGGACCATGACCCCACTACCGAACATCAAACCACCATTTCCAAGACTGTCACTGACCTCATCTCCTCTGGAGATCTTCCCCCCGCTGCCACCAACCTCATAGTTCCCCAACCCCGCACAGCCCGCTTCTACCTCCTTCCCAAGATCCACAAACAGGACTGCCCTGGTAGACCCATCGTTTCAGCCTGTTCTTGCCCCACGGAACTTATCACTTCCTATCTTGACTCCATCTTTCCTCCCCTTGTCCAGTCTCTTCCTACCTACATCCGCGACTCTTCGGACGCCCTCCGCCACTTTAACAGTTTCCAGTTTCCTGGCCCCAACCGCTTCCTTTTCACCATGGATGTACAATCCCTCTACACCTCCATCCCCCACCTGGATGGCCTGAGGGTGCTCCGCTTCTTCCTTGAAGAGAGGCCCGACCAGTCCCCATCCACCACTACCCTCCTCCGCCTGGCTGAACTTGTTCTCACATTGAACAACTTCTCCTTTAACTCCACTCATTTCCTCCAAATCAAAGGTGTTGCCATGGGTACCCGCATGGGTCCTAGCTATGCCTGCCTTTTCGTGGGCTATGTGGAACAATCTTTGTTCCAGTCCTACTCGGGTCCCCTCCCTCACCTCTTTTCCCGATACATTGATGACTGTATCGATGCCGTTTCCTGCTCTCGTCCCGAACTTGACAATTTCATTCACTTCGCCTCCAATTTCCACCCTTCCCTCACCTTCACATGGTCCATCTCTGACTCTTCCCTTCCCTTCCTCGACTTCTCCGTCTCCATCTCTGGGGATAGGTTATCGACCAATATTCACTACAAGCCCACTGACTCCCACAGCTACCTGGACTACACTTCCTCCCACCCCGCTTCCTGTAAGGACTCTATTCCATTCTTCCAGTTTCTCCGTCTCCGCTGTATCTGCTCCGACGATGCCACCTTCCACACCAGTGCTTCAGACATGTCTTCCTTTTTCCGCAACTGAGGATTCCCCTCTACCATGATTGACACTGCCCTCGACCGTGTCAGTTCTATCTCCCGCACTTCTGCCCTCACCCCTGCCCCTCCCTCCCGGAACCACGATAGGGTTCCCCTTGTCCTCACCTTTCATCCCACCAGCCTCCACATTCAATGGATCATCCTCCGGCATTTCCGCTACCTCCAAAGTGATCCCACCACCAAACGTATCTTCCCCTCCCCTCCCCTTTCAGCATTCCGCAGGGACCGCTCCCTCCGAGACACCCTAGTCCACTCCTCTATCACCCCAAACAGCCCTTCCCCTTCGCCTGGCACCTTCCCATGCAAGCGGAGGAGATGTAACACCTGCCCCTATACCTCCCCCCTTCCCACTGTCCAGGGCCCCAAACACCCCTTCCAGGTGAAACAGCGATTTACTTGTACTTCTCGCAATCTAGTATACTGTATTCGCTGCTCACGATGCGGTCTCCTCTACATTGGGGAGACCAAACACAGATTGGGTGACCGCTTTGTGGAACACCTCCGTTCAGTCCGTAAGGGTGATCCCGAGCTTCCGGTCGCCTGTCATTTTAATTCAACGCTCCATTCCCACTCGGACCTCACCGTCCTTGGCCTCTTGTATTGTTCCACGGAAGCTCAACGTAAACTCGAGGAACAGCACCTCATCTTCCGATTAGGCACTCTGCAGCCTTCCGGACTCAATATCGAGTTCAACAATTTCAGATCATAACCTTGGCCCCTATTTCATTTTTTCTTGTAATTTTTCCACTCCTTTCCCCCCCCCCCCTTTCCTTTTGTTTCGCTCTCACACCTGGCAGCTATCCCTTGCCCTGCCAGTACACTTTACACCCAATCTCAGCCTATTACCATCTCGTCTAGCTTCTAACACCTTTCATTGTCTCTTTTTTACTTCTTTTGTTTCTTTTATTAAGTTTTGTCCGATCGCAGCCCTGCCTCCAATCCATCTTTTCTTTCCAGTTTTGAAGAAGGGTTCGACCCGAAACATCAACTCAAATTTCTGTCCACGGATGTTGCCTGACCTGCTGAGTTTTTCCAGCACTTTCTGTTGTTATTATAGCGTTATAGAGTTGGTCATCGCGTTTCAGTACCGCTGGCAGCGGGGTCCTTTATGTCGTTTAGAAGTCACATTCCGCTGAGCAAGGTAAGGACAGAGTGTTCAGCTAAGTGGGGCCTCCCACGGCAATGACATCACGATCTCCAGGCAAAGGAGATCGTGGCGCAAAATCTTACCATCACCGCAAACCTCTCACTGAAGTTCGCGGGAGTCATTCATCTCGCCGTGCCTGGGCGGTAAGTCGTTAGCGTCCTGTTATTGCTCACCGGGGGTGCTAATGGGAGATGCTAACCCACCGAATTACTCACGCTTTTTCTTTTCCTCAAAACAATCTACTGCTGTCTTTCTTTTGTTGAGCTTGCATTTATATAGCGCCTTTCATGACCTCAGGACGTCCCAAACCACTTTACAGACAATGAAGTACCTTTGAAGTGTAGTCACTGTTGTAATGTGGCTGCTGATTTGCACACAGCAAGCTCCCACAAACAGCAACGTGATGGTGACCAGATAATCTATTTTAGTGATGTTGGTTGAGGGATATTGTCCAGAACATGGGGAGAATTCTCCTGCTCTTCTTCAAATAGTGCCATGTCCACCTGAGAGGGCAGACGGGGCATCAGTTTAACATCTCATCCGAAAGTCGGCACCTCTGACAGTAAAGCACTCCCTCAGTACTGCACTGGACTGTCAACCTAGATTTTGTGCTCAAGTTTTTGGAGTGGGGTTTGAACCCATGACATTCTGACTCAGAGGTGAGAGTGTCACCACTGAGCCATGGCTGACACCAGTTAATATCCCTGAAGAAAAAATGCTTACATATATTTAATGAAGTTCAGTACAGTTTGTCACACAGTACGAACAAAGGAAACATTGGTACATGGGGTTTGTCAGCATATTGTGCACAAGCTGAGAACAGCGCACCATTTGGGGGGGTCAGGATAATTTGCTGACAGTCCTTGGGGTGTGGCTGGGTGAAGAGTACCAAGGGTTTTACAAATATGATGTTGGGCCTTGTAAGGTTGGGATGTTATCCTTTGCATAGTATTAGGAGTCATGATACTGGTCCTCAGGCTGCACCTGGGAGAAGCACTAGAATAGGACAAAGAAAGGCATGTGAAGAAGGAGGCCAATGGTACCAGTTGTGTTGTTTGTAATAAAAGAGAAAGTGCACTTATTTTGTGCAAGTTATTCATGGATTGTGTCAGGAATAACAAGGTTTAATAGAGGCAAAAAGGTCTAAAGTAATGTGAGGTTCCAAGATGTGTTTTGCATTGAGTGATTTAGACTTGACCTGAAGGCGGGGGTAATGGAGTAATGACAGCAGTGATGAAGAGAGACACTTAAACAGAGGAGAATGATTCATTCCTTATTTGAGTTCTGATGCCTCTCACAGCCATTACTGAGCAAGTCTTCAAATGCCAGTTCACCTGATAATCCCTTCTATGCTTCTCTGCCTGCAAAGCAACTGGAGCCACCACCATATGAATCTCCACATCTAAGCCAGCAAGCTACCCATATACAGAATACATGTTTGGCAAGATATTGCAGTGTCCCTCCTGATCATGGCAGCAATAGTGAGCCCCTGTAGTTCTCTCAGATACAACTCTTGTTGAGCCATGTGCATTGTTGCAGCACTCTTCAGCAGTTCTCGCAACTCGCAGAGGGAGCATGGTCTAGGGTAGCAGAGAATACAAGCCAGAGGTTACTTCAGATTCTTCCTTGAAGAGATCAGAGAGGACAGATTTCCTATGGATGAATGCATCATGGAAACTTCCAGCACCTGGCTCATGACTCCTGTCAGGAGCCTGGGTACAGACGTAAAGCACCATTACAATGAGAGCCAAACACAAGCCAGAGCCCCATTGAGCAAAATATTGGCATCCTCAAACAAAGGTTCCAGGGCCGGGACCGATCCAGTGGAGTCCTACAGCACAGCCCCAAGCGAGTCTCCAGATTTGCAGTGGTTTGCTGCATGGTACACAACTATGCCATTCAGAGGGGCCAAGCCTTTCAGCCGCCACAAGAGGGAGTAGTGCAGGGAGTGGTTGAAGTGAATAGTATAGGTGCATTTAAGGGGAGGCTAGATAAGCATATGAGTGAGAAGGGAATAGAGGGTTATGCTGATAGAGTTAGATGAGGGAAGACAGGAGGAGGCTCGAGCGGAGCATAAACGCCGGCATGGACTGGTTGAGTCGAATGGCCTGTTTCTGTGCCGTATATCCTATGTAATCCTATGTAAGATTCTTTTTTTATTCATTCCTGGGATGTGGGCATTGCTGGCAAGGCCAGCATTTATTGCCCATCCCTAATTGCCCTTGAGAAGGTGGTGGTGAGCTGCCTTCTTGAACCGGTGCAGTCCGTGTGGTGAAGGTACTCCCACAGTGCTGTTAGGGAGGCACTTCCAATTCAATTTTTATTTGCCATATGTAATCAGTACAAGTACAATTACAATGGAATGCTTACTCCCCGTAGGGACGCGTCAGCTATTCATACAGCGCCACGTTCAGAAAGTCAATACAATGGCTTCCAGTGGCAGTGGGAGCACGATGTCCCTCAGCCGCTCCGTCCTCCTCCTCTTCAGGAATGATGTGTGGCAAAACAACAAACTGTGACAAAATACAAATTAAACAAAATTCATTCGAAACATGGATCTTCATGTGAGAAATTTGACACTTATACGGAGAACGTAAATTTATTATTTAATTACTCATCATATTGAGTTTGAAGTCTTCAATGAGTGAACCCCATTTTGATCTTATAGCATATGCAGTCCACTTTGTTGCTGGTAGTTAGCGTAGAAGTCTATAAGCTTTTTAGGGATCCTTGGGGTGACAATCCAGGATTTTGACCCAGTGACAATGAAGGAACGTCGATATACTGCCAAGTCAGGATGGGGTGTAACTTGGAGGGGAACTTGGAGGTGATGGTGTTCACATGCACCTTCTGCCCTTGTCCTTCTAGGTGGTAGAGGTCACGGGTTTGGGAGGTGCTGCTGAAGAAACCTTGGCGAGTTGCTGCAGTGCATCTTGTAGATGGTACACACAGCAGCTACAGTGCACCAATAGTGGAGGGAGTGAATGTTTAAGGTGGTGGATGGGGTGCCAATCAAGCAGGCTGCTTTGTCCTGGCTGCTGATGAGCTTCTTGAGTGTTGTTGGAGCTGCATTCATCCGGGCAAGTGGACAGTATTCCATCACTCAGCACTCGACACTCGCTGCAGAATACCTAGCCTCTGACCTGCTCTTGCAGCCACAGTATTTATGTGGTTGATCCAGTTAAGTTTCTGGTCAATGGTGACCCCCAGGATGTTGATGGTGGGAGATTTGGTGATGGTAATATGCCGTTGAATGTCAAGGGGCGGTGGTTAGACTCTCGCTTGTTGGAGATAGTCATTGCCTGGCACTTGTGTGGCATGACTGTTACTTACCGCTTATCAGCCCAAGCCTGAATGTTGTCCAGATTTTGCTGCATGCGGGCATGGACGGCTTCATTATCTGAGTAATTGAAGATGAAGAAGGGGCGAGGAAGAAGAAGATGATGAACACCAAGGCTGAGCAGCGCAGCCAGCTGCCAGAGCTGTAAGGAAACAAATTATTGAGGCGAGTCTCTCTTAAGTAAACTCTCCCTCAGCACACTAAGTGTCCTACCTACCATCTGATCCATTCCTTCCACCCAACTCTGAATGCCCTCTAGCGCTATGACTTCATGGGACCTACTCTTGCATAACTATCAATAGGAAGACCAATGTCAATGCAAAAAACAATCTTTACTAACTTCATGTACATTGTGCATTTAATACATTTTCCTTCTCTTAATGTTGAACTGAAATCACACTAGTGCCTGGCCTCTGTGCTCATTGACCTATTCTAGTGCTCCCAGGAGGTGTTTCTCCTGTCGCAGGAGCCTGGGAGGTGAGAGGCTGTTGGCCATCTACTGAGGGCACTTGAGATGACCATGGTGGGCGATTTCGAACAGCTGTGGGCTTTGAGGGCCCGGCTGCAAATTGCTGTTTCTCACCGTTGGCTGGAGCAGTCTGGGCAAACTAGCTGTGTGGGACCAATAAAGACACTGGGTCAGAGCTTGGCAGGAGAGCAGGCATGCTGTGGGACCAATAAAGACACTGGGTCAGAGCTTGGCAGGAGAGCAGGCATGCTGTGAGACCAATAACGACACTGGGTCAGAGCTTGGCAGGAGAGCAGGCATGCTGTGGGACCAATAACGACACTGGGTCAGAGCTTGGCAGGAGAACAGGCATGCTGTGAGACCAATAACGACACTGGGTCAGAGCTTGGCAGGAGAGCAGGCATGCTGTGAGACCAATAACGACACTGGGTCAGAGCTTGGCAGGAGAGCAGGCATGCTGTGAGACCAATAACGACACTGGGTCAGAGCTTGGCAGGAGAGCAGGCATGCTGTGGGACCAATAACGACACTGGGTCAGAGCTTGGCAGGAGAACAGGCATGCTGTGAGACCAATAACGACACTGGGTCAGAGCTTGGCAGGAGAGCAGGCATGCTGTGAGACCAATAACGACACTGGGTCAGAGCTTGGCAGGAGAGCAGGCATGCTGTGGGACCAATAACGACACTGGGTCAGAGCTTGGCAGGAGAACAGGCATGCTGTGGGACCAATAACGACACTGGGTCAGAGCTTGGCAGGAGAGCAGGCATGCTGTGGGACCAATAACAACACTGGGTCAGAGCTTGGCAGGAGAGCAGGCATGCTGTGAGACCAATAACAACACTGGGTCAGAGCTTGGCAGGAGAGCAGGCATGCTGTGGGACCAATAACAACACTGGGTCAGAGCTTGGCAGGAGAGCAGGCATGCTGTGGGACCAATAAAGACACTGGGTCAGAGCTTGGCAGGAGAGCAGGCATGCTGTGGGACCAATAACAACACTGGGTCAGAGCTTGGCAGGAGAGCAGGCATGCTGTGAGACCAATAACAACACTGGGTCAGAGCTTGGCAGGAGAGCAGGCATGCTGTGGGACCAATAACGACACTGGGTCAGAGCTTGGCAGGAGAGCAGGCATGCTGTGGGACCAATAACAACACTGGGTCAGAGCTTGGCAGGAGAGCAGGCATGCTGTGAGACCAATAACAACACTGGGTCAGAGCTTGGCAGGAGAGCAGGCATGCTGTGGGACCAATAAAGACACTGGGTCAGAGCTTGGCAGGAGAGCAGGCATGCTGTGGGACCAATAACAACACTGGGTCAGAGCTTGGCAGGAGAACAGGCATGCTGTGAGACCAATAACAACACTGGGTCAGAGCTTGGCAGGAGAGCAGGCATGCTGTCAGCTTGAGAAAGGACAATGTGAGCCTCTCCCATGGAGCCAATGCCACTGTCATGGCTCTACGTGAGAACAGAGTGAAGGAATGCAGTGATGCTCTGGGATGCCCCCATTCATGCTCTACACACTTCTATACATTCTCCTTCATGGATTGAAAGACTGAGGAGATGCTAGACCCCAGAGCCACGATGGTTGCAGTCTCAGCTCCCGGCAAAATTGTCACCAGGGGCTCCATCGTCGTGGGCCCCACTGCAGTGCTCACAGAGCTGTCCACTCACTCCATGGTTGACTGCATGGTCTAAAGGCTTCACTGGATGACCTCACACAAGCCAGAGCTGGACTCCTCAAATCTCTGTGCTATTGTGCGCAAACACTCTGGCAGGTTGCCCCGTGCAGTTAAAAGATCCTGGTGTATAAGGATCAGTCTTTGAATGTAGGCTGTGCCCGCGCGATCTTAATCTGTGGCCTCTGCAGCCGGGTTAATATGTAAGCTCTCCTTCCAGCAAGCTGTTTCCTGGACCATCCTATTCCCCCTTCCCATGCTCCTGCTTGCTAACTGCACCAGTGCAGACCGCTCTAGCCTGTCCTCTCACGTACACGCAATGTCAGTATCTGAGCTGGTGCTTTCTAAAGCAAGGTTGAATGATGCTATATCATAATGAGTGCTGCCCTCTGCAGGCTTTTTAACCTTTGCGTGCTCTACATTTACTTCAACTGAAAGGGACAAGACGGATAAGCATTACTATTCAGTGCCATGGATTAGCAGAGACAGATGAGCGTCAAGGTACAATAGTAGTGCTGGTGTGTGAATGGTTGCAGAAGTGTGAGGAAGTGAAGGCAATAACAGTGAGGCGAGTAGGAAGTGCAGGCTGTGGTATTAGGAGCAGAAAAAGGTGGAGTGAAGTGTGTCGCAGTGAATGAAGGGAAATACTGGTAATCGGGAAGAGAAGGGTGGTGAGTGCTGGGGCTTCAGGTAGTTAGGAGTCTTACCTTAGCAATTCTGGTCAGGTCAGTAAACTTCTTACTGCATTGGGGCAAGGACCTGGTGCTGACCTTCTCTGCTACCTCTGCCCACTGCTGCTGAGCATCTTGTCAGGATACCTTCCTGCCATTTGGTGGGAAAAGGATGTCCCTCCTTCTCCACCTCCTCCATGACCTCCTCCACCAAAACCTCCAATGCCGCATCCGAGAAGTAGGTGACCCTTGTAGGTTCTCAATGACATACCATGTTGAGAAGTTGCTTTCTACCCCTTAATATCATCATACTGTTAAAAGGCAAACAGCAAAATGAGTGTGCGGGATTGATAGTAAACCCTTAACCTTTGTTTCTCTCCACCTTCATTATTTGCATCTCAGCACTTTACCAGCAGCAACAAATTGCCTATAGGCAAGAATAACAAAAACATTTACTAATAACAACATCATTCCTCAACAGCTGACACACTTCATCTTTTTTGTACTGGATCACAGAAAGAAACTGCTTTACAGCCAATGAAGTACTTTTTGAAGTGCAGTCACTGTTGTAGTGCAGAAAAAGTGGCAGCCAATTTGCACACAGCAAACTTCCACAAACAGCAATGAGATAATGACCAGATAATCTGTTTTTAAGTGTTGGTTGAGGGATAAATATTGGCCAGGATACCAGGGATAACTCCCCTGCTCTTCTTCGAAATAGTGCCATGGAATCTTTACATCTACCCGAGAGGATTAACATCGGTTTAACATCTCATGTGAAAGACGGCACCTCCGACAGTGCTGCACTCCCTCAGTACTGCACTGGAGTGTCAGCCTAAGTTTTTGTGCTCAAGTCTCTGGAGTGGGACCTGAACCCACGACCTTCTGACTCAGAGGTGAGGGTGCTACCAACTGAGCCATGGCTGACACCACAAGCAGAACATATTGCCAAGAGTCCAAAGTCTGAGTATATACAGAAGTACATAAAGTGTAAAACCTGGAAACAAGCCACTCGGCATTTACCCTCCATACGAGCAAATAGTTCGAATCACATTTACCCAACCCGTTCCATTATTGCTTTGTCCCCTTTTTCTAATGCAAATTACCAATCTAATCATGAATGTTGACATTGTTTCTGCCTAAACCACTAGCCCTGGAAGTGAATTCCACAGTCTCTCAACTCTGTGTGTGAAGAAGTTTCCCTTGCTCCCTGTCCTAAATCTCTTGCATTTAATCTTGTATCTATGGCTCCTCGCTCTTGATCCATCAATCGATGGAAACCGTCTGCTTCTATCTACCTTGTCCCATACTTTTGTAATTTTAAACAATTCTATCATATCTGTGATGAGTGTGAGAAGGATGAGCCTTAATAGAAAGGGCACAAAGTCAGAGTGGGCCTGAGACTGAACCACCTGCCTTTCAGGTCAGGAATGCACCTGTCTTGTTTGACGTTCTGTTCTCCTAATCTGTATATAACCGCAACTGGCTGTCTCAGTGATTATTCGCTATAAACTACAACCACACAACACTCTCTGCTGCATACACCTTGTAAGCATTACTTCAGGGGACTTCGCAGCAGGGAAGAAAAGTGCAAGACGTGAGGATAAGAGGAGCCCTTCCTTCCCATGGCAATCTGCTTGCTTTATTCTGTAGCCTTTACTATTCAAATAAAGTTGCTACCTTCTGACCTTTTCAATGGTTTCTATGGCTGACCTTCCGGCCTTTCTTTTCAATTTCTTTCCTCATGTAGACTGGTCACAAAAGGGCTCATGTGTTGTTCATTCAAGGAACATGGAATGGCAGGTAGCTAATGTTACCCCACTGTTCAAAAAGGGTGGTAGAGAGAAAACGGAGAATTACAGACCAGTAAGCCTGACATCGGTAGTGGGGAAAATGCTAGAGTCCATTATAAAGGATGTAATAGCAGAACACTTGGAAAAAAGTGACCGGATCGGACAAAGTCAACATGGCTTTACAAAAGGTAAATCATGCTTGACTAATCTACTGGAATTTTTTGAGGATGTAACTGGTAAAATAGATAAGGGAGAACCAGTGGATGTGGTGTATTTGGATTTTCAAAAGGCTTTCGATAAGGTCCCACATAAGAGATTAGCGTGTAAAATTAAGGCACATGGGATTGGGGGCAAGGTATTGACTTGGATAGAGAACTGGTTGGCAGACAGGAAGCAAAGAGTTGGAATAAACGGCTTTTTTTCTGAGTGGCAGGCAGTGACTAGTGGGGTACCGCAAGGATCGGTCCTAGGACCCCAGCTGTTCACAATATATATTAATGGTCTGGACGAGGGAATTGGATGTAATATCTCCAAATTTGCAGATGACACAAAGCTGGGCGGGAGGGTAAGCTGCGAGGAGGATGTCGGGAAACTCCAGTACGATTTGGACAGGTTGGGTGATTGGGCAGAAGCATGGCAGATGCACTATAATGTGGATAAATGTGAGGTTATCCACTTTGGTGGCAAAAACAGGAAGGCAGATTATTATTTGAATGGCAATAGATTGGGAGAAGGGGAAGTGCAACGAGACCTGGGCGTCCTTGTGCACCAGTCGCTGAAAGTAAGCATGCAGGTGCAGCAGGTGGTTAAGAAGGCAAATGGTATGTTGGCCTTCGTAGCGAGAGGGTTCGAGTACAGGAACAAGGATGTCTTGCTACAGTTGTACAGGGCCTTGGTGAGACCGCACCTTGAGTATTGTGTGCAGTTTTGGTGGCATTACCTGAGGAAGGACGTTCTTGCCATGGAGGGAGTGCAGCGAAGATTCACCAGGCTGATACCTGGGATGGCAGAAATGACGTATGAGGAGAGATTGGGTTGATTGGGCTTGTACTCGCTGGAGTTTAGAAGAATGAGAGGGGATCTCATCGAAACTTATAAAATTCTAACAGGACTAGACAGGCTAGATGCAGGAAGGATGTTCCCGATGGTCGGGGAGTCCAGAACCAGAGGTCACAGTCTAAGGATAAGGGGTAAGTGATGTGCCAAATAACTGCCCGAATCCGTGAAGTTAAGCTTAAGACTGAAGCCTTTTATTAAATAAGAATCATGGCAGAGTTAACAGAGTTCATCATCGACCGAGCCCTTGGTAGAACATACCAGAAGAGGGGCGGGGCCAGGGAGGAGCATTAGTGGTTCCCCCGGTGGAACATTCCAGACATTACAAGTACAAGTATCAGAACACAGTTATTTCATCACGTTCACCCCCTGCTATAGATTCAGTCTGTCAGGAGGTCTGATAATCCTCTGGGAATGACGTAACTCTTGCTGAGGCTCCTCCCAGAGTACTAACTCTGGTTCATTCGAATTCCCAGAATCATCAGTATTTTCCACACTGAGGGTTTGTGTCTCTGAAGGTCCAATACCACGATTGAAAACTCTACTCTCAGAGTCGAACTCTTTTCGAGCTCCAGCAGGTGCAAGATCTTTAATAGAGACCGTATCCTCTCGCCCATCCGAATATTGAATATACGCCTACTGGGGATTAGCATGGAGGAGTTGTACTTCCTCCACCAGTGGATCAGTCTTGTGGCCTCTCACATGTCTGCGCAACAACACAGGGCCCGTGGTCGTCAACCATGTGGGTAACGATACTCCATTAGTAGCTTTTCTTGGAAAACTAAACATCCTTTCATGAGGGGTGGCATTCGTTGCTGTACACAAAAGAGACCTTATGGAATGCAGCACGTCTGGCAGGACATCCTGCCAGCGAGAGGTCGGCAGGCCTCGTGACTTCAGAGACAGTACGATAGCCTTCCACACTGTCGCATTTTCTTTCTCGACCTGCCCATTACCACGAGGGTTATAGCTGGTAGTTCTACTCGTTGCAATCCCCTTCGATAGCAAAAACTGTCATAATTCTTCACTCATAAAGGAAGAACCCCTATCACTATGTATATAGTTAGGCATGCCAAACAAGGAAAACAGTTGGCAGAGGCATTTAATTACAACAGCACTAGTCACATCCGGACAGGGGATAACAAAAGGGAACCGAGAGTACTCGTCTATAATATTGAGAAAATAGACATTACGGTCGCTCGATGGAAGGGGACCTTTAAAATCGAGACTCAAACGCTCAAATGGTCGAGTTGCTTTAATAAGATCAGCTGGCTCGGGCGGCTTATAGAAGTGGGGTTTGCATTCAGCACAAACATGACAGGTTCTGGTCATTGTCTGGACCTCCTCAATAGAGTAGGGTAGATTGTGGGACTTAATGAAGTGGTTCATTCTGGTAACCCCAGGGTGGCAGAGTGCGTCGTGGAGACTTTGAAGCTTATCTGTACCTAGACTAGCACATACTCCTCGTGACAAAGCATCCGATGGCTCATTAAATACTCCAGGCCTGTACTGAATATCATAGTCATATGTTGACAGTTCTATTCGCCATCTTAAAATCTTATCATTTTTGATCTTGCCTCTCTGCTTAGTGTTGAACATAAAGGCCACAGATCGCTGGTCAGTAATGAGCGTAAAACGTTGGCCAGCGAGATAATGTCTCCAATACCTGACTGCTTCAATAGTTGCCTGTGCCTCCTTTTCCACTGAAGAATGTCGAACTTCTGGTCCTTGCAATGTACGAGAGAAGAAAGCTACTGGTCTACCAGCTTGGTTAAGAGTTGCTGCCAACGCAAAATCAGATGCATCACTTTCCACTTGAAATGGGATCTTCTCATCCACGGCACATACCACTGCCTTCTCAATGTCCCGTTTGATATTAAGGAAAGCCTCCTGAGCTTCCGCCGATAGCGGAAAAGACGTCGACTTAATAAGAGGTTGGACTTTATCTGAGTAGCTAGCCACCCACTGGGCATAGTACGAGAAGAATCCCAGACACCTTCTTAAAGCTTTTACAGTGTGAGGTAAAGGTAATTCCTTAAGTGGGCGTAATCTTTCAGGGTCTGGCCCGATTACCCCATTCTCCACAACGCAACCAAGAATACACAAACGTGTAGTATTGAAGGTACACTTGTTTTCGTTGTAGGTCAGGTTTAACCTCTTTGCAGTCTCTAGGAACTTCGCGAGATTTTGATCAAGCTCCCGTTGGTCACGCCCACAGATGGTAACATTGTCCAGGTACGGGAATGTTGCTTCCAACGCGTATTCATCCACCATACGATCCATCTCCCGTTGGAAGACGGATACCCCATTCGTCACTCCAAAGGGCACCCGAAGGAATTGGTACAGGCGCCCATTAGCTTCGAAGGTCGTATAAGGTCGGTCTTCTATTTTGATGGGGAGTTGATGGTAGGCAGACTTTAAATCAATGGTGGAGAACACGCGGTACTGAGCTATCTGGTTCACCATCTCAGAAATACGAGGCAAAGGATAGGCGTCTAATTGGCTATACAAGTTTATAGTCTGGCTATAATCGACCACAAGTCTTTTCTTCTCATTAGTTTTAACCACCACCACCTGGGCACGCCACGGGCTACCACTGTGTTCGATGATTCCCTCCCGTTGAAGCCTTTCCACTTCCTCTTTTATAAATGTTTTATCTTCTGAACTATACCATCGACTCTTAGTCGCTATAGGTCTACAATTAGGAGCAAGGTTTGCAAACAAAGAAGGCGGACTTACGTTTAAAGTAGAAAGGCCGCAGACTGTGAGCGGAGGCTGAGATCCACCATACTTAAGGGTAACGCTCTCATGCTGACACTGGAAGTCCAAGCCTAATATTAAGTTCACACACAACTGAGGTAATATGAGGAGTTTAAAGTCCTTATACTCCGTATCCTTAACGGTCAATGTGACTTTACAATATCCAGTTACCTCCGAAGTAAGGGATTTGGACGCCATCACAATTTCACTTCGAGTAGGATACACCTTCAATGAACAGGAGTTAACAAGGTTGGGGTGTATAAAACTTTCAGTACTGCCACAGTCTATCAAACACCCAGTAGGACGACCATTAATCTTAATGTCCATCATAGATTTTGACAAGGAACACGGTATGGTCTGGTCAACTGTAGCCGAGGCTAGAGTAAAACGATAGGCGGCAGCAGAGAAGACATCGGGTACAGGATTACCCTTACACACTTTACTAAAATGTCCCCATTTCTTACATTTAAAACAGGTAGCCTCTCTGGCTGGGCAACTTTGCCTGGGGTGTTTAGATTGGCCACAAAAATAACACTTAGACCCATGGGGCACAGCTGCAACAATAGGATTAAGTGGGGGCTCCATTGGTGTTATGGATGCCTCCATACTCGGAACACACGAGACTGAGAGAGATGCATGGGCTGATGCATACACTTCTGAATTCTTCTGGGCTACATCTAACGATCGAGCAGCAGCGACAACCGTTTTTAAAACTAACGAGTCGTTCTCGAGGAGTCTCTGTCTAATATAATTAGATAGGAGGCCAGATATGAAAGAATCGCGGATGGCTTCTTCCTGATACACTATGGCAGAGACAGCCTTGTAGTTGCAACCCTTAGCCAAAGCCTTAAGGTCCTGCAGGAAATCGTCCAGAGATTCCTCGGGTAATTGCCTGCGAGTAGACAGGAGATACCTGGCGTATACTTCGTTAACCGACTTAAGGTACTGGGCTTTAAGAGCTGCGAGGGCCTCTTCATATGTAGTAATATCTTCAATTATAGAGTAAGTTTGATGACTTACCAAGTTGGTTAGAAGACCCAACTTGTTAACTGTCGGATCGGTCGATGGTGCGATGAAGTGTTCAAAACATCGGAGCCCATGCGTAAATTTCTTCGACGCATCTGCCGAATGGGGATCGATATCCAGACGCTCTGGTTTCAAAAATCGATCCATCTTCCAAAAGGTGTTATTTAATAAAATTGATGTGCCAAATAACTGCCCGAATCCGTGAAGTTAAGCTTAAGACTGAAGCCTTTTATTAAATAAGAATCATGGCAGAGTTAGCAGAGTTCATCATCGACCGAGCCCTTGGTAGAACATACCAGAAGAGGGGCGGGGCCAGGGAGGAGCATTAGTGGTTCCCCCCGGTGGAACATTCCAGACATTACAAGTACAAGTACAAATATCAGAACACAGTTATTTCATCACAGTAAGCCATTTAGGACAGAGATGAGGAGGAATTTCTTCACCCAGAGAGTGGTGAACCTGTGGAATTCTCTACCACAGAAGGCAGTTGAGGCCAATACATTAAATATATTCAAGAAGGAGTTGGATATATTTCTTAAGGCTAAAGGGATCAAGGGATATGGGGAGAAGGCAGGAACAGGGTATTGAGTTTGGTTGATCAGCCATGATCTCATTGAATGGCGGAGCAGGCTCGAGGGGCTGAATGGCCTACTCCTGCTCCTATCTTCTATGTTTCTATGTAACATGCTTCTGGCCGAAGCCCAATTTACTTCCCTCTTTCACAATCTTTACATTTCTCACTGAAAAAGTCAACAGGGACAATAGATTTTTGGGCTTTGACACAAGAACAGGTAGATCCAGATGCTGCACTGGCTACATTCAATTATGAAAGGATTTGATAGGGGAGACGTAGAGAAGATGTTTCCACTTGTGGGGGAGTCCAAAACTAGGAGCCATCAATATAAGATAATCCCTAATAAATCAAATAGGGAATTCAGGAGAAACTTATTTACCCAGAGAGTGGTGAGAATGTGGAACTCACTACTACAGGGAGTGGTTGAAGCGAATAGTATAGATACATTTAAGGGGAAGCTAAATAAGTACATGAGGGAGAAAGGAATAGAAGGATATGCTGATAGGGTGAGATGAAGTAAGGCGAGAGGAGTCTTGTGTGGAGCATAAACAGTGGCATGGACCAGCTGGGCCGAATGGCCTGTTTCGGTGCTGTAAATTCTGCGTAAATCTATGTAATTATCGGTGTATCTGCAACGGGCTTCTGACAATAACAGGTAACTAGGCTCCATGAGTCAGCATCTGATTCCACCATCATATCTTTACCCACCTTTCACTGCAGCTGGTTTCAGCACTGTGACTATTACCCATACTGAGGTTCTCAATGATTTCTATTTTATTGTTTTCAGTATGTGCTCTTGGGATTTGGTCTCAGAGGCTCAGGAGACAAAACTTGCTTTCACCGACCCCTCATCTGAGTACTTTTCACCAAACGAGCTCTTGATCTTTTCCTTGGCTCTACTTTTTTTCTCCAGCTTTCATGTTTTGCTCTTTATAATGGGGCGCGAAGCTAGAGTTCTCCCAGTCCAGCCTCCACTGCTTCTCCATTTGAAGTCTCCTGTTTTCTTAATTTTCTCAAACCTGGGGTAGAGAGAGTCCTTCATACTTCAAAAGTCGAGCAGCGCACCATCCAACTTCAGGTGGTGGAATCCAATTCTTTCCAACCTGTCAAATCTTATCAGGTGTTTCTAAAACGTTATGATGTGCAGAGCAAAGGATCCTGAGGCCAAGTGCAGCGTCCGTGGGAAAGAGGCGCTCGCACAACACACCAAAACACAGCCGATAACGAGCGAGCCCATCACTCCAAACCCAGCCGATAACACGCGAGCCCAACACTCCAAACCCAGCCGATAACACGCAAGCCCAACACTCCAAACCCAGCCGATAACACGTAAGCCCAACACTCCAAACCCAGCCGATAACACGTGAGCCCAACACTCCAAACACAGCCGATAACACGTGAGCCCAACACTCCAAACCCAGCCGATAACACGCGAGCCCAACACTCCAAACCCAGCCGATAACACGTGAGCCCAACACTCCAAACCCAGCCGATAACACGTGAGCCCAACACTCCAAACCCAGCCGATAACACGTGAGCCCAACACTCCAAACCCAGCCGATAACACGTGAGCCCAACACTCCAAACCCAGCCGATAACACGCGAGCCCAACACTCCAAACCCAGCCGATAACACGTGAGCCCAACACTCCAAACCCAGCCGATAACACGTGAGCCCAACACTCCAAACCCAGCCGATAACACGTGAGCCCAACACTCCAAACACAGCCGATAACACGTGAGCCCATCATTCCAAGCCCAGCCGATAACACGCGAGCCAATCACTCCAAACCCAGCCGATAACGAGTGAGCCCAACACTCCAAACCCAGCCGATAACGAGCGAGCCCAAGACTCCAAACCCAACCGATAACACGTGGGCACATCACTCCAAACCCAACCGATAACATGTGGGCACATCACTCCAAACCCAGCCGATAACACACAAGCCCATCACTCCAAACCCAGCCAATAACGAGCGAGCCCATCACTCCGAACCCAACTGATAACGAGCGAGCCCATCACTCCAAACCCAGCCGATAACACGCGAGCCCATCACTCCAAACTCAGCCGATAACATGTGAGCCCATCACTCCAAACCCAACCGATAACATGCTAGCCCATCACTCCAAACCCACCCGATAACGGGTGTGCCCATCACTCCAAACCCAACCGTTAACATTCGAGGCCATCGCTTCCAACACAACCAATAACACGTGAGCCCAACACTCCAAACCCAATCGATAACACACCAGCCCATCACTCCAAATCCAACAGATAACACGCGAGCCCAACACCCCAAACCCAGCCGACAACGTGCGAGCCCATCATTCCAACCCAACCGATAACATGCGAGCCCAACACTCCAAACCCAACCGATAACACGCCAGCCCAACACCACAAATCCAGCCGACAACGCGCGAGCCCAACACCCCAAACTCAGCCGACAACCCGTCAGCCCATCAATACAAACCCAGTCGATACGAGCGGGCACATCCCTCTAAACCCAACCCACAACACACGAGGCCAACACTCCAAACCCAACTGATAACACATGAGCCCAGCTCTCCAAACCCAACCAATAACGCATTTGCCCATCTCTCCAAACACAACCGTTAATGTGCGAGACCAACACTCCAAATCCAGCCGATAACACGCGCGCCCATCACTCCAAACCTAGCCAACAACGCGCGAGCCCATCGCTCCAAACCCAACCGATAACGCATGTGCCCATCACTCCAAACCCAACCGTTAACATGCGAGGCCATCGCTTCAAATACAACCGATAACACGCGTGCCCATCACTCCGAACCCAACCGATAACACGTGAGTACAACACTCCAAACCCAACCGATATCGAGCGAGCCCATCACTCCAAACCTAGCCAATAACACATGAGCACATCACTCCAAACCCAACCGATAACGCGCGAGCCCATCACTCCAATCCCAACCAATAACACGCAAGCCCAACACTCCAAACCCAGCCGATAACACGCAAGCCCAACACTCCAAACCCAGCCGATAACACGCGAGCCCATCACTGCAAACCCAACAGATAACCCACGAGCCCATCACTCCAAGCCCATCCGATAAGGAGTGAGCCCATCACTCCAAACCCAGCTGATAACGAGCGAGCCCATCACTCCAAAACTAGCCGAGAACACGCGAGCCCATCACTCCAAACCCAGTCGATAACATGCAAGCTCTTCTCTCCAAACCCAGCCGATAACATGCGAGCTCAACACTACAAAACAAACCGATAACACGCGAGCCCATCACTCCAAACCCAGCCGATAACACGCGAGCCCAACACTCCAAACCCAGCCGATAACACGCGAGCCGAACACTCCAAACCCAGCCGCTAACACGCCACCCAACACTCCAAACACAACCAATAACGCGCAAACCCATCACGCCAAACCCAACAGTTAACGCGCGAGCCCAACACTCCAAACCCAGCCGATAACGCGTATGACCAACACTCCAAACCCAGCCGATTACGCGCAAGCCCATCACACCAAACCCAGCCGACAACATGCGAGCCCATCACTCCAAACCCAGCCGACAACATGCGAGCCCATCACTCCAAACCCAACTGATAACAGACGAGCCCATCACTCGAAACGCAACCGATAACACGCGAGCCCATCACACCAAACCCAGCCTATAACACGTAAGCCCATCACTCCAAACTCAGCTGATAACACGCAAGCCCATCACGCCAAAACTAGCCAATAACACGCGAGCCTAACACTACAAACCCAACTGATAACACGCGAG
This sequence comes from Somniosus microcephalus, assembly GCF_052327205.1. Taxonomy (NCBI): domain Eukaryota; kingdom Metazoa; phylum Chordata; class Chondrichthyes; order Squaliformes; family Somniosidae; genus Somniosus; species Somniosus microcephalus. The sequence continues at coordinate 32,561,471 of NC_141000.1, read as the reverse complement.
CCCATCACTCCAAACCCAGCCAATAACACGCGAGCCTAACACTACAAACCCAACCGATAACACACGAGCCCAACACTCCAAACCCAATCGATAACAAGCGAGCCCATCACTCCAAACCCAACCAATAACACGCGAGCCCAACACTCCAAACCCAATCGATAACACGTGAGCCCAACATGCCAAACCCAGCCGATAACACACGAGGCCATCACTCCAAACCCAACCGATAACACGCGAGGCCATCACTCCAAACCCTATCGATAACAAGCGAGCCCATCACTCCAAACCCAACCAATAACACGTGAGCCCAACATGCCAAACCCAGCCGATAGCACGCGAGCCCATCACTCCAAACCCAACCGATAACACACGCGCCCAGCACTCCAAACCCAACCGTTAACATTCGAGGCCATCGCTTCCAACACAACCAATAACACGCGAGCCCATCACTCCAAACCCAACCAATAACACGCGAGCCCAACACTCCAAACCCAGTCGATAACACACCAGCCCATCACTCCAAATCCAACAGATAACACGCGAGCCCAACACCCCAAACCCAGCCGACAACGCGCGAGCCCATCATTCCAGCCCAACCGATAACATGCGAGCCCGACACTCCAAACCCAACCGATAACCCGTCAGCCCATCACTACAAACCCAGTCGATACGAGTGGGCACATCCCTCTAAACCCAACCCACAATACACGAGGTCAACACTCCAAACCCAACTGATAACACATGAGCCCAGCTCTCCAAACCCAACCAATAACGCATTTGCCCATCTCTCCAAACACAACCGTTAACGTGCGAGACCAACACTCCAAATCCAACCGATAACACATGAGCCCAATACTCCAAACACGCCCAAAAAGGCGCGAGCCCATCACTCCAAAACCAGCCGATAACACGCGTGCCCATCATTCCAAACCTAGCCGACAACGCTAGTGCCCATCACTCCAAACCTAGCCAACAACGCGCGAGCCCATCGCTCCAAACCCAACCGATAACGCATGTGCCCATCACTCCAAACCCAACCGTTAACATGCGAGGCCATCGCTTCAAATACAACCGATAACACGCGAGCCCAACACTCCGAACCCAACCGATAACACGTGAGTACAACACTCCAAACCCAACCGATATCGAGCGAGCCCATCACTCCAAACCGAGCTAATAACACATGAGCACATCACTCCAAACCCAACCGATAACGCGCAAACCCATCACTCCAATCCCAGCCTATAACGCGCAAGCCCACCACTCCAAACCCAACCAATAACACGCAAGCCGAACACTCCAAACCCAGACGATAATGAGCGAGCCCATCACTGCAAACCCAACCGATAATACATGAGCCCATCACTCCAAATCCAGCCGATAATGAGCGAGCCCATCACTCCAAACCCAACCGATAACAAGCGAACCCATCACTCCAAGCCCAACCGATAAGGAGCGAGCCCATCACTCCAAACCCAGCCGATAACATGCGAGCCCATCACTCCAAACCTAGCCGATAACAAGCGAGCCCATCACTCCAAACCCAGCCGATAACACGCGAGGCCAGCACCTCAAACCCAACTGATAACACACGAGCCCAGCACTCCAAACCCAGCCGATTGAACGCGAGGCCATCACTCCAAACCCAATCGATAACACGCGAGCCCGTCACTCCAATCCGAACCGATAACGAGCGAGCCCAACACTCCAAACCCAGCCGATAGCACGCGAGCCCATCACTCAAAAGCCAGCTGATAACACGCAAGCCCATCACTCCAAACACGCCCAAATAACGCGCGAGCCCATCACTCCAAACCCCGCCGATAACTCGCGAGCCCATCACTCCAAACACAGCCGACAATGCGCGCGCCCATCACTCCAAACCCAACCGATAACACGCCAGCCCAACACCACAAATACAGCCGACAACGCGCGAGCCCAACACCCCAAACCCAGCCGACAACCCGTCAGCCCATCACTACAAACACAGTCGATACGAGCGGGCACATCCCTCTAAACCCAACCCACAACACACGAGGCCAACACTCCAAACCCAACTGATAACACATGAGCCCAGCTCTCCAAACACAACCAATAACGCATTTGCCCATCTCTCCAAACACAACCGTTAACGTGCGAGACCAACACTCCAAATCCAACCGATAACACATGAGCCCAACACTCCAAACACGCCCAATAACGCACGAGCCCATCACTCCAAACCCAGCCGATAACACGCGTGCCCATCACTCCAAACCTAACCGACAACGCGCGAGCCCATTGCTCCAAACCCAACCGATAACACGTGTGCCCATCACTCCAAACCCAACCGTTAACATGCGAGGCCATCGCTTCAAATACAACCGATAACACGCGAGCCCAACACTCCGAACCCAACCGATAACACGTGAGTACAACACTCCAAACCCAACCGATATTGAGCGAGCCCATCACTCCAAACCGAGAAAATAACACATGAGCACATCACTCCAAACCCAACCGATAACGCGCAAACCCATCACTCCAATCCCAGCCTATAACGCGCAAGCCCACCACTCCAAACCCAACCAATAACACGCAAGCCGAACACTCCAAACACAGCCGATAATGAGCGAGCCCATCACTGCAAACCCAACCGATAATACCTGAGCCCATCACTCCAAATCCAGCCGATAATGAGCGAGCCCAACACTCCAAACCCAGCCGATAACACGCGAGCCCATCACTCCAAACCTAGCCGATAACACGCGAGCCCATCACTCCAAACCCAACCAATAACAAGCGAGCCCATCACTCCAAACCCAACCGATAACAAGCGAGCCCATCACTCCAAACCCAACCGATAACAAGCGAGCCCATCACTCCAAACCCAACCGATAACAAGCGAGCCCACCACTCCAAACCCAACCAATAACACGCAAGCCGAACACTCCAAACACAGCCGATAATGAGCGAGCCCATCACTCCAAACCCAACCGATAACACGCGAGCCCATCACTCCAAACCTAGCCGATAACACGCGAGCCCATCACTCCAAACCTAGCCGATAACACGCGAGCCCATCACTCCAAACCCAACCGATAATAAGTGAGCCCATCACTCCAAACCCAACCGATAACACGCGAGCCCAAGACGCCAAACCCAAATGATAACACGCGAGCCCATCACTCCAAACCCAACAGATAACCCACGAGCCCATCACTCCAAGCCCAACCGATAAGGAGCGAGCCCATCACTCCAAACCCAGCCGATAACGCACGAGCCCAACACTCGAAAACCAGCCGATAACGCGCGAGACCAACACTCGAAACCCAGACAACAACGCGTGAGTCCATCACTCCAAAGCCAGCCGACAAAGAACGAGCCCATCACTCCAAACCCAGCCGATAACACGCGAGCCCAACACTCCAAACCCAGCCGATAACAGACGAGCCCATCAATCGAAACGCAACCGATAACACGCGAGCCCATCACTCCAAACCCAGCCGATAACAGACGAGCCCATCAATCGAAACGCAACCGATAACACGCGAGCCCATCACTCCAAACCCAACAGATAACCCACGAGCCCATCACTCCAAGCCCAACCGATAAGGAGCGAGCCCATCACTCCAAACCCAGCCGATAACGCACGAGCCCAACACTCGAAAACCAGCCGATAACGCACGAGCCCAACACTCGAAAACCAGCCGATAACGCGCGAGACCAACACTCGAAATCCAGACAACAACGCGTGAGTCCATCACTCCAAAGCCAGCCGACAAAGAACGAGCCCATCACTCCAAACCCAGCCGATAACACACGAGCCCAACACTCCAAACCCAGCCGATAACACACGAGCCCATCAATCGAAACGCAACCGATAACACGCGAGCCCATCACACCAAACCCAGCCAATAACACGTGAGCCTAACACTACAAACACAACCGATAACACACGAGCCCATCACTCCAAACTCAGCCGAAAACGCGCGAGCCCATCACTCCAAAACCTACCGATAACAAGCGAGCCCATCACTCCAAACCCAACCAATAACACGCGAGCCCATCACTCCAAAACCAATCGATAACACGCGAGCACATCACTCCAAACCCAGCCGATAGCACGCGAGGCCATCACTCCAAACCCAGCCGATAGCACGCGAGGCCATCACTCCAAACCCAACCGATAACACGTGAGGCCAACACCTCAAACCCAACTGATAACACACGAGCCCAGCACTCCAAACCCGGCCGATTGCACGCGAGCCCATCACTCCAAACCCGGCCGATAACACGCGAGGCCATCACTCCAAACCCGGCCGATAACACGCGAGGCCATCACTCCAAACCCGGCCGATAACACGCAAGGCCATCACTCCATACCCAATCGATAACACGCGAGCCCGTCACTCCAATCCGAACCGATAACGAGCGAGCCCAACACTCCAAACCCAACCGAAAACGAGTGAGCCCAACACTCCAAACCCAGCCGATAACGAGCGAGCCCAACACTCCAAACCCAGCCGATAACGAGCGAGCCCAACACTCCAAACCCAGCCGACAAAGTGCGCGCCCATCACTCCAAACCCAACCGATAACGCGTGTACCCATCACTCCAAATCCAACCGTTAACATGCGAGGCCATCGCTTCAAATACAATCGATAACACGCGAGCCCAACACTCCAAACCCAGCCGATAACAGACGAGCCCATCACTCGAAATGCAACCGATAACACGTGAGCCCATCACTCCAAACCCTACCGATAACAAGCGAGCCCAACATAACAAACCCAATCGAAAACACGTGAGCCCAACATTCCAAACCCAGCCGATAACGAGCGAGCCCATCACTCCAAACCCAGCCGATAACACGCGAGCCCATCACTCCAAACACAGCCGACAATGCGCGTGCCCATCACTCCAAACCCACCCGATAACGGGTGTGCCCATCACTCCAAACCCAACCATTAACATTCGAGGCCATCGCTTCAAACACAACCAATAACACGTGAGCCCAACACTCCGAACCCAATCGATAACACACCAGCCCATCACTCCAAATCCAACAGATAACACGCGAGCCCAACACCCCAAACCCAGCCGACAACGTGCGAGCCCATCATTCCATCCCAACCGATAACATGTGATCCCAACACTCCAAACCCAACCGATAACACGCCAGCCCAACACCACAAATCCAGCTGACAACGTGCGAGCCCAACACCCCAAACCCAGCCGACAACCCGTCAGCCCATCACTACAAACCCAGTCGATACGAGCGGGCACATCCCTCTAAACCCAACCCACAACACATGAGGCCAACACTCCAAACCCAACTGATAACACATGAGCCCAGCACTCCAAACCCAACCAATAACGCATTTGCCCATCTCTCCAAACACAACCGTTAACGTGCGAGACCAACACTCCAAATCCAACCGATAACACATGAGCCCAATACTCCAAACACGCCCAATAATGCGTGAGCCCATCACTCCAAAACCAGCCGATAACACGCGAGGCCATCGCTTCAAATACAACCGATAACACGCGAGCCCAACACTCCGAACCCAACCGATAACACGTGAGTACAACACTCCGAACCCAACCGATAACACGTGAGTACAACACTCCGAACCCAACCGATATCGAGCGAGCCCATCACTCCGAACCGAGCTAATAACACATGAGCACATCACTCCAAACCCAACCGATAACGCGCGAACCCATCACTCCAATCCCAGCCTATAACGCGCAAGCCCACCACTCCAAACCCAACCAATAACACGCAAGCCGAACACTCCAAGCCCAACCGATAATGAGCGAGCCCATCACTGCAAACCCAACCGATAATACATGAGCCCATCACTCCAAATCCAGCCGATAATGAGCGAGCCCAACACTCCAAACCCAGCCGATAACACGCGAGCCCATCACTCCAAGCCCAACCGATAAGGAGCGAGCCCATCACTCCAAACCCAGCCGATAACATGCGAGCCCATCACTCCAAACCTAGCCGATAACAAGCGAGCCCATCACTCCAAACCCAACCGATAACACGCGAGCCCATCACTCCAAACCCAACCGATAACACGCGAGCCCAAGACGCCAAACCCAAATGATAACACGCGAGCCCATCACTCCAAACCCAACAGATAACCCACGAGCCCATCACTCCAAGCCCAACCGATAAGGAGCGAGCCCAACACTCCAAACCCAGCCGATAACACGTGAGCCCAACATGCCAAACCCAGCCGATAACACACGAGGCCATCACTCCAAACCCAACCGATAACACGCGAGGCCATCACTCCAAACCCTATCGATAACAAGCGAGCCCATCACTCCAAACCCAACCAATAACACGTGAGCCCAACATGCCAAACCCAGCCGATAGCACGCGAGCCCATCACTCCAAACCCAACCGATAACATTCGAGGCCATCGCTTCCAACACAACCAATAACACGCGAGCCCATCACTCCAAACCCAACCAATAACACGCGAGCCCAACACTCCAAACCCAGTCGATAACACACCAGCCCATCACTCCAAATCCAACAGATAACACGCGAGCCCAACACCCCAAACCCAGCCGACAACGCGCGAGCCCATCATTCCAGCCCAACCGATAACATGCGAGCCCGACACTCCAAACCCAACCGATAACCCGTCAGCCCATCACTACAAACCCAGTCGATACGAGTGGGCACATCCCTCTAAACCCAACCCACAATACACGAGGTCAACACTCCAAACCCAACTGATAACACATGAGCCCAGCTCTCCAAACCCAACCAATAACGCATTTGCCCATCTCTCCGAACACAACCGTTAACGTGCGAGACCAACACTCCAAATCCAACCGATAACACATGAGCCCAATACTCCAAACACGCCCAATAACGCGCGAGCCCATCACTCCAAAACCAGCCGATAACACGCGTGCCCATCATTCCAAACCTAGCCGACAACGCTAGTGCCCATCACTCCAAACCTAGCCAACAACGCGCGAGCCCATCGCTCCAAACCCAACCGATAACGCATGTGCCCATCACTCCAAACCCAACCGTTAACATGCGAGGCCATCGCTTCAAATACAACCGATAACACGCGAGCCCAACACTCCGAACCCAACCGATAACACGTGAGTACAACACTCCAAACCCAACCGATATCGAGCGAGCCCATCACTCCAAACCGAGCTAATAACACATGAGCACATCACTCCAAACCCAACCGATAACGCGTGAACCCATCACTCCAATCCCAGCCTATAACGCGCAAGCCCACCACTCCAAACCCAACCAATAACACGCAAGCCGAACACTCCAAACCCAGCCGATAATGAGCGAGCCCATCACTGCAAACCCAACCGATAATACATGAGCCCATCACTCCAAATCCAGCCGATAATGAGCGAGCCCATCACTCCAAACCCAACCGATAACAAGCGAACCCATCACTCCAAGCCCAACCGATAAGGAGCGAGCCCATCACTCCAAACCCAGCCGATAACATGCGAGCCCATCACTCCAAACCTAGCCGATAACAAGCGAGCCCATCACTCCAAACCCAGCTGATAACACGCGAGGCCAGCACCTCAAACCCAACTGATAACACACGAGCCCAGCACTCCAAACCCAGCCGATTGAACGCGAGGCCATCACTCCAAACCCAATCGATAACACGCGAGCCCGTCACTCCAATCCGAACCGATAACGAGCGAGCCCAACACTCCAAACCCAGCCGATAGCACGCGAGCCCATCACTCAAAAGCCAGCTGATAACACGCAAGCCCATCACTCCAAACACGCCCAAATAACGCGCGAGCCCATCACTCCAAACCCCGCCGATAACTCGCGAGCCCATCACTCCAAACACAGCCGACAATGCGCGCGCCCATCACTCCAAACCCAACCGATAACACGCCAGCCCAACACCACAAATACAGCCGACAACGCGCGAGCCCAACACCCCAAACCCAGCCGACAACCCGTCAGCCCATCACTACAAACACAGTCGATACGAGCGGGCACATCCCTCTAAACCCAACCCACAACACACGAGGCCAACACTCCAAACCCAACTGATAACACATGAGCCCAGCTCTCCAAACACAACCAATAACGCATTTGCCCATCTCTCCAAACACAACCGTTAACGTGCGAGACCAACACTCCAAATCCAACCGATAACACATGAGCCCAACACTCCAAACACGCCCAATAACGCACGAGCCCATCACTCCAAACCCAGCCGATAACACGCGTGCTCATCACTCCAAACCTAACCGACAACGCGCGAGCCCATTGCTCCAAACCCAACCGATAACACGTGTGCCCATCACTCCAAACCCAACCGTTAACATGCGAGGCCATCGCTTCAAATACAACCGATAACACGCGAGCCCAACACTCCGAACCCAACCGATAACACGTGAGTACAACACTCCAAACCCAACCGATATTGAGCGAGCCCATCACTCCAAACCGAGAAAATAACACATGAGCACATCACTCCAAACCCAACCGATAACGCGCAAACCCATCACTCCAATCCCAGCCTATAACGCACAAGCCCACCACTCCAAACCCAACCAATAACACGCAAGCCGAACACTCCAAACACAGCCGATAATGAGCGAGCCCATCACTGCAAACCCAACCGATAATACCTGAGCCCATCACTCCAAATCCAGCCGATAATGAGCGAGCCCAACACTCCAAACCCAGCCGATAACACGCGAGCCCATCACTCCAAACCTAGCCGATAACACGCGAGCCCATCACTCCAAACCCAACCGATAACAAGCGAGCCCATCACTCCAAACCCAACCGATAACAAGCGAGCCCATCACTCCAAACCCAACCGATAACAAGCGAGCCCATCACTCCAAACCCAACCGATAACAAGCGAGCCCACCACTCCAAACCCAACCAATAACACGCAAGCCGAACACTCCAAACACAGCCGATAATGAGCGAGCCCATCACTGCAAACCCAACCGATAATACATGAGCCCATCACTCCAAATCCAGCCGATAATGAGCGAGCCCATCACTCCAAACCCAACCGATAACACGCGAGCCCATCACTCCAAACCTAGCCGATAACACGCGAGCCCATCACTCCAAACCTAGCCGATAAAACGCGAGCCCATCACTCCAAACCCAACCGATAACAAGCGAGCCCATCACTCCAAACCCAACCGATAACACGCGAGCCCAAGACGCCAAACCCAAATGATAACACGCGAGCCCATCACTCCAAACCCAACAGATAACCCACGAGCCCATCACTCCAAGCCCAACCGATAAGGAGCGAGCCCATCACTCCAAACCCAGCCGATAACGCACGAGCCCAACACTCGAAAACCAGCCGATAACGCGCGAGACCAACACTCGAAATCCAGACAACAACGCATGAGTCCATCACTCCAAAGCCAGCCGACAAAGAACGAGCCCATCACTCCAAACCCAGCCGATAACACGCGAGCCCAACACTCCAAACCCAGCCGATAACAGACGAGCCCATCAATCGAAACGCAACCGATAACACGCGAGCCCATCACTCCAAACCCAACAGATAACCCATGAGCCCATCACTCCAAGCCCAACCGATAAGGAGCGAGCCCATCACTCCAAACCCAGCCGATAACGCACGAGCCCAACACTCGAAAACCAGCCGATAACGCGCGAGACCAACACTCGAAATCCAGACAACAACGCGTGAGTCCATCACTCCAAAGCCAGCCGACAAAGAACGAGCCCATCACTCCAAACCCAGCCGATAACACACGAGCCCAACACTCCAAACCCAGCCGATAACACACGAGCCCATCAATCGAAACGCAACCGATAACACGCGAGCCCATCACACCAAACCCAGCCAATAACACGTGAGCCTAACACTACAAACCCAACCGATAACACACGAGCCCATCACTCCAAACTCAGCCGAAAACGCGCGAGCCCATCACTCCAAAACCTACCGATAACAAGCGAGCCCATCACTCCAAACCCAACCAATAACACGCGAGCCCATCACTCCAAAACCAATCGATAACACGCGAGCACATCACTCCAAACCCAGCCGATAGCACGCGAGGCCATCACTCCAAACCCAGCCGATAGCACGCGAGGCCATCACTCCAAACCCAACCGATAACACGTGAGGCCAACACCTCAAACCCAACTGATAACACACGAGCCCAGCACTCCAAACCCGGCCGATTGCACGCGAGCCCATCACTCCAAACCCGGCCGATAACACGCAAGGCCATCACTCCAAACCCGGCCGATAACACGCGAGGCCATCACTCCAAACCCGGCCGATAACACGCAAGGCCATCACTCCATACCCAATCGATAACACGCGAGCCCGTCACTCCAATCCGAACCGATAACGAGCGAGCCCAACACTCCAAATCCAACCGAAAACGAGTGAGCCCAACACTCCAAACCCAGCCGATAACGAGCGAGCCCAACACTCCAAACCCAGCCGATAACGAGCGAGCCCAACACTCCAAACCCAGCCGACAAAGTGCGCGCCCATCACTCCAAACCCAACCGATAACGCGTGTACCCATCACTCCAAATCCAACCGTTAACATGCGAGGCCATCGCTTCAAATACAATCGATAACACGCGAGCCCAACACTCCAAACCCAGCCGATAACAGACGAGCCCATCACTCGAAATGCAACCGATAACACGCGAGCCCATCACTCCAAACTCAGCCGAAAACGCGTGAGCCCATCACTCCAAACCCTACCGATAACAAGCGAGCCCAACATAACAAACCCAATCGAAAACACGTGAGCCCAACATTCCAAACCCAGCCGATAGCACGCGAGCCCATCACTCCAAACCCAGCCGATAACACGCGAGCCCATCACTCCAAACACAGCCGACAATGCGCGTGCCCATCACTCCAAACCCACCCGATAACGGGTGTGCCCATCACTCCAAACCCAACCGTTAACATTCGAGGCCATCGCTTCAAACACAACCAATAACACGCGAGCCCATCACTCCAAACCCAACCAATAACACGTGAGCCCAACACTCCGAACCCAATCGATAACACACCAGCCCATCACTCCAAATCCAACAGATAACACGCGAGCCCAACACCCCAAACCCAGCCGACAACGTGCGAGCCCATCATTCCAACCCAACCGATAACATGTGATCCCAACACTCCAAACCCAACCGATAACACGCCAGCCCAACACCACAAATCCAGCTGACAACGCGCGAGCCCAACACCCCAAACCCAGCCGACAACCCGTCAGCCCATCACTACAAACCCAGTCGATACGAGTGGGCACATCCCTCTAAACCCAACCCACAACACATGAGGCCAACACTCCAAACCCAACTGATAACACATGAGCCCAGCACTCCAAACCCAACCAATAACGCATTTGCCCATCTCTCCAAACACAACCGTTAACGTGCGAGACCAACACTCCAAATCCAACCGATAACACATGAGCCCAATACTCCAAACACGCCCAATAATGCGTGAGCCCATCACTCCAAAACCAGCCGATAACACGCGAGGCCATCGCTTCAAATACAACCGATAACACGCGAGCCCAACACTCCGAACCCAACCGATAACACGTGAGTACAACACTCCGAACCCAACCGATAACACGTGAGTACAACACTCCGAACCCAACCGATATCGAGCGAGCCCATCACTCCGAACCGAGCTAATAACACATGAGCACATCACTCCAAACCCAACCGATAACGCGCGAACCCATCACTCCAATCCCAGCCTATAACGCGCAAGCCCACCACTCCAAACCCAACCAATAACACGCAAGCCGAACACTCCAAGCCCAACCGATAATGAGCGAGCCCATCACTGCAAACCCAACCGATAATACATGAGCCCATCACTCCAAATCCAGCCGATAATGAGCGAGCCCAACACTCCAAACCCAGCCGATAACACGCGAGCCCATCACTCCAAGCCCAACCGATAAGGAGCGAGCCCATCACTCCAAACCCAGCCGATAACATGCGAGCCCATCACTCCAAACCTAGCCGATAACAAGCGAGCCCATCACTCCAAACCCAACCGATAACACGCGAGCCCATCACTCCAAACCCAACCGATAACACGCGAGCCCAAGACGCCAAACCCAAATGATAACACGCGAGCCCATCACTCCAAACCCAACAGATAACCCACGAGCCCATCACTCCAAGCCCAACCGATAAGGAGCGAGCCCAACACTCCAAACCCAGCCGATAACACGCGAGCCCATCACTCCAAACCTAGCCGATAACACGCGAGCCCATCACTCCAAACCCAACCGATAACAAGCGAGCCCATCACTCCAAACCCAACCGATAACAAGGGAGCCCATCACTCCAAACCCAACCGATAACAAGCGAGCCCATCACTCCAAACCCAACCGATAACAAGCGAGCCCATCACTCCAAACCCAACTGATAACACGCGAGCCCAAGACGCCAAACCCAAATGATAACACGCGAGCCCATCACTCCAAACACAACAGATAACCCACGAGCCCATCACTCCAAGCCCAACCGATAAGGAGCGAGCCCATCACTCCAAACCCAGCCGATAACGCACGAGCCCAACACTCGAAAACCAGCCGATAACGCGCGAGACCAACACTCGAAACCCAGACAACAACGCGTGAGTCCATCACTCCAAAGCCAGCCGACAAAGAACGAGCCCATCACTCCAAACCCAGCCGATAACACGCGAGCCCATCACTCCAAACCCAGCCGATAACAGACGAGCCCATCAATCGAAACGCAACCGATAACACGCGAGCCCATCACTCCAAACTCAGCCGAAAACGCGCGAGCCCATCACTCCAAAACCTACCGATAACAAGCGAGCCCATCACTCCAAACTCAGCTGATAACACGCAAGCCCATCATGCCAAAACTAGCCGATAATGAGCAAGCCTAACACTGCAATCGCAACCGATAACACGCGAGCCCAGCACTCCAAACCCAGCCAATAACACGTGAGCCTAACACTACAAACCCAACCAATAACACACGAGCCCATCACTCCAAACTCAGCCGAAAACGCGCGAGCCCATCACTCCAAAACCTACCGATAACAAGCGAGCCCATCACTCCAAACCCAGCCGATAACAGACGAGCCCATCACTCGAAATGCAACCGATAACACGCGAGCCCATCACTCCAAACTCAGCCGAAAACGCGTGAGCCCATCACTCCAAACCCTACCGATAACAAGCGAGCCCAACATAACAAACCCAATCGAAAACACGTGCGCCCAACATGCCAAACCCAGCCGATAGCACGCGAGCCCATCACTCCAAACCCAGCCGATAACACGCGAGCCCATCACTCCAAACACAGCCGACAATGCGCGTGCCAATCACTCCAAACCCACCCGATAATGGGTGTGCCCATCACTCCAAACCCAACCGTTAACATTCGAGGCCATCGCTTCAAACACAACCAATAACACGCGAGCCCATCACTCCAAACCCAACCAATAACACGTGAGCCCAACACTCTGAACCCAATCGATAACACACCAGCCCATCACTCCAAATCCAACAGATAACACGCGAGCCCAACACCCCAAACCCAGCCGACAACGTGCGAGCCCATCATTCCAACCCAACCGATAACATGTGATCCCAACACTCCAAACCCAACCGATAACACGCCAGCCCAACACCACAAATCCAGCTGACAACGCGCGAGCCCAACACCCCAAACCCAGCCGACAACCCATCAGCCCATCACTACAAACCCAGTCGATACGAGCGGGCACATCCCTCTAAACCCAACCCACAACACATGAGGCCAACACTCCAAACCCAATTGATAACACATGAGCCCAGCACTCCAAATCCAACCAATAACGCATTTGCCCATCTCTCCAAACACAACCGTTAACGTGCGAGACCAACACTCCAAATCCAACCGATAACACATGAGCCCAATACTCCAAACACGCCCAATAATGCGTGAGCCCATCACTCCAAAACCAGCCGATAACACGCGAGGCCATCGCTTCAAATACAACCGATAACACGCGAGCCCAACACTCCGAACCCAACCGATAACACGTGAGTACAACACTCCGAACCCAACCGATAACACGTGAGTACAACACTCCAAACCCAACCGATATCGAGCGAGCCCATCACTCCGAACCGAGCTAATAACACATGAGCACATCACTCCAAACCCAACCGATAACGCGCGAACCCATCACTCCAATCCCAGCCTATAACGCGCAAGCCCACCACTCCAAACCCAACCAATAACACGCAAGCCGAACACTCCAAGCCCAACCGATAATGAGCGAGCCCATCACTGCAAACCCAACCGATAATACATGAGCCCATCACTCCAAATCCAGCCGATAATGAGCGAGCCCAACACTCCAAACCCAGCCGATAACACGCGAGCCCATCACTCCAAACCCAACCGATAAGGAGCGAGCCCATCACTCCAAACCCAGCCGATAACATGCGAGCCCATCACTCCAAACCTAGCCGATAACATGCGAGCCCATCACTCCAAACCTAGCCGATAACAAGCGAGCCCATCACTCCAAACCCAACCGATAACACGCGAGGCCAGCACCTCAAACCCAACTGATAACACACGAGCCCAGCACTCCAAACCCAGCCGATTGAACGCGAGGCCATCACTCCAAACCCAATCGATAACACGCGAGCCCGTCACTCCAATCCGAACCGATAACGAGTGAGCCCAACACTCCAAACCCAACTGAAAACGAGTGAGCCCAACACTCCAAACCCAGCCGATAGCACGCGAGCCCATCACTCAAAAGCCAGCTGAAAACACGCAAGCCCATCACTCCAAACACGCCCAAATAACGCGCGAGCCCATCACTCCAAACCCCGCCGATAACACGCGAGCCCATCACTCCAAACACAGCCGACAATGCGCGCGCCCATCACTCCAAACCCAACCGATAACACGCCAGCCCAACACCACAAATACAGCCGACAACGCGCGAGCCCAACACCCCAAACCCAGCCGACAACCCGTCAGCCCATCACTACAAACACAGTCGATACGAGCGGGCACATCCCTCTAAACCCAACCCACAACACACGAGGCCAACACTCCAAACCCAACTGATAACACATGAGCCCAGCTCTCCAAACCCAACCAATAACGCATTTGCCCATCTCTCCAAACACAACCGTTAACGTGCGAGACCAACACTCCAAATCCAACCGATAACACATGAGCCCAACACTCCAAACACGCCCAATAACGCACGAGCCCATCACTCCAAACCCAGCCGATAACACGCGTGCTCATCACTCCAAACCTAACCGACAACGCGCGAGCCCATTGCTCCAAACCCAACCGATAACACATGTGCCCATCACTCCAAACCCAACCGTTAACATGCGAGGCCATCGCTTCAAATACAAATACACGCGAGCCCAACACTCCGAACCCAACCGATAACACGTGAGTACAACACTCCAAACCCAACCGATATTGAGCGAGCCCATCACTCCAAACCGAGCCAATAACACATGAGCACATCACTCCAAACCCAACCGATAACGCGCAAACCCACACTCCAATCCCAGCCTATAACGCGCAAGCCCACCACTCCAAACCCAACCAATAACACGCAAGCCGAACACTCCAAACCCAGCCGATAATGAGCGAGCCCATCACTGCAAACCCAACCGATAATACATGAGCCCATCACTCCAAATCCAGCCGATAATGAGCGAGCCCAACACTCCAAACCCAGCCGATAACACGCGAGCCCATCACTCCAAACCTAGCCGATAACACGCGAGCCCATCACTCCAAACCCAACCGATAACAAGCGAGCCCATCACTCCAAACCCAACCGATAACAAGCGAGCCCATCACTCCAAACCCAACCGATAACAAGCGAGCCCATCACTCCAAACCCAACTGATAACACGCGAGCCCAAGACGCCAAACCCAAATGATAACACGCGAGCCCATCACTCCAAACCCAACAGATAACCCACGAGCCCATCACTCCAAGCCCAACCGATAAGGAGCGAGCCCATCACTCCAAACCCAGCCGATAACGCACGAGCCCAACACTCGAAAACCAGCCGATAACGCGCGAGACCAACACTCGAAACCCAGACAACAACGCGTGAGTCCATCACTCCAAAGCCAGCCGACAAAGAACGAGCCCATCACTCCAAACCCAGCCGATAACACGCGAGCCCATCACTCCAAACCCAACCGATAAGGAGCGAGCCCATCACTCCAAACCCAGCCGATAACATGCGAGCCCATCACTCCAAACCTAGCCGATAACATGCGAGCCCATCACTCCAAACCTAGCCGATAACAAGCGAGCCCATCACTCCAAACCCAACCGATAACACGCGAGGCCAGCACCTCAAACCCAACTGATAACACACGAGCCCAGCACTCCAAACCCAGCCGATTGAACGCGAGGCCATCACTCCAAACCCAATCGATAACACGCGAGCCCGTCACTCCAATCCGAACCGATAACGAGCGAGCCCAACACTCCAAACCCAACTGAAAACGAGTGAGCCCAACACTCCAAACCCAGCCGATAGCACGCGAGCCCATCACTCAAAAGCCAGCTGAAAACACGCAAGCCCATCACTCCAAACACGCCCAAATAACGCGCGAGCCCATCACTCCAAACCCCGCCGATAACACGCGAGCCCATCACTCCAAACACAGCCGACAATGCGCGCGCCCATCACTCCAAACCCAACCGATAACACGCCAGCCCAACACCACAAATACAGCCGACAACGCGCGAGCCCAACACCCCAAACCCAGCCGACAACCCGTCAGCCCATCACTACAAACACAGTCGATACGAGCGGGCACATCCCTCTAAACCCAACCCACAACACACGAGGCCAACACTCCAAACCCAACTGATAACACATGAGCCCAGCTCTCCAAACCCAACCAATAACGCATTTGCCCATCTCTCCAAACACAACCGTTAACGTGCGAGACCAACACTCCAAATCCAACCGATAACACATGAGCCCAACACTCCAAACACGCCCAATAACGCACGAGCCCATCACTCCAAACCCAGCCGATAACACGCGTGCTCATCACTCCAAACCTAACCGACAACGCGCGAGCCCATTGCTCCAAACCCAACCGATAACACATGTGCCCATCACTCCAAACCCAACCGTTAACATGCGAGGCCATCGCTTCAAATACAAATACACGCGAGCCCAACACTCCGAACCCAACCGATAACACGTGAGTACAACACTCCAAACCCAACCGATATTGAGCGAGCCCATCACTCCAAACCGAGCCAATAACACATGAGCACATCACTCCAAACCCAACCGATAACGCGCAAACCCACACTCCAATCCCAGCCTATAACGCGCAAGCCCACCACTCCAAACCCAACCAATAACACGCAAGCCGAACACTCCAAACCCAGCCGATAATGAGCGAGCCCATCACTGCAAACCCAACCGATAATACATGAGCCCATCACTCCAAATCCAGCCGATAATGAGCGAGCCCAACACTCCAAACCCAGCCGATAACACGCGAGCCCATCACTCCAAACCTAGCCGATAACACGCGAGCCCATCACTCCAAACCCAACCGATAACAAGCGAGCCCATCACTCCAAACCCAACCGATAACAAGCGAGCCCATCACTCCAAACCCAACTGATAACACGCGAGCCCAAGACGCCAAACCCAAATGATAACACGCGAGCCCATCACTCCAAACCCAACAGATAACCCACGAGCCCATCACTCCAAGCCCAACCGATAAGGAGCGAGCCCATCACTCCAAACCCAGCCGATAACGCACGAGCCCAACACTCGAAAACCAGCCGATAACGCGCGAGACCAACACTCGAAACCCAGACAACAACGCGTGAGTCCATCACTCCAAAGCCAGCCGACAAAGAACGAGCCCATCACTCCAAACCCAGCCGATAACACGCGAGCCCATCACTCCAAACCCAGCCGATAACAGACGAGCCCATCAATCGAAACGCAACCGATAACACGCGAGCCCATCACTCCAAACTCAGCCGAAAACGCGCGAGCCCATCACTCCAAAACCTACCGATAACAAGCGAGCCCATCACTCCAAACTCAGCTGATAACACGCAAGCCCATCATGCCAAAACTAGCCGATAATGAGCAAGCCTAACACTGCAATCGCAACCGATAACACGCGAGCCCAGCACTCCAAACCCAGCCAATAACACGTGAGCCTAACACTACAAACCCAACCAATAACACACGAGCCCATCACTCCAAACTCAGCCGAAAACGCGCGAGCCCATCACTCCAAAACCTACCGATAACAAGCGAGCCCATCACTCCAAACCCAACCAATAACACGCGAGCCCAACACTCCAAAACCAATCGATAACACGTGAGCCCAACATGCCAAACCCAGCCGATAGCACGCGAGGCCATCACTCCAAACCCAGCCGATAACACGCGAGGCCATCACTCCAAACCCGGCCGATAACACGCAAGGCCATCACTCCATACCCAATCGATAACACGCGAGCCCGTCACTCCAATCCGAACCGATAACGAGCGAGCCCAACACTCCAAACCCAGCCGATAACGAGCGAGCCCAACACTCCAAACACAGCCGAAAAAGTGCGCGCCCATCACTCCAAACCCAACCGATAACGCGTGTACCCATCACTCCAAATCCAACCGTTAACATGCGAGGCCATCGCTTCAAATACAATCGATAACACGCGAGCCCAACACTCCAAACCCAGCCGATAACAGACGAGCCCATCACTCGAAATGCAACCGATAACACGTGAGCCCATCACTCCAAACTCAGCCGAAAACGCATGAGCCCATCACTCCAAACTCAGCCGAAAACGCGCGAGCCCATCACTCCAAAACCTACCGATAACAAGCGAGCCCATCACTCCAAACCCAACCAATAACACGCGAGCCCAACACTCCAAAACCAATCGATAACACGTGAGCCCAATATGCCAAACCCAGCCGATAGCACGCGAGGCCATCACTCCAAACCCAACCGATAACACGCGAGGCCAACACCTCAAACCCAACTGATAACACACGAGCCCAGCACTCCAAACCCAGCCGATTGCACGCGAGCCCATCACTCCAAACCCGGCCGATAACACGCGAGGCCATCACTCCAATCCGAACCGATAACGAGCGAGCCCAACACTCCAAACCCAGCCGATAGCACGCGAGCCCATCACTCAAAACCCAGCCGATAACACGGGAGCCCATCCTCCAAACCCAGCCGATAACACGCGAGCCCATCACTCCAAACACGCCCAATAACGCGCGAGCCCATCACTCCAAACCCAGCCGACAAAGTGCGCGCCCATCACTCCAAATCCAACCGTTAACATGCGAGGCCATCGCTTCAAATACAATCGATAACACGCGAGCCCATCACTCCAAACCCAGCCGATAACAGACGAGCCCATCACTCGAAATGCAACCGATAACACGCGAGCCCATCACTCCAAACTCAGCCGAAAACGCGTGAACCCATCACTCCAAACCCTACTGATAACAAGCGAGCCCAACATAACAAACCCAATCGAAAACACGTGAGCCCAACATTCCAAACCCAGCCGATAGCACGCGAGCCCATCACTCGAAACCCAGCCGATAACACGCAAGCCCACACTCCAAACACGCCCAAATAACGCGCGAGCCCATCACTCCAAACCCCGCCGATAACACGCGAGCCCATCACTCCAAACACAGCCGACAATGCGCGTGCCCATCACTCCAAACCCAACCGATAACACGTCAGCCCAACACCACAAATCCAGCCGACAACGCGCGAGCCCAACACCCCAAACCCAGCCGACAACCCGTCAGCCCATCACTACAAACCCAGTCGATACGAGCGGGCACATCCCTCTAAACCCAACCCACAACACATGAGGCCAACACTCCAAACCCAACTGATAACACATGAGCCCAGCACTCCAAACCCAACCAATAACCCAATAACGCGTTTGCCCATCTCGCCAAACACAACCGTTAACGTGCAAGGCCAACACTCCAAATCCAACTGATAACACATGAGCCCAACACTCCAAACACGCCCAATAACGCACGAGCCCATCACTCTAAACCCAACCGATAACACGTGTGCCCATCACTCCAAACCCAACCGTTAACATGCGAGGCCATCGCTTCAAATACAACCGATAACACGCGAGCCCAACACTCCAAACCCAACCGATAACACGCGAGCCCAACACTCCAAACCCAACCGATAACACGCGAGCCCATCACTCCGAACCCAACCGATAACATGCGAGCCCAACACTGCAAACCGAACCGATAACACGTGAGCCCATCACTCCAAACCCAGCTGAAAATGAGCGAGCCAATCACTCCAAATCCAACCGATAATGAGCGAGCCCATCACTCCAACCCCAGCCGATAACACGCCAGCCCAACACCACAAATCCAGTCGACAACGCGCGAGCCCAACACCCCAAACCCAGCCGACAACCCGTCAGCCCATCACTACAAACCCAGTCGATAACGAGCGGGCACATCCCTCTAAACCCAACCCACAACACACGAGGCCAACACTCCAAACCCAACTGATAACACACGAGCCCAGCACTCCAAACACAACCAATAATATGCAAGCCGAACACTCCAAACCCAGCTGATAACGAGCGAGCCCATCACTCCAAATCCAACCGATAACACACGAGCCCATCACTCCAAACTCAGCCGAAAACACGCGAGCCCATCACTCCAAAACCTACCGATAACAAGCGAGCCCATCACTCCAAACCCAACCAATAACACGCGAGCCCAACACTCCAAAACCAATCGATAACACGTGAGCCCAACATGCCAAACCCAGCCGATAGCACGCGAGGCCATCACTCCAAACCCAGCCGATAACACGCGAGGCCATCACTCCAAACCCGGCCGATAACACGCAAGGCCATCACTCCATACCCAATCGATAACACGCGAGCCCGTCACTCCAATCCGAACCGATAACGAGCGAGCCCAACACTCCAAACCCAGCCGATAACGAGCGAGCCCAACACTCCAAACCCAGCCGAAAAAGTGCGCGCCCATCACTCCAAACCCAACCGATAACGCGTGTACCCATCACTCCAAATCCAACCGTTAACATGCGAGGCCATCGCTTCAAATACAATCGATAACACGCGAGCCCAACACTCCAAACCCAGCCGATAACAGACGAGCCCATCACTCGAAATGCAACCGATAACACGTGAGCCCATCACTCCAAACTCAGCCGAAAACGCATGAGCCCATCACTCCAAACTCAGCCGAAAACGCGCGAGCCCATCACTCCAAAACCTACCGATAACAAGCGAGCCCATCACTCCAAACCCAACCAATAACACGCGAGCCCAACACTCCAAAACCAATCGATAACACGTGAGCCCAATATGCCAAACCCAGCCGATAGCACGCGAGGCCATCACTCCAAACCCAACCGATAACACGCGAGGCCAACACCTCAAACCCAACTGATAACACACGAGCCCAGCACTCCAAACCCAGCCGATTGCACGCGAGCCCATCACTCCAAACCCGGCCGATAACACGCGAGGCCATCACTCCAATCCGAACCGATAACGAGCGAGCCCAACACTCCAAACCCAGCCGATAGCACGCGAGCCCATCACTCAAAACCCAGCCGATAACACGGGAGCCCATCCTCCAAACCCAGCCGATAACACGCGAGCCCATCACTCCAAACACGCCCAATAACGCGCGAGCCCATCACTCCAAACCCAGCCGACAAAGTGCGCGCCCATCACTCCAAATCCAACCGTTAACATGCGAGGCCATCGCTTCAAATACAATCGATAACACGCGAGCCCATCACTCCAAACCCAGCCGATAACAGACGAGCCCATCACTCGAAATGCAACCGATAACACGCGAGCCCATCACTCCAAACTCAGCCGAAAACGCGTGAGCCCATCACTCCAAACTCAGCCGAAAACGCGTGAACCCATCACTCCAAACCCTACTGATAACAAGCGAGCCCAACATAACAAACCCAATCGAAAACACGTGAGCCCAACATTCCAAACCCAGCCGATAGCACGCGAGCCCATCACTCGAAACCCAGCCGATAACACGCAAGCCCACACTCCAAACACGCCCAAATAACGCGCGAGCCCATCACTCCAAACCCCGCCGATAACACGCGAGCCCATCACTCCAAACACAGCCGACAATGCGCATGCCCATCACTCCAAACCCAACCGATAACACGTCAGCCCAACACCACAAATCCAGCCGACAACGCGCGAGCCCAACACCCCAAACCCAGCCGACAACCCGTCAGCCCATCACTACAAACCCAGTCGATACGAGCGGGCACATCCCTCTAAACCCAACCCACAACACATGAGGCCAACACTCCAAACCCAACTGATAACACATGAGCCCAGCACTCCAAACCCAACCAATAACCCAATAACGCGTTTGCCCATCTCGCCAAACACAACCGTTAACGTGCAAGGCCAACACTCCAAATCCAACTGATAACACATGAGCCCAACACTCCAAACACGCCCAATAACGCACGAGCCCATCACTCTAAACCCAACCGCTAACACGTGTGCCCATCACTCCAAACCCAACCGTTAACATGCGAGGCCATCGCTTCAAATACAACCGATAACACGCGAGCCCAACACTCCAAACCCAACCGATAACACGCGAGCCCAACACTCCAAACCCAACCGATAACACGCGAGCCCATCACTCCGAACCCAACCGATAACATGCGAGCCCAACACTGCAAACCGAACCGATAACACGTGAGCCCATCACTCCAAACCCAGCTGAAAATGAGCGAGCCAATCACTCCAAATCCAACCGATAATGAGCGAGCCCATCACTCCAACCCCAGCCGATAACACGCCAGCCCAACACCACAAATCCAGTCGACAACGCGCGAGCCCAACACCCCAAACCCAGCCGACAACCCGTCAGCCCATCACTACAAACCCAGTCGATAACGAGCGGGCACATCCCTCTAAACCCAACCCACAACACACGAGGCCAACACTCCAAACCCAACTGATAACACACGAGCCCAGCACTCCAAACACAACCAATAATATGCAAGCCGAACACTCCAAACCCAGCTGATAACGAGCGAGCCCATCACTCCAAATCCAACCGATAATACGCGAGCCCATCACTGCAAACGCAGCCGATAACACGTGAGCCCATTGCTCCAAACCGAGCCGATAACGAGCGAGCCCAACATTCCAAACCCAACCGATAACGAGCGAGCCCAGCACTCCAAACCCAGCCGACAATGCGTGAATCAATCACTCTAAACCCAACCGATAACACGCGAGCCCAACACGCCAAACCCAGCCGATAACACACGAGCCCAACACGCCAAACCCAAATGATAACACGTGAGCCCATCATTCCAAACCCAACCAATAACGCGCGAGCCCATCAGTCCAAACCCAGCTGATAATACGCGAGCCCATCACTCTAAACCAAACCGATAACACACGAGCCCAACACGCCAAACCCAGCCGATAACATGCGAGCCCATCACACCGAACCCAACCGATAACAAGCGAGCAAATCACTACAAACCCAACAGATAATGCACGAGCCCATCACTCCAAACCCAGCCAATAATACGCAAGCCCAACACTGAAAACACAACCGATAACACGTGAGCCCATCACTCCAAACCCAGCCGATAACGTGTGAGCCCATCACTCCAAACCCAGCTGATAATACACGAGACCATCACTCCAAACCAAACCGATAACATGCGAGCCCAACACTGCAAACCTAGCCGATAATGAGCAAGCATAACACGCCAAACCCAGCCGATAACATGCGAGCCCATCACTCCAAACCTAGCCGATAACGAGCAAGCCTAACATGCCAAACCCAGCCTATAACATGCGAGCACATCACTCCAAACCCAACCAATAACACTCGAGCCCAACACTCCAAACCAAGCCGATAACATGTGAGCCCATCTCTCCGAACCCAGACGATAATACGCGAGCCCAACACCACAAATCCAGCCGATAACGCGCGAGCCCAACACCCCAAACCCAGCCGACAACCCGTCAGCCCATCACTACAAACCCAGTCGATAACGAGCGGGCACATCCCTCTAAACCCAACCCACAACACACGAGGCCAACACTCCAAACCCAACTGATAACACACGAGCCCAGCACTCCAAACCCAACCAATAACGCGTTTGCCCATCTCTCCAAACCCAACCGTTAACGTGTGAGGCCAACTCTCCAAATCCAACCGATAACACATGAGCCCATCGCTCCAAACCCAGCCGATAACATGCGATGCCATCACTCCAAACCCAACCGATAACGAGCGAGCCCAACACTCCAAACCTAACCGATAACGAACGAGACCAACACTCCAAACTCAGCCGATAGCACGCGAGCCCATCACTCAAAACCAAGCCGATAACACGGGAGCCGAACTCTCCAAACACAGCTGATAACGAGCGAGCCCATCACTCCATATCCAACCGATAATACGCGAGCCCATCACTGCAAACCCAGCCAATAACATGCGAGCCCAACACTGAAAACCCAACTGATAACGAGCGAGCCCAACACTCCAAACCCAACCAATAACACTCGAGCCCAACACTCCAAACCCAGCCGATAACACACGAGCCCATCACTCCAAACCCAACTGATAACACGCGAGCCCAACACTCCAAACCCAGCCGAAAACACGCGAGTCCATCACTCCAAACCCAGCCGAAAACACGCGAGTACATCACTCCAAACCCAGCCGAAAACACGCGAGTCCATCACTCCAAACCCAGCCGAAAACACGCGAGTCCATCACTCCAAACCCAGCCGATAACATGCGAGCCCATCACTCCAAACCCAACCAATAACATGCGAGCCCATCACTCCAAACCCAGCTGATAACACACGAGCCCAACACTCCAAACCCAGCCGATAACACGCGAGCCCATCACTCCAAACCCAGCCGATAACACGCGAGCCCAACACCACATCCAGCCGATAACACGCGAGCCCATCACTCCAAACCCAGCCAATAACAAGGGAGCCCAACACTCCAAACCCAGCCGATAACCCGTGAGTGGCTGGAGAGAGCGGGGAAAAGTAAAGCTGCGAATGGAGAACCCGAGAGCATGAGTGGCGTGCAGGGTGTTGAAAGGTGCGTGTGAGCGCGTGGCAAGAAATGCGGGCAGGAGGCGAGGATCCCGGAAAACCCTGGCTTTAGAAAGTTATAACCAACTCACTCCTTACATCGATAGCAAAATACTGCGGATGTTGGAAATCCGAAATAACAATAGAAAATGCTGGAAAAACTCAGCAGGTCAGGCAACATCCGTGGACAGAAATTTGAGTTGACGTTTCGGGTCGAACCCTTCTTCAAAACTGGAAAGAAAAGATGGATCGGAGGCAGGGCTGCGATCGGACAAAAGAATAAAAGAAACAAAAGAAGTAAAAAAGAGACAATGAAAGGTGTTAGAAGCTAGACGAGATGGTAATAGGCTGAGATTGGGTGTAAAGTGTACTGGCAGGGCAAGGGATAGCTGCCAGGTGTGAGAGCGAAACAAAAGGAAAGGGGGGGGGGGAAAGGAGTGGAAAAATTACAAGAAAAAATGAAATAGGGGCCGAGGTTATGATCTGAAATTGTTGAACTCGATATTGAGTTCAGAGTCCTGATATTGAGTTCAGGGCTGCAGAGTGCCTAATCGGAAGATGAGGTGCTGTTCCTCGAGTTTACGTTGAGCTTCCGTGGAACAATACAAGAGGCCAAGGACGGTGAGGTCCGAGTGGGAATGGAGGGTTGAATTAAAATGACAGGCAACCGGAAGCTTGGGGTCACCCTTACGGACTGAACGGAGGTGTTCCGCAAAGCGGTCACCCAATCTGCGTTTGGTCTCCCCAATGTAGAGGAGACCGCAGCGTGAGCAGCGAATACAGTATACTAGATTGCGAGAAGTACAAGTAAATCGCTGTTTCACCTTCTGTTTAAGGCGGCTTTGCTATGTCGCTGTCCACTAGAAGTTCAGCCACGCCACCAGAAAAGCTCTCTGTGACAAAGTCAGGCCTCGCTGTCCTCGCTGAAATGGAAAAGTGCACCTAAGTGTTTTAAAGAACTTGAATTCTGCACGATTCGGTTCTGGGCTTGTCTAATTTAATGGCAGCGTTATCATTTCAGTAAGGTAAAAGTCTATTAAAAGTTCAGCATAGTACAGAAGGATGTTGTAAAATGCCCTTAACATATGAATATATTTCTGTAGGGTTGCTGTTTGCAGAAGTACAATTGCGAAGTATTGACTCCTTATATAAATCAAGAAATAAATTATAATTAAAGCATTTTTGTATTGTATGCAAATAGAGCGCCAGTCTATTTCATTACACAACAGTGGGCAATTTCCAAACCTTTGGGGATACTTTGTGAAAACTTATTTTAAAAAAGTGTATTATGGCTCGTCATTTATAAAAGTAATATTTTGGAGTGTTTCCAATGCACTTGCACCCGTTATTTGGTGTATACATCAATATCTGAATCATTCTCTAATAACGTGACTGTTTTATGTGCTTCAATTACCACCAGGGTAGAAAATAACACACAGGCAGGGGGTCCTGCTGCTTAAACAAAACAGATGATAATTTCATGCCAGGTTTTCATGCCCTTTGATAATACACATTAAACACATAGATGTAAAGGGGCAATTAGGGAGCGGGAGTCCCTGGAGCAGGTATTCTTGCTCTACTTTGCTTCAGAGTCAGTTCAGGCCTTGATTTACAGTCCACAACTTTAAGTTGATGCAAAACCGAAATGGCTTTGTGTGAACGCTAACCTGAATATGAATGCACTACAAACGTCTGTAAGGATGGTAACCACAAGTGGATACAATATTCCACATTTGACCTCCCTAATTTTATTTTGTACCATCACAATTCTCTCCCAGGACATATTCTATGGTTTACATATAAACCCAACACACCAGAACCAAAACCTCGTGTGCTTGCTATCTCAGCGTTTACGCTTGTACCACTATGAGTTA
The DNA here is from genome assembly GCF_052327205.1 of Somniosus microcephalus. Lineage (NCBI taxonomy): Eukaryota > Metazoa > Chordata > Chondrichthyes > Squaliformes > Somniosidae > Somniosus > Somniosus microcephalus. Next base: position 32,534,343 of record NC_141000.1, on the reverse strand, counting down.
ATCTTGGCTGCCTGCCTACCGCAACCCCAACCCTGCTGGGAAATCAGGTCTCAGGCTGCCCAGGCCTGGGCGGAGGAGGGTGGAGTGAAGGTGGTTAGGTCGCTTCTCCAGAAATGGTATCACAGAAGGCAGTTGAGGCCAATTTATTAAATATATTCAAGAAGGAGTTAGATATATTTCTTAAAGCTAAAGGGGTCAAGGGGTATGGGGAGAAAGCAGGGACAGGGTGTAGTGTATGTAACTATTCTACCTTTAAGAGAACTACTGTATGTAACCGTCCACCTTTAAGAGAACTATTTTATGTGTGGCACTACTTTGCCTTGGCTGCTGTATACTGTAATACCAACGGTGACCACACCGGTATATAAGTGCGGTGTCAGGATTTATTGGGCAGATTCGCCCTGACCTTCGAATAGTAAAGTCCTGTTAAAGTTACTCTTGTAGTCTGTGTATTACTTCGCTATACAACCCACAGACTCTACAGTGGCGACGAGTTCGATCTTACCCTGCGTACAGCAATACGTCCGAAGCAGTTAACGAAGCGTCGAGAAGAGGCAACCGCCCTCGTCGTTCTGCTGAGAGAAAACTCGAGTCTGCACAGCAAGAAAGAAGGAAGACTTCAGACACGCAGCCTTCCATCAGCAACAGGCACGGATTGTCCCTTCTGCCACGGTGGTGCTTGAGCCGAGCAGCACGAGAAGCAAGTCGGCCATGGTGACTGTGAGTAAAGGGAAAATAAATAAAATCAACGAAGGAGAAGGGCGGTGAACTCGACCACGGTCGGGGGGGAAAGGAGCCGGACAGAAGTCGGGCCCAGAGGCGCTGAGACGGGGGCAGCGTGGAGCACGGAAGCCGCGGTACAAGCGGGCTGTGAGACGCAACGGCGTCGTGAGACAGCTGGACCGCGACCGGCGAAAAAAGCCGGCAGCGACCGGGGCCACGAAAAGCGGCGACCGGGATCGTAGGGCGCGGGAAGAGATAAAATAAATAAACCGCGGAGAACTCAGCCGCAGCCGGGGAGGGAAGCACCGGACTGCGAGAGGGCTGGGAGGCGCGATTGGGAGCCCGAGCGAGCGGGAGAGACAGAGCCCGAGCAAGGAAGGCCGAGCGAGAACCAGCCCAGCGGCTGAAACTGTTCGCCGCCAACGGGTTGTACCCAGCGCCGGTTGCCCTGCCGAGAGAAGGGAACGCGCTGAAGCCGACGCACAGGCTGCGAACCGCGAAAGCCAGCGGCCGTCGCCCGAGGGAAAGCTTACCCCTCCCGCCAGGGGAAGAAACGCGGGAAGCCGCCAGTAGGCGGGGAAGAAGACAGAAGCGGGAACCGCCATTTTGAAATTGGGCAGGGAAAGAAGATAAGCGCGGGAAACCGCCATCTTGGAAAAAGAAAAAAGAAAAAGTTAAAAAATATTGTTGTTGTTTCTCAGGAAGAGGCGAAGATGCCTAAGCGTAGTAACATCAACGGGTTCGATGCCGAGGTGGAAGATTGGCCCACGTATGTAGAACGCATCGAGATATATTGTACGGCCAATAAGTTAGCAAATTATGAAAAAGCTCTAACCTTACTAAACTTAATGGGTGCGAGAACATACGGGTTATTGAAGCATCTTCTATCACCAGCTAAACCGACAGATCAGTCTTTCGCTAATATTGTTGCTGTCCTGAAGGATCATTTTAACCCCGCACCGCTGATGTTAGCGGAACGATCTAAATTTTACGTGAGAATGCAACGAAAAGAGGAAAGCAACGCGGAGTACCTGGTTGAACTGCGGAGGCTAGCAAGATACTGCCAGTTTGGGGTAAATCTGCCAGAGACACTGAGAGACAAGTTCGTGTGCGGAATGTCGAAGGAAGGAACACAAAAACGACTGCTCGAAGAGAACGATCTTACACTTGATAAGGCTGTCCTTATTGCAGCATCGCACGAAGCCGCAGCGAGAGGCACGGCGGAAATGCAGCGGAAGACAGCGGTACTCAGAGTGGATCAAATGACTTCGAGTACAATGAAATGTTATCGTTGTGGGAAGACAACACACGACCAGAACCAATGCTGGGTTAAAAACCAGGAATGTAGGAAATGTGGCAAGCTTGGCCACATAGCTAAGGTATGCCGGGCAGGAAAGATGACCAGCAATAATAAGTCACCGCAGAAGAAGTACATAAAGGTACATGAGGTGACTGGGAAGAGTCCAGATAAACAGAATTCAGACGCAGACTCCAACAGCAAGGAACTGGGTAGTCTGAGGATTCACAATGTGAGTAAAGAAGCTGACCGACAAACTATCTGGATCACACTACAGATTGCAAAAGTCCAAGTGAAGATGGAAGTGGACACCGGATCAGTGCTGACGGTCATGAATAAGCATGATTACAAAAAGTTATTCAAACATATTCCCCCTACGGGATACGGAGATGGTATTGCAGACATACACGGGGCACAAAGTATACCCCATCGGAAAGATAGAAGTCAAGGTGAGATACAAGGACAAAGATCACCAAAGGATGGACATGTATGTGCTGCCCGAGGGAGGTCCACCACTTCTGGGACAGGAATGGATCAGGAAAATAAAGATAGACTGGCATTCGCTAAACACAATGACGGTAGATTCCGGAAAGGAAGAGGTCAAACCTGAACGGTTGTCCAGAATATTGGATGAAGCTAAAGAGGTATTCCAGCAAGGACTGGGAACACTGAGAGGAATTAAAGCAAAAATCAAGATTGCAGAACATGCAAGCCCAAAATTTTTCAAAGCCAGATCGGTACCTTACGCGATACGACCTGCTGTGGAGGCAGAACTGGAAGAGCTTGAACGTTCAGGGGTACTGTCTAAGGTGGACTGGAGTGAGTGGGCCACGCCCATTGTTCCCGTCATGAAGTCTTCATCAAGTAACAAGCCAGGGGGACTGGGAAAGGTCCGCATCTGCGGAGACTTCAAGATCACAGTTAATCCGATGCTTCACACGGTACAATACCCGCTTCCGCGGATTGAGGATATCTTTGCTTCATTGTCTGGCGGGCAACACTTCACCAAGATAGACCTGGCACAAGCATACTTACAAATGGAAGTCGAGGAAGAGTCGCGCCAGTATCTCACAATCAACACGCACAGAGGCTTGTATCGTTATAATAGACTGGTTTTTGGAGTAGCTTCGGCTCCAGCAATTTGGCAGAGGGCAATGGAGCAGGTCTTACAAGGTATTCCAAGCACGCAGTGTTACTTGGACAATATCCTGATTACGGGAGAAGACGAAGAGGAACACCTCACAAATTTGAAACGGGTGCTCACCAGGTTGAAGGAATATGGCCTTCGAATTAATCGCCAGAAATGTGAGTTCTTCCAGAAACGGATCTCGTACTGCGGTCATGTCATTGACCAAGAGGGGCTACACAAGTCGCCTGACAAAATAGAAGCTGTCGTGAAGGCCCCCGCTCCGGAGAACGTATCACAGTTGAGATCGTTTCTGGGGTTGATTAATTATTATCACAAGTTTTTGCCAAATTTATCCACGGTGTTGCATCCGCTGAATACTCTGTTGCGGAAAGAAGTGCCATGGAAGTGGAGCGAGTACTGTAAAAAGGCCTTTCGCAGAAGCAAGGCGTTGATTACCTCTGAGGAAGTGTTGGCTCATTTCAACCCAACGTTACCTCTTCGTCTAGCTTGTGATGCTTCCCCTTATGGAATTGGAGCAGTACTTTCACACAGGTTCCCAAATGGCTCGGAAAGGCCAGTCGCATTTGCGTCCCGATCATTGACCTCCGCTGAGCGAAATTACGCCCAGATAGATAGGGAGGCCCTCAGCCTTGTGTGGGGAGTAAAGAAATTCAATCATTACCTGCAGGGCAAGAAGTTCACATTACTGACAGACCACCAGCCGTTGGTGTCCATATTCAACCCTAACAAGGCCGTTTCCACTATGACAGCGCAAAGGTTACAGAGGTGGTCCGTGTTACTTGGGGCACACCAATATGACATCGAATACAAAAGCTCCAAACAGCATGGAAATGCTGATGGGTTATCGCGCCTACCGTTGCCGGTAGTTGAAGAGGCGGCTGCAGTGGACCCGGTAGAGATGTTCCACTCGTCCATAGTAGAATGTCTACCAGTGACAAATTCGATGATCGAGAATGAAACAAGGAATGACCCGACTCTCTCACGAGTCTACGATTTAACAGTGGAGGGATGGCCAGCACATGGCGAACCAACGCTGCCAGCATTTTCGCAAAGAAAAGAACAGCTGTCAGTGTGCCGAGGAACCTTGATGTGTGGATCGAGAGTGGTGATTCCACCCAAACTTCAGCATAAGGTGCTAAAGGAGCTTCACGAGGGGCATCTGGGTGGAGTGAAAATGAAGAACCTAGCAAGAGCGTTTGTGTGGTGGCCAGGTATTGATGGAGACATCGAAGAAATAACCAAGAGCTGTCTAGGATGCCAGAAGGTCCAAAACGCGCCACCACAAGCTCCTCTGCATCCATGGGAGTGGCCCTCATCTCCTTGGCAAAGGGTACACATTGACTTTGCTGGTCCATTTATGGACTCAATGTTTCTAATAGCTGTGGATGCACACTCCAAGTGGCCGGAGGTAATAAAGATGTCCTCCACCACCACGGAAAAAACCATCACAGTATTAAGGACCATGTTTGCCAGGAATGGGCTGCCAGAACAGGTCTGTTCTGATAATGGACCGCAATTTGTGTCCGAAGAATTCAGGAAATTCTTAAAAAGCAATGGGGTCAAGCACTACACGTCAGCCCCATACCATCCCGCCACCAATGGATTAGCTGAAAGGTTTGTCCAGACCTTCAAGAAGGCCATAAAGGCCATGGGTAATGAAAACATCAACTTACAACATAAAGTAGATAACTTCTTGTTGGCGTACAGGAATGCAACACATGCGGTCACAAATCAAACTCCCGCCATGATGTTTTTCAATAGAAGATTGAGATGCCGGCTGGATTTGATTAAGCCAAACGTCAGAAGGGACGTAGAGAACCGGCAATTCCAGGGCATGAATGAAAGGCCAACTAGATCTTTTCAGATAGGTCAACAAGTTTTGGCCCGGGACGACCGTACCGAGAAATGGCAGCCTGGAACTATTGTAAAAAGGCTAGGGCCGCTGCTGTATACAGTGGACATTGGTGACAGCATAATAAGGTGCCATGTTGACCAGATCATAGGGTCATCCACAAAGAGCCAACCTACTCCACAACCTTACACTGCTAATGTTGAAGCAGAGATACCCAGAACACCTACCTCCGATCTGGTGATACTGGAATCAGATGAACCTGACACTGTCCTTCAAGCCGACTCGACCTTACCAGAAGAACCTACTACCCCGCCGAAAACTACTACACCACTGAGGCGTTATCCGGATAGAGTCAGGAAACCTCCAGAGAGACTGAATCTGTGAACTGTTTTGCATAAAGTTGTATATATGTTATGATGTTATGTTAATGGGGAATAAGTATGTTGTAAGCTAAAAAGGGAGGATTGTAGTGTATGTAACTATTCTACCTTTAAGAGAACTACTGTATGTAACCGTCCACCTTTAAGAGAACTATTTTATGTGTGGCACTACTTTGCCTTGGCTGCTGTATACTGTAATACCAACGGTGACCACACCGGTATATAAGTGCGGTGTCAGGATTTATTGGGCAGATTCGCCCTGACCTTCGAATAGTAAAGTCCTGTTAAAGTTACTCTTGTAGTCTGTGTATTACTTCACTATACAACCCACAGACTTTACACAGGGCACTGAATTTGGATGATCAGCCATGATCTCATTAAATGGCGGAGTAGGCTCGAGGGGCTGAATGGCCTACTCCTGCTCCTATCTTCTATGTTTCTATATTTGGCCCCAGCAGTCTTCTGTATAAGGAGTTCACGGTTACATGATTAAGAGAAAGATGCAACTTATCATCTTTGGGGGTCCAGGCCAGAATCGTGGCCTGAACCACCTGCCTCCCCTTTGGGGCTTATTCCCATCCTACACAATGCCATTAAACCTTTTTTTCAATCCATGTTCCTGCCTCTAAACTTACGCCGGGTCAGTGTAAAGCCAAGGACGCAGGAATGCCCAGCAGAGGGAGATCGTGCCGAGCGCCACCCTCTGTCACAGTGGCCTTGTTTGGGGTGGGCGGAGGGGTTGAGGTGGATCCAGAACCTGCCGTATCCGAATTCCTGGCAGAGTTTGTGCCCATAGAAACACAGGAACAGGAGAAGGCCATTCTACTCCTCAGGCCCACGCTGTCATTCAGTTAGATCACGGCTGATCTGTATCTCAACTCCATTTGCTCGCCTTCGCTCTACATCCCTTGATACCTTTACCCAACATAAATTGATCAATCTCAGTCTTGAAAGCTTCAATTTGACCCTCATCATCCACAGCCTGATGGGGCAGAGAATACCAGGGGGGAACAATTGGGTGGCGCCCCTTTTGGGGCGTTAATGTAGCCCCCCCTCTCTGTCTAATATCGCCCAACCAATTTTCAACCCAAGTCATAAGGCTACCTCCAATTCCGTGCACTCTCATTTTTGCTAATCTTTTATTTGGAACCTTAGTGAATGCCTCTGGGTGTCCATATAGATAACACCTATAGATACTCCTTTGTCTACCTTATTAGTGACCTCTTCAAAAAATTAAACTAGATTAGTCAGACATGACTTACCTTTAACAAAGTTATACTGGCTCTCTCTGATTAGTTCATATTTTCTCAAGTGCTCAGTCACTCTATCCTTAATGACAATAAGTTCCTCCCCTTGATTTATTTTTAGTTTCCCTTCTATCACTGATATTTTATTCTCTTCCTCTACTGTGAAAACGGATACAAAGTATTTTTTTAATAAATCTGCCCTTACTTTGTTGTTTATTACCACGTCAGTCTTTAATGGGCACACATCTACCTTAGCCACTTTCTTACTCTTAATGGGATAGAGTTTCTGTTTGGGCACAATTGGCAAATTGGGCGCAAATTGCATTTAAAATTCCACTGGTTTGGTTACAGTTCAAGTTTCCGCTAAAATGTATTTGCATAATTACAAACATAAAATCTTCCATGAACCAGAGCACTCGGTCTGTGTAATAGAACATAATTGGTTATTTTTGTTTCTTTGCATTAAAAAAGATTCATTGCTTTATTTAAGAGTGATAACCTGGTAACAGTTTTATTAATACAGCTGAAAATGGGTTTATCACAAAAAGTAAGCATTTTTAATAAGTGTCTACCTCCACCTGCGAGTAACCTGATTTTAAAGTGCTGAATATTACTTAAACAAAACTATACTGAACCATTTACTAGTTTCATTGGTGTACACTAATCAGTTTCTTAGTAAATTGATATTTTTTAATATGTAAAAACTTTTAAAAGGCGCCTACTACTGCCTGTGTGCCTAAGAAAACAAATTCAATTCGAAGACCCTGCTCAAACGGCCGCAAATGGGCACTATCGGCGGAAACTCGCCATTCTCGTTATTTCGATTTGGGGGCGTGGCCAGTTTTGGGGGTGGGACCAGCTTCAGGCAAAATGATTTTTAAACCAGCGTTAAAGATCGCAGAAACGCAATTTACTTCTAACTTAACTTATGCTTGAGTTTGCGTTGGATCGGCCGACTTCACCCCGATTCTGCTGATAAAACTAACGGAAGCTCTACGCCAATATATTTATAAAATCTTTTACAATTAGCCTTTATATTACTTGCAAGTTTTTCTTGTATTCCTTTTTGCAGCTCTTAATATTTTCATTGTGTCCCTTTGTTTCTCCTATTTCTCATCTACATGCTGCCCCTCGGGGATATCATTCGAAAACACAACGTCAGGTTCCACATGTACGCTGCCGACACCCTGATCTCCTTCACCATCACCACTTCTCTCGATCCCTCCACTGCCTCTGATTTGTCAGACTGCTTGTCCAACATCCAGTATTGGATGAGCAGAAATTTTCTCCAATTAAATATTGGGAAGGCCGAAGCCATTGTCTTCGGTGCCCGCCACAAACTCCGTTCCCTAGCCACCGACTCCATCCTTCTCCCTGGCCACTGTCTGAGGCTGAACCAGACTGTTCACAATCTTGGTGTTGTATTTGACCCCGAGATGAGCTTCCGACCACATATCCTCGCCATCACTAAGACTGCCTATTTCCACCTCCGTAACATCACCCGTCTCTGCCCTTGCCTCATCTGCTGCTGCTGAAACTCTCAGCCATGCCTTTGTTACCTCGAGACTGGATTTTTCCAATGCACACCTGGCTGACCTCCCATCTTGCACCCTCCATAAACTTGAGCTCATCCAAAACTTTGCTGCCCGTATCCTAACTTTTACCTTTCACCAAGTCCCGTTCACCCATCACCCCCGTGTTCGCTGACCTACATTGGCTCCTGGTTAAGCAACGCCTCGATTTCAAAATTCTCATCCATGTTTTCAAATCCCTCCATGGCCTCACCCTTCCCTCTCTCTCTAACCTCCTCCAGTTTAATAACCCTCCGAGATATTTGCGCTCCTCCAATTCTGGCCTCTTGCGCATCCCCATTTTTAATCACTTCACCATTGGTGGCTGTGCCTTCAGCTGCCGAGGCCCTAAGCTCTGGGATTCCCGCCCTAAACCTCTCTACCTTTCTTAGGATGCTCCTTAAATATTCAAAGATACTTCTTTGAATAAGTTTTTGGTATCTGCCCTAATATCTCCTTATTTTTTTATTCATTCACGGGATATGGCAAGGCCAGCATTTATTGCCCATCCCTAATTGCCCTCAGAGAAGGAAGTGATAAGCCACCTTCTTAAACTGCTGCAGTCCGCGTGGTGAACTCTTTTTTCATAACAGTTTGGTTCAACTGAGTGGTTTGCTTGGCCATTTCAGAGGACAGTTAACTACATTGCTGTGGGTCTGGAGTCACATATAGGCCAGACCAGGTAAGGACAGCAGATTTCCTTCCCTGAAGGACATTAGTGAGATGGGTTTTCATGACAAACCATTACTAATACTAGCTTTTTTTATATTCCAGATTTGTTTAACTAACTGAATTTAAACCCCCCAGCTACCGTGATGGGAATTGAACTCATATCTCTGGATTATTAATCCAGGCCTCTGGATTACTAGTCCAATAACATAACCACAATGCTAACATACCTTATGTGACTCGGTGTCAAATTTTGATTGATAACACTCCTGTGAAGCGCCTTAGGACGTTTTACTACATTAAAGGCGCTATATAAATGCAAGTTGTTGTTGTTGTTGCTGTTGTTTTCTATCTTTCTCCCAGTCCTCTGGATAACCACTTTTCTTGGCATTTGTGTAAGTCACTTCCTTCATACCACATCTTACCTCAAGTGTTGACCATGGTTGTTTGATTGTACAAGTGGAAATTTTGATCTTTATGGGGTATGTATTGGTCTTGTATTGTACTAAATACTTTGAATACCTCCCACTGTTTTTCTGTAGGTTTACCTGTTCACAGCTCAGCCCAGTTTAACGTGCTCAGCTTCCTTCAAAGTCAACTTTACATAAGTTTAAAACCTTGGTTAGTGTGTGATCTTTCTCCTTCTGAAACTTAGGCTGCGATGCTTCTTACCTTGTCGGGTCCGAGACGGGCGAGGTCGGTGGCAGGTCGTGGCCCCGCTGCTGACTCCATCCCGGCCTCCGACATGACTTTCCCCTGATTGGGCTAGTTAAACCCACTCAGCGTGTTTCCTGGTCCAGTTGAAGGAAGTGGGACTGATGACCATCATTAATGTCACGTCATCAGCTGGTTTCCTTAAAGGGACCATACACAAATTTACTTTGACATTTGTGCTGTCAGTGTTCTACAGCATTGAGGAGGTGCTGCTAACACTGACAAGTAGTGCACAGAGGTGCATGGCTGCACCCAGGCTCTCCCATGACTCCCTCCATATCCTTCCAATGGGCAGAAGAGACCTCCCTAGGAGACCAACGCAGCCCGGTTGCACATTGCACAGGAGGACACAAGCAGGGATGTCATCAGGAGGACCAGGCTGCTGTGTTGCAAACCTTTCAATGATCTCAGTAGATCACGAAACATTACTGTAAAGCCACACTCAACCTCATCCTGCTGTGCTATTCATCACATCCCCATCACTCTGCCGTCCCTACCATACTCCTGCACATCCTTACTCACACCAACTTACCTTGTACCCCCACCCATCCCTCTCTCTATCTACATTATCACTTCCCCATCTCACTAGCCACCCCTCACACTCACCCTCATCCTAGTCCAATTACAAACTAACACACAAGGGTAGGCACTTGTGTGTTTTAGTCAATGTTCAAGTGAAGTTTCTGCTAATGTGCTGTCAAACATTGAAATCTTCATTTTCAACACTTTGCTTTCTTGGACAGATTTGCGTGCACCTTTGGAAGTGGCTTAGAGAGTTGCAGTGAATGGTGAGACATAACGGTACCTCCCGCAATGGTCATGAGTGTGAAAGGAATGGCTTGCGCATTGTAGGGATGCTTTATGTTGTTGGTGTGGGGTGGTGCCAACCTGGCACATCATGTGGCAGCCAGGGTGTGCAGCATCAAATTAAGTAAATCTGGCCATGGTGAGGCCATCCCTGGCATCCTGGGCAGCAATGTGGTCAGGTGCTGATGCCCTGTGCAGCATTAGGTGATTGCGGAGAAGGTTGGTGTGGTTGTTGGTGCTGCTGGTGATCGTGGTCAGATTCTGAGGACCAAGGTGAGAGAGTATAAAGTGCACCCATGCTGATGGAATAGATGGCAGATGAAGTGGAGAGGACAGAAATAATCTATCAATGGTGGAAGAGGTAATGAGGTCAGACTGCATGGAGACTTGTGTAAAGACTTGCAGCATCCTCAATCTGTAGTGGAAATGCAGTTTAGAGATGCTAGTGCTTAACAGAAGATATCTGAATCAGCTGGGAGCATTGAGTTGACATTTGAAGCTGTCAAGTCATCAGCTGATTCAATGGTCACTGACCTCCCACCTCAGCTTCACTGACGAGGTCTAGGCACAGCAGGAAACTGGTGGGAGACCTGTGAAAGTTAAAAAGCTGTAGAAAAAAGCATTGTTAAGCCACTAATGATTTGAATTGAGTGCCCCGCCGCTGCCTGTCAGGTCTGCTCAATGCTGGCAGACCCAAAATCGGGAAATGCAGGTGTGCGCGTGCGTGTGAGGAAACCGCTGTCAATCAATTTAAATTTCACAGCTGACCCGCCAGCAATCGGGCCCGCTGAGCGCCGTCAAAATCGCAGCCTTAATGTCGAACTCATATTATGGTCACTGTTCGCAAGATGCTTACTTTACTGTCTGATTATTAATTAATTTTGGCTCATTACTCATTACTAAGTCTAGTATGGCCTGTTAACTGGTGCTAAAATATTTTGTTTCAGAAAACTGTCGTGGATACACTCTAGAAATTCATTGCCTGTATGACTTGCGGGGGGAGAAATTGGGTTGCTTTGCGCCTCTCGTTAGTGCCCCCGGGGGCACTAACGGGGCGCAAATGCCCTAGTGCCCAGGCGCAGTGCCACTAACGCCTCCCACGAAATTCAGCAGGTTAGTGGCAGCGGTAGCTGGTAGCGCCCCATCCGCTGCACCGGCGATGATGCCGTCATCGCCGTGCGCAGTGCCCCGTTTGCATCCCGGCTGCAAATTTCCCTTGCGCCCCATGACCTATCGCCGGGCGATGGGGCCGACAGGATCAGGGGGTGGTTATGCAACGGTGGTAGCAGGCGGCGGCGCTACTTCAAGGTGTCAGGCGGCCATTTTTATTTTAGCCAAATGCCAGCACCTGCCCCGCTCCCCCTTGGTCCAGAGGGCCCAAGTGCACGCAGGGGAGGAGGCCTACAATGGCGTGGCGCTATGTGCTGCCGCACATGGCTCTGTTGCACGTAGCGCCGTGACATTGTGTAATAGCGCCCCAAGAAGGAGGTGGAGCGCTTTCCAGTAGTGCTCCACCTCCTTCTTGGGGTGCTGCCACTGAATTTACAGGGGAGGGGTGCTAGGCGACGCTACCCAATTTCCCCCCCCCCCCGAGTTGTTTTGCATCTCTCAATCTGTGTGAAAATTTAAATCTCCCATTAGAACCGCTTTTCTGATGCTCTCTGATCTCTGTATCTATGTATCTATGCATCACTGCTGTCAGGGGTCCGCAGATAACTCCCACCAGGGTTAAATTATGAGGACAGGTTGTATAGACGAGGCCTGTATTCCTTTAAGCGGTGATCTAATTGAGGTGTTTATGATGATTAAAGGAACTGATAGGGTAGCTATAGAGAAACGATTTCCTCTGGTGGGGAATTCTAGAACAAGGGGGCACAACCTTAAAATTAGAGCTGGGCCATTCATGGGTGATGTCAGGAAGCACTTCTTCACACAATGGGTAGTGGAAATTTGGAACTCTCCCCAGAAAGCTGTTGAAGCTGAGGGTCAATTGAAAATTTCAACTCCGATTGATAGATTTTTGTTTGGCAAGGGTATTAAGGGTTAAGGAGCCATGGTGGAGTTAAGATACTGATCAGCCATGATCTAATTGAATAGTGGAACAGACTTGAGGGGCTGAATGGCCTACACCTGTTCCTATATTCCTATAAGTGTTGCATCCTTTGCTGTTTCTTAATTGTACATCTACATCCTGGCAGAACCTTGTTGGAATTATGGCAGGTGTATGCCAGAGTGGCCAAACAATTTCAGTCCCTCTGTGTTGGTCTGTGGATGAATCCAATTTCCAATCATTAAAAGTCTGACTATCTGTTCCTTAATAAATTTGATTTCATTGAAACATGATCCCAGAGATGTTTGTTTTAAAAAGAAGTCTCAGACCAGCTGATCATATGTTCACTGCTTGCTCAGTCACAATGGAATGTTTTCTCGTAATTCAATTTACTCACTGATATAACTTGCATTTTATATTCATATTTGCTGTTTTAGCCTCATTGTGCGTGACGTTACCTTTCTCAGCATCACTTATTCATTCAGTTGCTAAGTCATCCCTTTGAATTTTATTATTTTCTTCACATAACTTTGCACCTGCAAACTTAAAGCATTTTACCAAGATTATTTTTATTTATTATGAACAGCAGTGGCCTAGTCATCAGAGCTATCCAATTAGAACCACTGCAATTAATCACTACTCTACCTTTGTATTAGCTAGCCAATTCACTATCCAATTTGTAATCCCATTTTCATAGAGCTTTCCTTTTAGTCACGCATCTCTTACGAGAGCTCAAATCAAATGCTTTCAAAATCAAGACATTTAGTATCAAGAGTGCAGTCACTCACCAATTTTATTACATCTTCAAAGAATTCCAATTTTTTAAGCCTGATCTGTGTTTCATCAAAGTGCATTGGTTCAGAACTAATGCGGCTCAAAATTACAGCTGAATATAGGAAAAGGAGTAGGCAATTGAGCCCCTCGAGCCTGTTCCACCATTCTATGAGATCATGGCTGACCTGTACCTCAACTTCATTTATCCGCCTTAGCGCCATATCTCTTGATACCCTTACCTCACAAAAATCTATCAATCTCGGTCTTGAAAGCTCCGATTGTCCCAGCATCCTCAGCCTTTTGGGGGAGAGAATTCCAGATTTCTACTATCCTTTGTGTGAGGAAGGGTTGAATTTCTACCCTTACCTCCTTTTCAATGTTTCAACCGCCCCGCCATATGAAACTTGAACCCATCCTTTATCACTGTTACGCCCATCTTTTTTTAAGCAATTTTCTTGCCAAATTTCTTCCCTCTTCTCCTGAATATGTTGCCTTTAAATACCACCCCACCCCCCCGAACCTCACACCCACCCCTCCCATATGGTCAAAAATTCATGTGTGAGCCTTGAAAATGTGTGTCAATAAGCTATTTGACACAGGCTGGGGTTAGAACCTGATCTTGTTCTCACCCAATGTCCACCTATGCTTACTTCTATCAGGAACCACTGGATCAGGAGTTTTTCCCTTCTTTAGACACTAGGGGCTGGATTATGAAACTGGAGGCGTGTAGGAGGCGGGACTACAACTTTCGGGGTTGTAGTCCCGCCTCCATCGAGTTGTGGCCAACCCACTCGATTTTCACTTGATTGACCTTGTTGAGCCCGCCCAGCGGGCTCAGCAGGCCAATTAAGGGCCACCCAGCAACAGGTGACGTCACAGATTGACATTTCATCTGTTAAGAGCTTTTGACAGATGAAATATCAGCATTTGACAGCTCTTTGAAGCTGTCAAACACTGACAATCTGTACACTAAGTTAATTCCTTCCTCTCAGGCTGATTTAGAGATCTCTCCGGAACAGAAAGCAGAATGCTGCAACTTTTGACAGATCACGGCCATTCTGCTTTCTGTGCCGATGAGATGAGGGACTCCCGAGACCTGAAGGAAGGCTGTAAAGGTAAGTAAAGGTAATTAAACTTCTTTAAACACTTTACACACACCAAACACACTTACCTCTGCACTCATGTACCCATCACTCACCTGAACACCGGACATCTCGAACCCTCCAAGTCCTTCAGCCCGACGGCCCACCTCGCTAACTTGGCGTGGTTTGGAGCCGTCGGGAATCCCGCACTTCAGCAATAAAAATAGGGATTAGGCTAAAAACTGCCTGTTAACTACCTGTTAACAGGCAGTTAATTGGCACTAATCCCCTTCCTGCCTCGGGGAGGCGGGTCCCAGCGCGGGTCGGGTATCCGCCTCCTTTGAAACTGGCATGGAGGCGGGTTGGAGGCGGGATGGGTTCGTGCCCCCCGATTTTGAGATTTTAACCCCCCACACGCCTCCAATCCTGCCTCCACGGCCCAATGAAAATCCTGCCCTAGGAGTTGGGTCTGACATCTACCGGGTGTGTATGGTGCAGCTACTGACTGGATCAACTCATTCACCTATCAGGGAAGCCCCATGCCCACATTTTTATTCATTCATAAACCTCAAACTCTAGTACAAGGATTTGTACTGAGCACTCAGAGAGAAGGGATTTTGACTGCAGGTGCCATTGCTGTGCTGATTCTTTGCAAATTTATACATTTGTGCCAAAGGGAACAGTGAAGAAAAGAATCGCAGAAGCTAAGGATCCCACGGCACTATTAGAAGAAACGTAAGGATACTGTCCCCATGTCCTGGCCAACGTTCCTCCCTCAACCAACACCACCAAAAGAAGAGAACATCTGGCCAATCGTTCATTTGTGGGACCTTGCTGTGTGAAAATTGATTGCTGTGCTTGTCTGCAAAATGACAGGAACACTCAGGTTTATGGTTGCAGAAAATACAAGTGGAGGGAGGGAGGATCCCCCTTACTGGCACTCCAGGGAACCTTTCAGCGAGCCCAGCAGGAGGTGTCACAACACTGGGCTCCCGAAACTTCACGGGCTGCAATCCCGGCAGTTGTGCCAGAGTCGTGCCCAATGGTACCCACCAGCACTGACCCCTGCTGGAATTTATGGAGTCAGTGGGAGGGCACCTAATTTGCATGGGTTAAGTGGGCACAAAGCACCACTTCAGGTGCATCTTTGGCGTATGCCTACCCCATACACCCAGAAACCCAGCCATCTGCCTTCCCATTAGTGGTGGGAGGTAGGGGTTGTTGACCAGGCCTGTGACCCTGGCATTGCTCTGATATGCCCCTGAGCAAGGCAGCTAATCAGGATTTTTTTTTAAATGTCCATTTATGGGGATCCAGGCCATTTACCAGGCCTGAACCCCATCAGTGGTGTGCGCATGTACCTTTGTGGAGACTGGTACTTCTCAACTCACTGGAAATACTGGTTGCCACTGCAGTGCTGGGTCCTCTACCATAGCTGGGACTGGGAACTCCCAGCCTAGCGAGTCTCAGACCCTGGTCCTGCCCAATGCCTGCCATTTGTCTCGTAAGGGCCAGACAGAAGTTAAACCCCTTATGAGGCTCTCTGGAATATCCCAGAGTTGGCAGAGACCCAACGTAGCCAGGTCTCTGGTATTTCCCTGGGTTTTCCATCAGTCTCCTGCTGGATTTATGGTAGGAGACTGACGGAACCTCAAGGATCAGAGCCTGAGCCTTCAGCATCCAGAGGGATGATGTCAAATTGGAAAGAGGTTTCTATATCTAAAGAAATCCGTGAAGGTCAGGCTACCCAGGAGTACCTTACACCACGTTAGATGGGTTAAGTAAGTTCGTGTCTTGCTGCCCCATGCAAAACACACAGATGTCCTTGCAGCCCCTTCAATGCTTATTGGTGGTGCCCACAATGCAGCGCAATAATTCTTGCTGTAACTTATCAATGTAACTCTCGACAGACTGATATCTTAAAAGGGCTTCACACAGCAAACCCTTCTGATGAAACCGAGTTGCATAATGCGCGTTGATGTATTCACACCATACACTTGGGTGTCACTTTATGCATTTCTAACACTTGAATATCTCAACACTGTTGTGTCTGTACCTGTGCCGTTATACTTAAACACAATTAGTGCTCAGAACCCCGAGATTGCAAACATGGTGCTTCTTTATTCAAAAGAAAAGTTCCAGAGAAAGTACAGAACAAAAGAGAACAAACCCAAACATTCATCTGCTGTGACAGCGCCACTGCAGGTGGGAGGAGAACACATAATACATAACATATTCCTCCCCTCTTAAATGAAATGTCCACATTATTCCTCAACAGGTAAGTTACTTTCAATGCACTCAACTAACCAAGGGTAGAGGTAGACTGCCTCAAACCCTGACTTTACCCTGGGGTTTATTCTGCCCCAACCTTGTGGGTAAGTCGCTAAGCCTACAGATCCAAGCGTCTTGGAGGCCGCCGCTCTCTGACAGGATACCGGCGGTCATCACTGGCTTCCACAGCAGTAGGCATTGACACAGGCCTGGATGGAGAAAGTGCCTGTGTCAGTCGAAAGTCAGGAGTTTGCACAGGTGGAACAGTCTCTTTGACTTCCTGTGTTGGAGAAGAGCACTGTGGCGAAGGATGCTGGTTTGCGGTATCTTCCGGAAACAGTTCAGGCCGACCAGCCGTTGGAGCCTCTGTGGCTGTCTCTGCTCCTAGCAACAGTTGATCAGTGTGTCTTCTCCAGACGACATCCTCAGCAGTCTCAACCGTGTAAGACACAGGGCCCGTCTGCGCGATCACTGTAGCAGGAACCCATTTCGGTCCAGTGTTGTAGTTTCGAGCTAGGACATGCTCTCCAGGATGAAACCGTCTCTCCTTGGCTCTTTTCTCTCTTCTTTCAATTTGAGCTTGTTGTTGACATTGGACAACCTGCTCTGCCCTTGGAGGTTTGAGTAAGTCAAAACTTGTCCACAACTGCCTCTTCATCATGAGCGAAGCGGGGGAAGTTTTGGTTGTGGCATGCGGCTCATTCCTGTAGGACAACAGGAAGCTGTTCAGACGTTGGTGGATTGAGCCCTGACCTTGCGATGCCTTCATGGCGTGCTTCAAAGTTTGCACGAACCTTTCTGCCAGGCCGTTAGTAGAGGGATGGTAGGACGCAGACCTGATGTGTTGGACACCATTCACTTGCAGGAAGGTTGCAAACTCCTGTGACACAAATTGTTGACCGTTGTCACTTATGAGTTGTTCCGGTGAGCCATAACAGCTGAACATCTCACCAAGTTTCTCAATTGTTTCCTCTGCTGTGGTAGACCTCATCACAGCGACCTCCAGCCACTTGCTATGAGCGTCCACAACCACCATAAACATCTTCGCTTCGAAAGGACCGGCGAAGTCCACATGTACGCGCTGTCACACTTCTTCAGGCTAATCCCAGGGCTGTAGGGTTGCCAGCTGAGGAACATTCCGGACCCTTTGACATGGAGAACATGTTTTGGCTTTCTCCTCAATATTTCCATCGAGACCTTGCCATTTCCTTCATCTGAACCATCCCACTGTGGCCTGTATGAAGTTGTTGCAGTACAGGTTCCCTCAGAGGTGGCGGAATGATGACACGGCGCCCCCAGAGAAGACAACCTGCCTGGACGGAGAGCTCATTTCTTTTTGAAACGTAAGGTTTCAAACTAGGAGAATCTCCTGTAGCTCTCCCTCGAATGACATCATCCATTACCTCAGACAGGACTGGATCATTGCGGGTGTGCCTTCGCACCTGAGCTGCAGTGACAGGTGCTCCCTCCACTTGTCTGAAGTAGAAGATGTCTATCTGACGAGGTTTTGGGGGAGTAACAGGCAAGGGCAGCCTCGAGAGACCGTCTGCGTTGCCGTGCAAGTCTGATTTGCGATATTTGATGTCGTATGTGTGTCCCGACAACAGTAAAGCCCACCTTTGCATCCTGCTTGCAGCAAGAGACAGAAGTCCGGTGTGGGGCACGAAGATTGAAGTCAATGGACGGTGGTCCGTCAGGAGTGTGAACCTTCTCCCAAACAGGTACTGATGAAATTTTCGAATTCCAAAAACGATTCCCAAGGCCTCACGCTCAATCTGTGCATAGTTACTCTCGGCCTTGTTCAAGGTGCGTGATGCGAAGGCGATAAGTTTCTCTTCACCAGAAGGCATGATGTGGGATATGACTGCTCCCACACCATATGGTGATGCATCGCATGCTAGCTGCACGGGTAGCTTTGGGTCGAAGTGTGTCAGGACCTCCGACTTCAGCAATGCTTTCTTTGCTTGGGCGAAAGCTTCGTTGCACAGTTCAGTCCATTTCCATGTTTTGCCTTGACATAGCAACTGATGTAGCGGCTTCAGCAATGTTGCTAAGTCTGGAATAAACTTTCCATAGTAGTTAAGTAGCCCCAGGAATGAATGTAACTGGCTCACATTCTGGGGTGCTGGGGCCTCCACGATCGCTTTGAGCTTTCACGGTGCCTTGTGCAGGCCGGTAGCGTCAATCACATGCCCCAGGTACTCAACTGAAGACTGAAAGAATTCACATTTGTCCTTATGAACTCTGAGTCCGTACTTTTTCAGTCGCTGTAGTGTCGCATCCAAGTTCAGAAGATGATCCTCATTTGTCCCAGTGACAAGGATGTCGTCCAGGTAGTACTGGACTCCTGGCAGTCCACTCAAAATCTTAATAGAGCAGGGGCCGACGTAATTCCAAACGAAAGGTGGCAGTACCTGTATAGCCCCTTCTGTGTCACAATTGTCAGCAGCTCCTTTGATTTGTCATCGACATGCATTTGTAGGTAAGCCTGGCATAAGTCGATTTTGCTGAACTTTTGCCCTCCAGCCAGGCCCGTAAAGAGATCACCAATGAGGGGAAGAGGGTACTGTTCCGCAGAGAGCACCGGGTTAATAGTCACTTTAAAATCCCCGCAGATTCGAACAGATCCATCCTTTTTCAGGACAGGAACAATGGGTGTGGCCCATTTGCTCACGCTCACAGGCTCCAAGACTCCATTCTCGACTAAGGCCTCCAAGTTAGCCTCAACTTTTGGCCTAATTGCATAGGGTACAGGTTGGGCTTTGTGAAACTTCGGCTTGCTGTCAGGTTTAATGTCCAGTCTCACGCTGATCTATTTCATGCTCCCAAGTTCACCATTGAAGAGTTCTGCATGTTTGTTTAAAACTGCAGTCAGACCTGACTCCCCTTTTGACATCATGCGGACTGCAGGCCAGTCCAGCGTGATTTTCTCTAACCACGCACGTCCCAGTAGAGATGGGTAATTTCCCTTTACCACATATAGTGGCAGTTTCACAGTCTGTCCATTCAATTTAACTGTCACCTCAATGGCGCCTCTCATGGCCACATGTTCGCCGGTATACGTCTTTAGCACAATGTTTGTTGGCTGAAGGGTAAGGTGCTTTAGCATTTTGTTGTAGACAGTGTCTGAAACAAGGGACACAGCCGCGCCTGTGTCCACCTCCATCCGCACTGATTGTCGCTCCACCAGTGGTGACACCCAGTAGCCATTTGGACCACCTGCAACCGTCATTATGTGCACCTCTTCCTCCTCAGAGGTGTCGCTCCCCTGTTTTGCTTGTTCCATCATGCTGCACTGAATGAACACTCTTTTTCTTTTCTTGTCCAAATACAGACATTTTGTTTTCATGCTTCCCAGCTCTGTCTTTTTTTACTTCTACAGGCACGCTCAATGTGACCCTTTTTGCCACAGTTTTGGCATTCCAGCTCCATACACCAGCAGTCATTAGCGTGATGGCCCGTTTTTCCACAACGGTAACATGTGCCGTTCTGCGCACCTTTAGGCTCAGACGACACCTTGTGAACTCTCCCTGTTGAACTAAACTGGTGAGCCTCCTTTTCCGCCATCTCCATGGAGACACTAACTTCAATGGCCTTTTCAAGAGTAAGGTTGTCCTCAGCAAGAAGGCGCTTCTGTGTGGCTGCACTTTGCAGACCACACACAAGTCTGTCTCTAATGGTGTCTTTCAGCACCTCCTTGAACTCGCAGTGTTCGGACAACCTTTTCAAAGCAGCAATAAACATTGTCACTGTTTCCCCCTCCTCTTGATTCCGTTTGTCAAATCTAAATCTCTCAGCAATAACCAGAGGTTTCGGTGAAAAATGTGCTTCAAGAATTTCCACTAGTTGTTTATATGTTTTAGTTCCTGGCTTAACTGGCTGTACAAGGCTGCGCAGTAAATTGAATGTCTTTGCTCCCATTATACTCAAAAAGGTAGGCACGACCTTATCGATTGCCACCGCATTCGCCAAAACAAAATAGTGAAAACGTTCCGTATAAGCGCTCCATTGCTCAACATTTTCATCAAAGTCACCGATGTTTCCGAATATAGCAGCCATCTCACGTTTCAAATTTTAATTTCTGTTTACTCACTGCACCCATAACGTTAATGTAATGCTGCAATCTCTGTTCCGAGTATTTTGTAGTCGAAAACAAGAAAGTTCCCACAACGCAGATTCATCCAATCCTCGTCGCCACTTTGTTGTGTCTGTACCTGTGCCGTTATACTTAAACACAATTAGTGCTCAGAACCCCAAGATTGCAAACATGGTGCTTCTTTATTCAAAAGGAAAGTTCCAGAGAAAGTACAGTACAAAAGAGAACAAACCCAACCATTTATCTGCTGTGACAGCACCACCGCAGGTGGGAGGAGAACACATAATACATAGCAAACACTACTTCTCTGCTGGCAGGATAAGACAGCATGTCAGAAGGAAGCAGTCCTGAACTGGTAGAGGGCACTGCAATTACAAGCCCTTGAGTGCCTTTGAAGAGGCCACCATGGAAATCTTTGGGATTGAGAGCATAGAGGGAGTGCGGCAGGGTGAAGCCAAAGGCCTCACCCAAGCAGTGGGGTAATACCATCCTTCTTTCTTTTCTTGTGTTCTCAGTCACTCGCTCACTGTCACCCATACTTACACTGGAATGCAACACCATGCAGCCAGAATTCTAACGTGTTCCTCCGCTGTCCCACTGCCACTCCCGGACAGGCTGGCCACTCGCTAGGCCATGTTCCCACCATGAAGCAGTTGTAGTTTCTACTGGCCCTGAAGAGGCAAGCACGTCACAGCACCCTGCAGCACTCGCTTTAACTGTCGCAACCGGCAGCACAGGTATGTCTACCCCGGGGGATTTAGGTTGTGAGCTTGAGGAGGGAGTTCCAGATGAAGCACTGCGCATGTGTGAGGAGGAGCTAGTGGAGGTGGTGATGAAGAAGCCTGAACTTGCTAACTGCAGGGCCACCAAACATCCTTCTTCAGCTGCAGAGCCCAGTGAGTAAAACTCACTGGGGTAGATCTTGACTTCAATGGAAGTAAAAATCGGGAGAGATGTAAAACAGGCAAGATCTACACCATTGGATGGGCTAACCCTTCCCTGAAAACTTTCGTGCTGTATCTCTGTTAAAAGCAGGCACTTGAGTTTGTCCCAATTGGATTCGGCTTGCCAAACCCACAAGTCCACCAGCCTACTTACAATAGAACTCCTTCAGCACGTACACATTTTATATTTCTTGTTCCAATATGCATTATCTCACATTAAAATACATCTGTCATTTATTGACCCATTTGCTTAATTAGTCCAACTCCCTTTGAATGCTATCAATTTCCATTATTCATTATTTGGCATATCTCTTTATGACCTTTGTCAAGCCTTTTATGATCAGCTTGAACCCAAATAGATCCCTGCAGATAACAACAGAAACATAGAAACATAGAAACATAGAAGATAGGAGCAGGAGTAGGCCATCCGGCCCCTCGAGCCTGCTCCGCCATTCAATGCGATCATGGCTGATCATCCAAATTCAGTACCCTGTCCCTGCTTTCTCCCCCTATCCCTTGATCCCTTTAGCCTTAAGAAATATATCCAACTCCTTCTTGAATATATTTAATGAATTGGCCTCTACTGCCTTCTGTGGTAGAGAATTCCACAGGTTCACCACTCTCTGGGTGAAGAAATTCCTCCTCATCTCTGTCCTAAATGGCCTACCCCTTACCTTTAGACTGTGACCCCTGGTTCTGGACTCCCCGACCATCGGGAACATCCTTCCTGCATCTAGTCTGTCTAGTCCTGTTAGAATTATAAGTTTCAATGAGATCCCTTCTCATTCTTCTAAAATCCAGCGAGTACAAGCCCAATCGACCCAATCTCTCCTCATACGTCATTCCTGCCATCCCAGCTGTCAGCCTGGTGAATCTTCGCTGAACTCCCTCCATGGCAAGAACATCCTTCCTCAGATAAGGCGACCAAACTGCACACAATACTCAAGATGTGGTCTCACCAAGGCCCTGTACAACTGCAGCAAGACATCCTTGTTCCTGTACTTAAACCTTCTCGCTACGAAGGCCAACATACCATTTGCCTTCTTAACCGCCTGCTGCACCTGCATGCTTACCTTCAGCAACTGGTGCACAAGGGCACCCAGGTCTCGTTGCACTTCCCCTTCTCCCAATCTATTGCCATTCAGATAATAATCTGCCTTCTTGTTTTTGACACCAAAGTGGATAACCTCGCATTTATCCACGTTATATTGCATCTGCCATGCTTCTGCCCAATCACCCAACCTGTCCAAATCATACTGGAGTTTCTCGGCATCCTCCTCACAGCACACATGCCCACCCAGTTTTGTGTCGTCTGCAAGCTTGGAGATATTACATCTAGTTCCCTCATCCAGATGATTAATATATATTGTGAATAGCTGGGGTCCAAGGACCGATCCCTGCGGTACCCCACTAGTCACTGCCTGCCACTCGGAAAAAGACCCGTTTATTCCAACTCTTTGCTTTCTGTCTGCCAACCAGTTCTTTATCCAAGTCAATACCTTGCCCCCAATCCCATGTGCCTTAACTTTACACGCTAATCTCTTATGCGGGACCTTATCGAAAGCCTTTTGAAAGTCCAAATACACCACATCCACTGGTTCTCCCTTTATCTATTTTACCAGTTACATCCTCAAAAAATTCCAGTAGATTAGTCAAGCACGATTTACCTTTTGTAAATCCATGTTGACTTTATCCGATCTGGTCACTGTTTTCCAAGTGCTCTGCTATTACATATTTTATAATAATGGACTCTAGCATTTTCCCCACTATCGATGTCAGGCTTACCGGTCTGTAAAATGCTGGAAAAACTCAGCAGGCCTGGCAGCATCGTGGAGAGAGAAACAGAGTTAATGTTTCAGGTCTGGGACCCTTTATCAGAACTGGAAAAAGCTGGAGATGTAACAGATATTAAGCAGGTGCAGAGATGGGGGGGGTGGAGGAATTGAAGGAACATACTGTGCTTTTGTAAGAGGCAGGAAAGATAAAATGTTGTAAATGGGAATGGCAAAATCATACAGCATGAAAAATGGGGGCAGGGGTTATAGTTTGAAATTTCTGAACTCAATGTTGAGTCCAGAAGGCTGTAAAGTGCCTAATCGAAAGATGAGGTGCTGTTCCTCGGGCTTATGTTGAGCTACATTGGAATAGTAGTAAGTAATAGGCCGAGGACAGAGAGATCAGAGTGGGAGTGAAGCGGTGAATTAAAGTGACAGGCGACCGGAAGCTCAGGGTCACCCTTACGGACTGAACGGAGGTGTTCCGCAAAGCGGTCGCCCAATCTGCATTTGGTCTCCCCAGTGTAGAGGAGACCGCATCGTGAGCAGCGAATACAGTATATTCAATTGTAAGAAGTACAAGTAAATTGCTGTTTCACCTGGAAGGGGTGTTTGGCCCAACAGTCCCCATCCACCACCACCCTCCTCCGCCTGGCTGAACTTGTACTCACATTGAACAACTTCTCCTCTGACTCCACTCACTTCCTCCAAATTAAAGGTGTTGTTATGAGAACCCGCATGGGCCCTAGCTATGCCTGCCTGTTCATGGGATATGTGGAACATTCTTTGTTCCAGTCCTAATCTGGTCCCCTCCCTCACCTCTTTTTCCGGTACATCGATGACTGTATCGGTGCCGTTTCCTGCTCTCGCCCTGAACTAGATAAGTTCATTCACTTTACTTCCAATTTCCACCTTTCCCTCACCTTCACATGGTCCATCTCCGACTCTTCCCTTCCCTTCCTTGACTTCTCCGTCTCCATTTCTGGCGATCGGCTTTCGACAAACATCCACCACAAGCCCACTGACTCCCACAGCTACCTGGACTACACTTCCTCCCACCCCACTTCCTGTAAGGACTCTATTCCATTCTCCCAGTTTCTCCGTCTCCGCCGCGTCTGTTCTGACGATGCCACCTTCCATACCAGTGCTTCCGACATGTCTTCCTTTTTCCTCAACAGAGGATTCCTCTCTACTGTGGTTGACATGGCCTTTGACCATGTCCGTTCCATTTCCCGCACTTCTGCTCTCACCCCTTCCCCTCCCTCCCAGAACCATGATAGGGTTCCCCTTGTCCTCACCTTTCACCCCACCAGCCTCCACATTCAGCGGATCATCCTCCGCCATTTCCACCACCTCCAACGTGATCCCACCACCAAACGCATCTTTCCCTCACCTCCCCTTTCAGCATTCTGAAGGGACCGCTCCCTCCGCGACACCCTGGTCCACTGCGACACCCTGGTCCACTCCTCAATCACCCCTAACAGCCCTTCCCCTTCGCCTGGCACCTTCCCGTGCAAGCACAGGAGATGCAACACCTGCCCTTTTACCTCCTCCCTTCCCACTGTCCAGGGCCCCAAACACCCCTTCCAGGTGAAACAGCGATTTACTTGTACTTCTTACAATTTAGTATATTCGCTGCTCACGATGCGGTCTCCTCTACATTGGGAAGACCAAATGCAGATTGGGCGACCGCTTTGCGGAACACCTCCGTTCAGTCCGTAAGGGTGACCCTGAGCTTCCGGTCGCCTGTCACTTTAATTCACCGCTTCACTCCCACTCTGATCTCTCTGTCCTTGGCCTATTACATTGTTCCAATGTAGCTCAACGTAAGCTCGAGGAACAGCACCTCATCTTTCGATTAGGCACTCTACAATCTTCTGGACTCAACATTGAGTTCAACAATTTCAAACTATAATCCCTGCACCCATTTTTCATGCTGTATGATTTTGCCATTCCCATTTGCAACATTTTATCCGTCTCTGCATCTGCTTAATATCTGTTGCTTTTTCCAGTTCTGATGAAGGGTCCCAAACCTGAAACATTGGCCCAGAAATTCGGGTCGGGGGCTTCCCGCGGGTGCAAGCCCCCGACCTGCACTTACCTTGCGCGCCAGCTGTTGAGCTGTGGGCCCCCGTGGAATTCCGATCCGGGGCCTGGTCCAGCTGCCGGCGCGCAGTGTTTGCATATCCCAGGGGCACAGTTAGTTCGATGCATCCCCTGGGATCACGTGGTCCATGGGGAGCCAATCGGAGCAGGGAATGCTCCATTCATAAGTCTGACAGGAAGTGCTGTCAAGACTTATAAATACTACGGCCCCAAAATAGCACTAAATCTTCAAATAAATTTTTTTTTAAATCAAATTTTTAAAATAAACTATAAATTACATGAAATAACTATTTTAAACAATAATTTAAATTTTTGAAAAAAATAATTTTATTTTCTAACGGGGCTAAAAATAAACTTACCTTGCTTTAAAGTATTTAAAAATAATAAACCTGTGGAAAAAATGTTTTAATTTTAATTAATTCACCACTTACCTTGTAAAAAGCAGGCCTTATGCCTGCTTTTTACATTTCTAAATTCTGCAGGCTTACGTTCCTGGGAAAACCTGTAAAAAAGACCGAAGTTCGATGCGCACACGCAGCCCCTCCTGCGCACGCGTTCGACCTCTGAACCCCTTCGTTCAGAGGAACGGAAGTGCCGGTTTCCCGCGCATGCGCAGTGCATGCAGGAAACCGGCACTTCCATCGGGCCTACGGGTGAGTACCCCATGCGTACTCACCCGTGGAGACCCGAATTTCTGGGCCTTTAACTGTTTCTCTCTCCACGGTTGCTGCCTGGCCTGCTGAGTTTTTCCAGTGTTTTCTGTTGTTATTTCTGATTTCCAGCATCCGTAGTATGTTGCTATTAGATCCCTGCAGAACTTGGCTAATAACTGCTCCCTTGCCAGAGCTATTTCTAGATATCCCCACCTTTGCCTTTATATTGTCCAGTTAGTCTTCAACCCAGCTAGTTAATGGACTACTAATTCAATAAGTTTTAACCTTTTTTCAAAGCCTTACTTGCAGAATTTTATTAAACACCTTCCGAAAATCTAAGTAATTTATAGCAACTGAATAGCCCTCGTCCACTAATTTTGGATTTGTCATCGACTTTTAGAGAAAAAAGTAGACATGGCTATAAAGCTGGGCCCTTTATACTCATGCCTACTTTGGCCTAAAGTTAGTTTTTAGTGATCTCATAAAGAGTTTCTGTGTATTAATGAGCCACACATCTAAATCCATCTTAAAAATCCTAACCAGATGCTCATCAATGTCATCATTCATAACAAAAGCTGGAGGCAACTATAGTCACACCAGATGTCTCAGCAAATTGACCTTGATGTTGGCTGAGGGTGCAGAAAGATTTGAAGCCTTTGCAGTGGTGTGCTAAGGGCAGGCTCTGCTGTGTTTATCATGAATGCTTCAATAACTCTGCTTCAGAAACTGATGGTTAACTCTATGTTTGATTGGCAAAAGGTCCAAAGGCGACGTAAGAAAAAACTTTCTTACGCAGCGAGTGGTTAGGATCTGGAATGCACTGCCTGAAAGGGTGGTGGAGGCAGACTCAATCTTATCTTTCAAAAGGGAGTTGGATAAATACCTGAAGGAAAAGAAATTGCAGGGCTATGTGGAAACGGCTGGGGAGTGGGACTAGCTGAGAGTCGGCACAGGCTTGACGGACCAAATGGCCTTCTTCTGTGTTGTAACAATTCTATGATTCTATGACACGGATAGAAGAAGTGGTGTGAAGCTCTGCTGATGTCCTGTGCAAGTTTTGTTGGGTTGTTGAAGTATAGCTGGGGCAATTCTTGCGTTCGCGAGAGAAATATAAAGTCCTGACCCAAGCATTATCAACTCTTGTACTGCTATTCTGATTGTGGGTTTTATGTAGGACAGATTAGTTGGCAGTATGTGGATTTGATGAGAGCCTGGTTACATCTCCCGGTGTATAGACAGTAGACTTGCATGTAGTAGTCATATCCACATTCAGTCAACTAGCTTTAGCAGCTTAGGTCTGCACTGAACCCATGAGAAAAGGGCCAAAGCCAGCAACAGCAGTGGACTGAGGAAGAGCAGTCTCTTGAATTCAGAGTCCAGTTTCGAAGCTTAGTCTTCAAAATATTAAAAGACATGACAATGCAAATACTGACATGCCAATAAATCTAAACAATAATCATAGAACTAAGGGACATAAATACAATGCCAAGCCTTAATAAGTCTAAAAATAAGAAGAATGTTCTTCCACCCAAACTCTCAGCAGTCTCCAATGTGCTCTTTTAAGGCAGCATTAACAGTTCAGAGCTGCAGGAACCTGTGCTTACATCCAATAACACAGGTCTGTAGGCAAGGCATCACCTCCACAATGGCAGGCTTTGACTGGTGGTGTTCATGCCTTGGGTGACAGAATGGCAAGAATGGAGAGCACAACTTCTACTGGATCCTGAGCTCTCCAGTGCACCCTTGCAGAGGGTTTATAGGGTATTCCATATACTCCCTTTCAAGAAGATTAGTCATTCCATAAGGTCTGTTCTCCCACAGATCAGTGGCAATCAATATTCCCGGGACTGCCGGGAAAATTATCCCATGTTTCATGGGGGAGCAGGAGATGCCTCTGAGGACCCGGCCTTTCCTCAGAAAAGCAGCGCCAGAGAGTTCTCTGCTCAGTCCCTACCAATGTCTTAACAGATGAAAGAAAGCTAGCAGGAGAAGGCTATGGAGATTCTAAATCTAGCAAAGCAGGACTCTGAAGAAAAATGGAACATCTGTAAAGAAAAAAAGAAAGATATGCATTTATATAGCACCTTTCACAATATCAGGAGATATTACAACGCTTTACAGCCAATTTACTTTTGAAGTGTAGTCACTGTTGTAAGTCCAGTTTCTTCCTTCCTTCCTTCTGAGGATAGGAGACTTTTGGAACAAGTTGCTGACTTCTGCAGTGAGTGCTGATTCACTGCATACAGTAGCTTCAAAAGAGTGCTGGATTAGTTCCTGGCTGGGGCAGAGATCATGGCATACAAATGGTAGGTGGAATATTAATCATGGTCAATGTGGTCTCCTGGATTAGTTTTGAAGGTCATTTTGCAGATGTTTTCTCCCTCAATAGGCCTTAGGTCTTTTATATGGTTTTCCACCTCTCTGAGGAGATGACATGGCTGCTGGTGAGTGGGGGACATTGTGAATCATGAATCACAACTGTGTGGGGCAGGCTCAATAGACCAACTTAGCTTGTCCTGCCCATCTTTGTATGTGCTCGTATGAGAAGAGGGCCACCTCCATCCCAAGAGGTTCAGTCATGTACAGAAGCCCCAAGCCGGCACTTAGAACAAGCGTTATAAAAAGATTGAGGAAAAATCAAAGAATCACAAGAGGAGTGCACAGTGGTGAGTCTAACTGAGATCTCAGTTAGGGCGAGATCTTGCCAGCCCTGGGGAGGCGGTTATTGAGGCGGGACTGCCGGGAAAATGGCAGAATTTGGGGGCGGGTACCCAACCCGCTCCCAACCCACCTCCATGCCACCTTGCCAGGAGGCGGGTAGTGTCCCGCACCGGGTCCCATCTCCTTGGAGGCGGGAAGGGATTAAAGTCTATTAACTGCCTGTTAACAGGTAGTTAACAGACAAAAAATAGGATTATCCCCTTTTTGCCCTCACAAGTGCGGGCTTCCCGAAGGCTCCGAAAACTGCTAGGTCAGCAAGGCGAGTAGTGGGTCTGTGGGGGTCGGGGTCGGGGGTGGGGGGGGAAGGCAAAAGTGTGCTGTGAAGGTAAGTGATGGGTGCAAGTGTGGAGAGGTGAGTATCTGAGGTAAGTGCAAAGTGTTATTAAAAGTGTACTTACCTTTGTTTCTTCCTGCAGGCTTCAGTCGGTTTGTATGCGGAGAGTCTCGCACCTTCGCGTTGGAGATGACAGATGGCCATTGCATTCTCAGATGCAACAACCATCTAATTTCTACTAAAGAAAGGTTTGATGAGGTCTTGAATTCAAGGCCTCATCAAACTACAGAGAATGTCACTGTTTGATAGCTTCACAGAGCTGTCAAACGGTGACAATTCATCTGTCAAAAATTTTTTGACAGATGAAACAGCATACGTTGACGTTCTCTGCAACCAGCTTTCCTTTAATTGGCCTGCTAAGCCCGCTGGGCGAGCTTAACAAGGTCAATCAAGGGAAAATAGCATGGGTTGGCCAGAAGTTGTTAGAGGTGGGACTGAAACCCGACAAGTGAGAGTCCTGCCTCCAAAAGCTTCCCATTGACAAAAGCACCCCCAAAGCTCCAGAACCCGTAAATGATTTTTATTGTCAAAAATATCGTTACAATGGCCAGGATTTTTTTTGTTAGAAACATAGGCCTAGAAATTCAGTTGTTAGCGCCAGCCACTAGCACCTTTGGAGGAGGAGAAGTGGGGCACTAAGCGGCTAGCGCCCGGGCGCGGCGCGATCTGCGCCTCTCGCGAACTTCACTCAAGATTTAGTGGCGGCGCAAAACCGCAGCACCTGCTCAGCTGCGCGCGCAGATCCTGACGTCATTTCATGGTGCAACGCCCTTGGTGCGCCCCGAACCGGAACTTCAGTGGCGCCGCCCTTCTGTGCGCCTGGCGCCCCCAGCGACTGGTAGAGGGGAACGGCTCCCAGTCGCTGCGGGGTGCAGGGGCGCTATTTAAAGGGAACTCCTCCTGCATTATAAGTGGCAGTCTTTTGTGGCAATCCTGTGTGAGAGACAGATATTTGGAGAGAGACAAAGGGAGAGAGCTTTCTGCTTTGACTCAGCGCTCGCACAGGTACTTCTGGGTTCAGGTCAGAGCTTTGCACTTGGATTTAACTTTCAGTGCCATAGCCTTGAGTCGCCACATATAATGGGGGCTGCAATGGGCGGAAACGTTGGCTTACTGCATTGCATTCAAAGGGCCCAGAGACGCCATGAGAGAGTGCCAGTCATGGCCAGACGGAGAAGGGCCAACAGGCGTCGGCACAGGAGGCCTTACCCACCCAGGGTATACCGCCAGCAGTTCTCATATCTGAACATGTCTGAGGAGCAGTGTGTTCGGAGGCTGCGATTCAGAAGGGAGGTGGTCACTGAGATCTGCCACCTGCTTCGCAGAGATCTGCAGCCACAGCTGAGGAGCAGGACGCCTCTGTCGGTGGCAGTGAAGGTGACGGTGGCTCTCAACTTCTATGCCACCGGCTCCTTCCAATCCGCTACTGGAGACATTGCCAACATCTCCCAGTTTGCGGTACAGTGCTGCATCCGCCAGGTGACCAATGCCCTTTTCAGAAGGAGACGTCAGTACATCTCCTTCCCCATGACCCTGGGCAAGCAGCAAGAGCGTGCAATGGGATTTGGAGGACTAGCGGGCTTCCCCATGGTCCAGGGCGCCATTGACTGCACGCATGTGGCTTTGCGGGCACCTCTAGAGAATGCCGAGGGAATGCCAAGGATTACCGCAACCGGAAGGGCTACCATTCGCTCAACATCCAGTTGGTGTGTGATCACAGGCAGCTCATACTAGCTGTCAATGCCCGCTTTCCAGGCAGCAGCCATGATGCCTTCATCCTGCGCCAGACTTCTGTGGCAAACATTTTTGAAGCCCTGGCTCACCCACGAGGATGGCTTCTCGGGGACAAAGGCTATCCTTTGTGCACCTGGCTGATGACCCCGCTCCGTGCGCCCAGCACCCCTGCTGAAGAGCGATACAATGACAGCCATCAAGCTACCAGGAACATCATTGAGCACACAATCGACGTGCTCAAGCAACGGTTCCGTTGTCTGGACCGTTCCGGAGGAGCCCTACAGTACTCGCCTGAGCGAGTCTCCCATTTCGTTATAGTGTGCTGCATGCTGCACAACCTGGCTATCCTCAGGACTCAGCCACTGACAGCAGACATTGGAGGACCACCAGAGGAGGAGGAGGAGGAGGAGCACCAAGACGGGAGGGAGGCACAAAGTGCAAGGGCCGTCCGTCGGTGGCTTATTGCAACTCGGTTCTAGGCCCCCTCTCAGGGAATGGCTTGTGCCAATGAAAGAACATGAATGGAGCCACTCCG
Source organism: Somniosus microcephalus (assembly GCF_052327205.1). Taxonomy (NCBI): domain Eukaryota; kingdom Metazoa; phylum Chordata; class Chondrichthyes; order Squaliformes; family Somniosidae; genus Somniosus; species Somniosus microcephalus. Next base: position 32,502,858 of record NC_141000.1, on the reverse strand, counting down.
CAAGCCCTCAGCTGGTCAAGGCAACAAATAGTTCAAAGTGCAAACATGGACAATGTGATTAAAGAAAATTTTTTACTGTGCAAACTCTGTGCCCTTCCTGCATGACAAACTAATTCAGATAAACCCCCCAAAAAACAGTCAGAGACATAACTGGCTCTCACAAACCTCAGAAAATGAAAAAAACAGTTAAACAAAAATGACCATGATCCTCGGCCTTCATATAAAAAACAAACACAACAGTCTCGGCCTTCATATATAAAAAAAACATTCTCGGCCTTCATATATAAACACAACATTTGGCCACACCTTCTACTTTTTCCCCTGCGAGGGTGATCCACCTCGCTTCCGCGAATGGCCCCTTCCCGCCCTGCAGCACCTCCTCAATGGGACCCCAGTGGCTGCAGCAAGGCTGGGGGAAGGCTGCTGAGGGTCAGATGGTGAGACGGCAGATGCCCTTGGGGGATGGCCTGGACCAGCTCTGGGCCTGGAGGGCCCGGCTGCTGACTGCTCCAACTCTGCTTGGGCGGCAGCAGTCTGTCCTACGGGTGGTGGCAGCTGCAGTGGAGGAGTGACAGTGTTGGCTGCAGGAATGCTGCCAACCTGACAGAGCACAGGCACTCCCTGGTCGGCTGATTCACTGGCACTCGCACGGGCCAACACTGCAGCATGCGCAGCAATCTGCTGAAGCACCGACTGGGCTGCTGCGGCGCGCCGAGGGCCCCAGCAATGCCTGGCCGATCCAGCGAGGGTGGCCCTGATCTGTGTCTGCATCAGACCAACCAGTGAATGCACAGCACGACTGAGCACTTGGCTGGAAGCCGCCTGTGATGCAACGAAGTCCTGCTGACTCTTAGCCTGTGCTGCCGCGAAGTCCTGCAGACTCCTGGCCTGTGCTGCCCCAAATTCCTGAGCACTCCTTGCCAGTGACTCTATGGAGTCAGGCATCCTTGCCACTGCAGCCATGAGCTCAGTGTGCCTGCGCTCAGCCTGGGCGCCCATTTCACCAAGGAGCCGCACCTCCTCTGCGCTCACCGTAGCAGGACTGGAGACCGCACTCACCCTCCGGGGAGAAGGCCGCTGAGTTTCCCCACCCCTCCCGCGTTGCTGCAGCCCGCTGGGCCCCGGAGCTTCACTCTCCTCAGACCCTTCCCCCCTGCTCCCCTCCAGGGAAGACGTGTCCCCATCATGGCCATGGGCTGCCTCGGCTGAGGGTGGCACTGATGGGCCGGCTTCCTCTTCCTCCTCCTCGAATTCAGAATCACTGACAGTGGCAGCTTGAGGGCCCGCCTCCTCACCTGGCGAATCAGCATCTGAAAGCAGGGAGGCACAAGAGTTGCTTTAGAGCGAGGACAGGGCGGCAGCGAGGGAGGCATGAGTGCTGCTATGCACTGCATTGGTTCGATAGTGGCAAAGGATGCTGGTGTGAGGCACAAGTGGAAAGAGAGAGGTCAAAAAGGTGATGACCTTACTATTGCTGTCCAGAATAGGGTCGGCATCTCCACTGGCGACGGGGCCAATCAGCCGGCCTGCCATAATGCGCTCCACACGCTGCTCCAGGTCACTGAGCTCTTTGAGGTCAGGACGGCCTCCCCCGGTCCGTCGCTGCTGCCTGCGATTGTGGGCCAGCTTGCCCTGCAAGAGAAAGGACGGACTCTAAGTACAGTGTCAAGCCCTGATCTTGCCTGCACTGCCTCCCATGGTGGAATAGCCCTGACAGTGTCAAGCCCTGATCTTGCCTGCACTGCCTCCCATGGTGGAATAGCCCTGACAGTGTCAAGCCCTCATCTTGCCTGCACTGCCTCCCATGGTCGAATAGCCCTGACAGTGTCAAACCCTCATCTTGCCTGCACTGCCTCCCATGGTGGAATAGCCCTGACAGTGTGTAAAGTGCTGAATGTGCAAGTGGTTTTCATGAGAATCCCATAGCTCTTGGTTGAGGGCTGGGCATTGGGGCTTTCAGGTCCCTTTGGCCAGAAACTGAGGTGCACATGCAGGGATGAACAGGATAGTGGAAAGGATACTCACCCTGACAACCCGAGTGAGGTCGTTGAACTTTTTCCTGCATTGAAGTGGAGTCCTGGCAACCATGCTGTTGGTGGTCACCCTGTTTGCCACCTCCCTCCAGGCTTTTCGGTATTCGCTGGGAAGCGGCCTCCTCCCACTGTCAGGGAAGAGGACAGGTCGCCTGCACTCTACTGCGCCAACCAGTAGCCTCAGGGCACCCTCGCTGAAGCGCTCCGCTCGCTCCCTAGCCTTCTGCATGGTCCTGGGCGTAGAAATGATGATCCAGCAATGGTCAGGCCTTGCTTCAGGGCTGCAGTGTGCAGGGCGTGGCAGCCAAACAAGTCCACCCTCCCCCTTTAAGAGCTGACCGGCGCCAGCGCGTCTGCCTTCAATCAGCAACTCGCTGCACCTGCGCTGCGCCCGCCCTCGGTGTTAGCGCCTCGGCTCGCCGGCTTAGCGCCTTATGATAGTCGTGCATCGCCTGCTTTAGCGCAGCAGCAATCTCTTGGGGCGATGCAACTCAATTTCGGCGAAGGTGGCGCTAAGTTGCGCCGGGCGCTAAATTTAGTGAACGCCTGGCTGTAGCGCCCCAAACGTGGCAATACTGATTTTCTAGGCCATAAAGTTGGACTGAAAGTTAAAAAGAGGTTGGGATGTCTGCTTTTCATGATGAACAGTGTCTTCTGAAGGGTTATAGACTTAAGTTACGTGGAGCCTCCTGGTTATTACAGATGTTGTATATAGCTTGTAGGGAGTTTGCAAAATTCCCCCACCTTGCCTGCTTTCCGAATCAAACAAAGTTGGCCACTTTTTAAACGTACAAAATGGAGTTCTGGGACACGTGACCAGAAAGCTGCTGGAAGTGAGTCATTTTTCTCCCCAGCAACAAGACTGGAGACAGGGCCTGGAATTCCACAGTCCCTATGTGGATTCCAGGCCAGACATGGAATTGAATATGTAATAGCAAGTCGCCAGTAGGCCGGTAAGAACAATGAACCTGGTTGCACTGCAATCAGGGTTAAGCTAATTAAAACCATCATCGGGCCCATCCTAACAGATCCAATCATATCAGAAACCGTTTTAGAGGACTAGGCACCAGAGACACCATTGTGTGACTGAAACCAAAAACAATGAGGGCCGGTGATAAGGTCGTTAGTGGGAAATCGGCCGTTTTGCAGCCATTTACAGTTAACGAAGTAACCTGGGACACCTCTCGATCTGGGGGAGGCAAGGCAGATCGAGAGAGTATAACTGTTTTTAGTAAGCAGACAGAAAGGGCAGTTCGAGACACTTCGACTTGGAACACACTTCGGGAGAGACAGCTTCTACACTTCACTTCGATTTCATCCTGGGACTTCGCTGCAAAAGGGAAACTTCGAGGACTCTACTGGGAGAAGCAGTCTCCAAGACGGGGAAGGCTATGCGCAGCAGGCCCATGCTTTGGTAAGCAGGCGAAGCTCCCAGTCCGTACTGCCTCCCGATTTAAACCTGACTGTTGCCCCCCCCGCCCCCCCCGTGCCCACCACCTCAGGCAGGGATTCAGAGTGGAACCAGGAAGACACGGGACGGAGTGCAACATCCCGGTACGGACCGGAGCCCAGAGCGGGCCTCGCTAAACGCCGCAGCCCGACCCAGGAGGGAAGCCTTTTCGCCCAGCCAAGGAGGAAGATCCACTACCTGACTGACGGGAGAGTGTGTGGCCAGTGCACACTGAACTTTACCAGGACAACCTAAAGGCCTTTGTTCCAATGCGTTGGGTGAGCATGAGAGTCTGACCCCCCTTTAGTTCGACCTAGGTTAGGGATAGTGTAGGAGGTGGGGATAAGGCTAAGGGGAGTGTTAAGTGTGATACCCCTCAATGTGTCGTACTCCTTCCCGCACTCGCGTGCCCTCTGTTTTGAATATATAGTATTCCTTTTTTTTTTTCTTTTTAAAGTGTATAGAGCTGTAGCCTTGGTTTAGTATTGTTGAACCAATTAATTTCTCTGCTTGCCTGTTTTGTTTTATTTTTCTCTCAATAAAACCGTTATTATTTTAACCTTTCACCTGCTTGTCTGTCTCGAGCTTGTTATTCTGCGCATCAGCTGCCTGGTAGGATCCCAGTGTCAGAACTAAGTGGGAGTGTGGGGACGCCTCGAAAACGTCCACTGGGTCAGGCCCGGGCCAAACCGACCACCCAACCAACAACCCCTACAAGCTATAACACGATGAGACATTACTGAGAGTCTCTCTGATGAGTTTGCCTCGCAGCTTTCTCCCAGCAGCAATCTGCGACCCTGGTGTGTCCTCCTCACATCCAAGTTCCTCTGTCTCAGGAGGTTCAGCTTCAGACTCGTGGGTAACACAGCAGGCCACCACCATTCATAGTACTACATTTGGAGTGCACTGGAAAGAGCTCATGCACCTATCAAGGTACCTGAATCTTTTCTTCAGCATGCCAATCTCCTGTTCAACTTTAGTTTGAATGTGGATGTGAGCCTCCTTGTAGCATTCCTTTGCTCGGCTAGTAGTACTTATCAATTGTGTTAGAAGCAATGGTAGTGTCAGACATCCCTTGTCTCCAAGAAGTCAGTCAGCTAGGGTTTTGCACTTGATTCTGAAAGGGTACAGGGACACTGGACTGCTGATGGATGAATGAATAATGGATGCTCCCTGCATACAAGCCGCAGATGACTATAAACCTGTGTCCATAGTTGCACTATAATAGGGCCTTAAGGGATGGAAATCCCTTCTGGTTTCTTTTGGCCCAACCATCTTCATCTGCTTCATCAATGACCTTCCTCCAACATATGGTCAGAAATAGGAATGGTCGTTGATGACTGCACAGTGTTCAGTGCCATTCACAACTCCTCAGATAATGAAGCAGTCCATGCCCGCATGCAACAAATCCTGGATGACGTTCAGTCTTGGGCTGATAAGTGGCAGGTAACAATCGCGCCACAGAAGTGCCAGGCAATGACTATATCCAACAAGCGAGAGTCGAACCACCGCCCCTTGACATTCAACGGCATTACCATCGCCGAATCCCCCACCATCAACATCCTCGGGGTTACCATTGACCAGAAACTTAACTGGACCAGCCACATAAATACAGTGGCAACAAGAGCAGGTCAGAGGCTAGGTATTCTGTGGCTGTAAAGTCTGTGGGTTGTTTAGTTAATTAATGCACAGACTCCAAGAGTAACTTAAAACAGGACTTTACTATTCGAAGGTCAGGGCGAATCTGCCCAATAACTCCTGGCACAACACTTATATACTGGTGTGGTCACCGTCGGTATTACCGTATACAGAAGCCAAACAAAGTAGTGCCACACCTAAAATAGTTCTCTTAAAGGTGAACGGTTACATACAATAGTTCTCTTAAAGGTAGACGGGTACATACACTACAATCCTCCCTTTTTAGCTTACAACATACTTATTCCCCATTAAACATAACATATAATCAACTTCATGTAAAACAATTCACAGATATAGTCTCTGCGGGAAACAGTTCACAGATTCAGTCTCTGCGGGAACAGTTCACAGATTCAGTCTCTGGTCTTGACTCGGTCCGAACAACATCTCTGTGGTGTAGCCGATTCACATTTCTAGCGTGACTCATCCAATAGTCTTTCCCTTGGCTTAACAGCTTGAACTTCCATCCTGCTGAACCAGCAGTGCTGACTTTTACAAACAGCTGGACTGCCTTGGTAATTTTTCCTACTTGCCAACTGATTTGGCCCCCTTCGTGGGGCCCACGTGCATGATCTGATAGAAGTGATAATGATTTAGATGGTTATCGTCTTCTGCTTCGTCTTTTTCTTTTCTGCTTCTTGGAGACTCTCGGGGCTCCCTTATCCGCTGCCAGCTGTAACGCCACCATCTCCCTATGTTCCTTAGACTTTAAGTGCTTCATCCTGATTTCTGCACTTTGGGAGTTTTCATCACAAGCTGGGCAGACCAAGTCATCGTAATATTCCGTGTCACTCAACAGGTCATGGTAATATTCGGTGTCGTCCTGAGCTAGTCTAGCGAGAGGGCCTGCTACTTCTTCCGTACCCAACTGGACGTTAGCCGACTGTTGTTCCCTCCCTAGACATCTTTCCTGAAGAGACTTCTTCATGCGTTCATATTCATCCCGCTCTTCCTGGGTTTCCTGCAAATCCTTCACTAATGACCTCGTTTGTGATTTCAATACTTCCCCTTCCCTCGGGGATTGATTGATCAGGCTATTCAATCCTTCTACTGGAGCAGCTGTTTCAACATTCTGCTGTTCACATTGACGTGATTCAGCGTACTTTTGGCATCCCTGTAAAATCTGTGTTGCAACCTCAGCTATTTCCATAACTTTTGAGAGCTCCGAACTCCTTCCCTTTGAAGATTGAAGCTCGTGTTCAGATTGTTCCCATTGTAGAGTCTTGTCCTTCAGCATATGAAGGAGTTGGCTGACCATTAACTCTTCCACGGGAACACTGTGGGTCAGAGTCTTCTCCATTTCATCCACCTTTTCCTCCAATGCTTTCACCTTCTTTTCCTCTTGTACTTTGGCTTCCAGCGCTCGGAGAAGTTGCGCCTTGATGCTCTCTAGCTCATGTTCAGAGGCCATTCTTACAGTCTCTGTGTTTCTTACAGTTCCCTTTTCTTCCACTGAACGGATTCCCAGTTGAATCTGTTCTTCAAGTTGTTGAATCTCGGTCATTGCCGCCCCATATTTGTCTTGGGTTTCCTTTAATATTTTTATGAGTTCTTGTACATCTTGTCTTTCATGTTCTGCCATGTCTTTCACCTCTAATTTCTCATCTATGGATGGAACTTCTACCGATGAGTCTGTCTTGGCCTTGAGCTCATCAAGAATTTCCTGCAGCCTTTGGACTTCTTGCTCATGTTCAACCTTCAGTTGCTCATATGCTTCCACTGAAACTAGCTTTTCGGAGGTTGCCGAGTTAACCCCTTCCAGAATTGTAGCCTGGGCCTGTTCATACTGTTCTTTCAACTTCTCACACTCTGCTTGTAAGGAGTCGTAGAGAAGAACTGGAATAAAATCCTGGCTTCCTGAAGATTCCTCTTCATTTGCTTCTTCCTGCAAATATTCTAACTCCTGAACAGCATAAGGGAGATGTGATCGGTAATTGGTCACGATGGCTCTATGGTCGCTCTCTGCTTGAGCTAGCTGCTTCTGTTGTCTTTCCAGATTCTCCCATTCGGTGTCATAGAACTTTTTCATTGTTTTCATCTCTTGTACGAGACGGTAACTCAATTGTTCTAATTGTTGTCGTAATTTGAAATAAGTTTGAGTCCGAGCTCGGTGTTCTTCCGTCATGGATGTGTCCGTAACTTGAACAGGCTCAGAATTTTCTGTCAAACTAGGTTGTCGTTGTTCGGTGGAGTTCTACTCTGAAACTTTGTTCTTCTCTGGAGCATAAGCCTTTATGCATGCCTTCGTTTTTCCAACCTTCGTCGGCAAGTCCATTTCAGCCTTGTCTTTCATATTTGGGTTGGTCTTATCGTCATCCGTTTCAGAATCTGAGCTGATTGTCTGCACCGAGTCCTCACTCGTTATGGCTTTTAGATAGTACCATTCCATGTCTATTTTCTTGATCCACTCCCGTCCTAGAAGTGGTGGTCCTCCCTCATGTAGTACGTATAAGTTCATTCTTGGGTGTTCTTTACCCCTATCTCTCACTTTGACTCTTATCTTTCCCATGGGGTATACTTTATGCCCCGTGTATGTCTGCAATACGAACTTGGTATCTCTTAAGGGTATATGTGAGAATAGCCGGTGGTAATCCCTTCGATTTATGACTGATAGAGCTGATCCAGTGTCCAACTCCATTTTCACTTGGATTCCAGCTATTTTTAGCATGACCCAGATAGTTTGTAGGTCAGCTTCCTTACTCACATTGTGAATTCTCAGACTACCCAGCTCCTGGCCGTTTGGGTCTGAGTCTGAACTCTGTTCGTCTGAACTCTTCTCAGCCACCTTGTGTACCTTGTTGTACTTTTCCTGTGATGGCTTCCTTTGGTTGTTGGTCCTTTGGTTGTTGGTCTTCTTCCCTGACCGGCATACCTTAGCTATGTGACCCAGTTTGCCACATTTCCTACATTCCTGGTTCTTAAACCAGCATTGGTTCTGGTCGTGTGTTGTCTTCCCACAACGATAGCATTTTGTTGTTGTCGAGGTAATTTGATCCACACTTAGTGCTGCTGTCTTTAGCTGCATTTCCGCAGTTCCCTTCACTGTGGCTTCGTGCGATGCTGCAATAAGGACAGCCCTGTCAAGTGTAAGGTCGTTCTCTTCGAGTAGTCGCTTTTGCGTTCCTTCCTTTGCCAACCCGCACACGAACTTGTCTCGCAATGCCTCTGTCAGATTCCCTCCAAACTGGCAGTACTTCGCTAGTCTACGCAGTTCGACCAAGTATTCTGCGTTGCTTTCGTCTTTCCGTTGCGTTCTCGCATAGAATTTGAATCGTTCCGCCAACATCAACGGTGTGGGGTTCAAGTGATCCTTCAGAACAGCCACAATATCATCGAAAGTCTGATCCGCCGGTTTAGCTGGTGATAGTAGATGCTTCAAGAGCCCGTATGTCTTCGCGCCCATCGAGTTTAGCAAGGTTGTAGCTTTGTCATCTTCTTCTATTTTATTGGCCTCACAATAGATCTCGATGCGTTCCACGTAGGTGGCCCAGTCTTCTACCTCGGCATTAAAATCGTTGATGTTACCACGCTTAGGCATCTTCCTCTCTTTCTGATAACACCCCGAATTATTTCTTTAACTTATTTTTTTTTCTAAGATGGCGGTTTTCCCACGAAAATGGCGGTTTCCCGCGCTTATCTTCTCTCCCCGCCCACTTCAATGGTGGTTTCCCGCTTCTGTCTTCTTCCCCGCCTAATGGCGGCTTCCCACGTTTCTTCCCTAGCGGGAGGGGTACACTTTCCCCCACAGGCGACGGCCGCTGGCTTTCAGGTTCACAGCCTGCGCGTCGGCTTCAGGGTTTTCCCTTTTCTCAGCAGGGCAACCGGCGCTGGGTACACCCCGTTGACGGCGAACAGGTTCAGCCGCTGGGCTGGCTCTCGCTCAGTTCCCCTTGCTCGGGCCCTGCCTCTCCCGCTCGCTCGGCTCTACCGGCGCTGGGTACACCCCGTTGACGGAGAACAGTTTCAGCCGCTGGACTGGCTCTCGCGCAGTCTCCCTTGGTCGGCTCTGCCTCTCCCGCTCGCTCAGCTCCCAAACGCCTCTCCCAGCCATCTCGCAGTCCGGTGCTTCCCTCCCCGGCTGCGGCTGCGTTTATCTCTTCCCGCGCCTACGTTCCCGGTCGCAGCGCTTCGTGGCTTCGGTCGCTGCCCGGCCTTTTTCGCCGGTCGCGGTCTAGCTGTCTCACGACGCCGTTGTGTCCCCCAGCCTGTCTGTACCGCGGCTTCCTTGCTCCACGCTGCCCCAGTCTCAGCGCCTCTGGGCCCGACTTCTGTCCGGCTCCTTTCCCCCTCGACCGTGGTCGAGTGCACCGCCCTTATCCTCCGGTTATTCTTTTTACTTTCCCTTACTCACAGTCACCGTGGCCGCCTTGCTTCTCGTGCTGATCGGCTCACTCCTCACCGTGGCAGAAGGGACAGTCAGTGCCTGTTGCTGATGGAAGTCTTTGTCTCTAAATTCTTCCTCCTTTCTAGTTCTGCAGCCTCGAGTTTTTTCCCAGCAGAACGACGAGGGCAGTTGCCTCTTCTCAACGCTCGTTAACTGCTTCGGACGTATTGTTGCCACAGGGTACGATCGGACTCGTCGCCACTGTAAAGTCTGTGGGTTGTTTAGTTAATTAATGCACAGACTCCAAGAGTAACTTAAAACAGGACTTTACTATTCGAAGGTCAGGGCGAATCTGCCCAATAACTCCTGGCACAACACTTATATACTGGTGTGGTCACCGTCGGTATTACCGTATACAGAAGCCAAACAAAGTAGTGCCACACCTAAAATAGTTCTCTTAAAGGTGAACGGTTACATACAATAGTTCTCTTAAAGGTAGACGGGTACATACACTACAGCGGCGAGTGTCCTCCTGACTCCCCAAAGCCTTTCCACCATCTACAAGGCACAAGTCAGGAGTGTGATGGAATGCTCTCCACTTGCCTGAATGAGTGCAGCTCCAACAACACTCAAGAAGCTCGACACCATCCAGGACAAAGCAGCCCGCTTGATTGGCACCCATCTACCACCTTAAACATTCACTCCCTCCACCACCGGCATACCGTGGCTGCAGTGTGCACCATCTACAAGATGCACTGCAGCAACTTGCCAAGGCTTCTTTGGCAGCACCTCCCAAACCCGCGACCTCTACCACCTAGAAGGACAAGGGCAGCAGACGCATGGGAACACCACCACCTCCAAGTTCCCCTCCAAGTCACACAACATTCTGATTTGGAAATATATCACCGGTCCTTCATCGTTGCTGGGTCAAAATCCTGGAACACCCTCCCTAACATCACTGTGGGAGTACCTTCACCACATGGACTGCAGCGGTTCAAGAAGGTGGCTCACCACCACCTTCTCAAGGGCAATTAGGGATGGGCAATAAATGCTGGCCTTGCCAGCGACACCCACATCCCATAAATGAATTAATAAAATACATAGGTTGACAGTAGGGGCTTGTATGGTTACAGGAATGCAATCAGTAGCTTGAAGCACTCCTGGAAGCCCAGTGATCCGATAAAAATAAATGTCCCACTCAGCCATTTACATAGAATTACGTAGAATTTACAGCACAGAAACAGGCCACTCGGCCCAATTGGTCTATGCCAACATTTATGCTCCACACAAGCCTCCTCCCACCCTACTTGAGCTGGTTCACATGTGTGATTTATGATGTAAAGTTGGATCACAATATGAGCATACATGCTGCACTGGGCTAGCTCATCAACTGTTTCCAGCAACGTTCCCCTATTTGTTTTGATCCTGCATCAAATGTAATGAAATGAGCTCTCCTGGCAAACAGGGCGTTAATTGCTTGTCTAATGCAAGATTGGACAGCAAAATGACGGATCTGGCAGAAGTCACCAGTTGCCCCTTGAAGTGAAGTCCTGACCAGGGAGTTAAGTGCTGCATTGAATTTCTGAGCCATTGTAAATGCTGCCCTGCAAAACTCTTTCAGGGCTTTTCAGCTGATCCTTGCCCTCTTTACACATAACTCCAGGAATATATTCAGATAAGATCTCCTGGATCTAGGCACTCTGATGGCTGGGTATCTGCAGGAGGGTTTAGATCTCTTGCAATACTGCCATATGAGTCTGGTCTCCCGTCTTCCCTGCAGTTTCTCTGTCAACGCATATACCATATTCGCAGGGAATCTCCATTTGGAGAATTGGCTTACAGTACATTCTCCAGACAAAAAACAAACTCAAGGAGGACTTCCAAATGAAGCTATGAGCATTAAAAATGAAGTGCAAAAAAAAAAATCCCCAAAAACCCACTCCAAAGTAAGGAGTCAATATATTACTACAATGAAAGAGTGCAATTCGCCTTTAAGAATCCATCAATCACTTTGCTCAGCCTCTGATTTTAAACTACCCCAGTTTTATAATGGCATATCTCGAATGGGAGGTCCCTATAGCAGGTATGACAGAATTTACAAAGCATGGCAGCACGCTTGATAGGGTGACTGCATCTTCTTTCAGCCCTCACTTCTATTTAGGGTGAAACTTAAATGGGGCATAAACTGGCCAGATCCAGACTACATCCCAAACTCTGACCCCCTTCCCTTTCCCCGATAGATCCATCGGTTTTCCACCAACCTACTAAACCATCAGGATTTTGGGCTTTAGTGTTTAAACGAGACCACTGAGTTTTGTCAGGTGGCTTCCCTGTCCTCTAGGCAGGAACCCTGTTTATTTCCAAGATACACAAGAAAGAGGATGGGAAGAAAATGTCTTGAAAGAGTAAAAACAGCAATATGGCCAAGGCTTCTTTGGCAGCACCTCCGAAACCCACGGCCTCTACCATCCAGAAGGACAAAGGCAGCAGGCGCATGGGAACACCACCACCTCCAAATTCCCCTCCAAGTCACACACCATCCTGACTTGGAAATATATCGCTGGTCCTTCATCATCGCTGGGTCAAAATTCTGGAACTTCCTCCCTAACGGCATTGTGGGAGTACCTTCACCACACGGACTGCAGCGGTTCAAGAAAAAGGCTCACCACAACCTTCTCACGGGTAATTAGGGATGGGCAATAAATGTTGGCCTTGCCAGTGATGTCCATATCCCATTAATGAATAAATTAAAAAAGAAAAAGAAAATCTGAATATTTCAGCACAGTATGTGCGTTGATATTCTTTGCACTTAATGTGAGGTATGTGTGTTAATAACAATAGATATGAGGTGCCTTTGAATCAATGGAAAATAACATCAGGCGAGTTCTATACTGGGAAGCTGATCCGCTCTGTCAATTTACCGCCCAAGCAGTCAGGGTGAAAATTACCCCCGAAATCCAAGGGATTCAGGTTTCCCATTTCAGCTGCGACTTCAGTATTGAGAAGCCTACTGTAATTCACAATGGATCAAATGGATGTTTAGTAATCGCGAGACTGTCTAATCTCTTCCTCATTAGCCACTAAGATCAAACTTTTGAGTAAGGTATGTGTTGCTAAAAGGGTTATAAAATCTAGAATTATAAAAGCAGAGGCAAATAATTAACGGGACACAGACTTCAGGAAAAAGTGCTGGGAAATTTATTTTAAGAAATAAGAGACGTTTACATCCTTATTCACCACAATGCTATCCAAGGTGCAAGTGATGCAGTGATGCCTTTTAGCATGTGCAACTTCCATTTACCATGCAGGTGTTGCCGTTCCTACATCGTTGCTGGGTCAAAATCCTAGAACTCCCTCCTTAACAGCACTGTGGGAGTACATTCACCACACGGGCTACAGCAGTTCAAGAAGGCGGCTCACCACCACCTTCTTCAGCTCAACTAGGGACGGTCAAAAAATGCCGACCTTGCCAGCGATGCCCATATCCTGACAATGAATTTTTTTATAATGTGCAAGAAAACATTGAAGGTATGGCCAAATCCTTTTTCCTGAAGTTAGTGCCCATTTATTCACTACTTTCCAGGCCTCATTAACATAGTCCAAGCCCAAACTCCACCCAAGCTCGGCACGAGGCGGTCGATGGGTTTGAGCGGGCCGAGGGGGGAAGTGTTAGAGTGCGGCGAGGGGGTCAGTGTTAGAGCGGGGCGAGGGGGTCAGTGTTAGAGCAGGGCGAGGGGCTTATTGTTACAGAGGGGCGAGGGGGTCAGTGTTAGAGAGGGGCGAGGGGGTCAGTGTTAGAGTGGGGCAAGGGGGTGAGTGTTAGAGCAGGGCGAGGGGGTCAGTGTTAGAGCGGGGCGAGGGGGTCAGTGTTCGAGTGGGGCAAGGGGGTCAGTGTTAGAGCAGGGCGAGGGGGTCAGTGTTAGAGCGGGGTGAGGGGGTCAGTGGGTTAGACCGCGACGAGGGGCTCAGTGTTAGAGCGGGGCGAGGGGGTCAGTGTTGGAGCGTGGCGAGGGGGTCAGTGTTAAAGTGGGGCGAGGGCATCAGAGTTAAAGCGAGGCGAGGAGGTCAGTGGGTTAGAGCGGGGCGAGGGGGTTGGTGTTAGAGCGGGGCGAGGGGGTCAGTGTTAGAGTGGGGCGAGGGGGTCAGTGTTAGAGCAGGGCGAGGGGCTTATTGTTACAGAGGGGCGAGGGGGTCAGTGTTCGAGTGGGGCAAGGGGGTCAGTGTTAGAGCAGGGCGAGGGGGTCAGTGTTAGAGCGGGGTGAGGGGGTCAGTGGGTTAGACCGCGACGAGGGGCTCAGTGTTAGAGCGGGGCGAGGGGGTCAGTGTTGGAGCGTGGCGAGGGGGTCAGTGTTAAAGTGGGGCGAGGGCATCAGAGTTAAAGCTAGGCGAGGAGGTCAGTGGGTTAGAGCGGGGCGAGGGGGTTGGTGTTAGAGCGGGGCGAGGGGGTCAGTGTTAGAGCGGGGCGAGGGGGTCAGTGTTAGAGTGGGACGAGGTGGTCAGTGTTAGAGTGGGACGAGGTGGTCAGTGTTAGATCGGGTCGAGGGGGTCATTTTTAGAGCGGGGCGAGGGGGTCAGTGTTAGAGTGGGGCGAGGGGGTCAGTGGGTTAGAGCGGGGCGAGGGGGTCGGTGTTAGAGCGGGGAAAGGGGGTCAGTGTTAGATTGGGGCGAGGGGGTCAGTGTTTAGAGCGGGGGGATGGGTCAGTGTTAGAGCGGGGCGAGGGGGTCAGTGTTAGAGCGGGGCGAGGGGGTCAGTGTTAGAGTGGGGCGAGGGGGTCAGTGTTAGAGCGGGGCGAGGGGGTCAGTGGGTTAGAGCGGGGCGAGGGGGTCAGTGTTAGATTGGGGCGAGGGGGTCAGTGGGTAAGAGCGGGGCGAGGGGGTCGGTGTTAGAGCGGGGTAAGGCGGTCAGTGTTAGAGCGGGACGAGGTGGTCAGTGTTAGCTCGGGTCGAGGGGGTCATTGTTAGAGCGGGGCGAGGGGGTCAGTGTTAGAGCGGGGCGAGGGGGTCAGTGTTAGAGCGGGGCGAGGGGGTCAGTGTTAGATTGGGGCGAGGGGGTTATTTTTGGAGAGGGGCGAGGGCGTCAGTGTTAGAGTGGGGCGAGGGGGTCGGTGTTAGAGCGGGGCGAGGGGGTCAGTGTTAGATTGGGGTGAGAGGGTCAGTGATTAGAGCGGGGGGCGGGGTCAGTGTTAGAGCGGGTTGAGTGGTTCAGTGTTAGAGCGGGTTGAGGGGGTGCGTGGGTTAGAGTGGGGTGAGGGGCCAGTGTTAGAGCGGGGTGAGGTGGTCAGTGTTAGAGCGGGGCGAAGGGGTCAGTGTTAGAGCACAACGAGGGGGTCAGTGTTAGAGCGGGGCGAGGGCGTCAGTGTTAGAGCGCGGAGAGGGGGTCAGTCTTAGAGCAGGGCGAGGGGGTCAGTGGGTTAGAGCGGGGTGAGGGGGTCAGTGTTAGAGTGGGGCGAGGGGGTTGGTGTTAGAGTGGGGCTAGGGGGTCAGTGTTAGAGCGGGGCGAGGGGGTCGGTGTTAGAGCGGGGCAAGGGGGTCAGTGTTAGAGCGGGGCGAGGGGGTCAGTGGGTTAGAGCGGGGCGAGGGGGGTCACTAAGAGCGGGGTGAGGGGGTCAGTGTTAGGGGGCGGCAAGGGGGTCAGTGTTAGAGCGGGGCGATGGGGTCAGTGGGTTAGAACGGGGCAAGGGGGTCAGTGTTAGAGCGGGGCGAGGTGGTCAGTGTCAGAGCGGGGCGAGTAGGTCAGTGGGTTAGAGCGGGGTGAGGGGGTCACTGTTAGAGCGGGGTGAGGGGGTCGGTGTTAGAGCGGGGCAAGGGGGTCAGTGGGTTAGAGCGGGGGCGAGGGGATCAGTGTTAAAGCGGGGCGAGGGGTTCAGTGTTAGAGCGGGTCGAGGGGGTCACTGTAAGAGCAGGGCGTGGGGATCAGTGTTAGAGCGGAGCAAGGGGGTCAGTGTTAGAGCGGGGCGAGGGGGTCAGTGCTGTTGTGTATGTCCCTTTAAGGGAATAACTGGTCTTAGACTGCAGTACCGGCAGTGACCACCCCTGTATAAAAGGCCCTAGCAGGCTTCTGTAGTTTCAGTTTCAAGCTGCCACTTGTTCAGTAAAGTACCTGTTAAACTGTTCTCCCGAAGTCCGTGTATTATTGAGGCGCGGACTTTACAGTGGCGACGAGTAAGTTCGAACTCACCTGCAGTGTGGCATCATCTCACGGGGATCTCGCCTGAAAGGAAGGTCCTGGAAGGTCATAGTCTGAGCAACGGGCATCGACCGAGGGCAACCGCCCAAAAAATCCATCGGTGTTTGGAGAATTGCGGGAGAGACTGTGGTTCCAGCGAATCGTGCTGGTAGCAGGTAGCGCGCTGACCCTTCCGGACTGCGGCAGGCTCAAGCTCGATCGAGCGGCTCTACAAATCGGGCCGCGCAGCGTCGCCGGGAAAAGAAAACAAGAGAGAGAGGGTGGAGCGCACAGGGCGTGGTCGGTGCTCGAGAACAAGACAGCGGAGAGAAACTAAATGGGGGGGAAGGAAAGCGAGACGCGCCGAAGCTGTGGGTCGCCGCCATTACCCCGTAGAACGCTAGGAGCAGCGTGGCAGTAAGGGGAAGAAGCAAAAGCGCGGGAGGCGCCATTTTATTCCATTGGGGAAGAAGCAAAAGCGCGGGAGGCGCCATTTTAAATCGCCCAAGATGCCGAAAAGTGGCAGTATCACTGCTTTCAACAACGAGGTAGAAGACTGGACCACGTATGTGGAAAGAATTGAAGTGTACTGCAAGGCAAATGAGGTGGCTGATGGAAAGAGGGCGTCGGTATTATTAAATCTGATGGGTGCGAGTACGTACGGCCTATTGCGGAATTTAATTACCCCAGCTAAACCAATGGAGAAAAGTTTTGAGGAGATTGTTCATATCTTACAGGAACATCTAAGCCCTACACCACTGCTGATAGCAGAAAGATTCAAGTTCCATAAAAGAAACCAGCACAAAGATGAGAGCAATGCTGACTATCTTACAGAACTACGCAAGTTATCGAAGCACTGCCAATTAGGAGCAGGACTGGCAGACACCTTACGGGATAATTTGTCTGCGGGCTCCAGAGTGAAGGAACCCAGAAACGACTACTTTCAAAAAAAGGACCTGACGCTAGAACAGGCTTTCAGCGTGGCAGTATCCTACGAAGCAGCAGCACGGGGAGCTGCGGAAATACAACAGAAACCACAAGAATACAGCGCTAACGAAATGGCGTATGGAGCCGAAAAGTGCTATCGCTGCGGCAGAACAACCCATGAGCAGAAGGACTGCTGGTTTAAAGACAAAATATGCAGGCAATGTGGGAAAATGGGACATATAGCAAGAGTCTGCAGGTCGGGAAAGAAGACCAACACGACAAGAACTACTAAGGAACAGTACAGGAAAGTAAAGAAACTGACAGATAGTAGTTCAGAAGATCAGGAGAGTGATAAGGACTCCGGGAGCAGGCGACTAAGTTGTTTAAAGTTACACAATGTGATCGCAAAAGAAGATCACCGAAACATTTGGGTCACCCTCATGATAGCAGGGTCCCCAGTGAAGTTGAAATTGGACACAGGATCAGCCCTAACTGTCATGAATCGACGAGACTATGAGCGGCTATTCTCACACATACCCTTAAAGGACACGTCCATTGTATTGAAGACATACACGGGGCAAAAGGTCTACCCCAAAGGAAAAATAAGGGTGCCAGTTGAATATAACGGAAAGGAAACACAGAAACTATACATGTATATACTACGAGATGGAGGACCACCATTATTGGGACGTGAATGGATCCGAAGACTACAATTGGATTGGCATTCCATTCTGGCACTAACTGTGACTGACAAAAAAGATGATGACGTCGCACCTGGACGTCTGTCACAAATTCTATCTGACGCGGAAGAGGTGTTCCAACAAGGACTTGGGACTCTAAAAGGAGTAAAGGCAACCATAAAGATTGAGGATAACGCAACCCCAAAATTTTTCAAGGCCAGACCGGTGCCATACGCGATACGCCCAGCTGTGGAAGCTGAACTGGAGAGTCTGGAGCATTCGGGGGTGCTGTCTAAGGTGGACTGGAGCGAGTGGGCCACACCCATCGTTCCTGTAATGAAGAAAACATTGAGCAGCACGCCTGGGGAGCCAAGGAAGGTTCGCATCTGTGGGGACTTCAAGGTGACTGTGAACCCAGTCCTGCACACAGTACAGTATCCGCTTCCGCGGATAGAAGATATTTTTGCCTCACTATCTGGAGGGAAACGTTTTACAAAGATTGACCTGGCTCAAGCGTATCTACAAATGGAGGTGGAAGAAGCATCTTGGAAATACCTCACGATAAACACTCACAAAGGCCTTTACCAGTACAATCGACTGGTATTTGGGGTAGCATCGGCCCCGGCTATGTGGCAGAGGGCAATGGAACAAGTCCTGCAAGGGATCCCGGGGACCCAGTGTTATTTGGACAACATCCTGGTTACGGGCGAAAATGACAATGAACACCTTGCCAACCTGGAACAGGTGCTCACGAGATTGCAGGAATATGGGCTACGAGCCAACCGTCCCAAATGCGAGTTCTTCAGGAGACAAATCTCGTATTGTGGCCACATGATTGATGAGGAAGGGTTGCATAAGTCGCCGGACAAGATTGAGGCTGTAGTCAAGGCTCCAGCACCAGAAAATGTGTTGCAACTGAGGTCGTTCCTCGGGTTGGTGAACTACTACCATAAGTTCTTGTCGAATTTATCTACAATTCTGCACCCACTGAACGCCCTCCTTCAAACTGGTGTAACATGGAAATGGAGTGATGAGTGTAAGCGTGCCTTTCAGGAATGTAAATGCCAAATCACTTCAAAAGAAGTATTGGCCCACTACAACCCAACACTACCGATTCGGTTGGCATATGATGCGTCACCTTACGACATTGGAGCGGTGCTGTCACACAAATTCCGTGACGGTTCAGAGAGGCCAATAGCCTTTGCATCGCGCTCGCTAATCTCAGCCGAGCGTAACTACGCCCAGATTGACGGGGAGGCCCTCAGCCTGGTGTGGGGGGTGAAGAAGTTCAATCACTATCTGCACGGGCAGAAATTCACCCTACTGACTGATCATCAACCCTTGGTCTCCATTTTTAACCCAAAGAAGGGCGTTCCGGTGATGACGGCGCAACGGCTGCAAAGATGGTCACTTTTTCTAGGGGCACATCAGTATGACATAGAGTACAAAGATACGAAACAACATGGAAACGCTGATGGGCTGTCGCACCTACCATTGCCTACGGTAGAAGAAGCACCTGTAGTGGACCCAGTAGAGATATTCCATGCGACCATAGTTGAATGTTTGCCTGTTACAAACGCAAGTATTGTGAAGGAAACCCGAAATGACCCGACACTCTCTCGGGTCTATGATTTGACGGTGAAGGGATGGCCAGCATATGGCGACTCACTGTTGCCAGCATTCTCACCAAGGAGGGAACAGCTGTCAGTGTGCCAGGGAACCTTGATGTGTGGATCCCGAGTGGTAATTCCACCCAAGTTGAGAGATAGAGTACTCAATGAGCTTCACGAGGGTCATCTGGGAGGGGTAAAAATGAAGAGCCTAGCCAGGGCGTTTGTGTGGTGGCCGGGAATCGATAAAGAAATCGAGGATATGACCAAGAGATGCACAGGATGCCAGAAGGCCTAAAACGCTCCACCACAGGCCCCGCTACATCCATGGGAGTGGCCCTCATCTCCATGGCAACGGGTACACATTGATTTTGCTGGTCCATTTATGGACTCGATGTTTCTAATCGCTGTGGACGCCCATTCGAAATGGCCAGAGGTCATTAAAATGTCCTCCACCACCACGGAGAAAACTATTGCTGTCCTAAGGACCATCTTTGCCAGGAATGGGTTGCCAGAACAGATCTGTTCCGACAATGGCCCACAGTTTGTGTCTGAGGATTTCCGGAGGTTCCTGAAAAATAATGGGGTGAAACATTACACATCTGCCCCATATCATCCAGCCACAAATGGATTGGCTGAGAGGTTTGTTCAGGCCTTTAAAAAGGCCATAAAGGCAATGTATAATGACGACATACCACTGCAACACAAGGTGGATAACTTCCTGTTTGCTTACCGGAATGCGACACATGCAGTAACCAACCAAACTCCAGCCGTACTGTTTTTCAACCAGAGACTAAGATGTCGCTTGGATTTGCTCAAACCAAGCATAAGACGAGATGTTGAGGATAAGCAGTTCCAGCACATAAATGAGAAGCCAACCAGGAGCTTCAAGATAGGGCAACCAGTCTTGGCCCGCGACTACCGAACAGAAAAATGGCAGCCAGGCACGATATGCACACAGCAGGGACCACTAATGTACACAGTGGACGTTGGAGAGAGCATCGTGAGACGCCATGCTGACCAGATTCTAGAGTCACAGGAACAAGCCAAACCTGTACCACAAGCATGTGCACCCGGTAATGAGCCCGAAGTACAGATTGAATCTACCTCAGAAGCAGGGGTATTGGAAGCTGACGAACCAACCAATGACAATGAGTCAGAATTGACTCCACCGCCAGAACAGGATGCTCGAGAAAGGCGCTATCCAGTCCGGATCAGGAAGCCTCCTCAAGGGCAGAACTTATAAATGACTGTTCCAGTTGATGTATATATTACTGAGAAAATTGTAATTGTAATTAGTTATTATTTAGTTGTTAAATGAATGTTATGCACTGTTTATCTAAAAGGGGAGGAATTGTTGTGTATGTCCCTTTAAGGGAATAACTGGTCTTAGACTGCAGTACCAGCAGTGACCACCCCTGTATAAAAGGCCCTAGCAGGCTTCTGTAGTTTCAGTTTCAAGCTGCCTCTTGTTCAGTAAAGTACCTGTTAAACTGTTCTCTCGAAGTCCGTGTATTATTGAGGCGCGGACTTTACAAGTGCCAGAGTGGGACGAGGTGTTCAGTGGGTTAGAGCGGGGCGAGGGGGTCAGTGTTTGAGCGGGGCGAGGGGATCAGTGTTAGAGCGGGGCAAGGAGGTCAGTGTTAGAGCGGGGCGAGGGGTTCAGTGATCGAGCGGGGCGAGGGGGTCAGCGTTAGAGAGGGGCGAGGGCGTCAGTGTTAGAGCGGGACGAGGTGGTCAGTGTTAGAGCGGGCGAGGGGGTCAGTGTTAGAGCGGGGCGAGGGGGTCAGTGTTAGAGCGGGGCAAGGGGGTCAGTGATCGAGCGCGGAGAGGGGATCAGTGATTGAGCGCGGCGAGGGCGTCAGTGTTAGAGCGGGGCGAGGGGGTCAGTCTTAGAGCAGGGTGAGGGGGTCAGTGGGTTAGAGCGAGGCGAGGGGGTCGGTGTTAGAGTGGGGTGAGGGGGTCAATGTTAGAGCGGGGCGAGGGGGTCACTGTTAGAGCGGGGTGAGGGGGTCAGTGTTAGAGCGCGGCGAGGGGTTCAGTGTTAGAGCGGGGCGAGGGGGTCAGTGTAAGAGCGGTGCAAGGGGGTCAGTGTTAGAGGGCGGCAAGGGGGTCGGTGTTAGAGCGTGGCGAGGGGGTCAGTGGGTTAGAGCGAGGCGAGGGGGTCAGTGTTAGAGCGGGGCGAGGTGGTCAGTGTCAGAGCGGGGCGAGTGGGTCAGCGGGTTAGAGGGGGTGAGGGGGTCACTGTTAGAGCGGGGAGAGGGGGTCGGTGTTAGAGAAGGGCGAGGGGTTCAGTGGGTTAGAGCGGGGGCGAGGGGGTCAGTGGGTTATGTAGTGTATGTACCTTTAAGAGAGAACTACTTTTACAGCTCCTGTATACTGTAGTACTGGCAGTGACCACCCCTGTACATAAGCCTTGAGCATGCCTCTGTACTGCCAGTCTTGAGACTACCCTACTCCATAAACACCTGTTGATTGTTAAGTTACAGCCTCCGTGTAGTTATTGGAAAACATCACACTCGAAGAATCACGGATCCAACAGTGGCGACGAGGTCGATTCGAATCTACCTGCAACTCTGCATTTCCCTTCAAGGATTCGCTCCGGGAGGGCGGTGGAAGAAAGTCGAGGCCCGAAGCACGGGCGTCGACCACGAGCAACCGCCCAGTCGTCCGGCAGTGAGTGAACATCGCAGGGGAGGCTGTTGAGAGCCGGGCTTGGTTCCCCAGCCACGACGATCCAGCAACAGACTGGCAACAGGTATAGCGCAGACCCTTCCCGGACAGCGGCGGCTGGAGCCGGCCGATGGCAGAGAAAAAGCCGAGCAGCGTCGACGGGGTGAGAGAGAGGGTGAAGCGCACAGGGCGCAGCCGGGGGTTGAGGAAAAACAAAAACAGAGAGAGAGAGGGTAAAGCAGCAGCCGGGTTCAGGACCGAGCGGCGGAAATGGGAAAGGCGCACAGGAGAACGCGCAGAGCACAGCCAGGGCTCAAGGGCTGAACAGCTTCTGCGGGGAGAAGAAGGGAGAGCGCGGGAGATGCCATTGAGCCGCGGAGAAGAAGGGAGAGTGCGGGAGATGCCATTTTTAGATGCCGCAGCGGAGAAGAAGGGCGAGCGCGGGAAGAAAGGAAAGCGCGGGAGACGCCATTTTGTGCCAGCGGAAAAGAAGGGAGAGTGCGGGAGATGCCATTTTTGACAGTTAAATCACACCCAGGGATGCCGAAGAGTGGCAGTATCTCTGCGTTCGATAATGAAGTCAAAGATTGGGCGACATATGTGGAACGCATTGAGGTGTACTGCAGGGCGAATGAAGTGCCAGATGCTAGGAAAGCACTGGTTTTGTTAAATTCCATGGGTGCAAAGACTTATGGCTTACTGCGAAACCTAATAACCCCAGAGAAGCCCGTGGATAAGAATTTCGGAAGCATAGTAGAAATCCTACAGGACCACTTAAACCCCACACCGCAAGAAATCTCCACAGGAGAAGTACAAAAAGGTACATAAGGTGATGGACAGTAGTTCAGACGAACAGAAAAGTGATACAGACTCCGGAAGCAAGGAGCTGGGTTGCCTGAAACTACATAAGGTAACCAAAATGGAGGATCACCAGATTATCTGGGTCACACTCAAGATAGACGGAGTCCAAGTGAAAATGGAATTGGACACAGGATCAGCCCTAACAGTCATAAACCAAAGGGACTACAAGCGGCTATTTTCACATATACCCTTGAAAGCTACAGAGATTGTCTTGAAGACGTACACGGGGCAAAAAGTCTACCCCAAAGGAAAAATAAGGGTGAAAGTGATATACAAAGGCCAGGAAATACCTAAAATGGACCTATATGTATTGCCAGATGGAGGACCACCACTACTAGGACGTGAATGGATCCAGAAGGTACAATTAGATTGGCATTCCATACAGGCATTGAAGGTTGAGGCCAAAAAGGATGACGACGTCACACCTGGACGACTGTCAAAAATGTTAACTGACGCAAAAGAAGTGCTCCAGGAGGGACTCGGAACACTAAAAGGCATAACAGCAACGATTAAAATAGAGGAAAATGCAAGCCCAAAGTTTCTTAAGGCCAGACCAGTGCCTTATGCGATCCGACCAGCCGTCGAAGCAGAGCTGGAAGGGTTGGAACGTTCAGGAGTACTGTCCAAAGTAGACTGGAGCGAGTGGGCTACACCCATCATTCCTGTAATGAAGAGGTCATTGAGTAATACGCCTGGGGAACCAAAGAAGGTCCGCATCCGTGTGGATTTTAAGGTGACAGTGAACCCAATCCTTCACACGGTACAATATCCGCTTCCACGGATTGAGGATATTTTCGCTTCGTTATCTGGAGGTAAACGCTTCACCAAAATTGATCTAGCCCAGGCGTACTTGCAAATGGAGGTAGAAGAAGTCTCGAAACAATACCTCACGATCAACACTCATAAATGTCTCTACCAATACAACTGGTGTTTGGGGTAGCATCGGCTCCGGCTATTTGGCAAAGGGCGATGGATCAAGTCCTGCAAGGGATTCCAGGGACCCAGTGTTATTTGGACGACATCCTGGTCACGGGCAAAAATGACAGTGATCACCTCACCAACCTGGAGAAGGTGCTCACTAGATTAAAGGAATATGGGCTACGAGCTAATCGCCACAAGTGCGAGTTTTTCCAGAAGCAGATCTCGTATTGTGGCCACGTTATTGATGAAGAGGGGTTACATAAGTCCCCTGAAAAGATAGAGGCAGTAGTCAAGGCTCCAGCACCGGAAAATGTGTCACAACTGAGGTCGTTCCTCGGGCTGGTGAACTACTACCATAAGTTCTTACCAAATCTGTCTACAGTATTACACCCACTGAACACCCTACTGCAAACGGGGGTACCATGGAAGTGGAGTGACGAATGTAAACGAGCTTTCCAGAAGTGCAAAGAATTGATCACATCAAAAGAGGTGTTGGCCCATTTCAACCCAGCACTACCAATTCGTTTGGCATGTGATGCATCACCCTATGGTATTGGAGCGGTGCTGTCGCACAAATTCCCAGACGGGTTGGAGAGGCCAGCAGCCTTTGCATCTCAGTCACTAACCTCAGCCGAGCACAACTACGCCCAGATTGACAGGGAGGCCCTCAGCCTAGTATGGGGAATAAAAAAATTCAACCACTATCTGCATGGGCAGAAGTTCACCTTGCTGACTGACCACCAACCACTTGTCTCCATCTTTAATCCAAAGAAGGGCGTTCCGGTGATGACTGCACAACGGTTACAAAGATGGTCCCTTTTTCTAGGGGCGAACCAATATGAAATAGAATATAAAGGCACGAAACAGCATGGAAACGCTGATGGGCTATCACGCCTGCCACTGCCTACTGTGGAGGAAGCACCAGCAGTGGACCCTATCGAGATATTTTATTCGTCAATAATTGAACGATTGCCAGTAACTAACGCGGATATAGAGAAGGAGACCCGCAATGATCCGACACTGTCTCGGGTATATGATTTGACGGTGAGAGGATGGTCAACACATGGCGACTCACTGTTGCCAGCATTCTCATCCAGAAGAGAACAGCTGTCAGTATGCCAGGGGACAGTGATGTGTGGATCCCGAGTGGTAATTCCACCCAAGTTAAGGGAGAGAGTGCTAAATGAGCTTCACGAAGGTCATCTGGGAGGGGTGAAAATGAAAAGCCTTGCTAGGGCTTATGTGTGGTGGCCAGGGATCGATCAACAAATCGAGGACCTAACCAAGAGCTGCTCAGAATGCCAGAAGGTCCAAAATGCACCACCACATGCCCCTCTACACCCATGGGAGTGGCCCTCCTCTCCATGGCAACGGGTGCATATTGATTTTGCTGGTCCATTCATGGACTCAATGTTCTTAATAGCAGTGGATGCTCACTCGAAATGGCCTGAGGTGATAAAAATGTCCTCAACCACTACAGAGAAAACGATTGCAGTCCTACAGGCCATATTTACCAGGAACGGCTTGCCAGAGCAGATTTGCTCTGATAATGGACCACAGTTTGTATCCGAAGAGTTTCGGAAATTTATGAGAAGGAATGGGGTAAGGCATTACACATCCGCCCCGTATCATCCAGCCACAAATGGATTGGCTGAGAGGTTTGTACAAACCTTTAAAAAGGCGATAAAGGCCATGTGCGATGATGAAATTCCACTACAGCATAAGGTGGACAATTTCCTGTTAGCATACGGAAATGCGACACATGCAGTTACCAACCTGACCCCGGCCATGATGTTCTTTAACCGAAGGTTGAGATCTCGTCTGGATTTGCTCAGACCAAATGTGCAAAGAAATGTTGAGGATAAACAATTCCAGCACATCAATGAGAAGCCGACAAGGAGCTTCAATGTAGGACAACCAGTCTTGGCCCGTGACTACCAAACAGAGAAATGGCAACCCGGAACGATATGCACACGGCAGGGGCCATTAATGTACACAGTGGATGTCGGGGAGAACATTGTGAGACGCCACGTCGATCAGATCTTAGCGTCACAGGAACGAGTCAACCCCATGTCTCGCGTACCTGGGGATGAACCTGACATACCAGTAGCATCTACCTCAGAAACAGTAGCAGTGGAAACTGATGAACTAACCGATGAAAGGGGGCCAGAATCGCCTCCGCACCAAGAACAAGAACCTCAGGAAAGGCGCTATCCAGAAAGGGTCAGGAAGCCACCCCAAAGACTGAATCTATAAATGGACTATTTCTGTTTAATGTGCATGTTAAAGTGTTAATTGTTATTTGAATATTATGGGTACTGCTAATCTAAAAGGGGAGGAATTGTAGTGTATGTACCTTTAAGAGAGAACTACTTTTACAGCTCCTGTATACTGTAGAACCGGCAGTGATCACCCCTGTATATAAGCCTTGAGCATGCCTCTGTACTGCCAGTCTTGAGACTACCCTACTCCAGTAAACACCTGTTGATTGTTAAGTTACAGCCTCTGTGTAGTTATTGGAAAACATCATACTCTAAGAATCATGGATCCAACAGGTTAGAGCTGTAATGATATCAGCAAATAGAGATGGTATTTGCCTGTTCGATTATGATGCCTTAACAGCATGTTTGCATGTATTGATTGCTTGTGCCTGACCAGCAGAGGGCATGTGACCGAGACAAGCAAGGCAGTTTAGTTTAGTTTCAGTTTCGTTCTAGATGGATCACTAGCATTGTGTCTCCTGCAAAGCTGTATAAAGAGTTGAACAGACTTTAGATTAAAAGACATTCTCTTTCATAAATGTCTCGTCATTGAACCCACAAAGAAATCAATACATGGTGTCAGAAGTGACTGAAAGAGATGAAGAGAAAAAATCTGAAGTTAAATCAGCTCTCCACAAATTAGCAAGCCAAAAGAGAACATCGTTGCTTACCATTGGAGAATAGCTAACGAAGTGAAAAAATGGAAGGTTTACACCCACCGGCGACGCTTCAGTTGACAGGTAATGTGGCTGAAAATTGGAGGAGATTCAAACAACGTTTGGAGTTGTTTTTATCAGCAATCGGAGCTGACGAGAAAAGTGATAATAAGAAATCGTCAGTGTTCTTACATGTCGTGGGTGATGAAGCGCTGGAGGTGTATAATAACTTCACATTCGCTGCTGATGGAGACAAAATGAAACTAGATAAAATAATGGAACAGTTTGAGGCCTACTGCATACCTAAACGTAACGTGACATTTGAGAGGCACAGATTTTTCACATGTGTACAGAAAACGGGTGAGACTATTGATCAGTATGTGACTGAACTGAGAAACAGAAGCAAAACATGTGAATTTGGGGGACTGACAGACTCGCTGATAAAAGACAGACTGATGTGTGGTATTCCAGATAATGGTCTAAGGGAAAGACTGCTAAGAGAGCAAGATCTAGACCTGGGAAAAGTCATAGCACTGTGTAGGGCTACAGAGACTGTGAAGTTGCAGGCAAAGGAGCTGTTCAGTGACAATAGCTGCAACGTGGATGCAGTGAGAATGAACGGACACAAACCGGTTAACAAAAAGAGCGCCAATGTGAAAAAAGAGGCGTGGCCAGCGAACAAAAATGAAAGGGACAATCGAAAGTCATGTAGTCGATGCGGTACACAGCATACACCAAGAAAGTGTCCAGCATATGGTAAAACATGCAATAGTTGCAACAAAAACAACCATTATGTCCGTTGCTGTAAGAACCAAGCGCAACAAAGCAAGGTCCATACAGTAGATGAAAGCGAGATAGAGGAGTTCAATGTAGATGTTGTGTCTGAAAACAAAGAAGAAAAAAGAGACTGGATGTTGACACTAAAAGTGAATGACATACACATTCCATTTAAATTGGATACTGGAGCACAAGTTAATGTGATATCAGAGACTGATTTTAAGAAAATTAGACCCAGACCAAAGATACATGGAATAAAAGTGAAAGTGACAGGATTCTCAGGTACTGATATACCAGTGAAAGGAAGATGCATTGTCAAAGTGACACACAAGGACAGAGAGCACACGTTAGCATTAATCGTGGTGCCAAAGGATGTGGAAACCATACTAGGTTTAAAAGCCTGTGAAAGACTGAACCTGGTAAAGAGAGTCCTCGTTGTGGAAAGCGAAGGAGAGACAGTCTATGATGAACTGGATGTTGCGTACACACCGGGTAAGCTGATGTATACAGCAGACACGTTGTCCAGAGTTGTTGGCCCAGGAGAGCCCGCAAACACAGTGAAAAGACTGATGTACAAGGCAAAAGACAGTGGAACTGACTTCTACCAGAGCATGCTTGTATACCGCACAACGCCGCTCGAGTGTGGTATGTCACCAGCCCAACTCCTGATGGGACGTCGGCTAAGGTCAAACCTACCCATCCCGGAGAACCTCCTGAAAACAAAAGAGGGGGAGAAAGTGAGGAAGTTCAAA
This sequence comes from Somniosus microcephalus, assembly GCF_052327205.1. Lineage (NCBI taxonomy): Eukaryota > Metazoa > Chordata > Chondrichthyes > Squaliformes > Somniosidae > Somniosus > Somniosus microcephalus. The sequence goes on along the minus strand of NC_141000.1, from coordinate 32,475,072 downwards.
GAACAACAGAAAGAAAAGCAAAAGTACTACTATGACAGAGGAACACAAAACCTACCTGAACTCCACACTGGTGACCAAGTAAGGTTCAAAGACAAAACAAACACATGGACTCAGAAGGGAACTGTCCTGAGTGAAGTTCAACCAAGATCATACACCATTCAGACAGATGAGGGTGCTGTTCTGAGAAGAAATCGTCGAGATCTTCTCATGGGACCAGCCACAGCAGGTCAAGAGACTGATACTGTTGAACAACCTGATCACACAGCTGAGAAACCATCATCTGAGGCAACAACTCAGATTCAAGGACAATCAATCAGAAAATCCTCAAGACACGTGAAGCCTCCTGAGAGACTCATTGAGCAAATTTAAGGACTATTGTTATAGAAGGAAGTAATGTTATCTTATTCTTTCTTCAAGTTCTAGTGTATTGACATATTTCATGTGAACACACAAAGCAAGGTTAAAAAACCTTGATCATGATAATGATAATGTAAGTTCATTAAGTGTTACAGTTAAAATGCAGATTAATACAAAGAAAACATGTTGTTAGTTAAAAGTAAAATACTTTTGTTTTAAGAGAAGGAGATGTAATGATATCAGCAAATAGAGATGGTATTTGCCTGTTCGATTATGATGCCTTAACAGCATGTTTGCATGTATTGATTGCTTGTGCCTGACCAGCAGAGGGCATGTGACCGAGACAAGCAAGGCAGTTTAGTTTAGTTTCAGTTTCGTTCTGGATGGATCACTAGCATCGTGTCTCCTGCAAAGCTGTATAAAGAGTTGAACAGACTTTAGATTAAAAGACATTCTCTTTCATAAATGTCTCGTCATTGAACCCACAAAGAAATCAATACAAGAGCGTGGCGAGGGAGTCAGTGTGAGAGGGCGGCAAGGGGGTCAGTGTTAGAGCGGGACGAGGCGGTCAGTGTTAGAGCGGGGCGAGGGGGTTATTTTTAGAGTGGGGCGAGGGGATCAGTGTTAGAGCGGGGCAAGGGGATCAGTGTTAGAGCGGGGCGAGGGGCTCAGTGTTAGAGCGCGGCGAGGGGTTCAGTGTTAGAGCGGGGCGAGGGGGTCAGTGTAAGAGCGGTGTGAGGGGGTCAGTGTTAGAGCGGGGCGAGGGGGTCAGTGTTAGATCGGTGTGAGGGAGTTATTTTTAGAGAGGGGCGAGGGGGTCTGTGTTAGAGCGGGGCGACAGGGTCCGTGTTTCAGTGGGGCGAGAGGGTCAGTGGGTTAGAGCGAGGCGAGGAGGTCCGTGGGTTAGAGCGGGGCGAGGAGGTCAGTGTTTGAGCGGGGCTAGGGGTTCAGTGTTAGAGCGGGGCGAGGAGGTCAGTGGGTTCGAGCGGGGCGAGGGGGTCAGTGTTAGAGCGGGGCGAGGGGATCAGTGTTAGAGCGGGGTGAGGGGGTCAGTGTTAGAGCGGGGCGAGGGGGTCAGTGTTCGAGCGGGGCGAGGGGGTCAGTGTTAGAGCGGGGCGAGGGGATCAGTGTTAGAGCGGGGTGAGGGGGTCAGTGTTAGAGCGGGGCGAGGGGGTCAGTGTTAGAGCAGGGCGAGGGGGTCAGTGTTAGAGCGGGGCGAGGGAGTCAGTGGATTAAAGTGGGGCAAGGGGGTCAGTGTTAGAGCGGGGCGAGGGGGTCAGTTTTAGAGCAGGGCGAGGGGGTCAGTGTTAGGGCGGGGCGAAGGGGTCAGTGTTAGAGCAGGGCGAGGAGGTCAGTGTTAGAGCGGGGCAAGGGGTTCAGTGTTAGAGCGGGGCGAGGAGGTCAGTGGGTTCGAGCGGGGCGAGGGGGTCCGTGTTAGAGCGGGGCGAGGGGATCAGTGTTAGAGCGGGGCGAGGAGGTCAGTGTTAGAGCGGGGCAAGGGGGTCAGTGTTAGAGCGGGGCGAGGGGGGTCAGTGTTAGAGCGGGGCGAGGGGGTCAGTGTTAGAGCGGGGCGAGGGGTTCAGTGTTAGAGCGGGGCGAGGGGGTCAGTGTTAGAGCGGGGCGAGGGGGTCAGTGTTAGAGCGGGGCGAGGGGGTCAGTGTTAGAGCGGGGCGAGGGGGTCAGTGTTAGAGCGGGGCGAGGGGGGTCAGTGTTAGAGCGGGGCGAGGGGCTCAGTGTTAGAGCAGGACGAGGGGGTCAGTGTTAGAGTGGGGCGAGGGGGTCAGTGTTAGAGTGGGGCGAGGGGGTCAGTGTTAGAGCGGGGCGAGGGGGTCAGTTTTAGAGCAGGGCGAGGGGGTCAGTGTTAGGGCGGGGCGAAGGGGTCAGTGTTAGAGCAGGGCGAGGAGGTCAGTGTTAGAGCGGGGCAAGGGGTTCAGTGTTAGAGCGGGGCGAGGAGGTCAGTGGGTTCGAGCGGGGCGAGGGGGTCCGTGTTAGAGCGGGGCGAGGGGATCAGTGTTAGAGCGGGGCGAGGAGGTCAGTGTTAGAGCGGGGCAAGGGGGTCAGTGTTAGAGCGGGGCGAGGGGGGTCAGTGTTAGAGCGGGGCGAGGGGGTCAGTGTTAGAGCGGGGCGAGGGGTTCAGTGTTAGAGCGGGGCGAGGGGGTCAGTGTTAGAGCGGGGCGAGGGGGTCAGTGTTAGAGCGGGGCGAGGGGGTCAGTGTTAGAGCGGGGCGAGGGGGTCAGTGTTAGAGCGGGGCGAGGGGGGTCAGTGTTAGAGCGGGGCGAGGGGCTCAGTGTTAGAGCAGGACGAGGGGGTCAGTGTTAGAGTGGGGCGAGGGGGTCAGTGTTAGAGTGGGGCGAGGGGGTCAGTGTTAGAGCGGGGCGAGGGGGTCAGTTTTAGAGCGGGGCGATGGGGTCAGTCGGTTAAATTGGGGCAAGGGGGTCAGTGTTAGAGCGTGGCGAGGGATCAGTTTTAGAGCGGGGCGATGGGGTCAGTGGGTTAAATTGGGGCAAGGGGGTCAGTGTTAGAGCGGGGTGAGGGGGTCAGTTTTAGAGCGGGGCAAGGGGGGTCAGTGGGTTAAAGTGGGGCAAGGGGGTCACTGTTAGAGCGGGGCGAGGGGGTCAGTGGGTTAAAGTGGGGCAAGGGGGTCAGTGCTAGAGCGAGGCGAGTGGGTCAGTGCTAGAGCGGGGCAAGGGGGTCAATGTTAGAGCGGGGCGAGGGTGTCAGTGTTAGAGCAGGGCGAGGGGGGCAGTGTTAGAGTGGGGCGAGGGGGTCAGTGTTAGAGCGGGGCGAGGGGGTCAGTGTGAGAGCGGGGTGAGGGGGTCAGTGTTAGAGCAGGGCGAGGGGGTCAGTGTTAAAGCGGGGCTAGGGGGTCAGTGTTAGAGCGGAGCGAGGGGGTCAGTGTTAGAGCGGGGCGAGGGGGTCAGTGTTAGAGCGGGGTGAGGGGGTCAGTGTTAGAGCAGGGCGAGGGTGTCAGTGTTAGAGCGGGGCGAGGGTGGTCAGTGTTAGAGCAGGGCGAGGGGTTCAGTGTTAGAGCGGGGCGAGGGGGTCAGTGTTAGAGCGGGGTGAGGGGGTCAGTGTTAGAGCGGGGCGAGGGTGTCAGTGTTAGAGCGGGGCGAGGGGGGTCAGTGTTAGAGCGGGGCGAGGGGTTCAGTGTTAGAGCGGGGCGAGGGGGTCAGTGTTAGAGCGGGGCGAGGGGGTCAGTGTTAGAGCTGGGCGAGGGGGTCAGTGTTAGAGCGGGGTGAGGGGGTCAGTGTTAGAGCGGGGCGAGGGGGTCAGTGTTAGAGCGGAGCGAGGGGGTCAGTGTTAGAGCGGGGCGAGGGGGTCAGTGTTAGAGCGGGGCGAGGGGGTCAGTGTTAGAGCGGGGTGAGGGGGTCAGTGTTAGAGCGGGGCGAGGGCGTCAGTGTTAGAGCGGGGCGAGGGGGTCAGTGTTAGAGCGGGGAGAGGGGGTCAGTGTTAGAGCGGGGCGAGGGGGGTCAGTGTTAGAGCGGGGCGAGGGTTCAGTGTTAGAGCGGGGCGAGGGGGTCAGTGTTAGAGCGAGGCGAGGGGGTCAGTGTTAGAGCGGGGCGAGGGGGTCAGTGTTAGAGCGGGGCGAGGGTTCAGTGTTAGAGCGGGGCGAGGGGGTCAGTGTTAGAGTGGGGCGAGGGGGTCAGTGTTAGAGCGGGGCGAGGGGGTCAGTGTTAGAGCGGGGCGAGGGGGTCAGTGTTAGAGCGGGGCGAGGGGGTCAGTGTTAGAGCGGGGCGAGGGCATCAGTGTTAGAGCGGGGCGAGGGGGTCAGTGTTAGAGCGGGGCGAGGCGGTCAGTGTTAGAGCGGGGCGAGGGGGTCAGTCTTAGAGCAGGGCGAGGGGGTCAGTGTTAGAACGGGGCGAGGGTGTCAGTGTTAGAGCGGGGCGAGGGGGTCAGTGTTAGAGCGGGGCGAGGGGGTCAGTGTTGGAGCAGTGCGAGGGGGTCAGTGTTAGAGCGGGGCGAGGAGGTCAGTGTTAGAGCGGGGCGAGGGGGTCAGTGTTAGAGCTGGGCGAGGGGGTAAGTGTTGGAGCAGGGCGAAGGGGTCAGTGTTAGAGCGGGGCGAGAGGGTCAGTGTTAGAGCGGGGAGAGGGGGTCAGTGTTAGAGCGGGGCGAGGGGGTCAGTGTTAGAGCGGGGTGAGGGGGTCAGTGTTAGAGCTGGGCGAGGGGGTCAGTGTTCGAGCGGGGCGATGGTGTCAGTGTTAGAGCGGGGCGAGGGGATCAGTTTTAGAGCGGGGCGAGGGGGTCAGTCTTAGAGCGGGGCGAGGGTGTCAGTGTTAGAGCGGGGCGAGGGTGTCAGTGTTAGAGCGGGGCGAGGGGGTCAGTGTTAGAGCGGGGCGAGGGGTCAGTGTTAGAGCGGGGCGAGGGGGTCAGTGTTAGAGCGGGGCGAGGGGGTCAGTGTTAGAGCGGGGCGAGGGCATCAGTGCTAGAGCGGGGCGAGGGGGTCAGTGTTAGAGCGGGGCGAGGGGGTCAGTGTTAGAGCGGGGAGGGGGGGTCAGTGTTAGAGCGGGGCGAGGGCGTCAGTGTTAGAGCGGGGTGAGGGGGTCAGTGTTAGAGCGGGGCGAGGGGGTCAGTGTTAGAGCAGGGTGAGGGGGTCAGTGTTAGAGCGGGGCGAGGGGGTCAGTGTTAGAGCGGGGCGAGGGGGTCAGTGTTAGTGCGGGGCGAGGGGGTCAGTGTTAGAGCGGGGCGATGGGGTCAGTGTTAGAGCGGGGCGAGGGGGTCAGTGTTAGAGCGGGGTGAGGGGGTCAGTGTTAGAGCGGGGCGAGGGGCTCAGTGTTAGAGCAGGACGAGGGGGTCAGTGTTAGAGTGGGGCGAGGGGGTCAGTGTTAGAGCGGGGCGAGGGGGTCAGTTTTAGAGCGGGGCGATGGGGTCAGTCGGTTAAATTGGGGCAAGGGGGTCAGTGTTAGAGCGTGGCGAGGGATCAGTTTTAGAGCGGGGCGATGGGGTCAGTGGGTTAAATTGGGGCAAGGGGGTCAGTGTTAGAGCGGGGCGAGGGGGTCAGTTTTAGAGCGGGGCAAGGGGGTCAGTGGGTTAAAGTGGGGCAAGGGGGTCACTGTTAGAGCGGGGCGAGGGGGTCAGTGGGTTAAAGTGGGGCAAGGGGGTCAGTGCTAGAGCGAGGCGAGTGGGTCAGTGCTAGAGCGGGGCAAGGGGGTCAATGTTAGAGCGGGGCGAGGGTGTCAGTGTTAGAGCAGGGCGAGGGGGGCAGTGTTAGAGTGGGGCGAGGGGGTCAGTGTTAGAGCGGGGCGAGGGGGTCAGTGTGAGAGCGGGGTGAGGGGGTCAGTGTTAGAGCAGGGCGAGGGGGTCAGTGTTAAAGCGGGGCTAGGGGGTCAGTGTTAGAGCGGAGCGAGGGGGTCAGTGTTAGAGCGGGGCGAGGGGGTCAGTGTTAGAGCGGGGTGAGGGGGTCAGTGTTAGAGCAGGGCGAGGGTGTCAGTGTTAGAGCGGGGCGAGGGTGGTCAGTGTTAGAGCAGGGCGAGGGGTTCAGTGTTAGAGCGGGGCGAGGGGGTCAGTGTTAGAGCGGGGTGAGGGGGTCAGTGTTAGAGCGGGGCGAGGGTGTCAGTGTTAGAGCGGGGCGAGGGGGGTCAGTGTTAGAGCGGGGCGAGGGGTTCAGTGTTAGAGCGGGGCGAGGGGGTCAGTGTTAGAGCGGGGCGAGGGGGTCAGTGTTAGAGCTGGGCGAGGGGGTCAGTGTTAGAGCGGGGTGAGGGGGTCAGTGTTAGAGCGGGGCGAGGGGGTCAGTGTTAGAGCGGAGCGAGGGGGTCAGTGTTAGAGCGGGGCGAGGGGGTCAGTGTTAGAGCGGGGCGAGGGGGTCAGTGTTAGAGCGGGGTGAGGGGGTCAGTGTTAGAGCGGGGCGAGGGCGTCAGTGTTAGAGCGGGGCGAGGGGGTCAGTGTTAGAGCGGGGAGAGGGGGTCAGTGTTAGAGCGGGGCGAGGGGGGTCAGTGTTAGAGCGGGGCGAGGGTTCAGTGTTAGAGCGGGGCGAGGGGGTCAGTGTTAGAGCGAGGCGAGGGGGTCAGTGTTAGAGCGGGGCGAGGGGGTCAGTGTTAGAGCGGGGCGAGGGTTCAGTGTTAGAGCGGGGCGAGGGGGTCAGTGTTAGAGTGGGGCGAGGGGGTCAGTGTTAGAGCGGGGCGAGGGGGTCAGTGTTAGAGCGGGGCGAGGGGGTCAGTGTTAGAGCGGGGCGAGGGGGTCAGTGTTAGAGCGGGGCGAGGGCATCAGTGTTAGAGCGGGGCGAGGGGGTCAGTGTTAGAGCGGGGCGAGGCGGTCAGTGTTAGAGCGGGGCGAGGGGGTCAGTCTTAGAGCAGGGCGAGGGGGTCAGTGTTAGAATGGGGCGAGGGTGTCAGTGTTAGAGCGGGGCGAGGGGGTCAGTGTTAGAGCGGGGCGAGGGGGTCAGTGTTGGAGCAGTGCGAGGGGGTCAGTGTTAGAGCGGGGCGAGGAGGTCAGTGTTAGAGCGGGGCGAGGGGGTCAGTGTTAGAGCTGGGCGAGGGGGTAAGTGTTGGAGCAGGGCGAAGGGGTCAGTGTTAGAGCGGGGCGAGAGGGTCAGTGTTAGAGCGGGGAGAGGGGGTCAGTGTTAGAGCGGGGCGAGGGGGTCAGTGTTAGAGCGGGGTGAGGGGGTCAGTGTTAGAGCTGGGCGAGGGGGTCAGTGTTCGAGCGGGGCGATGGTGTCAGTGTTAGAGCGGGGCGAGGGGATCAGTTTTAGAGCGGGGCGAGGGGGTCAGTCTTAGAGCGGGGCGAGGGTGTCAGTGTTAGAGCGGGGCGAGGGTGTCAGTGTTAGAGCGGGGCGAGGGGGTCAGTGTTAGAGCGGGGCGAGGGGTCAGTGTTAGAGCGGGGCGAGGGGGTCAGTGTTAGAGCGGGGCGAGGGGGTCAGTGTTAGAGCGGGGCGAGGGCATCAGTGTTAGAGCGGGGCGAGGGGGTCAGTGTTAGAGCGGGGCGAGGGGGTCAGTGTTAGAGCGGGGAGGGGGGGTCAGTGTTAGAGCGGGGCGAGGGCGTCAGTGTTAGAGCGGGGTGAGGGGGTCAGTGTTAGAGCGGGGCGAGGGGGTCAGTGTTAGAGCAGGGTGAGGGGGTCAGTGTTAGAGCGGGGCGAGGGGGTCAGTGTTAGAGCGGGGCGAGGGGGTCAGTGTTAGTGCGGGGCGAGGGGGTCAGTGTTAGAGCGGGGCGATGGGGTCAGTGTTAGAGCGGGGCGAGGGGGTCAGTGTTAGAGCGGGGTGAGGGGGTCAGTGTTAGAGCGGGGCGAGGGGGTCAGTGTTAGAGCGGGGCGAGGGGGTCAGTGTTAGTGCGGGGCGAGGGGGTCAGTGTTAGAGCGGGGCGAGGGGGTCAGTGTTAGAGCGGGGCGAGGGGGTCAGTGTTAGTGCGGGGCGAGGGGGTCAGTGTTAGAGCGGGGCGAGGGGGTCAGTGTTAGAGCGGGGCGAGGGGGTCAGTGTTAGAGCGGGGCGAGGGGGTCAGTGTTAGAGCGGGGTGAGGGGGTCAGTGTTAGAGCAGGGCGAGGGGGTCAGTGTTAGAGCGGGGCGAGGGGGTCAGTGTTAGAGCGGGGAGGGGGGGTCAGTGTTAGAGCGGGGCGAGGGCGTCAGTGTTAGAGCGGGGTGAGGGGGTCAGTGTTAGAGCGGGGCGAGGGGGTCAGTGTTAGAGCAGGGTGAGGGGGTCAGTGTTAGAGCGGGGTGAGGGGGTCAGTGTTAGTGCGGGGCGAGGGGGTCAGTGTTAGAGCGGGGCGAGGGGGTCAGTGTTAGTGCGGGGCGAGGGGGTCAGTGTTAGAGCGGGGCGAGGGGGTCAGTGTTAGAGCGGGGCGAGGGGTTCAGTGTTAGTGCGGGGCGAGGGGGTCAGTGTTAGAGCGGGGCGAGGGGGTCAGTGTTAGAGCGGGGCGAGGGGGTCAGTGTTAGAGCGGGGCGAGGGGGTCAGTGTTAGTGCGGGGCGAGGGGGTCAGTGTTAGAGCGGGGCGAGGGGGTCAGTGTTAGAGCGGGGCGAGGGGGTCAGTGTTAGTGCGGGGCGAGGGGGTCAGTGTTAGAGCGGGGCGAGGGGGTCAGTGTTAGAGCGGGGCGAGGGGGTCAGTGTTAGAGCGGGGCGAGGGGGTCAGTGTCAGAGCCGGGTGAGGGGGTCAGAGAAGGCCTACTCCATCTTCTCAGGGCAACTAAGGATGGGCATTAAATGCAGCCTTGTCAGTGCGGCTTCCATTCTGAGCAGAAATAAATAAATAATTGACTAAACATAATGGCCCAGAAATTCGGGTGTCCACGGGTGAGTACACACGGGGTGCGCACCCGTAGGCCCAATGGAAGTGCCGGTTCCCTGCTTGCACTGCGCGGGAAACCGGCTCTTCCGTTCCCCTGAAAGCAGGGGTTCAGAGGTCGAACGCGTGCGCGGGAGAGGCTGCGCGTGCGCATCGAACTTCGTTTTTTTTTACAGGTTTTCCCGGGAGGTAAATCTGCAGAATTTAGAAATGTATAAAGCAGGCGTAAGGCCTGCTTTTTACAAGGTAAGTGGTGAATTAAAACATTTTTTCCACATGTTTATTATTTTTAAATACTTTAAAGCAAGGTAAGTTTATTCTTAGCCCCGTTAGAAAATAAAATTATTTTTTTCAAAAATTTAAATTATTGTTTAAAATAGTTATTTCATATAATTTATAGTTTATTTAAAAAATGTGATGTTTTTAAAAATTTATTTGAAGATTTAATGATGTTTTGTAAGAAGAAGGGGCCCGTAGTATTTCTAAGTTTGACAGCACTTCCTGTCAGACTTATGAATGGAGCATTCCCTGCTCCGATTGGCTCCCCATGGCCCACGTGATCCCAGGGGACGCTTCGAACTAACTGCGCCCCTGGGATATGCAAGCACTGCGCGCCGGCAGCTGGACCAGGCCCCGGATCAGAATTCCACGGAGGGCCACAGCTCAACGGCTGTCGCGCAAGGTAAGTGCAGGTCGGGGGCTTGCACCCGCGGGAAGCCCCCGACCCGAATTTCTGGGCCATTAAAAAAACTGATTATCTGGTCATTATCACACTGCTGTTTGTTGGACCTTGCTGTGCGCAAATTGGCTGCCGCGTTTCCCACATTACAACAGTGACTCTACTTCAAAAGTACTTCATTGGCTGTAAAGCGCTTTGAAACGTCTGGTGGTTGTGAAAGGCGCTATATAAATGCAAGTCTTTCTTCTTTCTTTCTTCTTTCTATTGCTGGAGGAGTGAAGGGGCAGTAAGTCCAGTAAGCTGGGTCCTATGCCTGTCCCCCTTCACCAAGTTGGCATATCTAGGGGAATCCCTGGGCTATCCTGGGAATTACTCCACTTATGAAGAAGTTAGTGAATGAGGGTAACCCAGTACACTTTCAGAAAGCAATTGATAAGGTACCTCACAAGAGGTTTCTCTACAAGTGGCAATCTGCTGCGGTGGATTGAGAAAGTTGTTGTCAATAGACATGGATCTGCTTGGAGATCGGATACTGGTGGTGTCCTACAGGGACCGACCGGTATCAGGACCCTTGCTCTTTATTATTTTCATTAACGATCCAGATGTAGGTGTTGGAAAATGATCTGCAAGCTTGAGGACAGTCCCAAGATATGTGCGAGAGGTAGGACTGTAGAGGATCCTCAACTACTGCAAGCACATCTAGACGTGCTGTGGGATTGGGCACATGTTTATCAAATGATGTTTAATTTAGAAAAGAGTAGTGTTCTGCACATGGGCAGTTCTAATGATAAATATCCATCCACCCTACAAGGAATAGAACTAAAGCCAGTGGTGAAAGAAAGAGATCTAGATATTTCAGTACATCAGTCTCTAAAGGTTCATGACCAATGCCGTGAAGCTATAGCCAAAGCAAACAGGGTTCTTGGTTGTATAAACAGGACGATTCACTGCAAAACAAAACATATAATTGTGTCCTTGTATAAGACCTTGGTTAGGCTTCAGTTAGAATACTTTGCCTGTTCTGCTCCACTTGGGGGTGGGGAATGAGGCGCGAGAGCCCACTGCCCGAAATTTATAACCCAAGCACTCATTTTCCCCCCATAGAACAGGTGCGACACGAACCAATTTCGCGCTCTATCAGTCTTAAATGACCTACTTGCTCATCGTTATTTGACAAATTTACTTGATATTTTTAACTGGAAAAAAACCCCAAGTCTGATGTGATGATCTTCAAGTCTAAAAATCTTATGGAGGCAATAGCGCAAGTTGATTTAAAAAGACCCTGAAATGTGACAATAGCTGTTGCTTTGGTACCTTTCTACCTAGACACAATTTAGGACTCAGAACTCAGAGATTCAAACATGAAGTGCTTTATTGGAAGGAAAGGAAGTTCTGGAAAGTTCCGAACAAAGAGAGCTAAACTTAACAGAGAACACCCAACCATTTATCTCCTGTGACAGCGCCACCACAGGTGGGAGGAGAACACACAATAGAACACACAATACATAACATTTCCTCCCCTCTTAAATGGAAGGTCCACATTATTCCTCAACAGGTAAGTTACTTTCAATGCACTCAACGAACCTAGGGTAGAGGTAGACTGCCTCAAACCCTGACTTTACCCTGGGGTTTATTCTGCCCCAGTCTTGTGGGTAAGTCACTAAGCCTACAGATCCAAGCGTCTTGGAGGCTGCCGCTCTCTGACAGGATACCGGCGGTCATCGCTGGCTTCCACAGCAGTAGGCATTGACACAGGCCTGGATGGAGAAGGTGTCTGTGTCAGTCGAAAGTCAGGAGTTTGCACAGGTGGAACAGTCTCTTTGACTTCCTGTGTTGGAGAAGAGCACTGTGGCAAAGGATGCTGGTTTGCGGTATCATCCGGAAACAGCTCAGGCCAACCAGCCATTGGAGCCTCTGTGGCTGTCTCTGCTCCTAGCAACAGTTGATCTGTGTGTCTTCTCCAGACGACGTCCTCAGCAGTCTCAACCGTGTAAGACACAGGGCCCGTCTGCGGGATCACTGTAGCAGGAACCCATTTCGGTCCAGTGTTGTAGTTTCGAGCTAGGACGTGCTCTCCAGGGTGAAACTGTCTCTCCTTGGCTCTTTTCTCTCTCTTTTCAACTTGAGCTTGTTGTTGACAATGGACAACCTGTTCTGCCCTTGGAGGTTTGAGTAAGTCAAAACTTTTCCACAACTGCCTCTTTATCATGAGCGAAGCGGGGGAAGTTTTGGTTGTGGCATGCGGCTCGTTCCTGTAGGACAACAGGAAGCTGTTCAGACGTTGGTGGATTGAGCCCTGACCTTGCGATGCCTTCAAGGCGTGCTTCAAAGTTTGCACAAACCTTTCTGCCTGGCCGTTAGTAGAGGGATGATAGGGCGCAGACCTGATGTGTTGGACACCATTCACATGCAGGAATGTTGCAAACTCCTGTGATACAAATTGTGGACCGTTGTCACTTACGAGTTGTTCCGGTGAGCCATAACGGCTGAACATCTCACCAAGTTTCTCAATTGTTTTCTCTGCCGTGCTAGACCTCATCACAGTGACCTCCGGCCACTTGCTACGAGCGTCCACAACCACCATAAACATCTTCTCTTCGAAAGGACCGGCGAAGTCCACATGTACTCGCTGCCACACTTCTGCAGGCCAATCCCAGGGGTGTAGGGTTGCCAGCTGTGGAACATTCTGGACCCTTTGACATGGGGAACATGTTTTGGCTTTCTCCTCAATATTCCCATCGAGGCCTGGCCACTAGAAGTAGCTCCTTGCCATTTCCTTCATCCGAACCATCCCACTGTGGCCTGTATGAAGTTGTTGCAGTATAGGTTCCCTCAGAGGTGGTGGAATGATGACACGGCGTCCCCAAAGAAGACAACCTGCCTGGACGGAGAGCTCATTTCTTTTTGAAACGTAAGATTTCAAACTAGGAGAATCTCCTATAGCTCTCCCTCGAATGACATCGTCCATTACCTCAGACAGGACTGGATCGTTGCGGGTGTACCTTCGCACCTGAACTGCAGTGACAGGTGCTCCCTCCACTTGTCTAAAGTAGAAGATGTCTATCTGACGAGGCTCTGGGGGAGTAACAGTCAAGGGTAGCCTCGAGAGACCGTCTGCGTTGCCGTGCAAGTCTGATTTGCGATATTTGATGTCGTATGTGTGTCCTGACAACAGTAAAGCCCATCTTTGCATCCTGCTTGCAGTGAGAGACGGAATTCCGGTGTGAGGCCCGAAGATTGAAGTCAATGGACGGTGGTCCATCAGGAGTGTGAACCTTCTCCCAAACAGGTACTGATGAAATTTTCGAATTCCAAAAACGATTCCCAAGGCCTCGCGCTCGATCTGCGCATAGTTACTCTCGGCCTTGTTCAAGGTGCGTGATGCGAAGGCGATAGGTTTCTCTTCACCCGATGGCATGATGTGGGATATGACTGCTCCCACACCATAAGGTGATGCATCACATGCTAGCTGCACGGGTAGCTTTGGGTCGAAGTGTGTCAGGACCTCCGATTTCAGCAATGCTTTCTTTGCTTGGGCGAAAGCTTCGTTGCACAGTTCAGTCCATTTCCATATTTTGCCTTGACATAGCAACTGATGTAACGGCTTCAGCAATGTTGCTAAGTCTGGAATAAACTTCCCATAGTAGTTAAGTAGCCCCAGAAATGAACGTAACTGGCTCACATTCTGGGGTGCTGGGGCCTCCATGATCGCCTTGACCTTTGACGGCGCCTTATGCAGGCCAGTAGCGTCAATCACATGCCCCAGGTACTCAACTGAAGACTGAAAGAATTCACATTTGTCTTTATGAACTCTGAGTCCGTACTCTTTCAGTCGTTGTAGTGTCGCATCCAAGTTCAGAAGATGATCCTCCTCATTTGTCCCAGTGACAAGGATGTCGTCCAGGTAGCACTGGACTCCTGGCAGTCCACTCAAAATCTGATCCATTGCCCTTTGGAATAGAGGAGAGGCCGACGTAATTCCAAACGGAAGGCGGCAGTACCTGTATAGCCCCTTGTGTGTCACAATTGTCAGCAGCTCCTTTGATTTGTCATCGACATGCATTTGTAGATAAGCCTGGCATAAGTCTATTTTGCTGAACTTTTGCCCTCCGGCCAGGCCCGTAAAAAGATCATCAATGAGGGGAAGAGGGTACTATTCCGCAGACAGCACCGGGTTAATAGTCACTTTAAAATCCCCGCAGATTCGAACAGAGCCATCCTTTTTCAGGACAGGAACAATGGGTGTGGCCCATTTGCTCACGCTCACAGGCTCCAGGACTCCATTCTCGACTAAGGCCTCCAAGTTAGCCTCAACTTTTGGCCTAATTGCATAGGGTACAGGTCAGGCTTTGTGAAACTTCGGCTTGCTGTCAGGTTTAATGTCCAGTCTCACGCTGATCTTTTTCATGCTCCCAAGTTCCCCATTGAAGAGTTCTGCATGTTTGTTTAACACTGCATTCAGACCTGACTCCCCTTTTGACATCATGCGGACTGCAGGCCAGTCCAGTGTGATTTTCTCTAGCCACGCACGTCCCAGTAGTGATGGGTAATTTCCCTTTACCACATATAGTGGCAGTTTTGCAGTCTGTCCGTTCAATTTAACTGTCACCTCAATGACGCCTCTCATGGCCACAGGTTCGCCGGTATACGTCTTTAGCACAATGTTTGTTGGCTGAAGGGTAAGATGCTTTAGCATTTTCTTGTAGACAGTGTCTGAAACAAGGGACACAGCCGCGCCTGTGTCCACCTCCATCCGCACTGATTGTCCCTCCACCAGTGGTGACACCCAGTAGCCATTTAAATCACCTGCAACCATCAGTATGTGCACCTCTTCCTCCTCAGAGGTGTCGCTCCCCTCTGTTTTGCTTGTTCCATCATACTGCACTGAATGAACACTCTTTTTCCTCTCTTGTCCAAATACAGACATTTTGCTTCCATGCTTCCCAGCTCTGTCTGTTCTTTTTTTTACCTCTACAGGCGCGTTCAATGTGACCCTTTTTGCCACAATTTCGGCATTCCAGCTCCGTACACCAGCAGTCATTAGCGTGATGGCCCATTTTCCCACAACGGTAACATGTGCCGTTCCGCGCACCTTTAGGCTCAGACGACACCTTGTGAACTCTGCCTGTTGAACTCAACTGGTGAGCCTCCTTTTCCGCCATCTCCATGGAGACACTAACTTCAATGGCCTTTTCAAGAGTAAGGTTGTCCTTAGTAAGAAGGCGCTTCTGTGTGGCTGCATTTTGCAGACCACACACAAGTCTGTCTCTAATGGTGTCATTCAGCGCCTCCTTGAACTGGCAGTGTTCCGACAACCTTTTTAAAGCAGCAATAAACATCGTCACTGATTCCCCCTCCTCTTGATTCCGTTTATGAAATCTAAATCTCTCAGCAATAACCAGAGGTTTTGGTGAAAAATGTGCTCCAAGAATTTCCACTAGTTGCTTATATGTTTTAGTTCCTGGCTTATCTGGTTGCACGAGGCTGCGAAGTAAATTGAATGTCTTCGGCCCGATTACACTCAAAAAGATAGGCACGGCCTTTTCATTTGCCACCGCATTCGCCAATACAAAATAGTCAAAACGTTCTGTATAAGCGCTCCATTGCTCCACATTTTCATCAAAATCACCGATGTTTCCTAATATAGTAGCCATCTCACGTTTCAAATTAAATTTTCTGTTTACTCACTGCACCCGTAACGTATGCAGATTCGTCCGCTCCTCGTTGCCACTTGTTGTGTCGGTACCTTTCTACCTAGACACAATTTAGGACTCAGAACTCAGAGATTCAAACATGAAGTGCTTTATTGGAAGGAAAGGAAGTTCTGGAAAGTTCCGTACAAAGAGAGCTAAACTTAACAGAGAACACCCAACCATTTATCTCCTGTGACAGCGCCACCACAGGTGGGAGGAGAACACACAATACATAACAATAACGAAGTAAGATACATACTGGCAAGACGTAGTTTGCTTGTTGCTGTGAGACAGTTGAGGCTACGGCAGCAGTGCACTGACTGGCAGTCTGTCAGAGTATTTCTGAGCTGAGGTCCACACTGCTCCCATTTATTGCTTGGAAAATTTCATTCTATAGGATTGGTTTGGAGGTTATGACCGTGAAATTCAGCTCCGTAGCGTCCAGTTATTCGGCGCCACAAATGCTGTTTAGTGTCCAAAATTGCATCCGCGCTTCAGGCACACCCACACTTCTGGTATGGGACGCACCGGACGTCATTTTGGTGCGGCCGTTAGCCCGGGCGCTGGCAGCATGCGCTGGAAGTATGCAGAGTAGGCAGATTATCATGTCAGTCAGTGTGTAATGCTGATTTTTATATTTTTTTTATTCGTTCATGGGATGTGGGCATCGCTGGCAAGGCCAGCATTTATTGCCCATCCCTAATTGCCCTTGAGAAGGTGATGGTGAGCCACCTTCTTGAACCACTGCAGTCCGTGTGGTAAAGGTACTCCCACAGTGCTGTTAGGGAGGGAGTTCCAGGATTTTGACCCAGCAACGATGAAGAAACGGCGATATATTTCCAAGTCAGGATGATGTTTGACTTGGAGGGGAACTTGGAGGTGGTGGTGTTCCCATGCGCCTGCTGCCCTTGTCCTTCTAGGTGGTAGAGGTCGCGCGTTTGGGAGGTGCTGCCGAAGAAGCCTTGGTGAGTTGCTGCAGTGCATCTTGTCGATGATACACACTGCAGCCACGGTGCGTTGGTGGTGAAGGGAGTGAATGTTTAAGGTGGTGGATAGGGTGCCAATCAAGCGGGCTGGTTTGTCCTGGATGGTGTCGAGCTTCTTGAGTGTTGTTGGAGTTGCACTCATCCAGGCAAGTGGAGAGTATTCCATCACATTCCTTACTGGTGCCTTATAGATGGTAGAAAGATTCTGGGAAGTCAGGGGATGAGTCACTCGCTGCAGAATACCTAGCCTCTGACGTGCTCGTGTAGCCAGAGTATTTATGTGGCTGGTCCAGTTAAGTGTTTGGTCAATGGTGACCCCCAGGATGTTGATAGTAGGGGTTTTGATTATGGTAATGCCGTTGAATGTTAGGGGGCAGTGGTTAGACTCTCCTTTGTTGGAGATGTTCATTGCCTGGCACTTGTGAGACGCGAATGTTACTTGCCACTTAACAGCCCGAGCCTGAATGTCGTCCAGGTCTTGCTGTGTACGGGCATGGACTGCTTCATTATCTGAGGAGTTGCGAATGAAACTGTACACTGTGCAATCAATGAACATCCCCACTTCTGAACTTATAATGGAGGGAAGGTCACTGATGAAGCAGTTGAAGATGGTTGGGCCTAGGACACTACCCTGAGGAACACCTGCAGCCATGTCCTGGGACTGTGATGACTGGCCTCCAACAACCACAACCATCTTCCTTTGTGCTAGGTACAACTCCAGCCAGTGGAGAGTTTTCCCCAAGATTCCCATTGACTTCAGTTTTACTAGGGCTCCTTGATGCCACACTTGGTCAAATGCTGCCTTGATGCCAAGGGCAGTCACTCTCACCTCACCTCTGGAATTCAGCTCCGTTGTCCATGTTTGGACCAAGGCTGCAATGAGGTCTAGAGCCAAGTGGTCTTGGCAGAACCCAAACTGAGCATCGGTGAGCAGGTTATTGGTGAATAAGTGTCGCTTGGTAGCACTGTCGACGACACCTTCCATCACTTTGCTAATGATTGAGAGTAGGCTGATGGGGCGGTAATTGGCCGGATTGGATTTGTCCTGCTTTTTGTGAACAGGACATTCCTGGGCAATTTTCCACATTATTGGGTAAATGCCAGTGCTGTAGCTGTACTGGAACAGCTTGGCTTGAGGCGCGGCTCGTTCTGGAGCACAAGTCTTCAGCATAACAGTCGGGATGTTGTTGGGGCCCATAGCCTTTGCTGTTTTTAGTGTGCTCAGCCATTTCTTGATATCACGTGGAGTGAATCGAAGTGGCTGAAAACTGGCTTCTGTGATGGTGGGGACCTCGGGAGGAGGCCAAGATGGATCATCCACTTGGCACTTCTGGCTGAAGATGGTTGCAAACACTTCAGCCTTGTCTTTTGCACTCATGAGCTGGGCTCCGCCATCATTGAGGATGGGGCTGTTCATGGAGCCTCCTCCTCCCGTTAGTTGTTTAATTGTCCACCACCATTCACGACTGGATGTGGCAGGATTGAAGAGCTTTGATCTGATCCGTTAGTTTTGGGATCGCTTAGCTGAGTCGATAGCATGTTGTTTCCACTGTTTAGTATGCATGTAGTCCTGTGTTGTAGCTTCACCAGGTTGGCACCTCATTTTTAGGTATGCCTGGTGCTGCTCCTGGCATGCTCTCCTACACTCCTCATTGATCCAGGGTTGGTCCCCTAGCTTGATGGTAATGGTAGAGTGAGGGATATGTCAGGCTACAGATTGTGGTGGAATACAATTCTGCTGCTGCTGATGGCCCACAGTGCCTCATGGAGGCCCAGTTTTGAGTTGCTAGATCTGTTCCGAATCTATCCTATTTAGCACAGAGGTAGTGCCACACAACGTCAGTGTGAAGACAGGACTTCATCTCCACAAGGACTGTGTGGTGGTCACTCCTACCACTACTGTCATGGACAGATGCATCTGCGACAGGTAGATTGGTGAGGACAAGGTCAAATAGGTTTTTCCCTCATGTTGGTTCTCTCACCACCTGCCGCAGGTCCAGTCTGGCAGCTATGTCCTTCAGGACTCGGCCAGCTCAGTCAGTAGTGGTGCTACCGAGCCACTCTTGGTGATGGACATTCAAGTCCCCCACCCAGAGTACATTCTGTGCCCTTGCTACCCTCAGTGCTTCTTCCAAGTGGTGTTCAACATGGAGGAGCACTGATTCATCAGCTGAGGGAGGCCGGTAGGTGGTAATCAGCAGGAGGTTTCCATGCCCATGTTTGACCTGATGCCGTGAGACTTCATGGGGTTTGGATTCAATGTTGAGGACTCTCAGGGGCACTTCCTCACGACTGTATACTGCTGTACCGCCACCTTTGGTGGGTCTGACCATACCCAGGGATGGAGGAGTCTGGGACATTGACTGAAAGGTATGATTCTGTGAGTATGACTATGTCAGGCTGTTGCTTGACTAGTCTGTGGGACAGCTCTCCCAATTTTGGCACAAATCCCCAGATGGTAGTGAGGAGGACTTCGCAGGGTCGACTGGGCTGGGTGTCCGGTGCCTAGCTCGATGCTGGGTGGTCCGTCTGGTTTTATTCTTAGTATACTTCTTTTTAGTAGTTTGGTACAACTGAGTGGCTTGCTAGGCCATTTCAGAGGGCAGTTAAGAGTCAACCACATTGCTGTTGGTCTGGAGTCACATGTAAGCCAGATCTGGTAAGGACGGCAGATTTCCTTCCCTAAAGGACATTAGTGAACCAGATGGGTTTTTACGACAATCCGATAGTTTCATGGTCATCATTACTGATACTAGCTTTTTATTCCAGCTTTATCTGAATTAACAGCTGCTGTGGTGGGATTTGAACTCATGTCTCCGGATCATTAGTCCAGGCCTCTGGACTACTCATCCAGTAACATAACTACTATGCTGCCATAACCGTGATTCACTGTATTCCTTCAAGCGAGAGCTAGATCTGTTACTAGCTGGGGTGCAGGTCACCTTGTACAATTTGACGCCAGCACTGCAATTTTCAACACTCCAGCTAACGCGCTCGCTTAAACACGCACAGCTGAACATGTGTTCAGCAGCTGGAAGGTCACCCCCCCACCCCCAACCAGCACTATTTAAAGGGATCATCAACTGCTTTCAGGTTAGTGTATATACTCATGGGCGATTTGATCAAGGCTTATAGAATAATGAAGGGAGTAGATTGTGTTTACTTGGATCAATTATTTCAATGAACAGGTTAGGGAGGAGCAGAGGTCACGCTTACAAGTTATGCAAGGGCAGAACCAGATTGGATGTTAGCAATGTTCTATTTAATTTTTTTTGGTTGTGTGGCCCCTTTAACGGGCTGCGCAGTCCATGCAAAATACCGCACATGCGTGGTTTTTCCTATTTAAAAGCCGGTGAGCTGGCTGCGTGGGAGCTGCAGAGCACTGCAGGCTATGCGGCCGTGCAGCTTAAAAGGAATATTGGATGTTAGGCAGTTCTTCTTTTCTGAGAGAATGTGAAACAGATTGCTGGCTCGTGCAGTGAATGCTGATTCACTGTATTCCTTCAAGTGAGAGCTAGACCTGTTACTAGCTGGGGTGCAGGTCACCTTGTACAAGAGGTAGGTGGCCTGTAATATAAATTAGGGTCAATGTGGTCTCCTGGACTAGTTTTGATCGCCTAAAGGGGTCGGAGAGGAAACTTCCAGGTTTTTTTCCTAACTGGCCTGGGTTTTTATCTGGGTTTTTTTCACCTCTCCAAGGAGATTCCATGGCTCCAAGTGGGTGGGAAGTGTCTGTATCATGATGAATAAGTCATCACAACTCTATGGGAGAGGCTGAATGGACCAGTTGGTCTTTTCCTGTCTGTCATGTTCGTATGTTTGTTTGTCCGTATGTTGCTATTAGGCCCAGTGGAACTCTCACCAGCTGAGAGCCGAGAGCTGGTGAGAGGTCCGTTCAGTGCCTAGCAAAGGACTCAAAAATTACCAGAACAAAGGCACCCGATCCTTGAAGAAAAGGCCCGTTTTCTCCCTTAAGAGCCGTCTCACCTCCTTCCTTTTGGCCCATCCCGGGCATGGTGCCGCTCTGATTTTCCTACCCACCGTCAGGGCAGGTGCCTCTGACATGTCCTTACAGGCACTGGCCACCCAACCCAATTATGGACGGGGCCTACAACCTGCTCCATAGCCTAGACCTAGAGCAGTTCAGCTCCCTCCACACACCTACCAGTGGAACAGGAATCCTGGAACTTTTTGCCCTTGTGCTCTGCTTTTGGCTGTTTTATTTACAGAACTAGGGCCTAGAAATTCATTATAGCCACTTTTGGGGCGGTAAAGTCGGGCGGCCGCTAAAGTTTGCGCCTGGCGCAAAGTCGAGGCCACTTCGCCGATATTCAGTTGCATCGCCCTAAGAGGTTGCTGCTGCGCTAAAACAGGCGATGCACGATTATCATTAGGCGCTAAGCCGGCAGCCCGGGGCGCCAACACCGGAAGTTGGGCGCAGGGCAGGTGCGGCGAGCTGCTGATTGCCAGCAGACACTCTGGCTCCGGTGAGCTCTTAAAGGGGGAGGGTGGATTTGTTTTTTTGACAGGCCGAGACTAGTGTATCTGTGTTTTTGGGGAGGGCTTCTCTCCATCACTTTGTTGTTGTTGTTGTTCCTCCTCCTCCTCCTCCTCCTCCTCCTCCAGGAGTGTTGCAAAACGGCTGCCTTTTCTACTGCAGGAGTGCCCTTTAATTTGCGCTCCCCGTGGCCCGCCTCGGCTGTGTACCGTTCCACTTCACAGTTGTTCGGGCCGCCAGGCGCACAATGGGGCGGCGCGAGTGAAGTTCCGGTTCCGGGCGCACAAAGGGCGTTGCACGAGGAAATGACGTCATGATCTGCGCGCGCAGATGAGCGCGCGCAATGACTTTGCGCCGGCGCTAAATGTCTACTGAAGTTGGGGCGAGGCGCAGATCGCGCTGCGCCTGGGCGCTAAGCACCTAGCGCTCGAGATCTACTCCTCCTAAGGCGCTAACGGCTGGTGCAGCCAACTGAATTGCTAGACCTAGGAGTCTCCCGTGTAAACATGAGATTAAAAACATCGGTTAGCAATATTGCATAGAATTACATAGAATTTTACAGCACAGGAACAGGACATTCGGCCCAACAGGTCTATGCCGGTGTTTATGCTCCACACGAGCCTCATCCCATCTTACTTCAACTCACCCTATCAACATATCCTTCTATTCCTTTCTCCCTCATGTACTTATCTAGCTTTCCCTTAAATCGTTCTATGCTAGTCGCCTCAACTACACCATGTGATAGCAAGTTCCACATTCTCACCACTCTCTCAGTAAAGAAGATTCTCCTGAATTCCTTATTGGATTTATTAGGGATTATCTTATATTGATGGCTCCTAGTTTTGGTCTCCCATAAGTGGAAACACCTTCTCTACGTCTCCCCTATTGAATCCATAGAACTCTTAATTTTAAGCTAGATATGGGAGTTCAACATAATGTCATGTCACAGTCAGCTTACAATAAAGATGAGTTCTAGTTAGAGCAAGTCCAATGCAAAGTTGGTGAGTGCTTCAGCCAAGACATTAAGCTGATGGGAAATATGAAGCGGTGTGTGAAAAGAAAAACAAGCATCAAAGTCTAACATTTTAAATTCTGGAATTGTGGGTCCATTGGCATGGATCAGTTAGGATTGAACAAAAACATTGAAGCAGTCACTAATGCTAAATGCTTAAAAGTGACAGAAAATCTTGCTGATGTTTGAAAGGCTAGGGATGCATAGCAGGAAAGCAGAAAGTACAACTAAATTGTTCAATCAGTCATACATCCACCAAGGAATGGATCAGATGCACTTTCTGATAAAGTTTGTGATGCGTTAGTTAGAATGGAGAAACTGGGCATGACAAAGAAAGTCAAAGAATCAAGCCAGTCAGTCAGCAGTATGTGACAGTAATCAAGATAAACAGTGAATGACTGAGAATATGCCATGACCATAATAAAGGTTTATATAGTGCTATAGAAAGAAAACATATCCAGTGCAGACCATTAGAGGGAGTGTAACCACAATTGTCAAACACCAAAATCTTCAGCACATTTGATGCAAATTGTGGTTCCAAGTACAGTCGGATCAAAACTCATCAAAGTTATCCACATTTAATTATCCTTTTGGCACATATGTGTAGACCAGATTCCCCTCACATCCAGAGAGGTTCCACCACATTATATCACAGATGTGAGAGACCATTGAAGGAGTGGGGGTTTTGCAGATGTGAGAGACCATTGAAGGAGTGGGGGATTTACAGATGTGAGAGACCATTGAAGGAGTGGGGGATTTACAGATGTGAGAGACCATTGAAGGAGTGGGGGATTTACAGATGTGAGATACCATTGAAGGAGTGGGGGATTTACAGATGTAAGAGACCATTGAAGGAGTGGGGGATTTACAGATGTGAGAGACCATTGAAGGAATGGGGGATTTACAGATGTGAGAGACCATTGAAGGAGTGGGGGATTTACAGATGTGAGAGACCATTGAAGGAATGGGGGATTTACAGATGTGAGAGACCATTGAAGGAGTGGGGGATTTACAGATGTGAGAGACCATTGAAGGAATGGGGGATTTACAGATGTAAGAGACCATTGAAGGAGTGGGGGATTTACAGATGTAAGAGACCATTGAAGGAGTGGGGGATTTACAGATGTGAGAGACCATTGAAGGTGTGGGGGTTTTGCAGATGTGAGAGACCATTGAAGGAGTGGGGGTTTTACAGATGTGAGAGACCATTGAAGGAGTGGGGGTTTTGCAGATGTGAGAGACCATTGAAGGAGTGGGGGATTTACAGATGTAAGAGACCATTGAAGGAGTGGGGGATTTACAGATGTGAGAGACCATTGAAGGAGTGGGGGATTTACAGATGTGAGATACCATTGAAGGAGTGGGGGATTTACAGATGTGAGAGACCATTGAAGGAGTGGGGGTTTTGCAGATGTGAGAGACCATTGAAGGAGTGGGGGATTTACAGATGTGAGAGACCATTGAAGGAGTGGGGGATTTACAGATGTGAGAGACCATTGAAGGAGTGGGGGATTTACAGATGTGAGAGACCATTGAAGGAGTGGGGGATTTACAGATGTGAGAGACCATTGAAGGAGTGGGGGATTTACAGATGTGAGAGACCATTGAAGGAGTGGGGGATTTACAGATGTGAGAGACCATTGAAGGAGTGGGGGATTTACAGATGTGAGAGACCATTGAAGGAGTGGGGGTTTTACAGATGTGAGAGACCATTGAAGGAGTGGGGGTTTTGCAGATGTGAGAGACCATTGAAGGAGTGGGGGATTTACAGATGTGAGAGACCATTGAAGGAGTGGGGGTTTTGCAGATGTGAGAGACCATTGAAGGAGTGGGGGATTTACAGATGTGAGAGACCATTGAAGGAGTGGGGGATTTACAGATGTGAGAGACCATTGAAGGAGTGGGGGATTTACAGATGTGAGAGACCATTGAAGGAGTGGGGGATTTACAGATGTGAGAGACCATTGAAAGAGTGGGGGTTTTGCAGATGTGAGAGACCATTGAAGGAGTGGGGGTTTTGCAGATGTGAGAGACCATTGAAGGAGTGGGGGATTTACAGATGTGAGAGACCATTGAAGGAGTGGGGGATTTACAGATGTAAGAGAGCCAGACAGCCAGACAGAGTGAATACACACGCTGAAGATGGGCTGCTGAATTTTTAGTGTTTTTAGTGTTTAAAGTGGGGGAAAAAAAGGTTCATTTCAAGTTTAAAAAGGTTTTAAAGTTAAATTTAGTTCTAGTTAAGTTAGTTTAGTTTGTTTAGTTAAGTTTAAGTTTAGTTTAGTCTAGATTAAGTAAGGAAGGAAAAGACCACCAAAGAGACCACCAAAGGAAAAAAAACCAGAGGAAATTAGAAAAAAAAAGCCAAAGAAAAAAAAGAAATAAGGGAAAAAAAAAATATACAAACCAAAGAACAGCGGCCGCACGGGGCCACAGCAGCAGCAGAAGCGAGGTGACTCGGCCGCATTGGGAACAGAGGCGCGAAGGCCGCACGGAGACGCAGCCGGAGCGAGGAGACTCGGGGAGGCCGCTTCGGGAAACGAGGCGAATCGGGGAGGCCGCACGGAGACGCAGCGGCAGCCGGAACGAGGTGACTCGGGGAGCCCGAGCGGCGAACGAGACACGGCCCGATCGGCGGCCGCAGTCCAGCACCCGAGTGACAACCGCAGTCCAGCACCCGAGCGACGGCCGCAGTCCAGCACCCGAGCGACGACCGCAGTCCAGCACCCGAACGGCGAACGAGGCACAGCCCGAGCGGCGGCTGGGCTAGAAAGCCCGGGAAAGGCCCGAGGAGCTAGGCCCAGAGACCTCTGAGGAGAAGGGGAGCAACCAGAAGGCTTCCAGAAGCAAACCAAGACTGTGAGTACAGGGCCCAGGGAGGGAGACTGAAGCCAGGGAAAGGCCCGAGGAGCCAGGCCGAGACAGAGGCACAGAGACCTCTGAGGGGGAGGGGAACAGCCCGAAGGCACCGGGAAACAGCGGCTCACAGACCCAGACCTGAGAAGGGTGAACCCAGAAGCCGAGGCCCAGGGACCACGGGGTCGGAGAGGGGGACCGGGAAAGTTCGCGAACAGGGAGAGGGAAACACCAAACCCGGGGCCCCAGAAAAGCTTATTCTAAGATCAACAATACTTTACCAAAAATGAGCGAATCAGAAGATCCACAACAGCCCCGCTTCCAGATTCCCCCCAACACCGCAAAAAAAGCTATAAAAGCGATCAAGCATGAGCAGATGAGAGAAAAACCAGAAACACTTTTTGCTGACTGTTACAACAATGGGACAAAAAGTAACCTCATTTTCTACTCAGATCAGCCAGTGGCTTGGATCACAGCAATAAAATCACACTATACCAATGTTAAGCTAGAAAATACCGCAAATGGGTCCATAATGAAAGTTAACACACCAGGAGACAGTTCAACTACGACGGTCAACGCGTACAATACCGGAACAATATTAGTGCAAGGCAACCTCGACAAATTTGCAACGGCCTTCAGGACACTGAAAAAATTAACTAAGGGGGGAAGGAACAGCCCCAGAGTGGCCCGCACTCCCCCCAACATTGACAACTTACCAGGAGAAAATCTGCCTGGTCAGGAGGTGAACGAGCCACACAGTTCAAACCAGACACTAACCCCGGGGAACCACAGCCACACGATACAACTGACAAACCCCAGCATAACTACCAGGGAGGAAGCCACACATAGTCCCCCTACCATTCCCAGCTCACCAAGAGAAGAGCAGCATAGCCAGGAAGTGAGTGAGCCCTCCAGGGCCGACCAGCCTAGCCAGGAAGTGAGTGAGCCTCCCAGGGCCGACCAGACACATACCCCGGGATCACACAGCCAGATACAACCAAAAGATAAATTTAATCAATTAGAGATAGAGATGATTAAACTTAGAGAGGACTTCCTCAAAATGAATGACGATCAAAATCAGGAGAGGGAGAGACACAAGAGAGAGCTGAAGCTACTTGAGAACCAGGTGAATCTACTTAGGAATCAGGTGAAAGAGCTGCAGGAAAAAGAAGAGAGCCATAGAGGAGAGATAACACCATTAGACCAGCAACCAGAGGCTAGAGATAAGATAAGACAGAGCCGGACGGAACGGCTGCACTCCCACACGGAACAAAAGCAACAGACACACAATACAAGGGGTGCCACACAGACCGACCAGCATACTGATTCGCAATCTTCCCCCACCACCGTGGAACCACAAGCGGGCCGCTCACAAGAGGTACGCGCACACCAGACACCCCAGCCCAGCACACACACTATGAGTCCAAGCGAAAGCCACCAGACAGTAAACACAAACAAGGCTGACGTCGTAATACTCATAGACTCAAATGGGAAATTTCTATGGGAGAAAAAGCTCTTCCCTAGAAGTAAAGTAGAAAAGATCTGGTGCCCAACAACAAACAGAGCCATGGGATGGCTGACCAAAGCCAGATTAGGCTCCCCCCAACACATAATAATACACACGGGCACAAATGACCTAAAGACCCAACAGAAAGAAGTAGCAACATCGCTCAGAGCAATGACTAGGAAAGCAAGCAGTACATTTCCAAACACTAGAATCACTGTTTCCACAATATTGCCGAGAACAGACTTCAACAACAACACAATTCATGAGATAAATGCCAGCATAGCAAGAGACTGCGAATCAAACCACAACGTACACCTGGCCCAACACCCCACCCTCGATGAGGAATGTCTTTACGACCACGTCCACATCCAAAGGCAAAGAATATCGATCTTTGCTAAAGCCCTGAAGGACGTCGCTTTTAACCGGGTCCATACCCAGACTCCAAGAGGACCCCCCCCCCGACCACCAGAGGTCAGCGGGGTACATATCAGGAACACTACAAGGACCACCAACACACCAACCGAGACCAGAGAGGATCCCCATGCAAAACAACAATATCAGACCTGCACCACTCCTGTCCCACAGGGGAATAGGACTGCTCCCAGCCAGACAGAGGGAGAGATGCACAGGACGTACGCAATACCTCAGACAGAAACAATCCATTAAGAGACAATAAGCAGATGTGCAGCAGCATCTACTTCCGCCTTATGGATCAAGGACTAATTAATAGAAAGAACTGTAACCAAATTGTATTAACTTTTGTAGACAACTGATGTGATCTTTTTTTTCCCACACTTAGACACGACAAACACGTACCACTCTTTAACCTATCATAGTAAAAGATCAAACTTAACATGAAATCCTTATATATTTCGACCTGGAATATCCAAGGTCTACGCTCTTCACTGCGAGAAGTGAAAAGTAGGACCCCAGAGTTCATAGATGAAACTAAAGACCTAGATATTATCATTTTACAGGAAACTTGGTATAAAGGAAAAGGACACACCGGCTGTCCCCAAGGGTACACTGAGCTGGTGGTCCCCTCCAATAAATTACCAAGTGTAACCCAAGGCAGAGACTCCGGAGGCATACTGATCTGGTTTAAAACAGAACTTAAGAATTACATCAAATTTATAAAAAAGGGCGAAAACCATATGTGGCTCAAACTTGAGAGGGAGATTATCTCAAACACCCAAGATGTTTACATTTGCGCACTTTATAACCCTCCAATCGATTCCCCGTACTTTAAAGAGGACACCTTCTCCAACATGGAGGGGGAAATTATCCAATACCAGGCCCAGGGGAACGTGTTGATCTGTGGGGACCTCAATTCAAGAACGGGCGAAGAACCAGACTTCACCAATAATCAGGGAAACAATTACGTTTTCGGGAATAACCACTTTGACATCCCTTCCCTTCCATACAGGCATAACTGCGACAAGCAGTCAAATACCAACGGAAAACAGCTACTACAGCTCTGTCGAAACCTGGGTCTGTACATTGTCAATGGTAGGTTCATAGGAGACCTCCTAGGAAGATCGACCTATTGCTCACCTCTTGGCTGCAGCACAGTAGACTATATGATTACAGACTTAGACCCATCCTCTTTCAGAGCATTCACAGTCAAACCACAAACAACACTGTCAGATCACAGTCAAATTACTATGTTCCTCAAAAAGACAGAAACAAACAACATAGAAACACAACCCAGTAAACTGTACAACACCAAAAAATCGTACAGATGGGCCAAAAACGACACGGAAAAATACCAGAAAACAATTAGCAATGCATCAACTCAAGCTCTCTTAGACACCTTTCTGGATAACATATACACTCACAATAAAGAAGGCGTAAACCGGGCAGTTAGTAAACTAAACAATATTTTTGATAATTTGGCAACAAATGCAAACTTGAAAGCTCGCAAGAACAAACCCAAAACAAAAAACTATGAAAAATGGTTTGACCGAGATTGCCATAACATGAGGAAAAAACTTAGAAAAATATCAAACCAAAAACACAGACATCCAGAAAACGAGGAACTACGCCTTACTTATTGTCAGACACTAACACAATACAGAAACACACTCAGAACCAAAAAAGAGCAATATATTAAGAATACACTCAGCTCCATGGAGGAATCCATTGATTCCAATTGTTTCTGGGAAAACTTGAAAACACTACACAAAAAACAACACGACGATTTGGCCATTCAAAATGGGGACACATGGGTAAACCACTTTGAAAAATTATACCAGAAAAACACACTAAGACCAGAGCAACACCAAATATGCAAAAAACTGGAAAAGCTAGAAATGGCCATAAAAGATAACCAAAACCCGCTGGACACCATAATAACAGAAAAAGAACTTCTTGAAAAACTCAAGGACCTGCGACCAGGAAAAGCCTGCGGGACAGACGGCATACTAAACGAGATGATTAAACACACAGACAACAAAATGAAACTGGCTATCCTAAAACTCTTCAACTTGGTTCTGAGTGTCGGTTATTTCCCTGATATCTGGAACAAAGGACTCATAACGCCCATATACAAAAGTGGGGACAAAATCGACCCAAACAACTATCGAGGCATCTGTGTAAACAGTAACCTGGGGAAGGTATTCTGTAGCATCATAAACAAAAGACTTATAAACTTCCTTGAGGAGCACAATGTCTTGAGTAAAAGCCAAATTGGATTCCTGCCAAACTATAGAACATCCGATCATATCTTCACCATACAGACCCTAATTGACAAACACGTTCACCATAACAAAAGCAAAATCTACGCATGCTTTGTAGATTTCCAGAAGGCTTTCGACTCCATCTGGCATGACGGTTTATTCCTGAAACTTATCGAAAGTGGGGTAGGAGGGAAAACATATGATGTAATTAAATCAATGTATACAAACAACAAATGTGCAGTTAAAATTGGAGACAAACAAACAAAATACTTCCCACAGGGGCGGGGGGTGACGCAGGGCTCGCCAATCTCACCGACACTCTTTAATATTTACATAAATGGATTGGCAAAACTACTTGAACAATCTACAGCACCCGGCCTCACCCTATATGAATCCAAGGTTAAATTCCTCCTCTATGCAGACGACCTGGTTCTGCTGTCACCTACTAAAGAGGGGCTACAGCAAAACCTGGACCTGCTGGAGTCGTACTGCCAGACTTGGGCCCTGACAATAAATCCCCAAAAAACCAAAGTCCTTGTGTTCCAGCAAAGATCCAAACATCAGGGACCCAAAATAAATTTCACAGTAGGAACAACCAAAATTGAACAAACCACTAACTACACATACTTGGGCTTAAAAATCAGTTCTACGGGAAACTTCAAACTGGCTGTGAATGAACTGAAAGAGAAAGCAAGAAGGGCTTTCTATGCCATCAAAAAATCAATCCAAATCGAAATCCCAATTAGCATTTGGCTCAAAATTTTCAAATCAGTAATTGAACCAATTGCACTCTATGGCAGTGAGGTATGGGGACCGCTAACTCAACAAGAATTTGCAAAATGGGACAAACACCCAATTGAGATCCTACATGCAGAATTCTGTAAAAGTATCCTCCGGACTCAAAGGAAAACAGTAAACAATGCATGCAGGGCGGAACTAGGCCAATATCCATTAATAATCACTATCCAAAAAAGAGCCACCAAATTTTGGAATCACCTACAAATGAGCAATCCCCAATGCTATCACTACGACGCCCTGAAATGCCAACAGCTGACCATAAAGAAGAATACCCTCAGTCAACTAGTCCTGGGACTCAGTGAAGTAACTACTAACAATACTAACAATAACCAGCCCCAGGACAGTGAGAGGGTAACACAAAGAATTCGACCCAACACAATCGTCGCTAAGCAAAAGGAAAAATATCTGACATATTGGGCAGAAACAACAAAAACCCAAAGCAAACTCAATTGCTACTTGGCCCTAAACAGACAATACAACATAGCTGATTACCTGACCATGGTAAAGGATAACAAACTGAGAAGAACCTTGACAAGGTACAGACTTAGCGAACATAGCCTAGCGATCGAAAAAGGCAGACACAGGCAGACCAGGCTGCCAAGAGAGGACAGGATATGCTCTCACTGCAGTCAGGGAGTGGTGGAGACAGAGATGCACTTCCTCACAGCTTGTGGAAAATATCAGGGCATCAGGGAGAATTTCTACCAAAAATTCTCACAAATATGCCCTGATTTCAGAAATCTGAATGACAACCAAAAACTCCCATTCCTACTGGGAGAGGAGAGAAGCTGTATAACACTGGCGGCACACTATGTTACAGCTTGCCATGAACAGAGGGACAACCAGTAAACTAAGAAAAGAATATATATAAACAATGCGAATGTATATTTATACACTCAGGGATATACCTGTTTATACACTGTATGAATAGAACTGCGTTTATGTGCTAAACCATAAATGTATTTTGATGCTTTGGCAACATAAGATGTAACTTATCATGCCAATAAAGCAATTTGAATTGTGAATTGAATTGCGAATTGTGAATTGAAGGAGTGGGGGATTTACAGATGTGAGAGACCATTGAAGGAGTGGGGGTTTTGCAGATGTGAGGTACCATTGAAGGAGTGGGGGATTTACAGATGTGAGAGACCATTGAAGGAGTGGGGTTTTTACAGATGTGAGACACCATTGAAGGAGTGGGGGATTTACAGATGTGAGATACCATTGAAGGAGTGGGGGATTTACAGATGTGAGACACCATTGAAGGAGTGGGGGATTTACAGATGTGAGAGACCATTGAAGGAGTGGGGTTTTTACAAATGGTATCCTGGTCTGGGGAGAGAATGTTCTTGACCAAAGATTGGAAAAAATTGTACCAGCAAGAGAACACCATGTGCAAGTGAATAGGGAAAAGAGCAAGTTCAAGGTACAAGAATCTAGTTATATAGGAAACAACAGCAACAACTTGCATTTAAATAGCACCTTTAACATCGCAAAACGTCCCAAGGCACTTCGCAGGATAAAGCACTATGAAAATGCTATAAAATCTGTTGTGTAAAATCGCATCCTCAGACAATTTTTTATGTCCTTTAAATGTACAGGAATAATTGGGTAAAATAGAATGATGTATACCCCAGTATAACTAATTTACAATGTGGATCTTACAGTACCAGGAACAGAGAGCAGAGGCTATTTCAAGGCAGGAGTAGCAAAGATTGTTTTCCAATACTGACAAGTTGATGGAAATCTGCCGTCCAAATTTTTATTGAACTCCGCATTTAATTTCCAGGCATGCTATAGGTCATAGGAACAGAAAAGGATGATGTGGTCTCAGTTCAATGAATTTTAAACAGCTCAAGAACATGGCTATAATTTTTTATTTATTTATTGTCACATTCTCTCATGCATTTACAGCTGTATTGAGTGGTTTCATGCAGTTTCAGTTACAAGTAAAATACTATTGGAGCTCGCAGCTATGACTTCATATCCAGAATGTTGAATGCTCACCCTTTGGGTACAGCTGAAATTGGAAATAATTATGAGCAATAAGAGTTATTTGTACAAATTTGAAAGGTGCAGCCGACATGTCAAAAAATGTGACAAAAAATATGCCTCGTCTTAGAGATTGCCATTTTAAATCCAGTCACTGAACATAAGCAGTTTTAAAAAGCAACAAAACTGTCGGCTTGAGTGGAGGAATCAAGTGGTGTGATTTCTTCAGTTAAACACAGGACAGCCAATTATATTGAATCAGTTGTGTAAAGAAAAAGAAAGACAGACTTGCATTTATGTAGCGCCTTATATGACCACCGGAGGTCCCAGAGCACTTTACAGCCAATGAAATACTTTTGAAGTGTAGTCACTGTTGTAATGTAGGAAACGCGGCAGCTAATTTGCAAACAGCAACCTCTTTGACAGATAGCCTCCCCACTGACTAACCAAACTGACCCGTGTCAGTCCTCCCAACCACATAGTGCAGCAAAATCGGCCTTGAGATGGTGCGGCTCCAACTCCCCGCTCCTAACTGAGCAATCTTGCAGATTGCAAGAGCAATTTCCCCCCTCCCACCAAAGGGAGAACCTGGGCTTGCGTTAGGGGAGACCATCTCAGTACAGTCCCCCGGCTGAGATTAAATTTCAAACTAGGTGGAGGGAAGAGGACTGAGAGAATTTTATGGCTCCCCCAACCACTGAAGTCATTTCCACACCCTTGTTCCCTCTCTCTTTCTCCCTTCACCTCTGCATCCACTTCTTCTTCCCCTCCAACTTCCCTTTCCTACCTCCTCCATCCTCCTCCTCTGTCCCTATATCATTTGCTTCCTCTCCCATCCTCCCCACCTCTCTCCTCCCCATCTCTTTTACCCCATCCTCTCCCTCTTCCCTCCCCATCTGTTTTACCTCCAGTCCTCTCCCTCTCCCCTCCCCTCCCCATCTCTTTTAGCCCCATCCTCTCCCTCTCCCCTCCCCATCTCTTTTACCTCCCGTCCTCTCCCTCTCCCCTCCCCTCCACATCTCTTTTACCCCATCCTCACCCTCTCCCCTCCCCATCTCTTTTACCCCATCCTCTCCCTCTATCTCTTTTACCTCTTTTACCTCCAGTCCTCTCCCTCCCTCCTCCCTTCCTCTTTTACCTCCCATTCTCTCTCTAGCCCCTCCCCATCTCTTCTGCCTCCCGCCCTCTTCCCAGCCCTCCATTCCCCTTCTTCCCTCGGTTTCTTCCTCCCTGTCTCTCCTCTCCTCTCCTCCCTTCTCTCCCATTCCCCGCTTCTTCCCCTCCCTGTTATGTTCATTAATAACTAGTCATAATAACTAGTCGTTTTTATTAAGAACAGCTAGCTTTTGCTAGACACTTTATTGAGCACATGTGGACTAGGTACAGTATCTGTAGAGGCCTCCATCTTGACTGCTGCCTTGTGGGTAGCCTAGTGCATCCTGGGTAGCCCACTCTTATATACATACAGCACCACCTAGTGTACCATTCCAGAATGACAGGTTACTGATCATTACATCCCCCTTTCTTTGAGGTTAAACAAAATCAGTATCAATCAATATCAATCAATAACAACATAAACATCTTCAACAGTCAATGTAGTTTTCTTTGTACTGAAAGATTAAGTCTATCAGGCTTTTTTACTTCACGTGTGGATCTTCTCAGCACAGGTAAGTCTGATGTGTTTTCATGAGAGCCTGTATGTGTATTTGTGTTAGATTGTTCTGGTGGTGAGTGACAAGATTCAGTTGCGGCATTGTCATCGATTTGCTCTTCGATAGTCTCTTGTATTTTTAGGAGGGAACGGCAGTTCCTCCTGAGAATCTGTCCTTCCTCAGTTCTAACAGTGTATGACCTTGGTCCTACTTCCTCAAGAACTGTAGCTTTCCTGTTCCATGCATCTGGATCCTCAATCCTGACAACATCATCCCTTGTCAATGGTTTCAGAGTTTTGGATGACTTGTCATAGTATGATTTCTTTTTCAGCTTTAACAGTTGAAGTCTCTGTCTCAGTTCCTTACTCTGCTTTTCTTTTGCACAGCAGAGTAGCGTGGTACGCAACTTGCGATCCATTAGGAGTTCAGCAGTTGAAGAACCAGAGTCTAAAGGTGAGGCTCGGTAGCTCAGCAGGGCTTTCTTCAGTAGCTGCTTGAGAACTTGAACGCCTTTCTCTGCCTTACCATTCAACTGAGCATACAAAGGACTGGATGTGATGTGTTGAAAGTCATAATGTGCTGCAAACTGTTGCCACTCCTTACAGTTGAAGCACGGACCATTGTCACTAACGGCAATCCTGGGAATTCCATGTCTGGCGAAGATGGATTTCACATGCATTATGACACTGCTTGCTGTGGTGCTTGAGAGCAGCGCCATCTCAGGATAGTTAGAATAGTAGTCAATCACTATTAGATAGTCTTTACCATTTAAATGAAAAAGGTCCATACCAACCTTTTGTCATGGTGCTGTTAGTATGTCAGCTACTATCATTGGTTCCTTTGCTTGTTTGTTTTGGTGTTTCTGACATGTCTCACATTTGCCTATCGTGTTCTCAATGTCCTTATTTATGCCAGGCCAATAAACAGTGTCTCTTGCTCTCCTTTTGCATTTTTCAATTCCGAGGTGTCCCTCATGAATCCTTTTGAGCATGTCTTGACATAGAGCCTGTGGAATGACTATTCTGTTCTATTTTAGTAATAGTCCACTTGCGACACTCAATTCTGACCTTATGTGAAAATATTTTGGACAGGAACCTTTTGGCCAACCATGATGAATGTTCTCTATTACTGTTTGTAATACTGTATCTTTTACTGTTTCTTCTGCTATTTGCTTTGATTTTGTGTCTGACACGGGCAGCGCAGCAGTGACCATACTCACATGAACATCCACGTCTTCTTCAGTAGAGCTCACATGACTCATTGTGGGTGCTCGGGATAGTGCATCTGCTAACACTGTATTTGCCTGGTGTGCAGATCAGTTCAAAGTCATATCTTTGCAGCTTCATCATGAGTCGTTGAATCCTTGGAGACATCTCATTCAGGTTCTTTTTTATGATGGCAACCAGTGGGCTGTGGTCTGTCTCAACTGTGAAGGTGGGAAGTCCATATATGTAGCCATGAAACTTTTCTAGTCCAACTACCAAGCCTAGACATTCCTTTTCAATCTGGGCGTATCGACACTCAGTATCAGTCATAGACCTGGAGGCATAGGCAACAGGCTTCCAATCTTCACCCCCTGCTTGTAGCAAGACCGCACCTAGGCCATCTTTTCATGCATCCGTTGACACTTTGATTCTTTTTGTTGGGTCAAAGAAGGTGAGTACAGGTGTGGTTGTCAGCACTGTTTTGAGGTTTATCCACTCTTGTTCATGTCTTTCTGTCCATGCGAACTCATTTGTTTTATGTAGCAGGTCTCGCAGACAGGCTGTCTTGGCTGACAAGTTAGGAGTGAACTTTCCAATGAAGTTTATCATCCCCATGATGCGTAGCACTCCTTTTTTGTCAGTGGGTTGGGGCATTTTGAGTATGGCGTTTACTTTTTCCACATCTGGCTCTATTCCTTTACCAGATAGATTATCTCCTAGGAAAGTGACTTCCTGGATGCCAAACTGACACTTGGCTTTGTTGAGCTTCAGTCCATTCCGGCGTATGCTCTGTAGCACTTTAGTCAGTCTCTCATTGTGTTCTTTCAGTGTGGAGCCCCAGATGATGATGTCATCAACATAGACCCGAACTCCTTCCAGACCTTCAATTATGTGTTCCATTGCTCTATGAAAGATTTCAGATGCAGATATTATCCCGAAAGGCATTCTGAGGAAACAATACCTGCCAAATGGTGTGTTGAAGGTACAGTATTTGGTGCTCTCTTCATCCAGTTTTAGTTGCCAAAATCCTTGTGAGGCATCGAGCTTTGTAAAGTATCTGGCACCTGACATTTCACTGGTGATTTCTTCTCGCTTGGGAATCTGGTAGTTTTCACGTTTTATGTTTGCATTTAAGTCCTTTGGATCCATGCATATTCTTAGATCATTCTCCTTTTTCTTTACACATTCCATGGAGTTGACCCAGTCTATTGGCTCTTCGACTTTCCTGATGACTCCTAGTGTGGTCATTCTGTCCAGTTCTTTCTTGAGCCTGTCACGTAGGGGTGCTGGAACTCTTCGTGGAGCATGTACCACTGGCTGAGCATCCTCCTTTAGCTGGATGTTGTAAGTGAATGGTAGAACTCCAAATCCTTTGAACACATCCTGGAAATTATTTACTACAGAATCCACCGAGTCATCTGGTCTGCTTATGGCACAGTTTATACGGTAGACTCTCTTGACCAGTTTTAAGTCTTCACAAGTTTTGTCACCTAGTAGTGAATCAAGTCCTTCAGCCACAACAGAAAACATGAGATGATGCACTTTGTCTTTGACTGTCACTTTAAGTCTGCATACACCTCAGCTATCTATTTTCTGACCATTATAGTTCTTCAGTAGTACTGACTTTTTCTGTATTTTTGGGCTTTTCTTTCATGTTTTTAATGTCACTCATACTGATTAAGTTTGCTTTTGCCCCAGTGTCCAGTTTCAATGTAACTAATGCTCCATTTATCTGCAGTGGGATCATCCATTTGTCCTCTTTTACTGCATTAACTTTATGTTCAGCATTGTCCATATCTGAGGGCTGCACATTTTCTGTATTCTTTTCTATATTGTCACATGACACCATTCCTACAAAAAATGTCTCACTTAAATCAGTGTCCTCAATTACATTAACTCGTTGCCCTTTCTTAGTTTTTACTTTTGAAAAGCATTGTTTGGCAAAGTGATTCTTTCCATGACATTTTGTGCACATTTTTCCAAACGCTGGGCATTGTTTTAACTGGTGTTTGTAACCACAGCATTTACAATTAAAAGTTCCTTCCTCCGATTGCTTTTCATTTCTGTTCTGCCCATGTTGCTTCCCCTTGTAGAACACAGCACCGACAGCAGCACTTACTACAATCGCATCGTTATTGATTCCACTGAAAGTCTTCGCGTGCTGTCGAGCTAGCTCACTGGCTTGGCATATATTCACAGCATTTTCCAATGTTAGTTCGGTTTCTCTCAACAGACGTTCCCTGACTTTTTTATCATGAATACCAAACACAATCTAGTCAGGAATCATGGATGCTTTCAGCTCAGAGAAATTACATGTCTGTGCTTTCAGTTTCAGATCGGTCACAAAGCTATCAAAAGTCTCATTTTGCCACTGTGTCCTCGAACGGAACACGTATCTTTCATAGGTTTCATTCTTTTTGGGAGAACAATGTGTATCAAATTTCTTTAGCACATCGTCTAAATTTTCTCTGTTCTCCTCTGGATTAAATACAAATGTATTAAATACCTCTATCGCCTGTGGGCCTGCAACCGTGAGCAGCAATGCTATTTTCCTTGCGTCTGGCTTCGTACCGTATCCGATGGCAGCAATGTAGAGTTCGAATTGTTGTTTAAAAGTCTGCCAATTGTAGTTGACATTTCCTGTGAGTTTCAAATGCTCTGGTGGCTTCAAATTCTCCATGTCGCGTTGCACAATATTCAGCAGATCTTACCAATCCTGGTACCATGTTATGTTCATTAATAACTAGTTGTTTTTATTAAGAACAGCTAGCTTTTGCTAGACACTTTATTGAGCACATGTGGACTAGGTACAGTATCTGTAGAGGCCTCCATCTTGACTGTTGCCTTGTGGGTAGCCTAGTGCATCCTGGTTAGCCCACTCTTATATACATACAGCACCACCTAGTGTACCATTCCAGAATGACAGGTTACTGATCATTACACTCCCCTCCTCTGCCTCTCGATCCACTTTGACCTTAACACCAGCCCCTCCCCTGCCTAAGTCCAATTATGCCCCCCACCCCCAAACATTGCTAGACCTAAAAACTGCACTTGGTGTTGACTCCGCATGTGGCCATTAGTCACATGTTAAAATCATTGTTTTCTAATGTCACATTGAAGTGCATTCCATTGAAACAGTGGGCAATGCTTGAATAGTAACACCCTTTGTTCTTATTTGTTTTTATTGTATAAATCCTGACATTCAGAACAGTTTGAGATTATCTCCTAGTAAAACATAATTCCCTTATTGTCCAATGAATATCTCTCACATAATCACTATGACAGCTCAGTACAGTGCTTCCCATCCAAGATGGTTTTTGCATCTCTTGATGAGATGGCAGTCTCAGGTGACATGAACACCTAGTAGTCAATATTGCCTCTCGGAGTCCAGATGCTCATGGTTAGTTAGAGGAAATGGTATCTCTCCACCTTAATACTCAGTGGGGTTAAGTGTCCGGGGCAGGGGGCGGGGGAGGCATTCTGATCGTCCACCCTCACTTTGGCAGATGGTCCACGGAAGCCCCAGAGGAACATGGCATAGACGTTAATCACATCACAAGATGGTGACAGGGATGTGCTAACATCAGCCAGAGCAACACAAGTACTGCTCAGGCACAGCGCAACAGTCAACATTTTTAAATGATTATACCGCGCAAGAAACCCTCATGGAATACATAACCCTGGCCCCTGCGTTAAAATATACTGCAATTAAACTGATAGTTGCTTATGTAACCTGTCAAACTGACACATTTCCGCATGTATAAAGGCACTGGGGTTGGATTTGTGCCAGGGTTCTCCTGATCGCCAGCCAGTACCTGCGGTGGAAGATCCGCAGAAGCCCTGGAGAAATGGAGTAAACGATGTTTACAACTTTCCTCTGTGGACCATCTACAGAGGGAGGGAGGATGATCAGGAACCCCCCCCCCACTCCCTGGACACTTAACCCCACTGAATATTGGGGTGCAGTCCTGCAATAATGAAAACAAAAGAAGCAAAATTACCTTAACGTGGAGGACAATCAGCCACGATAAGATGCAAGTGTTAGGAAAGGGTTAATCAGACTGCCCTGAAGTCTACTAATGTTATACTACTATTCATTTCTGTTCATATTGTAGTCATGTTATCCTTTAATCTTTGTTTGTTAAGCAGGGAAGTATAAGTCAATTGAAAGTAGTGACCACTGAGTTATTGAACCCAGGCTGACCTTACAGCAATGGTCAGTTTAATCACTTCAGTAAACTTATTTACAGTCATGTCATTTCACACTGAGTCAGGAGTTTCAAACAACTTTAATCATTTGATAACAAGTGTGGGAAGAGAGATAGCCCTGCAAAGATCTGGGTACACATATCTCATCCTTTTTAATTGGTACAAATGATACAGAAACAAAGACAGACTTATAATTAACGGTTTTGTTTGCTGGAATAGCAATTGTATGTAATAAGAGCGAAACTATTGATAAGATAACAAAAGTAAGGGCGTTATACCGATCTTGTTAACTCAACAGAAAAGGAGCTTGTTAAGCAAGAAAATTAGTTTATTGACTAAAGTTATTGATAAAGGACAAGTTCTATTAAATTCTCCTTATATGGAGTTGTATTTTAACTTTTATATAATCATGTAATGTAGAAACGGTGGATTGTCACATTTAGGGGGTGAGAGAAATGTATAAAAAGTGGCACTTTGTAGTGAGTACTTGGATTTGTAAAGGCTGAAGATACTGAGCTCAGAACGCATTTGAATCCCCAATGAAACCATCATCAGGTGCAGTTGTAAATACGATCTTTTAAGTGTATGTTTAAGTATTATTGCATGTACGACATGCTTAATAAACCTATGACACTTCACCTCAATGTTCAAGAACCTTATTGATTTGAGGAATAAATAGAACATCTAATCATAAATAAAATTAACTGCTAACACAAGTACTCTTGAAGAATAATGTATTTGAATAGCTGACACAGACCCACATATATTACTAAAATGATCAATTCACCACACACAGGACTCTCATAACCTCCAAAACAAATAACAGATGCCTGAAAAGATTTAAATTCGTCACTGATAGGAAATTTTCTTAATAAAAATCAAATCAAAATTACGAATGAGAACCCAAAGGGGAATGACAATCCCCATGACCAAATGAAGAGACCAACACATACAGTTCCTCAAGACGAACTCAGTATAAGTCTCAGAAAACTGTTACTCTCAGCAGCAAACGTGATGCAATAATATTTAAAGCACTAACAGACATCTATAGTTCCACAGTTAACAGTGCACAACAGGCAAAGACTTTTACTTAAAAGCATTTGAGCTGAGGGGGGAGCAATTATAACTTGGAATTCATGTGGAAATGGATTAGAATACCTGGGACTGGGAGTAGAAATTACTCTGAGCCTGCTTTTAACAACTTGCTTCACACAAATTAATGACTTTATTAAAATAGCACATACAACAGTTTCACACAATGTGGTAAACACGTCACCAAGAATAGTACAAAGAGTAATCACCACCCTCCTGTAGAGGGACTCACAGCCACATATAGGGGTAGAATCATAAAATGGTTACAGCACGGAAGAAAGCCATTGGGCCCGTCAAGCTCGTGCTGACTCTCAGCTAGTCCCACTCCCCTGCCCCAAAGCCCTGCAATTTTTTTTCCTTCAGATACTTATCCAACTCCCTTTTGAAAGATAAGACCGAGTCTGCCTCCACCACCCTTTCAGGCAGTACATTCCAGATCTTAACCACTCGCTGTGTAAAAAAGTTTTTTCTTATGTCGCCTTTGGTTCTTTTGCCAATCACCTTAAATCTGTGTCCTCTGGTTCTTGGCCCTTCTGCCAATGGGGACAGTTTCTCGCTATCTAACCTGTCCAGAACCCTCATGATTTTGAACACCTCTATCAAATCTCCTCTCAATCTTCTCTGCTCCAAGGAGAGCAACCCCAGCTTCTCCAGTCTATCAACGTAACTAAAGTCCCTCATTCCTGGAATCATTCTCGTAAATCTATTCTGCACCCTCTCTAAGGCCTTCACATCCTTCCTAAAGTGCGAAGCCCAGAATTGGACACAGTACTCCAGTTGGGGCGAACCAGTGTTTTATACAGGTTCATCATAATTTCCACACTTTTGTACTCTATACCCCTATTTATGAGGTCCAGGATCCTGTATGCCTTTTTAACTGCTTTCTCAACCTGCCCTGCCACCTTCAATGATTTATGCACACATACCCCCAGGTCTCTCTGTTCGTGCACCCCCTTTAGAATTGTACCATTTAGTTTATATGTCCTCTCCTCTTTCTTTCTACCAAAATGCATTACTTCACACTTTTCTGCGTTAAATTTCATCTGCCACTTGTCTGCCCATTTCACCAGCCTGTCTATGTCTTCCTGAAGTCTATCACTCTCCTCCTCACTTTTCACTATACTGTACTTCCAAGTTTTGTGTCATCTGCAAATTTTGAAATTCTGCCCTGTACACCCACGTCCAAGTTATTAATATATATCAAGAAAAGCAGTGGTCCTAGAACCAACCCCTGGGGAACACCACTGTACACCTTCCTCCAGTCCGAAAAACAACCGTTCACCACTACTCTGTTTCCTGTCACTTAGCCAATTTTGTATCCATGCTGCCACTGTCCCTTTTATTCCATGAGCTTCAATTTTGCTGGCAAGCCTATTATGTGGCACTTTTTCGTAGATTTTCCTCTTCACCGCCTAGGCCCTTTATGGAATGAAAATCAGGCGGGATCTATAAAGGAATAAAAGACAGGTTCTATATAGGCTGGCGATCTGCCACACCAGATTACCACCCATAAAGTTCAAATGTGTGTTCCCGTTGATTTGCAGATATCACAAGTTGCTGATTCTAACAGATCTCGGTGTTCTGATTCAGGATTTATCCTCCACTGATGTAACAGTGCTAAAAATAGACCTTTCCAAACCTCCAGCCATGAGAAATTCAAACCTGCCAGTAAGAGATATAAACACAAATGAACTAAGTTACCTGGATAGCAAAGGCTGAAGTGGCAAGCCTGAGGGGCACCATTTGGAACATGGGCCATGGGTTGGAACTCCCTGCTGTAGAATACAGAACATAACAAACACAAAGATTACCATATATCAAATATGTGTGCAATTAAACCACAAATATTAATAAATATACCTACAATATATTATAAATCTTATAACAATGCCCACTTCTGATCTACAAAACCTACCTTTTATAAGATGTGATCTTTTTTCCCCAATCAGTAACTGGTCCAGCGCTCTCTTGAAGGCTCGCAGAGAGTCTACCTTACTACCTGTTGCCATGTTTGAACACTTTTCTGTCAACATTCCCATTATAAATTCCTATGTCCTCATTTAGAATGAAAGCTGCTTAACGTGTTATGGTGTGATTACACCCTCCCACCAGTTGTGGTGCGGTAGCACCTCTGTTCAGCTCCTCAGCCTGTATTGCCCTAGGTTTTGCTATTTCACTATAA
This sequence comes from Somniosus microcephalus, assembly GCF_052327205.1. NCBI lineage: Eukaryota > Metazoa > Chordata > Chondrichthyes > Squaliformes > Somniosidae > Somniosus > Somniosus microcephalus. The sequence continues at coordinate 32,433,470 of NC_141000.1, read as the reverse complement.
GCAATAATATAAAATCAAAATAAGTATGAATATAAAATGGGGGAGTCGAATTACATCTGCATGCCCAGGTCAAATTATCATTCGCCCTCTGACTGCACTTCACCTGAAGACTACACTTGATCTTCACACCCTGTGAGATTGACTGGTAGAATGTAAAAATAACAACAACACCATCACTTGGCCAGTGCTGGGACTAGAGTCCTGGCGGATCATATAACTAGGGCTGTAGAGAGGGCTTTAAACTAACTAGTGAGGGGGAGGTTCCTAGAGAGCAAATAATAAAAATGACAACAGAGAAGGTCATAGACTTAGGTAGCAGTGGGGAAATTAAAAACCAGAGCGTGTCAGGAAGGGGCAGAAGGAATGGAGTAAAAGGTAAAGTAATAAAAAGGGCAAAAGCAGGAACTAAGTGTCACAAAACATATTTGAAAGTTCTCTATCTGAATGCACGTAGCATTCGTAACAAAATAGACGAGTTAATGGCACAAATAACTACATATGGGTATAATCTTGTGGCCATTACAGAAACATGGCTGCAGGGTGACAATGCCTGGGAATTAAACATACCAGGTTATTTAACGATCAGGAAGGACAGGCAGGAAGGAAGGGGAGGTGGGGTGGCTATGTTAATAAGGGAAGGAATCACTGTAATACAGAGAAATGATATTGGGTCAAAAGATCAGGATAATGAAACAGTTTGGGTGGAGGTAAGGAATAATAAGGGGAAAAAAACACTAGTGGGTGTAGTCTATAGGCCTATGAACAGTGGCAACTCTGTTGGACGGAGTATCAATCAGGAAATAGTTGAGGCTTGTAATAAGGGAACATCTATAATTATGGGGGATTTTAACTATCATATTAATTGGACAAATCAAATTGGGCAGGGCTGCCTTGAGGATGAGTTCATTGAGTGCATTAGGGATGGGTTTCTTGAGCAGTATGTAACTGAACCGACCAGGGGGCAAGCAACCTTAGATCTGGTCCTGTGCAACGAGACAGGATTAATTAAAAATGTCCTAGTAAAGGATCCCCTTGGCATGAGTGACCATAACATGGTTGAATTCCATATTCAATTAGAGGGTGAGAAGGTTGGATCTCAAACAAGCGTGCTAAGCTTGAATAAAGGAGACTATGAAGGTATGAGGGCGGAATTGAGTAGAGTGGATTGGGAAAATAGATTAAAGGATAAGACGATACATGATCAGTGGTGTACATTTAAGGAGTTATTTTACAACTTCCAAAAAATATATATTCCACTGAGAAGAAAAGGGTGTAAAAGAAAAGACAGCCATCCGTGGCTAAGTAAAGAAATTAAGGATAGTATTCGACTAAAAACAAGGGCATATAAGGTAGCCAAATCTAGTGGGAGGATAGAGGATTGGGAAAACTTTAAAAGACAGCAAAAAATAACAAAAAGATTGATTAAGAAAGGGAAGATAGATTATGAAAGTAAATTAGCAACAAATATAAAAACAGATAGTAAGAGTTTTTATAGTTATATAAGAAGAAAAAGGGTGGCTAAAGTAAATGTTGGTCCCTTAGAGGATGAGACCGGGAAATTAATGGTGGGAAATATGGAGATGGCAAAAACACTGAATGAATATTTAACATCAGTCTTTACAGTAGAAGACACTAAGAATATCCCAACACTGGACAAACAGGGGGCTAAAGGGGGGGGAGGAGCTAAACACGATCAAAATCACTAAGGAAGTGGTACTCGGTAAAATAATGGGACTCAAGGCGGATAAATCACCTGGACCTGATGGCTTACATCCTAGGGTCTTGAGGGAAGTGGCGGTAGGGATTGTGGATGCATTGGTAATAATTTTCCAAAACTCCCTGGACTCGGCAAAGGTCCCGGCAGACTGGAAAACTGCTAATGTAACACCCTTATTTAAAAAGGGCAGTAGACAGAAGGCTGGAAACTATAGACCGGTTAGCCTAACATCTGTTGTAGGTAAAATTTTGGAGTCCATTATTAAGGAGACAGTAACAGGACATTTGGATAATCATAATTTAATAGGACAAAGTCAGCATGGTTTTATGAAGGGGAAGTCATGTTTGACAAATTTGCTGGAGTTCTTTGAGGAAGTAACGTATAGTGTGGATAAAGGGGAACCAGTGGACGTAGTGTATTTAGACTTCCAAAAGGCATTTGACAAGGTGCCACACAAAAGATTATTGCTTAAGATAAAAAATCACGGGATTGGGGGTAATATTCTGGCATGGATAGAGGATTGGCTATCTAACAGAAGGCAGAGAGTTGGGATAAATGGTTCATTCTCAGACTGGCAATCAGTAACTAGTGGTGTTCCGCAGGGGTCAGTGCTGGGTCCCCAACTCTTTACAATCTATATTAACGATTTGGAGGAGGGGACCGAGTGTAACATATCAAAGTTTGCAGATGATACTAAGATGGGAGGGAAAGTAGTGAGTGAGGAGGACATAAAAAACCTGCAAGGGGACATCGACAGGCTAAGTAAGTGGGCAGAGATTTGGCAGATGGAATACAATACTGGAAAGTGTGAGGTTATGCACTTTGGCAGGAAAAATCGTAGAGCAAGTTATTATCTTAATGGCAAGAAACTGGAAAGTACTGAAGTATAAAGGGATCTGGGGGTCCTGGTGCACAAAACTCAAAAGGTTAGTATGCAGGTGCAGCAAGTGATTAAGAAGGCCAATGGAATGTTGGCTTTCATTGCTAGGGGGATAGAATATAAAAATAGGGAGGTATTGCTTCAGTTGTACAAGGTATTGGTGAGACCGCACCTGGAATACTGCGTACAGTTTTGGTGTCCATACTTAAGAAAGGACATACTTGCTCTCGAGTCAGTACAAAGAATGTTCACTCAGTTAATCCCGGGGATGAGGGGATGGACATATGAGGAGAGGTTGAGTAGATTGGGACTCTACTCATTGGAGTTCAGAAGAATGAGAGGCGATCTTATTGAAACATATAAGATTGTGAAGGGGTTGGATTGGGTGGATGCGGGGAGGATGTTCCCAATGATGGGTGAAACTAGAACTAGGGGGCATAGTCTTAGAATAAGGGGCTGCTCTTTCAAAACTGAGATGAGGAGGAACTACTTCACTCAGAGGGTGGTAGGTCCATGGAATATGCTGCCCCAAAAAGCTGTCGAAGCTACATCATTACATAAATTTAAAACAGAAATAGACAGTTTCCTAGAAGTAAAGGGAATTAAGGGTTACGGGGAGCGGGCAGGAATTTGGACATGAGTCTAGGTTCGGATCGGTCATGCCCCTGTGGGTAGCAGAGCGGGCCCAGGGGCCATGTAGCCTGATCCAGCTCCTATTTCATGTGTCTAATTCTGTTAGATTCAGGAGATGGTTCTGTGATAGTGGGTTGTCGGTTAGGATCAGATCAGCCATGATCTTATTGAATGGCGGAGCAGGCTCGAGGGACCAATTGGCCTACTCCTGCTCCTATTTCTTATGTTCTTATGTTCTTATCAAAGCCAATACACTGACACATGACTCTCCTCCCCACCTCTGCAGAACTGTCTGAATTCCTAAACTTGCACAATACTGATATAAGCCATAAACTAAACTGTATAGGTTACTGAAGGTAATACCAGCAAAACATAATTTGACCAGTGGTCTAACTGACCACTGGTCTGAGGTCATGAAGCTTCTTTGGGCACTGGAGCCAGGGGGGTGGGGGGCGCGACACTATTGGCAGTGATGGCCTCAGTGATGTATCCCCACATCGTTCTTTCTGGAGGGCAGTGTTGACCCCCTGCACAAAATTGGAATGCTGCGTGCGAGACCATGGGTGTCCCCTTCCCTGGCTTGCTGAGCCATTTGCGGTAGTGCTGAGGCAGTTTTCCCATTTGTTGAGTTTAGAAAGGTAATTCAGCTTTAAGTGCTGAATATTGACATTTGGAACTTCTTTTAAATATTGATTATTTGTTAAAAGACAGAAAGGGCTGAAAAATGTACTGAATCAGTGCATTTTATTTTCCCTTATTGCAATGTGCATGGCCCTTTAAATTTCAGAAATCCTCACTGCCCACAATGCATTGCGAGCTTCACAGCCTCGCACACAGATGCTTGGGGACGTAGCAACGCCGCGGCAGCGCAACAAATTGGCCCCGGATCCCTCGTGCAATGCCACCAGGATAGCTTTGTGCCTAAGGTTAGCGCTGCATCACCTACCACCATGCCCCCCACACACCAATTTACCTCGTTTAGCACGGCAATTGGCGAGGACACCGACTGCTTTCCGGGCGAGAATTAATTTTTCCCCCATACTGTCTGGATTGCTTGAATGGATTATGCAGCCACAACCACTCAGGATATTATTTTACTTGATGGTGGAAGTGAGAATGTGGCATTAGTAGAGGAATTGTCAAACAATTGTTAGAGATAACAGTACAGAAGAAATTGGTTCTGAAAAAGAAAAGCAGCAGAACTGAAGGTGCGTAAGTCACTGGGTCCCGACAGCATGGACCCTGTGCTGGTGAAAGAAGTCAGAAAGGAGTTAGCAGAGGCTCTGGCCAGTCATCCCAGTGCTTTTGAAAAATACAGGCTGTGCCATTGAACTGGAGAGTAGCTGCTGCTCAAGAAGCAAGGTTTAGGATAATTCAAAAGACTATAGACTACGTCAGTTGTGGGCAAACTCTTGGAATCCACAATTTGAGATAAAATTCGTGAGCATTTAGAAATAAATGGGTTAATCAGGAACAGCCAGCACAGGCCTGCTAAAGGCAAGTTGTGTTTGAAAAAATTGAGAGTTTTTTTTTGCAGTGGCCGATTGGATAAGGGGAATGCAGTAGATGGAATGTCTATGGATTTTCAGAGGTCATTCAATAAGGTGTCTCACAAGAGGCTAGTTAGTAAAACGCAGGTGTATTGCAGAGGAGGAAATGTAGCAGCATGGATAGTGTAATGTATGTACCTTTAAGGGGGAGAACTACTTTTTACAGCTCCTGTATCCTGTAGTACCGGCAGTGACCACACCTGTATACAAACCCTGAGTAGTGATCTGTACAGTCAGTTGCAGTTTGAACCACGTTGAGTAAACACCTGCTGATCGTTCTCTGCAGTCCTTTTCTTATTATTACACGGACGTAACATTGGTGACGAGCAGATTCGAACCTACCTGCAACTCTGCATCACCTCCCAGGGATTCGCTCCTGGAGAACAGTGGAAGAAGGTCGAGTCTAGAAGCACGGGTGTCGACCACGGGCAACCGCCCAGTCATCCAGCAGAGATTTGAGCATCGCAGGGGAGGCTGTCGAGAGCCAGGCTTGGCTTTCCAGTCACGGTGGTCCAGCGAAACGGGCTGGCAACAGGTACTGCGCAGACCCTTCCCGGACAGCGACGGGCTAGAGCCCGACCGAGCGGCACAGAAAACGGCCGAGCAGCGTTGACGGGGGAGAGAGAGAGGGCAGAGCGCACAGGGCGCAGCCGGTGTTCAGGACCGAGCGGCGTCAACGGGGGAGCGAGGCAAGAGAGAGCAGAGCGCAACCGGTGTTTAAGGGCACGAAACAGCATGGAAACGCTGATGGGCTATCACGCCTGCCACAGCCTACTGCGGAGGAAGCACCAGCAGTGGATCCTGTCGAAATATTTCATTCGACTATAATTGAATGCTTGCCAGTAACTAACGCTGGTATAGAGAAGGAGACCCGAAATGACCCGACACTGTCTCGGGTATATGATTTGACGGTGAAGGGATGGCCAGCACATGGCGACTCACTGTTGCCAGCATTCTCATCCAGAAGAGAAAAAGCTGTCAGTATGCCAGGGGACCTTGATGTGTTGATCCCGTGGTAATTCCACCCAAGTTAAGGGAGAGAGTGCTCAATGAGCTTCACGAAGGTCATCTGGGAGGGGTGAAAATGAAAAGCCTTGCTAGGGCTTATGTGTGGTGGCCGGGGATCGATCAGCAAATCGAGGACCTGACAAAGAGCTGCTCAGGATGCTAGAAGGTCCAAAATGCACCACCACATGCCCCTCTACACCCATGGGAGTGGCCCTCATCTCCATGGCAACGGGTGCATATTGATTTTGCTGGTCCATTCATGGACTCAATGTTTTTAATAGCCGTGGATGCGCACTCGAAATGGCCTGAGGTCATCAAAATGTCCTCCAGCACCACGGAGAAAACTATTGCAGTCCTACGGACCATTTTTGCCAGGAACGGCTTGCCAGAGCAGATTTGCTCTGATAACGGACCACAGTTTGTGTCCGAAGAGTTTCGAAGATTTATGAAAAGGAATGGGGTAAGGCATTACACATCCGCCCCGTATCATCCAGCCACAAATGGATTGGCTGAGAGGTTTGTACAAACCTTTAAAAAAGCAGTAAAGGCCATGTGCGATGACAACATTCCACTGCAGCATAAGGTGGACAATTTCCTATTAGCCTCCAGAAATGCGACACATGCAGTCACCAACCAGGCCCCGGCCATGATGTTCTTTAACCAAAGGTTGAGATCTCGTCTGGATTTGCTCAGACCAAATGTACGAAGAGATGTTGAGAGTAAGCAATTCCAGCACATCAATGAGAAGTCGACAAGGAGCTTCAATGTAGGGCAACCAGTCTTGGCCCACGACTACCGAACAGAGAAATGGCAACCAGGAACGATATGCACACGGCAGGGGCCAGTAATGTACACAGTGGATGTTGGGGAGAACATTGTGAGACGCCATGCTGACCAGATCCTAGAGTCACAGGAACGAGTCAACCCCATGTCTCGGCCATACGTACCTGGTGAGGAACCCAACGTACAGGTCGCATCTACCTCAGAAACAATAGCATTGGAAGCTGATGAATCAACTGACGACAGGGTGTTAGAATCGCCTCCGCACCAAGAGCGAGACACTCGGGAAAGGCATTATCCAGAAAGAATCAGGAAGCCTCCCCAAAGACTGAATTTATAAATAGACTATTTTCAGTTAATGTTGCATGTTAAAAGTGTTAATTGTAATTAGTTTGATATTTAATTGTTAAATGAGTGTTATGGTACTGTTAATCTAAAAGGGGAGGAATTGTAATGTATGTACCTTTAAGGGGAAGAACTACTTTTTACAGCTCCTGTATCCTGTAGTACCGGCAGTGACCACACCTGTATATAAACCCTGAGTAGTGATTTGTACAGTCAGTTGCAGTTTGAACCACGTTGAGTAAACACCTGTTGATCGTTCTCTGCAGTCCTTTTCTTATTATTACACGGACGTAACAGATAGGAAGTTGATTGATGAACAGGAATACAAGAGTGAGGGTAAATAGGTGTTATTCAGATTGGGAAGGGTTGAAACTGGTGTACACCAGGGCTAAGTGTTGGGTCTAATTTTGTTCTCTCTTTATAGATGATTTGGACTTGCACAACGCAGGGGCCAAATTGCACAATCAGAGCAATGAGTTTGCATAGGCAAATCCCATAATAAGTGTGGACATGAACATTTATAATGGTGTAAGTTGACACAAAAAATGTGACCAAAAAAGTGACAAGAAGTCAAGTGGCGTAGGCAGGAAGTGTGCGCAGACATAGGATTAAAAAATATATTATAAATACATGCACAGTAATGGGTTCACTTTATATTCCTTTTTCAATTTGATTGGTTAACTATTCAAAATCTAGGAAGTTCCAATAACTCTTCTAGGATAGAAGACAATTTGTTGATGCACGGTAGAACCTGGTGACACTAGTGAATCGGGCTAATGGAACTCATGAGCCTTAAGTACACTGAACTCAGTGGAGGCGATTTTGCAAGGTCTGCCACAAAACCGCGCTGGCATTGAGTGCAGTAATGGAGATAGGGCTACAACACTGTAGCTCTGATTTTCCAACCTACACTTGCCACTAGCGAGACACTGAATAAGGAAATAGTCCCAGTGTATCACCTGGATATCACATGCAATATATGGAATTTCACTGTCGAACCGGCAACAAATCATTTTCAATTAAACTTTCAGTAATGGTGTCACCTGGAGTGTGCTATCCTCCTGTAGTTGCGTACTGTATGAAAGTTGAAAGATACCTCAAGAGGAAAGGACCATGAGAAAGTACAGAATGAGAAAGACCCTCCCAGCCCTCAAACCCTTGTTCTGCACACACCATCTGCAGTTTATTCTTTCATGGAATCTACTCAACTTGCTCAGTCTCCTGAGGGAAGCAACCAAGCATAGGCACCTCTCAGCAGAGGTAAAGCTTTGCTGATTTTTTTCTTTAATGTCTGCTGTAAATCTATAAAAGAGATTGCAGTGAATTAAAGGCTGCAAGGTCCACTTGGCAGTTAGTCAGTGGGACAACTGACTGTAAAAGCTTTTATAGATATGTGAAGAGAAAAAGATTGGTGAAGTCAAGCGTAGGTCCCTTGCAGTCAGAATCGGGGGAATTTATAATGGGGAACAAAGAAATGGCAGACCAACTAAATACATATTTTGGTTCTGTCTTCACAAAGGAGGACACAAATAACCTCCCAGAAATACCGGGGAACATAGGGTCTGATGAAAGGGTGGAATTAAAGAAATCAGTATTTGTAGGGAAATGGTGTTAGGAAAATTGATGGGACTGAAGGCTGATAAATCCCCAGGGCCTGATAATCTACATCCCAGGGTACTTAAGGAAGTGGCCCTAGAAATAGTAGATGCATTGCTGGTCATCTTCCAGAACTTGATAGACTCTGGAACGGTACCCATGGATTGGAGGGTAGCTAATGTTACCCCACAATTCAAAAAAAGTGGTAGAGAAAAAGCGGGGAATTATAGACCGGTAACCCTGACATCGATAGTGGGGAAAATGCTAGAGTCTATTATAAAAGATGTAATAGCAGAGCACTTGGAAAGCAGTGACAGGATCGGACAAAGTCAACATGGATTTACAAAAGGTAAATCATGCTTGGCTAATCTACTGGAATTTTTTGAGGATGTAACTGGTAAAATAGATAAGGGAGGACCAGTGGATGTGGTGTATTTGGACTTTCAGAAGGCTTTCGATAAGGTCCCGCATAAGAGATTAGCGTGTAAAATTAAGGCACATGGGTTTGGGGGCAAGGTATTGACTTGGATAGAGAACTGGTTGGTGGACAGAAAGCAAAGAGTTGGAATAAATGGGTCGTTTTCCGAGTGGCAGGCAGTGACTAGTGGGGTACCGCAAGGATCGGTCCTAGGACCCCAGCTGTTCACAATATATATTAATGATCTGGACGAGGGAATTGGATGTAATATCTCCAAATTTGCAGACGACACAAAGCTGGGTGGGAGGGTAAGCTGTGAGGAGGATGTCGTGAAACTCCAGTACGATTTGGACAGGTTGGGTGATTGGGCAGAAAAATGTGAGGTTATCCACTTTGGTGGCTAAAACAGGAAGGCAGATTATTATTTGAATGGCAATAGATTGGGAGAAGGGGAAGTGCAAAGAGACCTGGGTGTTATTGTGCACCAGTCGCTGAAGGTAAGCATGCAGGTGCAGCAGGCGGTTAAGAAGTCAAATGGTATGTTGGCCTTCGTAGCAAGAGGGTTCGAGTACAGGAACAAGGATGTCTTGCTACAGTTGTACAGGGCCTTGGTGAGACCGCACCTTGAATATTGTGTGCAGTTTTGGTCACCTTACCTGAGGAAGGACGTTCTTGCCATGGAGGGAGTGCAGTGAAGATTCACCAGGCTGATACCTGGGATGGCAGGAATGACGTATGAGGAGAGATTGTGTCGATTGGGCTTATACTCACTGGAGTTTAGAAGATTGAGAGTGGATCTCATCGAAACCTATAAAATTCTGTCAGGTCTGGACAGACATGCAGGAAGGATGTTTCTGATGGCTGGGGAGTCCAGAACCAGGGGTCATAGTCTAAGGATAAGGGGTAAGCCATTTAGGAATGAAATGAGGAGGAATTTCTTCACCCAGAGAGTGGTGAACCTGTGGAATTCTCTGCCACAGAGGGCGGTGGAGGCCAGTTCATTAAATATATTCAAGGAAGAGTTGGATATATTTCTTGAGGCTAAAGGGATCAAGATATGGGGAGAAGGCAGGGACAGGGTACTGAGTTTGGATAATCAGCCATGATCTCATTGAATGGCGGAGCAGGCTCGAAGGGCCGAATGGCCTACTCCTGCTCCTATCTTCTATGTTTCTATGTTTCTGTGGTTGTCTCTCGTTGCACTTCAAGTAGAAGCTCTTGTGTAGGTTCAATGTCTGTAGTTGACTCTCATGCATCAATGAGTCTGTAAGAATTTTAATTTGCTTCAATGGCCCGTTGGATAAATGTACGCTGTGGCATTGGACTGAGCCAAATAGAGCAGGAAGGTCTTGGCTTCAAACACTCAGCTGGCTGATGTCAGCTAATTGGCTTCATGTTCGAGACAGGTTTTCAGTAACATTCCCAGGAAAAAAAGAGCAACTGCCTGGTAATTTTTTTAGGTACTGAACTTATACCTTGATTCTGGTCTTTGAAAGCATCACATCAGACATTGCTTTAAATTTAAAATATCAAGGAAATTTATTTTACAATTGATGAACAAGCACATAAGGAACCATGATATAATACTTAGATATTTACAGTATACACTAACTAACTCAAGTGGATTATATATTTAAAAATTGCAATTCTAAGAACTAATTAAGTAACTTTCAAATATATGCAGTGTTCTTCCTTTCTTTCAGGAATATCAAACCAACTGGTAGGGTCTAATTTCTCTGAGATTCCTGACTGTCTCCTCCCATGGTATTTTCCAAATTCCCCCCTTTTGGACAAAATTGTCTTCTATCCTAGAAGAGTTATTGGAACTTCCTAGATTTTAAATAGTTAACTAATCAAATTGAAAAAGGAATATAAAGTGAACCCATTACAGGGCATTTTTAAGTTTCAATGAATCTTCTTTCCAGCTTATAACTGACAAAACTTGCAACCCTGTGTCAAAATAAGTTTGGTACAAGGATCTGAACTTCAACGATGTTTTTTTAAACCAGATTATGTTTTGTGACTGGCTTTAAAGGAACAGCAACCAAACTAAAAGTAGACAAAAATACTTCATTTTCATCACACAGGCAAGTCAACTAAAAACATAACTGGTCTTCGCTGCGATGTCTCTAAAGTCAAATAGCTTGCCAAAACTCACTGAGGTACTGAAGGGCCTTCAGCGCCTATAGAACCGTACCTCAGCAACTGTAGCTAGCTGCTAGAGAGTGAAGGTAAAGAGGAGAAAATCAGAGGGGAGAATAGAAAAAAACAATGAAATGTGAATTAGATGTTCAACAAATCCTTGAATTTCTAGAATCATGGACCTGCATAGTGAAAAAAAGACAGGACTGATGAAAAAGGAACGGTAGCTGAAAGGTAAACTCAGTCATAAACAATGATTGTTTCATCTGGAGCTCAGGATTGTTTTGGGATCAATATTTCAAATTCTTGGCTTTCGTAAAATACAGTGCTGACAATCAGACACTAGGAACTGTTGATGCAGAAACAGGCTTGTCTGACTCGGTCAGATCACTCTGTGCATAGGAGTTAAAAGTAATTTTTCATCACGCGTTCAGAAGTATTTGTTTCAGGCATATTTACATTCTGAACGTATCTGGAAATGTAGCTTGTTTTACTTCTCGGCCCATTCTGGAGCGATCAATGAATCATCTGTAATTGAACAGGAAGATCTCATCTTGGTAAACAAATTGTGCAATCTGAAGTGAACTATCTGTCAAATTATTTCTTTGCAGGATTTAGGTATCAGCCGTGGCTCAGTGGCAGCACTCTCGGAGTCAAAAGGTTGTGGGTTCAAGTCCCACCTCAGAGGCTTGAGCATATAATCTAGGCCAACACATCAGTACGGTACTGAGGGAGTGCTGCACTGTCGGAGGTGCCGTCTTTCCCAGAGCGCTAATCAAAGAAGAGCAGGGCAATTCTCCCCAAAGTCCTGGCCAATATTCAACCAACACCAATAAACAAAAACAGATTATTTGGTCTTGTATTTCATTGCTGTTTGTGGGAGCTTGCTGTGTGCATATTGGCTGCCACGTTTCCTATATTACAACAATGACAACACTTCAAAAAAATGTACTTAATTGGCTGTAAAGTGCTTTGGGATGCCCCGAGGTTGTGAAACACACTATATAAATGCAAGTCTTTTCTTTTTTTTCCAAAATCCTTGCAACTGAGTCCGACTTAATTTTAAAAAAATCTGCCTCCAAGATCCACCAATATGGGTGGGGCAGGAGCACAGCTCTTAACTTGGTAAAGCAATTAGATTTTTTTAGAATCCAGGTCAATGCTTATATATGTGTACAAATGATATTCAAATATATCAGCATACATGCACATAACATGTTCATCTAACATCACACACCATAGGTTCCAGGCTACAATTTTATACAATGTACCAATATTGCCCGATTAGATGATGAGTGACATTATTCACAAACGATCTTCTACACCAGGCAGTATTAGAAAGACAAGAGAGAACTTTTTCTGGCATTAGAGCTGACACAAGGGGTCCAAGGGTAGTCATTTTAGGCTAGATATCACAGCTGACTATATTAGCTTCAACACGTTCCTATGTCCATCATTTTAATGGAGCCATTAAACCATTTGTTTTATTTTCATTTTAAACAGGTTTAACACCTTGACTGTAGACAGAGGATTATCATACGGATGCAAGGCACTTTTCTGCTGATATTGCCAGTGGCAATTTACAGCCTTTTGTGTGCGTTAGAATTTACAGAACAGTCGTTCACCTTTAGCCATGTTTTGCACACACTGCAACCACGGTAGGCCGGTAGTGGAGGGAGTGAATGTTTAAGGTGGTGGATGGGGTGCCAATCAAGCAGGCTGCTTTGTCCTGGATGGGATCCTCTCTGTGGACCTGGCTGATCTGATTCACACTGTACTAATGCACTGGAATGGCAAAAAAAAACAAGGTTTTTCCTTCTTCCCACGGTAACTCCGCTTCATGAAGCTTGGGATGTTGTGACTGAAAGAGGAGGTGAGGCGGGACTGAATTTATCTCCGGGATTGAGAAATTTACGAAGCCCATCACCCATGCAGCACCTTTGTTATTATCTCAGAGGGAAAGGTAATATGTGCCTATCTGCCAAAGCAACTTTCTTATCAAGTGAGGCAAATGCAATAATTTATCTCCTGGGGTATGGCTTGCGAACAAATGATGGAGTCATAATTAAGGTGTTCAGTTGTACAAACAAATCTTATTGTGATCAAACATTCACTTGAATGATTTTGGATTGATTTTCCCAATCGAAATAGTAAACCAGGACTTGATGCAAGCTAGCGATGTTACCAGTATTCAATCCACGGAGCATTCGTATTTTTGACTAAAATATAGGTTCGTGCATAAATATAATCCATGAGGGGGCTGAATAGTATGTGATACCCTTAGATTTTGGATGAATAAATCGCCATACATCACACCAACTCATTTTATTTTAGGCAGAGATTTGTAGGGGTGCCTGCCCATTTTACCTCCAATAAATGGGCACCAGGACCCCGAAAATCAGCTTGCAATCTTGCAGCCCTGTTCTGCGCTAGAAGCGTGGCCAACGGCATTTTGAGCCGAGCCTTTTGGTGCCCAGCGTTCCCGCCTGAAGTCGGTGACTGGCTATTTAATCATGCAAAAAAGGTTCCTGTACTTGTTTTAGGACCCAAATGCCATTTTGAACTGCACCATTTCCAGCAGGTGACATCAGCAGCACTCGTCAAGCAGCTGTGCATGTCTGCATCAAGTAAGTGACTGATGCGCTATATGACAGAGCCAGCGATTTCATATCCTTCTCTATGGAGGCCACGGAGCAGGAAGACAGGGCTCTGGGCTTTGCCAGAATTTCAAGCTTCCCTTAGGTGTGAAGCATTATCGACTGGACACGCACATAACCTTGTGTGCTCCCAGAGAAGGCTCTGGAGTGTGCAAGATTAAGGCGATTCACGGACCAGTCCTCAATTCCCCCTCTCTACCACCCAGACAGAGGTCGGAGGCTGGCTGCTTGGGCACTTGACTCACGATATCTCTCAGGAACCGGAGCAGAGATGCAGAGTTGCGATATAATCAGAGCCCTGCCTCTGTTAGAGCAAACCGTCGCCATCCTCAAGCAATGATTCCGCTGCCTAGAAGGGCTTAGAGGAGTGCTGTAGTACAGCCCCCAGAGAAATCCCAGAACCATCGTTATCTGCTGCATACTCCACAACTTTGCCATCCAGAGGGACCAACCAATCGAGCCATCTGCGGAGGAAGCTGTGGAGGCAGAGTAGCATGAACAACAGGACGAGACAGAAGATGAGGAGGAAGAAGGCTATCCTGCCAGCTGAAAGAGCTCTTTAACAGCAATTCACCGAGGCGCGCGTTGGCTCAGTACTTCCTGCAATCAAAACTTCGCACCCACCACTCAAATTCAAAGCCTCGGAGCATCATTTATACACTTTCATTGTGTAAAATAAGATGACAGTCTGAAGTAAGATTTGCTTCATCTTCCAGCAGAATCTCAAAAGACAAACTGCATTTTCTGAGCCTTCTTTGCAATTGGGCACAGACACTAAATGCTAAAAGCAAACAGGGAGGGAGACAGCAGCACGTGGAATTCCTTCAGTTCAGTCTGACACAGGTACTGACCCACAAGCACTTCAACATTGATGATAAACTTGGGTCCAAAGGTTTGAAAATGTTCTGATCGCTATAACAGCTAAAGCCAGAAAACAGACGGTGCAATTTCATCAAAGTGGGGGGTCCGTAAGCAGATCGGGGGAGGGAGGGTATTGGGGGACTATTAGGTTCACCCGACATCAAATTTTGAGATTTTTCTGCACTTGCTGACTTGCTAGCATGATATCCTTGTTTTCTGCAATGATAGCCCTGGTTCAGTTGGGCAGCAGACACGTACCTTCAGAAGTTAGAACGGTAGTGGTGGGGATGGTGTCCCCAGAAATGTGTCATTATTTTGCGGGGAGGGGGCACCATGCAGAAAAGTTTGAAACCGACTGCATTATCCAAGTAATACACCAACAGATGTGGCAAGAAAACAATACGTGCCTTTATATTGAGCCTTGTTAGATTGTGCAAACATCTCAATGCATCTCACACTGCAAGCTATTTTTGGAGTACAATGACTTGTTACGTAGATAAATCAAAGAAAGAACTGGCATTTATATATCGCCTTTCATGATCTCAGGACATTCCACAGTGCATCACAGCCAATGAAGTACTTTTGAAATGTAGTCACTGCTGTAACGTAGGGAAAAGCGGCAGCCAAATTGTGCACAGCATGGTCCCACGACCCGCAAACAGCAATGAGAGATGACCTGATTTTAGTGATGTTGTTTGAGAGATAAATATTGGCCAAGACACTAGGAGAAATTTTCCATGCTCTTCTTTGAATAGTGCCTCGGTTTAATGTCTCATTTGAAAGACCTCCGACAGTGCCGCAGTCCCTCAGTACTGCATTGAAGTGACAGCCTAGATTATGTGCTGAAGTCTCTGGAGTGGGGCTTCAACCTACAACCGTCTGACTCAGAGACAAGAGTGATA
Organism: Somniosus microcephalus; assembly: GCF_052327205.1. Classification (NCBI taxonomy): domain Eukaryota; kingdom Metazoa; phylum Chordata; class Chondrichthyes; order Squaliformes; family Somniosidae; genus Somniosus; species Somniosus microcephalus. The sequence continues at coordinate 32,417,981 of NC_141000.1, read as the reverse complement.
GCACTGAGCTATGGCTGACAGATACGTCTGTGAGAAAAGCTGAGGAGTATCTTCTGTTAATAAGGCATAGATTATGAATTATTAATAGGTAGGGATTGAATAAGTCCCTGAGTCTCTTGTCATTCAGAGCTTTGATAATTAACTACATCTGAATTCACTGAGGTGGATAAAGAGATGAAATTACAGCTCATCCTGAGCTGCGCCTCATCTTGCCTGAGGCAATGATCTAAGCATGACATTAAAAGACTTATTGGATGTAGATGAAACTTTTGAAATGTCAAAGTTGAAGGAATCGAACACAGGGCAGGCACACTGGAAGTCATTTTCGGAAATCCTTCTGGTGTAGCGTCTTGCCTTTTAGGGGCACATATTGGAAACGGGCATGCTGCCACCATATTCCAGCTGTTAAAATGCTGGCAGCACCAATTCGGAAAATTAACCTTACTGTTACAAAAAAACCTACATCAAACAGGGTGGTATTGGCAGAGACCTGCATCACATTTAAAAAGTACTTGGATATGCACTTGAAGTGCCATATCATACAAGGCTACGGGCCAAGTGCTGGAAAGTGAGACTATGGTGGATAGTTCTTTGTCGGCTGGCACAGACAAGATGGGCAGTATGGCCTCCTTCTGTGCTGTAAATTTCTATGATTCTATGAATCTTCGCTTCAAGCATAATAGAACACCTCTGCTTACAGCTCAACCGCCACTCAAGTTTTTACTCATCTGATGTCCCTATAGAGTGACAGCTTGGCTCAATGGTAGCACACTCACCTCTCAAGCCCCACTCCAGACCTTGAGCACATCGTCAAGTACTGTACTGAGGGAGTGCAGCATGTCCAATACCGTCTGATACATTAAACCGAGGCCTCATCCACCATTTCAGGTGGGCGTAAAAGGGCCCATGGTCATATTCAAAGAAAAGCAGGGAGTTCTCCCAGTGTACTGGCCAATATTCATCCCTCAACCAACACCACCAGAAAACAATGAAGTGGTCCTTCATCTCATTGCTGTATGTGTGAACTTACTGTGTACAGATTGCCTGCTGCCTTTGCCTACATTATAATAGTGACTACACGTCAAAAGTGACGGTGAGGCACTTTGGGACATCTTCAGGAGATGATATATGCTGTATGAATACAAGCTCTTTCTTTCGTTATATTCTCCTTTTATTAGTTATTAATTACACATTTGGTATATATCTCTTCATTCAGGTCCTACACACAATATGAACTCCTTACAAATGCATAAGATTATTACACGTTGCATCAGGTCAGTGTCAGTACACCACAAACAGCATATCTTAGAACAAAATGAGCATCCATGGCAATTCCCCAGTGGGTTCATTAGTAAAGGCACTGCATACCTTAGAAACATAGAAGTTTACAGCACCGAAGGCCATTCAGCTCATCTGCTCCGTACTCTCCCCTGGCCCTTTTATTGTCCCCTACTCCAAATGTTTATCTACTCTCCCCTTGAAATATCTGATAGAAACATAGAAGATAGGAGCAGGAGTAGGCCATTCGGCCCTTCGAGCCTGCTCCGCCATTCAATGAGATCATGGCTGATCATCCAAATTCAGTACCCTGTCCCTGCCTTCTCCCCATATCCCTTGATCCCTTTAGCCTTAAGAAATATATCCAACTCCTTCTTGAATATATTTAATGAACTGGCCTCCGCCGCCCTCTGTGGCAGAGAATTCCACAGGTTCACCACTCTCTGGGTGAAGAAATTCCTCCTCATTTCTGTCCTAAATGGCTTACCCCTTATCCTTAGACTATGACCCCTGGTTCTGGACTCCCCGGCCATCAGAAACATCCTTCCTGCATCTAGTCTGTCCAGGCCTGACAGAATTTTATAGGTTTCGATGAGATCCCCTCTCAATCTTCTAAACTCCAGTGAGTACAAGCCCAATCGACACAATCACTCCTCATACGTCATTCCTGCCATCCCAGGTATCAGCCTGGTGAATCTTCGCTGCACTCCTTCCATGGCAAGAACGTCCTTCCTCAGATAAGGCGACCAAAACTGCACACAATACTCAAGCTGCGGTCTCACCAAGGCCCTGTACAACTGCAGCAAGACATCCTTGTTCCTGTACTCGAACCCTCTTGCTACGAAGGCCAACATACCATTTGCCTTCTTAACCGCCTGCTGCACCTGCATAATAACCTTCAGCGACTGGTGCACAAAAACACCCAGGTCTCTTTGCACTTCCCCTTCTCCCAATCTATTGCCATTCAAAAAATAAACTGCCTTCCTGTTTTAGCCACCAAAGTGGATAACCTCACATTTATCCACATTATAGTGCATTTGCCATGTTTCTGCCCAATCACCCAATCTGTCCAAATCGTACTGGAGTTTCACGACATCCTCCTCACAGCATACCCTCCCACCCAGCTTTGTGTCATCTGCAAATTTGGAGATATTACATCCAATTCCCTCGTCCAGATCATTAATATATATTGTGAACAGCTGGGGTCCTAGGACCGATCCTTGCGGTACCCCACTAGTCACTGCCTGCTACTCGGAAAACGATCCATTTATTCCAACTCTTTGCTTTCTGTCCGCCAACCAGTTCTCTATCCAAGTCAATACCTTGCCCCCAATCCCATGTGCCTTCATTTTGCACGCTAATCTCTTATGCGTGACCTTATCGAAAGCCTTCTGAAAGTCCAAATACACCACATCCACTGGTTCTCCCTTATCTATTTTACCAGTTACATCCTCAAAAAATTCCAGTAGATTAGTCAAGCATGATTTACTTTTTGTAAATCCATGTTGACTTTGTCCGATCCTGTCACTGCTTTCCAAGTGCTCTGCTATTACATCTTTTATAATGGACTCTAGCATTTTCCCCACTACTGATGTCAGGCTTACCGGTCTATAATTCCCCGCTTTTTCTCTACCACCTTTTTTGAATAGTGGGGTAACATTAGATACCCTCCAATCCATGGGTACTGTTCCACAGTCTATCGAGTTCTGGAAGATGACCAGTAATGCATCTACTATTTCTAGGGCCACTTCCTTAAGTACCCTAGGATGTAGATTATCAGGCCCTGGGGATTTATCGGCCTTCAGTCCCATCAATTTTCCTAACACCATTTCCCTTCAAATACTGATTTCTTTCAGTTCCACCCTTTCATCAGACCCTACATTCCCCGGCATCTCTGGGAGGTTATTTGTGTCCTCCTTTGTGAAGACAGAACCAAATTTTGCATTTAGTTGGTCTGCCATTTCTTTGTTCCCCATTATAAATTCCCCTGATTCTGACTGCAGGGGACCTATGCTTGACTTCACCAATCTTTTTCTCTTCACATATCTATAAAAGCTTTTACAGTCAATTTTTATGTTCCCTGCAAGCTTACTCTCATATTCTATTTTCCCTTTCTTAATTAATCCCTTTGTCCTCCTTTGTTGAATCCTAAACTGCTCCCAGTCCTCAGGATTATTGCTTTTTCTGGCCAATTTATATGTCCTCGCCTTGGATCTTATGCTATCCCTAATTTCCCTTGTTAGCCACGGTTGAGTCACCTTTTTTGTTTTATTTTTATGCCAAACTGGGATGAACAAATTCTGTAGTTCATCCATTCGGTCTTTGAATGTTTGCCATTGCCTATCCACCGTCAACCCTTTGAGTGACATTCCCCAATCAATCCTACCCAACTCACTCCTCAGACCATCGTAGCTTCCTTTATTTAAATTGAGCACCTTATTCTCTGTGTTAACTACTTTATTCTCCATCTTAATGAAGAATTCGATCATATTATGATCGCTCCGACCCAAGGGGCCTCGTACAACAAGATTGCTAATTAATCCTTTCTCGTTACATAATACCCAGTCTAAGATGACGTGATCTCTGGTTGGTTCCTCGACATATTGGTCCAGGAAACCATCCCGTAAACATGCCAGGACTGTTTGGAGGTCTATATACCACTCCCACTAACGTTTTCTTCCCCTTAGTATTTCTCAATTCTACCCATACAGATTCCACATCATCAGAGCTAATATCCTTCATTACAATTGTGTTAATCCCTTCTTTAACCAGTAATGCTACCCCACCTCCCTTTCCTTTTTGCCTATCTTTCCTGAATATCGAATACCCCTGGATGTTGAGTTCCCAGCCTTGGCCATCCTTGAGCCATGTTTCCGTAATCCCAACCAAATCATATTCGTTTACCTCTATTTGCGCAGCCAATTCATCCACCTTATTACGAATGCTCCTTGCATTAAGACACAAAGCCTTCAGGCTTGTTTTTTTAACACTCTTAGACCTTTTAGAATTATTATTTACTGTGGCCATGTTTGATTTAAACCCTTGATTTCTCTGACTGCCACTTTTGTTTTTCTCCTTCCTATCTTTTGCTTTTACCCTTGTTTTCCTTTCCTCTGTCTCCCTGCTCAGGTTCCCAACCCCCTGCCATTTTAGTTTAAACCCTTCCCCAGAGCACTAGCAAACACTCCCCCTGGGACATCAGTTCCAGCCCTGCCCAGGTGCAAACTGTCCGGTTTGAACTGGTCCCACCTCCCCCAGAACCGGTTCCAATGTCCCAGGAACTTGAATCCCTCCCCCTTGCACCATTCCTCTAGCCACGCATTCATCTAAAATATCCTTCTATTTCAACTCTGACTAGCACGTGGCACTGGTAGCAATCCTGAGATTACTACCTTTGAGGTCCTATTTTTTAATTTACCTCCTAACTCCCTATATTCCACTTTTAGGACCTCATCCTGCTTTTTACCTATATCGTTGGTGCCTATATGCACCACAACAACTGGCTGTTCACCCTCCCCTTCCAAGATGTTCTGCAGCTGCTCTGAGACATCCTTGACCCTTGCACCAGGGAGGCAACACACCATCCTGGAGTCTCATATGCGGCCGCAGAAACGCCTATCTATTCCCCTTACAATAGAATCCCCTATTACTATAGCTCTCCCACTCTTTTTCCTCCCGTCCTGTGCAGCAGAGCCACCCCTGGCGCCAGGAAGTTGGCTGCTGCTGCTTTCCTCTGATAAGCCATCACTCCCAACAGCACTCAAAGTGTTGTATCTGTTTGAGAGGGGGATGTCCACAGGGGACCCCTGCACTACCTGCCTGCGCCTAGTACTCCGCCTGTTGGTCACCCATTCCCTTTCTTCCTGTCCAACCTCTACCTGCGGTGTGTCCAACTCTGTAAACATGCTATTCACGATGTCCTGAGCATTGCGAACGCTCCAGTATGCATCCAATTGCAGCTCCAGTGCCGCAATGTGGTCTGTCAGTAGCTGCAGCTGGATGCACTTCCTGCACATGTAGTTGTCAGGGACACAGGAAGTGTCCCTGAGTTCCCACATATCGCAGGAGGAGCATACCACGTGGCCGGGCTGTGTTGCCATGACTTACCCTTTAATTAATTGAATTTAAATTAAATCAATCAATCCCACTAATTACACTACAGTTGAATGGTTTACCAACAGTCCCTGCTACACCAGAGAGACCTTAGTAAGTATAAACCACGGAGTTAAATTTTAAAAAAGAGAAATACTCACCAACCAATCACTTACCTGCTTCCTGGTGACGTCACACTTTGATTACTTGATACCTCTCTCCCCCGCTGCTGAATTGGTCGGGCCTCGTTCACTGCCGCCGCTCCTCGCTCCTCACCCTGATGGTCTCTGCCTCAACCTCCCCCTGTAGCAAAGCATTCGGTGCTCCAAAAACTCTCGACATTAACTTTGTACCAAACTCTCTCCTCATTCTTTAAGTAACAATTTTAAATTGATGACTGCCCTCGGCACTGACTCCCCAATCAGAAGAGAGTACTGTATAAACTTAGACATACAAACCTACAGGCTCCAGGTTCAATCCCACTCTGTACTGAGTTAGCCAACCTCAGCCATGGTCGAGGTACTACTATTGGTCTTCAGTGCTCTTGCATTGGTGAGGAAAACATTGGCTAAGGTTTCCCCTTCTGATTGTTTCCCTACTGAAAGTGCACGTGTGGACATTGAGTGATGACTGGATGGCGTCAACTTTGACCTTTGGGCCATCGACCGGGGAAGAGAGCTGGTCGGCCGCCCATTCCAACGGTGAAGAGGCCCTGCCATTTTGAGGCTCCTGCCATTTTTTGGGGCGGCTGCCAGCAAGATAAGTTGTGGGTCGGGATACCGGAGGGCGGGGGTCCCGGAGCGAAAGTGGCCAGATTATTTTTGTGGGCCCTGGAAGTACACTCCTGATTCTCTGAGGCCCACAAAAATAATTCCAAACTTACCTTTGGTCGGGCCTCTTTGGTTTCATCGCCCGTGGAAATGGTCGGAGTGTGCAGGGAGCAGGCTGTGACCAGTTTCAACCTAAAATGGCAATTGGGGTCCTATTTACGTCATAGAACCCCTGTTTCCATATTAAAAGGGGCCTAAAGCTTTGGACAGCCGGTGGTAGACCCCTTTCAAAATGAAGCCGTCTGCATCGCCGGTGTTAACGGGGTGGGAAAGCTACTGATCCCATTTTGAGGCAGTTATGTGTCATTGATACCAAGCGAAGGCAGTGTAAATACAGAGTGGTCACGTGCACGCGATACTGGATTGTGCCAGTGGATCTGTACCTCAGTCAATCCTTCAGCAGAAGACCGAAGGGAAGAAAAGTTGCCGAGAAAAGAGGAAAGAATGAAAGACGCTACATTGCTCCTGTGTTTCCTGTGAGTAATAAATGTTGCATACAAGTCTCATAGTTTGTCTGCAAGGAGAATGCTACAAATTCAAATTCACCCAGTACTAGCTCTGGGATTATAAAGGCTAAATTCAGGATAGTTCTGGAATATTCCACCAAATCACATCACGTCCTGGGAATATGAAGATAACAGCTGTCAGTAACAACAGCAGTTGGAATTGCCTGAAGTACAATGACAAAAAGTGGGTGAACATTGTGACCTTCTTCTACACACTGCTAATAATTAATGAATTCTGCCAATGCCCTGAATTAATGATGTAGAATATCTGTCTGTACAGTTTAGCCATGGCTGAAGAAAATATTACCATCATTCAATTGCGTAAGAAGTCCAGATGGACAATTCTTACAGAACAGAAGGAGGCAATTCAGCCCATCGTGCCTGTGCCGGCTCTTTGAAAGAGCTATCGAATTAGTCCCACTCCCCTGCTCTTTCCCCATAGCCCAGTAATTTTTCCTTTTCAAGTATTTATCCAATTCCCTTTTGAAAGTTACTATTGAATCTGCTTCCACTACACTTCCAGGCAGTGCATTCCAGATCACAACAACTCTATTACCAGCAATGAAGTTAATTGTTTGGCTCATTACTCTTGGTTAAAGACATTAATCCCGCCATATTGGCCCTAAACCAATGTGCATCGCAGGAATTGAGAGAAAATAGTATGGCCAGCAGCGCTGCTCCTATTATAGTCAGTGACAACACTCCTGGCCTGAACCTGCAAAATCGTCATTAGATTGGCTCGGAAAGGCAAAATGTTCAGCAATGTTCTGGGGCAGTACAAGGTTTGGGACTTCAGTAGGCACAAGTAACACACCTTGCGGCAAATCTTAACTCAATGCCGGGCGGTGAACTCGGCCTTTGTCGATCAGCTTCCTGTTATACACTCCGTCCGATTTCTCTCGTCATTGAAGTCAATGAAAAGGAAAATCGGGTGCTGTGTATAACAGTCAGCTGACCAGCAATGCCGAGTTTATTGCCTGCCAATGAAAGGCCAAATCTACCCCTGTGTGGCATGGCACAATGAACAGACAGAAACAACATTTGGACTATTCTAAAGAAAATTGGAACCATTTTGTCATCTGTGCAGTACAGAGGGAGTGTTGCACTGTTGGAGGTGCTGTCTTTCGGATGAGACATTAAACCGAGGCCTCATCTGCCCTCTCAGATGGATGTAAAAGATCCCATACCTCTATTTCAAAGAGGAGCAGAGGAGTTCTCCCTGGTTCCTGGCCAATATTTATTCCTCAATCAACATCACTGAAACAGATGATCTGGTCATTGCTGTGCGCAAATTGACTGCATCGTTTCCTACAACAGCGACTACACTTCATTGGCTGTAAAGCGCTTTGTGACATCCTGAGTTTGTGAAAGGCGCTATATAAATGCAAGTTTTTGCTTTTTCTCTTTTTAGATTTGATGTAATTCCTGCAAGCCTGCACTTTGTACAGTTAAGAAAGTCTTTCAAAGTTAACATACACGATGGATGGAACCAATCACTAACAAGCAATTTCTTACAACCTTTCATTTTTGTGAGCTAAACTTGTTCACTGTGATCAGTGCAGCTAAATGCCTGCATTCTGTTCAAGAGTCACAAATCTGACATATACAGTTGACCATGTAGAGAATTGTTGTGATGTATGGAATTTTTAAGGTTCATTATCATTGAGTAAAATGCAATCATAGAGTATTCTTCTGCAAAGTATGAATTTTTAAATTATTTATAGATTTCTTAAAAGGGCAATAATCAATATTACATTAAATGGAAATTACATTTTACCATGCTATTTGATGTACCTATTTTGTGGTAATGAGGATAAGAGGGACCAACAGATAACTGGTGGCAAATTGGTCCAAATGTTTCAAACAGAAGCTGCCGCACAATGGCCATCCCCTATGGACAAGCCCTGCGAATACACGGTCTGCTCAGACGAGGAGGAACGCGATGGACACCTACAGACGCTGAAAAATGCCCTCGTAAGAACGGGATATGACGCTCGACTCGTCGATCGACAGTTCCGACGGGCCACAGCGAAAAATCGCATAGACCTCCTCAGAAGACAAACACGGGACACGACCAGCAGAGTACCCTTCGTCGTCCAGTACTTCCCCGGAGCGGAGAAACTACGCCATGTTCTTCGCAGCCTTCAACATGTCATCGATGACGACGAACACCTCGCTAAGGCCATCCCCACGCCTCCACTACTCGCCTTCAAACAGCCGCCTAACCTCAAACAGACCATCGCTCACAGCAAATTACCCAGCTTTCAGGAGAACAGCGACCACGACACCACACAACCCTGCCACGGCAACCTCTGCAAGACATGCCAGATCATCAACACAGATACCATCATCACACGTGAGGACACCACCCATCAGGTACATGGTACATACTCACGTGACTCGGCCAACGTTGTCTACCTCATACGTTGCAGGAAAGGATGCCCCGGAGCATGGTACATTGGCGAGACCATGCAGACACTGCGACAACGGATGAACGGACACCGCACAACAATTGCCAGGCAGGAGTGTTCCCTCCCAGTCGGGGAACACTTCAGCAGTCAAGGACATTCAGCCTCCGATCTTCGGGTAAGCATTCTCCAAGGCGGCCTTCGAGACACACGACAACGCAAAATCGTCGAGCAGAAACTGATAGCCAAGTTCCGCACCCATGAGGACAGCCTCAACCGGGATCTTGGGTTCATGTCACACTACATGTAACCCCACATGACGTAGAGTCATCCAGACTCGAGTCGTCGTTGGCTTGTTCTCTCTACACAGATGTGGCCGGACCTGCAGTGATTTCCAGCATTTTTTGTTTTTCATACAGACCCCAGCATCTGCAACATTTGACCCCTTGTGACCCCACCTCATTGTTCTTTGATGTAATGTTTTCCTGACTGACCTGTTTGGACACCATCCACACCTTTGATTGCTGTGATTATCTCTCTGCCGAGGTGTGATAAAGGGCAGTTAGAAAGATTACCTGTAATCATCTGGCAGTGTTCTCTGACTATATATGCTGTGCCTATATACATCTCTTCACTTCACCTGACGAAGGAGCAGCGCTCCGAAAGCTTGTGATTTCAAATAAAGCTGTTGGACTATAACCTGGTGTTGTGCGACTTCTCACATTTGTCCACCCCAGTCCAACACCGGCATCTCCACATCATCCAATTATATAGGGCCTTGGTGAGACCACACCTGGAGTACTGTGTACAATTTTGGTCTCCTTACCCAAGACAGGATATACTTGCCATAGAGGGAGTGCAACGAAGGTTCACGAGATTGATTCCTGGGATGGCAGGACTGTCGTATGAGAAGAGATTGAGTAAACTAGGCCTGTATTCTCTTGAATTCAGAAGAATGAGAGGGGATCTCATTGAAGCATACAAAATTATTACAGGGCTTGATGGGATGGATGCTGGGAGAATGATTCCCTTAGCTGAGGAGTCTAGAACCAGGGGTCACAGCCTCAGGATAAAGGGTAGGCCATTCAGGACTGAGATGAGAAGACATGTCTTCACACAGAGGGTGGTGAATCTTTGGAATTCTCTACCCCAGAGGGCTGTGGAGGCTCAGTCATTGGTTATATTCAAAGCCGAAGTCGATAGCTTTCTGACTAGTAAGGGCATCAAGGGATATGGCGACAGGGCCGGTGAATGGAGTTAAGGCAGAAGATCAGCCATGATCTCATTGAATGGCGGAGCAGGCTTGAAGGGCCAAATGGCCTACTCCTGCTCCTATTTCTTATGTACTTATGAAACTAATATTGAATCAGGGGCTCACCAAAAGTAACACAAGCAAAATAACAGTAATGAAGAAAATAATGGCATTAAAGAGTGACAAATCCCCAGGACCAGATAGTTTCCATCCCAGGGTTTCAAAGGAAGTAGGTGAGCACATTGCAGATGTCCTAACTATAATCTTCCAAAGTTCTCTCGATTCAGGAAACATTCCTTTAGATTGGAAAATTGCGCATGTCACTCCAATATTTAAGAAAGGTGAGAGAGGGAAACCAGGGAATTATAGACCAGCTAGCCAAACATCTGTTGTGGGGAAATTACTAGAGTCTATAATTAAGGATAGGGTGACTGAGCACCTCGAAAATTTTCAGCTGATCAGAGAGAGCCAGCATGGATTGGTAAAGGGTAGGTCATGCCTGATGAACCTGACTGAAATTTTTGGAGAGGTGACTAAAGTAGTGGACAGGGGAATGTCTATGGCTGGACAGTATCAGCTGTGGCTCAGTTGGCAGCACCCTTGCCTCTGAATCAGAAGGTTGTGGGTTCAAGTTCCACTCCAGGGACTTAAGCACAAAAATCTAGGCTGACACTCCAGTGTGCAGTACTGAGGGAGTGCAGCGGTGTCAGGTGTTGTCTTTCGGGCGAGTCGTTAAACCGAGGCCCTGTCTGCTCTCTCAGGTGGATGTAAAAGATCCCACAGCCCTATTTCGAAGAGCAGAGGAGTTATCCTTGGTGTCCTGGCCAATATTTACCCTCAATCAACATCACAAAAACAGATTATCTGGTCATTACATTGTTGTTTACAGGAGCTTGCTGTGTGCAAATTGCTGTGTTTCCTACATTACAACAGTGACTAGACTTCAAAAAATACTCTGTAAAGCGCTTTGGGATGTCTGGTGGTTGTGAAAGGTGTTATATTAATGCAAGTCTTTCTTTTTTTTCTATTTATATGGACTTCCAGAAGGCATTTGATAAAGTTCCTCATCAGAGACTGTTCGCTGAAGCCCATGGAATTGAAGGCAAGCAAGCAATTAGAAATGCAAATGGCATATTGGTCTTTATTGCAAGGGAGCTGGAGTACAAGAGTAAGGAAGTCTTACTACAATTGTACAGGGTTATGGGGATTGGGCGGGAAAGTGGAGTTGAGATCAAAGATCAGTCATGATTTTGATCTTATTGAATGGCGGAGCAGGCTCGAGGGGCCGTATGGTTGTCTACTGCTCCTAATTCTTATGTTAATTTAGTGACCTGGTTAGGAAATTGGCTGAGTGGCAGGAGACAGAGAGTAGGGATAATGTACAGTACTCTAATTGGCAGGATGTGACTAGTGGTGTCCTGCAAGGATCTATGTTGGGGCCTAAACTATTCACCATATTTATTAATGACTTAAATGATGGGATAGAAAGCCACATATCCAAGTTTGCCGATGACACAAAGATAGGCAGCATTGTAAGCAGTGTAGATGGAAGCATAAAATTACAAAGATATTAATAAATTAAGCGAATGTGCAAAACTGTGGCAAATGGATTTCAGTGTAGGTAAATGTGAGGTCGTCCACTTTGGACCTGAAAAGGATAGAACAGAGTACTTTCTAAATGGTGAAAAGCTGGAAACAGTGGATGTCCAAGAGACTTGGGGGGTCCAAGTACATAGATCATTAAAATGCCCTGGAGAGGTACAGAAAATAATCAAAAAGGCCAATGGAATGCTGGCATTTATATCTGGAGGACTAGAATAAAAAGGGATAGAACTTATGCTACAGCTATAAAAAAAAAACCCTGGTTAGACCACACCTGGAGTACTGTGAGCAGTCCTGGGTACCACACCTTTGGAAGGATATATTGGCCTTGGAAGGAGTGTAGCATAGATTTACCAGAATGATATCTGGACTCCAAGGGTTAAATTATGAGGAGATAGTGCACGAACTAGGGTTGTATTCCCCGGAATTTAGAAGGTTAAGGGGTGATTTGATCGATGTTTTCAAGATATTAAGGGGAACCGATAGGGTAGATAGAGAGAAACTATTTCTGCGGTTGGGGAGTCTAGGAATAGGGGACATAGACTAAAAATTAGAATCATGCCTTTTCAGAGTGAAGTTAGGAAATACTTCTACACCCAAAGGGCAGCAGAAGTTTGGAACTCCCTTATGCAAATGGCAGTTGATACTAGATCAATTGTTAATTTTAAATCGGAGATTGATAGATTTTTGTTAACTAAAGAAATTAAGGAATATGGGCCAAAGGCGGGTATATGGAGTTAGGTCACAGATCAGCCATGATCTCACTGAATGGCGGAACAGGCTCGAAGGGCTAAATGACCTACTCCTGTTTATATGTTCCTATGTTACTAAATGCTTACAGATGATTCAATTACACAGGTTTCGATCAACAACTTACATTTATATAGCACCTTTAACGTTGTAAAACAGCCCAATGCGCTTCACAAGAGCGTTCTTAGACAAAAGTTGGCACCGAGCCAAAGAAGGAGATATTAGGATAGGTGCCCAAATGCTTGGCCAAAGAGGTAAGTGTTAACGAGGGTCTTAAAGAAGAAGAGAGAGGTAGAGAGGCAGAGGGGCTTAGGGAGGGAATTTCAGAGCTTAGGCCTAGGCAGCTGAAAGCACAGCTGTCAATGGTGGAGCAAAGGAAATCGGGCATTCACAAGAGGCCAGAATTGGGGAAATACAGAGTTCCTGGAGCGTTGTAGAGCTGGCGGAGGTTACAGAGATCAGGAGATGCGAGGTCACGAAGGGATTTGAATTACCACATGTGAACAGTAGCATAGTGGTTATGTTACTAGACTAGTAATCCAGAGGGCTGGACTAATGATCCGGAGATATGAGTTCAAATCCCACCACAACAGCTGTGGAATTTAAATTCAGTTAATTAAATAAATCTGGTGACCATGTAATTGTTGTAAAAACCCATCTGGTTCACTAATTTCCTTTAGGGAAGGAAATCTGCCGTCCTTACCTGCTCTGGCCTATATGTGACTCCAGACCCACAGCAATGTGGTTGACTCTTACCTACCCTCCGAAGCCACTCAGTTGTCAAGAAGACGGCTCACCACCACCTTCTCAAGGGTAATTAGGGATGGGCAATAAATGCTGGCCTCGCCAGCGATGCCCACACACTGTGAAACAATTAAAAAAACATGAACTTGTACCTGTCCACCATCTGCTGGCACTGTTACCTTCTGGCAGATTGGTAACAATATCTTGCACTGTTGCCATCTTATGCCAGCTGCAACAGACAGTAAAGCTCACACTGCAATCTGTCCTTTGTAAAATCTAAGGGGGAAAAATTCAGTATCGCCCCGTTTGGGGCGCCATTATCGGCCGTGCGCAAAGTTTAGCGCCTGGCGCTAATTATCACCTCCGACGGCAAACTTGGCTTTTATCGCCCCGGAGGTGATTGGAGCTCTAAATCAGGCACTACACACCTGTCTTAAGGCGCTAACGCCGAGGAGCGAGGCACTAACTCACAGCGCTGGCGAAGCTCATGTGATGTCAGTCAGCAATGGAACACAGACACACTGGCACCGGCCAATTCTTAAAGGGGAGTTCTGATGAATGGTCATCGACCTGAAACGTTAACTCTGTTTCTCTCTTCACAGATGCTGCTTGACCTGCTGAATTTCTCCAGCATTTTCTGTTTTTATCTTAAAGGGGAGGATTGATCTTGGTCTCCATCCACATCCTGTTCATTGCAGCCTTGAATCTCAGCCTGGAGAGACCTGTACATCAAATCTGCTGGGAAAGAACAATGGAGAGACCCAGGGAAAGAGCTCAGAGTGCAGCCCCCACAGTCTCTTCTAAATAGATACAAGGAAGGGCAAATCAAAATGAACCTGCAAAGTGCTGCTTGTATTGATTTCTTTGTGGGTTCAATGACGAGACATTTATGAAAGAGAATGTCTTTTAATCTAAAGTCTGTTCAACTCTTTTTAACAGCATTACAGGAGACACCATGCTAGGGATCCATCTAAAAGCGAAACTAAAACTAAACTGCTTGTCTCTGTCACATGCCCTCTGCTGGTCAGGCACAAGCAATCAATCAGGCAAATATGCTGGTAAGGCATCATAATCAAACAGGCAAATACCATCACTATTTGCTGATATCATTACATCTCCCTTTCTTAAAACAAAAGTATTTTACTTTTATCTAACAACATGTTTTCTTTGTATTACTCTGCATTTTAACTGTAACACTTAATGAACTTACATTATCATTATCATTATCAAGGTTTTTTAACCTTGTTTTGTGTGTTCACATGAAATATGTAAATACACTAGAACTTGAAGAAAGAATAAGATAACATTACTTCCTTCTATAACAATAGTCCTTAAATTTGCTCAATGAGTCTCTCAGGAGGCTTCACGTGTCTTGAGGATTTTCAGATTGATTGTCCTTGAATCTGAGTTGTTGCCTCAGATGATGATTTCTCAGCTGTGTGATCAGGTTGTTCAACAGTATCAGTCTTTTGACCTGTGTGATCAGGTTGTTCAACAGTATCAGTCTTTTGACTTGCTGTGGCTGGTCCCATGAGAAGATCTCGACGATTTCTTCTCAGAACAGCACCCTCATCTGTCTGAATGGTGTATGATCTTGGTTGAACTTCACTCAGGACAGTTCCCTTCTGAGTCCATATGTTTGTTTTGTCTTTGAATCTTACTTGGTCACCAGTGTGGAGTTCAGGTAGGTTTTGTGTTCCTCTATCATAGTAGTACTTTTGCATTTCTTTCTGTTGTTCTTTCAACTTCCTCACTTTCTCCCCCTCTTTTGTTTTCAGGAGGTTCTCCGGGATGGGTAGGTTTGACCTTAGCAGACGTCCCATAAGGAGTTGGGCTGGTGACATACCACACTCGAGCGGCGTTGTGCGGTATACAAGCATGCTCTGGTAGAAGTCAGTTCCACTGTCTTTTGCCTTGTACATCAGTCTTTTCACTGTCTGGACCGATTTTTCCACTAGTCCATTGGACTGTGGAAAGTGAGAACTTGACGTTGTGTGAACAAAGTCCCACTCTTTGGCAAAGTGTCGGAAACTTGCATTGTGAAACTGGGGTCCGTTGTCTGTGAAGACCTCGCTTGCCACGCCATGTCTGGAGAATATGGCTTTCATACATGTTATCACAGCATCTGCAGTGGTGGTGTACAGTCTACAAACCTCTGGATACAGGGAGTAATAGTCTGTGACTACAAGATAGTCCTTCCCTTGACATACGAATAGGTCAGCGCCTACCTTCTGGTAAGGTCTGTCTGGCGCTGGGTGTGGCTTTAGTGGTTCTACCGGATTGCTTGCTCAATATTTCAGGCATATTGTGCAGTTTGACACCTCATTTGTCACATCTTGGTTGATTCGTGGCCACTCCATCACCTCTCGTGCTCTTTTCTTACACTTTTCGATTCCCAGATGTCCTCCATGGATCCTTTTTAGCATCTCTTTTCTCAGACTCTTTGGGATAACTATTTTACTTCCTTTGTAGATGATGTCTTCGACCACTGATAGTTCCGCCCTGCAGTTCCAGTACTCTGCCATGTCAGGTGAGCAGTCTTGCTTCATGTTGGGCCATCCATCCAAGATGCTTTTCCTCAGTCGTCTCATTGTTTCATCTTTGTTTGTCTCAGTCTTTATGAGCTCCATTTTTGCATCTGCTATGGGCAGTGCACTTGTGATCATGTCCACGTAGGTGTTCACTTTTTCATCCATTTTGGTGTTTGCGGGCTCACTTGGGTCTACAGCTCTGGACAACGTGTCTGCTGTATACATCAGCTTACCCGGTGTGTACGCAACATTCAGTGTATAGCGTTGCAGCCTGATCATCACTCTTTGTATTCTAAGCAGACAGCTATTTAGTGGCTTTTGGAACAATGCAATCAAGGGCTTATGGTCAGTCTCTACACTGATTGCTTGTCCTGCCACAAACTGGTGAAATCTTTCACAGGCGTATGTGATGCTGAGCAGCTCCTTTTCTATTTCAGCATATCGCGTCTCCGCGTCTGTCATTGAGCGCGATGCATATGCAATAGGTTGCCAGTAGTCATATTTTTGCAGAAGAACGGCACCGAGCCCACTCTGTGATGCATCTGATGATATCTTGATGGGTCTCGCTGGGTCATAAAACCTCAGAACTGGTTCCTCTGTGAGCAGTTTCTTTAGATCGCTCCATGACTTCTCATGCTCATGATTCCATTCCCATTCTATGTTCTTTTCAGTTAGTCTTCTCAGTGGTGCCATCTTTTCTGAGAGGTTGGATATGAATTTACCCATGTAGTTGATCATTCCATTAAACCTCTGCACGTCCTTTTTGCATTGTGGCTTTGGCATATTCTCAATGGCGGACACCTTTCTGGAATCTGGTCTGATGCCCTCACTGCTAAGGATATCTCCCACGAATGTTAGTTCTGTCACCCCGAGCTGGCATTTCTCTCTATTCAGCTTCAGGTTTGTTTTCCTTGTTGCTTCCAGCACTTTTTTCAGTCTCTCGTCATGCTCAGTTCTCGTGGTTCCCCATACTATGATGTCATCCATTGATGTATCAACTCCCTCCAGGTGCTCATAGATCATATGGATAGTTTTGTGATACACTTCAGGAGCTGAGGCAATGCCAAATGGTAACCTTAGGAATCTGTATCTGCCAAATGGACTGTTGAACGTGCACAGTCTTGAACTTGCCTCGTCCAATTTCATCTGCCAAATTCCTGATGATGCATCTAACTTGCTGAAATACTTTGCATTTGCAAACTGTGACATGATTTCCTCACGTGTAGGAAGCTTGAAGTGCTCTCTTTTTATTGCTCTGTTTAGATCTCTTGGATCCAGGCAAATTCTGAGCTTTCCATTCTTTTTGTCCACAACGACGAGGGAACTCACCCACTCAGTTGGCTCATCTATCTTCTGAATCACGTTCAGGCTTTCCATCCTGTCCAACTCTGCCTTCAGTTGCTTTTGAAGAGCAAACGGAACTTTTCTGCATGGACGTATGACCGTTGGCATACTTTTATCTACTCTGATCGTGTGTTCTCCTGGCAGGCAGCCTAGACCCTTAAATAGGTCGTTGTACTCTTTCATGAGTTCATCATAGACTATCTCTCCTTCGCGTTCCACAACGAGGACTCTCTTTACCAGGTTCAGTCTCTCACAGGCTTTTAAACCTAGTATGGCTTGCACATCCTTTGGCACCACGATTAATGCTAGCGTGTGCTCTCTGTCCTTGTGTGTCACTTTGACAATGCATCTTCCTTTCACTGGTATATTAGTACCTGAGTATCCTGTCACTTTCACTTTTATTCCATGTATCTTTGGTCTGGGTCTAATTTTCTTAAAATCAGTCTCTGATATCACATTAACTTGTGCTCCAGTATCCAATTTAAATGGAATATGTATGTCATTCACTTTTAGTGTCAACATCCAGTCTCTTTTTTCTTCTTTGTTTTCAGACACAACATCTACATTGAACTCCTCTATCTCACTTTCATCTACTGCATGGACCTTGCTTTGTTGCGCTTGGTTCTTGCAGCAACGGGCATAATGGTTGTTTTTGTTGCAACTATTGCATGTTTTACCATATGCTGGACACTTTCTTGGTGGATGCTGTGTACCGCATCGACTACATGACTTTCGATTGTCCCTTTCATTTTCGTTCGCTGGCCACGCCTCTTTTTTCACATTGGCGCTCTTTTTGTTAAATAGTTTGTGTCCGTTCTTTCTCACTGCATCCACGTTGCAGCTACTGTCACTGAACAGCTCCTTTGCCTGCGACTTCACGGTCTCTGTAGCCCTACACAGTGCTATGGCTTTTCCCAGGTCTAGATCTTGCTCTCTTAGCAGTCTTTCCCTTAGACCATTATCTGGAATACCACACATCAGTCTGTCTTTTATCAGCGAGTCTGTCAGTCCCCCAAATTCACATGTTTTGCTTCAGTTTCTCAGTTCAGTCACATACTGATCAATAGTCTCTCCCGTTTTTCGTACACATGTGAAAAATCTGTGCCTCTCAAATGTCACGTTACATTTAGGTATGCAGTAGGCCTCAAACTGTTCCATTATTTTATCTAGCTTCATTTTGTCTCCATCAGCAGCGAATGTGAAGTTATTATACACCTCCAGCGCTTCATCACCCACGACATGTAAGAACACTGACGATTTCTTTTTGTCACCTTTCTCGTCTGCTCCGATTGCTGATAAATACAACTCCAAACGTTGTTTGAACCTCCTCCAATTTTCAGCCACATTACCTGTCAACTGAAGCTTCGCCGGTGGGTGTAAACCTTCCATTTTTTCACTTCGTTAGCTATTCGCCAATGGTAAGTAACGATGTTCTCTTTTGGCTTGCTAATATGTGGAGAGCTGATTTAACTTCAGATTTTTCCTCTTCATCTCTTTCAATCACTTCTGACACCATGTATTGATTTCTTTGTGGGTTCAATGACGAGACATTTATGAAAGAGAATGTCTTTTAATCTAAAGTCTGTTCAACTCTTTTTAACAGCATTACAGGAGACACCATGCTAGGGATCCATCTAAAAGCGAAACTAAAACTAAACTGCTTGTCTCTGTCACATGCCCTCTGCTGGTCAGGCACAAGCAATCAATCAGGCAAATATGCTGGTAAGGCATCATAATCAAACAGGCAAATACCATCACTATTTGCTGATATCATTACACTGCTCAGTATGCAAAACTCCTTCACACAGTGTAGAATCTCTCCAGAAGTCTCTCTCTCTCTCGCTCAGAATGCATGGTGCAAAAATGTCACCAACAAAAAAAGGCAGGAAGCGGTCGTCTTTAAATAACGCTCCCCCAGTCCCTTCCTGACTGCAAAACGCTCCCCTCAACCTGTCGTTGCTAGCGGCAGGCGGTAAGGCAGGGGGGGTGCCACTCAATATCCAGTCCGGGGCGTTGCGCACTCGACTGACGTCACGATCTGCCAGCGCAGGAGATCATGACAGTAGTGTTTAGCGCCGCCACAAAATGTCTAGTTAATTTCGTGAGCGGCGCAAACATCGCCGCACCTGGGCGCTAGTTGGTTTGCGCCCCACTTAGCGCCATCTTAAGGTGCTAACGGGTGGTGCTACCAACTGAATTTTTCCCCCTAAATGTTGAAAGGGCAGTTGTCTTCATGGTCAGATTTGGGGATTTAACACAGGAGCCATGAGCCAAAGCTGTAATCCACGGGGTGGACGATCATTGTTAAACCTCTCTCAGTACAAAAAACAAAAAGCAAAACCCACCGCACAGATATCTGTAATTTAATCTGAAATAACAACAGAAAATGCTGGAAGCACTCAGCAGGCCAGGCAGCATCCGTGGAGAAACAGAGTTAACATTTCAGGTCTGGGACCCTTCATCAGAACTGGAAAAGGCTAGAGATGTAACAGATTTTAAGCAGGTAAAGGGGGAGGGGAGGAAGGAACAATTAATACAATAGCAAAATACTGCGGATGCAGGAAAACCGTAGTTTAATCTGTTGGCTCGCAATCTCCGCTTGTCAAAGTTCCTGTCGTAAACATCCCACCTCGTCTAGAATTGGCAAGAATGGTAATGGGTGCTGCCAACAAAACAGCCATAATATTACATTATGTATTGATTAGCAGCAGGCATCGTGATTTGAGGCCAGTGTATAATGGGCCCATGGGCACAATCCATGGAACCTAGGACTTAGTGCGAGCCAGGAGTGACAAATCGGGTTGTAAAGTTGACCCTGTGAATTTTGAGAAACTAAGGAAGTGGCCTCCTGATGAATGCAACGACAGCTTCAGAAATGCTCTTGGGTGACGGCGACTGTCAATAGCTGCTCCAGCCAGGATCTAAAAGGTATGAGTAGGATAGAGGGAGACCTAATCAACGAGACAGCAGAAGGAATGGAAAGAGGTATGGAAGTAACCCACATAGCTACCGTCTGCTTAAGGACAGTTCAAGGTAATACATCAAGAAATCTTCACCCCAACACTTGGTCCACAAATTCTACCCTTCATCAATGCCCAAGCCAGCAGCTGTGCCAAGAGAGGTAAATGCTCTACTCCTGCTCCGCCTCATACAACACATTTAGGCAACAATATAGAATCGCAGAGAGACTATGACAGGCCCCACTAACCCAGCAAATTTGAGCCAGTGTCTGCTGGGAATACGCGTTAGGGAAATTCTAACCCGCACACACCACTCTCCCCTATGCAACATGAAGACTAGTGTAACGGTTACTGCCAGCTGCACAATTCATCTCCTCACTGCTGTAGAGATCTGCACTCCCAGAACAAATGGGTGGACCATTCCTTCGACATATCCTAGTTAGAAAGAGTGCTGTATGGATTCCCCTTTCAACTCGAGAACTATTAGGCCGTCTGGAGACTGTTTCGGTAAACCAGACTCCTCTCACACTCTGACCCAAACTCCAAGCACACACTGACCCACATTCCACACACACACTGACCCAGACTCCACACACACACACTGACCCAGACTCCACACACTCTGACCCAGGCTCCACACACACACTGAACCAGACTGCTCTCACACTCTGACCCAGACTCCAAGCACACACTGACCCACATTCCACACACACACTGACCCAGACTCCTCACACACACACTGATCCAGACTCCTCACACACACACTGACCCAGACTCCTCACACACACACTGACCCAGACTCCTCACACACACACGGACCCACACTCCTCACACACACACTGACCCAGACTCCACACACACACACACTGACCCAGACTCCACACACACACACACTGACCCAGACTCCTCACACACACTGACCCAGACTCCACACACACACACACTGACCCAGACTCCACACACACACACACTGACCCAGACTCCTCACACACACTGACCCAGACTCCACACACACACACACTGACCCACACTCCTCACACACACACTGACCCAGACTCCACACAGACTGACCCAGACTCCTCACACAAACACTGACCCAGACTCCACACACACACTGACCCAGACTCCTCACACAAACACTGACCCAGACTCCACACACACACACACACTGACCCAGACTCCACACACACACACTGACCCAGACTCCTCACACACACACTGATCCAGACTCCACACACACACTGACCCAGACTCCTCACACACACACTGACCCAGACTCCTCACACACACTGACCCAGATTCCTCACACACACACTGACCCACACTCCTCACACAAACACTGACCCAGACTCCTCACACACACACTGACCCAGACTCCACACACACACACACTGACCCAGACTCCACACACACACACACTGACCCAGACTCCACACACACACACACTGACCCAGACTCCACACACACACACTGACCCAGACTCCTCACACACACACTGACCCAGACTCCACACACACACTGACCCAGACTCCACACACACACACTGACCCAGACTCCACACACACACACACTGACCCAGACTCCTCACACACACACTGACCCAGACTCCACACACACACTGACCCAGACTCCTCACACAAACACTGACCCAGACTCCACACACACACACTGACCCAGACTCCACACACACACACTGACCCAGACTCCTCACACACACACTGACCCAGACTCCACACACACACACTGACCCAGACTCCACACACACACACTGACCCAGACTCCTCACACACACACTGACCCAGACTCCACACACACACTGACCCAGACTCCACGCACACACACTGACCCAGACTCCACACACACACTGACCCAGACTCCACACACACACACTGACCCAGACTCCTCACACACACACTGACCCAGACTCCACACACACACACTGACCCAGACTCCTCACACACACACTGACCCAGACTCCTCACACACACACTGACCCAGACTCCACACACACACACTGACCCAGACTCCACACACACACACTGACCCAGACTCCTCACACACACACTGACCCAGACTCCACACACACACTGACCCAGACTCCACGCACACACACTGACCCAGACTCCACACACACACTGACCCAGACTCCACACACACACACTGACCCAGACTCCTCACACACACACTGACCCAGACTCCACACACACACTGACCCAGACTCCACGCACACACACTGACCCAGACTCCACACACACACTGACCCAGACTCCACACACACACACTGACCCAGACTCCACACACACACACTGACCCAGACTCCACACACACACACTGACCCAGACTCCTCACACACACACTGACCCAGACTCCACACACACACTGACCCAGACTCCACACACACACACACTGACCCAGACTCCACACACACACTGACCCAGACTCCTCACACACACACTGACCCAGACTCCACACACACACTGACCCAGACTCCACACACACACACACTGACCCAGACTCCACACACACACTGACCCAGACTCCACACACACACACTGACCCAGACTCCTCACACACACACTGACCCAGACTCCACACACACACACACTGACCCAGACTCCACACACACACACTGACCCAGACTCCTCACACACACACACTGACCCAGACTCCAGACAATCACTGACACAGACTTCTCCCAAACTGACTCCGACTCCTCTCAAACTGACCCAGACTCCACACACACACTGTCCCAGACTCCTCACACACACACTGACCCAGACTCCCCACACATACTGACCCAGACTCCACACACACACTGACCCAGACGCCTCACACACATACTGACCCAGACTCCACACACACACTGACCCAGACTCCACACACACAGACAGACTCCAGACAATCACTGACACAGACTCCTCCCAAACTGACTCCGACTCCTCTCAAACTGACCCAGACTGCAGACACACTCTGACCCAGACTCCAAACACAGACCCAGACTCCTCACACATACTGACCCAGACTCCTTACAAACACTGACTGAGACTTCACACACACACACACTGACCCAGACTCCACACACACACACACTGACCCAGACTCCTCACACATACACTGACCCAGACTCCACACACACTGACTGAGACTTCACACACACACACACTGACCCAGACTCCACACACACACACACTGACCCAGACTCCACACACACACACATACACTGACCCAGACTCCACACACACACACACACACACTGACCCAGACTCCACACACACACACTGACCCAGACTCCTCACACACACACTGACCCAGACTCCACACACGCACACACACACTGACCCAGACTCCTCACACATACACTGACACACACACTGACCCAGACTCCTTACAAACACTGACCCAGGCCCCACACATACACTGACCCAGACTCCTCACACACACTGACCCAGACTCCTCACACACACTGACCCAGACTCCTCACACACACTGACCCAGACTCCTCACACATACACTGACCCAGACTCCTCACACACACTGACCCAGACTCCTCACACATACACTGACCCGGACTCCACACACACACACACACACTGACCCAGACTCCTCACACACACACTGACCCAGGCCCCACACACACACTGACCCAGACTCCTCACACATACACTGACCCGGACTCCACACACACACACACACACTGACCCAGACTCCTCACACACACACTGACCCAGGCCCCACACATACACTGACCCAGACTCCACACACACACACACACACTGACCCAGACTCCTCACACATACACTGACACACACACTGACCCAGACTCCTCACACATACACTGACACACACACTGACCCAGACTCCTCACACATACACTGACACACACACTGACCCAGACTCCTCACACATACACTGACACACACACTGACCCAGACTCCTCACACATACACTGACACACACACTGACCCAGACTCCTCACACATACACTGACACACACACTGACCCAGACTCCTTACAAACACTGACCCAGGCCCCACACACACACTGACCCAGACTCCTCACACACACACACACACTGACCCAGACTCCTCACACATACACTGACACACATACTGACCCAGGCCCCACACACACACTGACCCAGACTCCTCACACACATACTGACCCAGGCCCCACACACACACTGACCCAGACTCCTCACACACACACTGACCCAGACTCCTTACAAACACTGACCCAGGCCCCACACATACACTGACCCAGACTCCTCACACATACACTGACCCAGACTCCTCACACACACACTGACCCAGACTCCTCACACATACACTGACCCAGACTCCACACACACACACACACACTGACCCAGACTCCTCACACACACACTGACCCAGGCCCCACACACACACTGACCCAGACTCCTCACACATACACTGACACACACACTGACCCAGACTCCTTACAAACACTGACCCAGGCCCCACACACACACTGACCCAGACTCCTCACACATACACTGACCCAGGCCCCACACATCCACTGACCCAGACTCCACACATACACTGACCCAGACTCCACACACACACACACACACTGACCCAGACTCCTCACACACACACTGACCCAGGCCCCACACACACACTGACCCAGACTCCTCACACATACACTGACACACACACTGACCCAGACTCCTTACAAACACTGACCCAGGCCCCACACACACACTGACCCAGACTCCTCACACACACACACACACTGACCCAGACTCCACACATACACTGACACACATACTGACCCAGGCCCCACACACACACTGACCCAGACTCCTCACACACATACTGACCCAGGCCCCACACACACACTGACCCAGACTCCTCACACACACACTGACCCAGACTCCTTACAAACACTGACCCAGGCCCCACACACACACTGACCCAGACTCCACACACACACTGACCCAGACTCCACACACACACACACTGACCCAGACTCCTTACAAACACTGACCCAGGCCCCACACACACACTGACCCAGACTCCACACACACACTGACCCAGACTCCACACACACACTGACCCAGACTCCACACACACACTGACCCAGACTCCACACACACACACTGACCCAGACTCTTCACACATACACTGACCCAGGCCCCACACACACACACTGACCCAGACTTCTCACACATACACTGACCCAGACTCCTCACACACACACACACACACACTGACCCAGACTCCTTACAAACACTGACCCAGGCCCCACACACACACTGACCCAGACTCCTCACACATACACTGACCCAGACTCCTCACACACACACACACACATACTGACCCAGGCCCCACACACACACTGACCCAGACTCCCCACACATACACTGACCCAGACTCCACACACACACACACACACTGACCCAGACTCCTCACACACACACTGACCCAGGCCCCACACACACACTGACCCAGGCCCCACACACACACTGACCCAGGCCCCACACACACACTGACCCAAACTCCACACACGCACACTGTGATAAATCCATGTAGTGAGACAAGGACTCGAAGAGGCGATATCGTAGAATTAGCACGAGTACTTTATTAACAAACAGAGTAACAAACATCATGCCTGCATCCTGGCATTTCACCTCTGCTGACCTTGACAGGAAGCAAACCTCCGACCTTAACAGGAAGCAAACCTGACCTTAGCAGCAGCATTGGCTACAGCACCACCTGGTGGATAACCTTAATCATAACATCCCAGATTACTATATCCCTCCCTACTTAAGATTTCAGTATGAATTTCTTAACAAACAACCATTCCTGAGGGTCACATAAGGAGTCTCCATTCATCATGTTCCATACTTGATTAATCTAACAGTTCAGTATCAATCTCTCTGGTGGCTTGCGAGTCCTTTGTGAATGTCTAACAGTAAAGTCCCTGCTTGTTTGTGGTGAAGCCACCAGCTGCTCCTGAGCAGTGCTCAGAGTATCTGACTCTGCAACGATGGTTTCCTCTTGACGAATAGGTTCCTGTGGAATTGTCTCTGTCCCTGGTGGTGGCACCACAGATGCACTTGGATAACTGGGGGCAACCGTGTCTTCAGTCATGGCATCTGGAACCTTCATTTCAATTTCCCCTTGTCTGGGAAGTATCTGATCTACATGTCTGCGTACTACCCTACCATCTCCCAACATGACCTTGTATGATCCACTTTGGTCCATAACTGAAATTCCTGGTAAGGACCGCATCTCCTTCTCCAAAACTTCGGCTCTTTGTTCTTTTGTCATGGTTCTCTTTTTGTTTGTTTTGTCTGTTTTCCATTTTCCTTTTTAGGTCTGGGTGGACAAGGTCAAGAGTGGAGCGTAGTCTACGACCTAATAACATCTCAGCAGGAAAGAGTCCTGTGGTGGATTGAGGTGTTATTCTGTAGCTGAACAGAACCCGTGACACTTTGGCTGCTAAACTCCCTTCTGCACTTTTTTTCATCATCTCCTTAAATGGTTGTACGGCTCTCTCCGCAAGTCCATTTGAGGACGGATGATATGGAGCCGAGGTCACCTGCACTATGCCATTTTTTCTCAAGAACTCTTTTGTCTCTGCACTCACAAAACAAGTGGCATTGTCACTCACCACGATCTCCGATAGCCCTTGATTACTGAAGCTCCGACGCAGGCAGTCTATAGTAGTAGTGGTGGAAGCAGAATTTACAGGATAAATATCCATCCATTTGGAATGTGCATCAATGATTATGAGGAACATTTTCCCCATGAATGGACCCGCATAATCTAAGTGCAATCTTCTCCATGGTTTATCCGGCCACTCCCAGGGGTGGAGAGGAGCCGCTGCTGGTGCCTTCCGGTGTTCCTGACAAGTGCTGCATGTCTTGACTAGATTTTCTATCTCCTCATCTAGCTTTGGCCACCACAAGTAACTCCTAGCCAAAGCTTTCATACGCAAGACCCCAGGATGACACTGATGTAGTTGCTCTAGGATAGACTGTCGTGCTGGCTGTGGATTAATCACTCGTGCTCCCCACAACACGCAACCATCCTGCACACTCAGCTCTGTTTTCCTGACACTGTATGGTGTGAAGTCAGCCCCTTCCGGATGCTGTGGCCATCCCCTCACCACATATTCTCGAACTCTAGACAGTACTGGATCTTTACCTGTCCATGTTCTTACTTGCTCTGCAGTCACAAGTGCCGTGTCAGTGTCCTCCAACATCAAAACTCTGTCCTCTGGAGTTGCACGGATAGGTGTGCCTGGCAGTGGAAGACGGCTCAAGGCATCTGCGTTCCCATGGTACTTGCCCGCCTTGTAGACGATGATATACTCATATGCCCTCAACGTCACTGCCCACCTCTGGATCCGGGGTGACACCACCTGTGGAACTGCTTTCATTTCGTTGAAAAGAGAGAGAAGAGGTTTATGATCGGTGCATATGGTGAACTTCCTGCCATATATGTACTTGTGGAACCTCTGTAACCCAAACATTACTGCTAACCCCTCTTTGTTTAACTGGGAATAGTTTTTTTCTGCTGGTGTTAGAGTTCGGGACATAAACCCTATTGGTCTTTCAGTTCCATCTTCCATGCAGTGTGAAAGAACTGCCCCCACCCCGTAAGGTGAAGCGTCACAAGAGAGAATGATGTCTTTCTCTGCATTGTAGTGAACCAGCACATCCGACGACAGCATCAGTTTCTTGGACTGTTCAAATGAGACCCCCTGCTCCTCTCCCCACTGCCACTGTGTCTCCTTGCGCAGTAGTTTGTGAAGAGGTGCTAATACAGTTGACAAGTTTGGTAAAAACCTGTTATAACAGTTCAGCAGTCCCAGATAAGCTTTTAACTCAGCCACATTTGTAGGAGCAGGGGCGTCCTGCAGTGCTTGTACCTTCTCCTTGAGTGGATGGAGCCCGGTGGCATCCACTCTGTGTCCCAGGAACACTGCCTCATTCCCCAGGAAAGTGCACTTACTCCTCTTGAGCCGGAACCCTGCCCTCTCCAATCTCTGTAGTACCTCTCTCATAGTGCTCAGATGCTCCTGGTCGGTTCTTCCCGTCACCAGAATGTCATCCAGATAGATGGAAACATGTGGAATCCCTTGCAGTACACCTTCGATTGTCCTCTGGAAGATAGCTGGACTAGATGAGACACCAAACGGTAAGCGGTTATATGTAAACAAGCCCTTGTGTGTATTTATCATGACATACTTCTTTGATTCGTCATCCAGTGTAATCTGCAAGTAGGCATGACTCATATCCAACTTTGTGAATTTCTTTCCTCCAGCCAGGTTTGCAAAGAGATCCTCTGTTTTGGGAATAGGATACTGCTCTAGTTTGGACACCCGATTGACAGTCAATTTATAGTCTCCACAGGGTCTTACCGAATAGTCCGGTTTTAAAACAGGTACTATGGGAGCTGCCCATTCCGAACATTTCACCGGCTCCAGTATGTTCTCTCTCAATAGACGGTCAAGCTCAGCCTCTACCTTTGGCTTCATGGCATAAGGCACAGGTCGTTGTTTAAAAAAGCTTGGCGGTGCCTCCTTGTCTACATAAATCTTAGCTGGGGGGCCATTAAATGTGTCAAGTTCCTCCTTGAACACACTCTCATGTTCACTCAACACTTCTTGCAAAGTCAACTGTTTGCCCGCATCTATTTGATGTACTGCTCCCCAGTCTAATTTAAGTTGTTTTATCCAGCCCCGACCTAACAGGTTTGGTCCGGTACCCGATACTATAACTACAGGTAGCTGTTCCACTGTGTCCCTGTGTTGCACAGTTACATTAACTGCACCTAATGTCACTACTCATTCACCTGTATATGTTTTAAGATGCAGGGAACAAGGCTTTAACTCTGGAACTTTTGCATGGTTCCACAATTTTGAGTACTCTGCCTTGTTCATTATGGTCACGCCGCACCCTGTATTCACTTCAAAGTTCACCTTAGAGTCACTTACTGTCAGTTGCAATGTGATAGGAGCCACTTTTGGAATGTTCTCTAACATGGTATACATTATGAACATGTCCTCTTCTTCCTCAGCTTCCCCACTGATGTGGTATGCTCCATGTTTTTTCACTTCTCTCCCTTGGTTTTGCTGTCCTCCCCCTTTTGGTTTGGATTCCTCCACAGGTGATTTTGCCCTGCAAGCTCATTTTATGTGTCCTTGTTTCCCACACTTGTAGCACTTTTCCTCCAGAAACCGGCATTCACTCGCCAGGTGATCGCCCTTGCATCTATAACATGCCTTCACATGCTCACGTTGTGGTTTCTGACGCATGTTCAACTTGTGCACAACAACCTGACCTTCAACTTGCGTAGCATTAGCCCTGTCTGAACCCTGTATTTCTTTTACATCTCAGTTCGCTGTCTCTATGGCTTGAGCAAGTTCCAATGCTTTTCCATAAGTAAGCCCAGTCTCGGAAAATAATCTACGCTGCACTCGGTCGTCCATAATTCCGCAAACTAGCCTATCTCGCAACATTTCCTTCAGGTTGTTCCCATAATTGCAATCTTGTGCTAATTTACGCAACACCGCTACATAGTCTATTACGCTCTCTTCCTCTTTCCTGTTCCTTGAATTAAACTTGAACCGCTGTACAATCTCGCTAGGCTTAGGGTTGAAATGTTCTTTTAGCAAAGCCACTAATTAAACAAATGATTTGTCTCCAGGCTTATCAGGACTGAGCAGATTCTTCATCAAACTGTAGGTTTGGCTTCCCACTGAACTAAGCAGAATAGCTTTCCTTTTTCCGGCATCACTTATTTCATTTGCTTCGAAAAAATAACCCAACACTTCACAGTATTCCTCCCAGGTTTGTGCTTGACTATCAAAAGTGGAAACCGTTCCTACCGTGGCAGCCATGCTCTCTTCCAGCTGGTAGCTAACCATAGCTCGTAATTTTGTTGTTTCAACGTCCTGGCAGACTTTTCTTCTTTATCCAGGGTCCTTTGGTTACCTCGTCGCCAAATCTGATAAATTCATGCAGTGAGACAAGGACTCGAAGAGGCGATATCGTAGAATTAGCACGAGTACTTTATTAACAAACAGAGTAACAAACATCATGCCTGCATCCTGGCATTTCACCTCTGCTGACCTTGACAGGAAGCAAACCTCTGCCCTTAGCACCAGCATTGGCTACAGCACCACCTGGTGGATAACCTTAATCATAACATCCCAGATTACTATACACACACTGACCCAGACTCCACACACACACACACACACACACACACACACTGACCCAGACTCCTCACACATACACTGACACACATACTGACCCAGACTCCTTACAAACACTGACCCAGACCCCACACACACACTGACCCAGCCTCCTCACACATACAGTGACCCAGACTCCACACACACATACACTGACCCAGACTCCACACACAGTGACCCAGACCCCACATACACACACACTGACCCAAACCCCACATACACACACACTGACCCAGACTCCACATACACACACACTGACCCTGACTCCACATACACACACACTGACCCAGACTCCACATACACACACACTGACCCAGACTCCACATACACACACACTGACCCAGACTCCACATACACACACACTGACCCAGACTCCACATACACACACACTGACCCAGACTCCACATACACACACACTGACCCAGACTCCTCACACACACTGACGCAGACTCCACACACACACACTGACCCAGACTCCTCACACACACTGACCCAGACTCCTCACACACACACTGACCCAGACTCCTCACACACACACTGACCCAGACTTCACACACACTGACCCAGACTGCGCACGCACACTGACCCAGACTGCGCATGCACACTGACGCAGACTCCCCACACACTGACCCAGACTGCGCACACACATACTGACCCAGACTCCACACACACTGACCCAGACCCCACATACACACACACTGACGCAGACTCCACACACACACTGACCCAGACTCCACGCACACACTGACCCAGACTCTTCACACACACTGACCCAGACTCCTCACATGCACACTGACCCAGACTCCTCACACGCACACTGACCCAGACTCCTCGCACGCACACTGACCCAGACTGCGCACGCACACTGACCCAGACTGCGCACGCACACTGACCCAGACTGCGCACGGACACTGACCCAGACTGCGCACGCACACTGACCCAGACTGCGCATGCACACTGACCCAGACTGTGCACGCACACTGACGCAGACTCCCCACACTGACCCAGACTGCGCATGCACATACTGACCCAGACTCCACACACACTGACCCAGACCCCACATACACACACACTGACGCAGACTCCACACACACACTGACCCAGACTCCTCACACACACTGACCCAGACTGCGCACGCACACTGACCCAGACTGCGCACGCACACTGACCCAGACTGCGCACAGTAAGGCTCGCAAAATTTTACAGATTCCCCCAAAGTAAGAAAAGAAGAGATTTTGGACTGTTTGAAAGAATATTGGGCCAAAAGGGACTTAAAGTCAAAACCCCAGGAAGATTTGGCTATTTTAAAAGGCATGTCCAGACCTGTGGAAAAGCTAACCAAAGGAACTGGGTTGGGCACTATGGGACAGACAGTTTCAGTATTGGAAAAGGCCGGATTGTCTGAGAATGTTCTGGGCCGTCCCAGCGATTCTACATAAAGACAATAGGCCCACGGAAGGACAGTTCCCGCCGAAACCTACAGGGCCATCAAGAACATGAATAATACAATACATGCCACTAATCAACGAAAGAGACCCTGGCCCCAGCAGGAGAAGACAATCGAACAACAGTTTAAAACCACTCAGAGAGACACCCAAAACCACTTTGCACACTTAAACTGATTTCGAAACAATCCCGAAACTAGTTAAAAGTCAATTAACAATAGATGGGACCAGCCCCGAAACTCGTTAAGAATTTTAAAACGATTAAAATTAACCAGCCCGCCAAAATTAACAATGGGCCAGAAGAGATTTGGTGGTCAGGTAAGCCAGGCCTCAAAACAGTATAATTGAGGGCTGCTTGTTCACAGAAAGCAGTGCAGTTCAGAAACCCAGGTGAAAGGAGTAGTGAAAAGGAGAGCCGTTAGAAAGTATGGTTCAGAAGGGTACTCATCATCATCATCATCGCACACAGTCGGAGAATCGGAGACTTGAGGAAAGAACAACGAAATGAAAGGAGAAAGGAATCGCAGCAACCAAAGGCCTCAAGAAACCAACAACTAACAATATTACCACCAACTAGGTAATATTGGGCCACCGCGACCAACAAGAAACCAACTTGGAAGAAACCGAAGATTCGCAAACTTGTTTCCACTCTACAAGCTAGCCTGACTTACCCCTGGGTAAGATTTAACACAAAAGGCTCTAAAAACTATACCTAACCAAAGGAAATTGGGTACTTACCCGATAAATCCAAATGCGCACCGACCGCATCAGCGGACTTGCGAAGACTGAAAACCCAACGCAGGTGCAGTCTTCCACCATGTCCGGGCTACGGCAGGCCCCAACCGCCACAGCTAGAGAGAACCCTGAAATCGCGAACCTCTACAACTATCAAGAAAGTCGTTTGGTGAGCATTTCCTGGTCCTCTGGAATTCAACCTAGTTAGTATAGTGGGATTGGGAGGGGTAAGGTATTTCGTCAATTGTCATTCTCCCTCGCATATTCTGAAGTGTTCCCCCTTTTAGGGTGATAAGATTCATTGTATTGTATATTTTCCTGTCTCAAAATAAAATCTCAATTCTTTTGACTAACTCAGTTGTCTGTTGCAATTTCATTACAACCTCCAAATAAGTCCAAAGTCTAGAACCAAGGGAGTGGGAGCGATTCGAACCGCTCAGGGAGTCAGAGGCAAAGCTGACCACACACACCACCCCTTACAACACACACACTGACCCAGACTGCACACACACACTGACCCAGACTGCACACACACACATAGAAACATAGAAGATAGGGCAGGAGTAGGCCATTCGGTCCCTCGAGCCTGCTCTGCCATTCAATGAGATCATGGCTGATCATCCAAACTCAGTACCCTGTCCCCGCCTTCTCCCCATTTCCCTTGATCCCTTTAGCCTTAAGAAATATATCGAACTCCTTCTTGAATATATTTAATGAATTGGCCTCAACTGCCTTCTGTGGTAGAGAATTCCACAGGATCACCACTCTCGGTGAAGAAATTCATAGAAACATAGAAACATAGAAGACAGGAGCAGAAGGAGGCTATTTGGCCCCTCGAGCCTGCTCCGCCATTCAATTTGATCACGTCTGATCATCCAAATTCAGTACCCTGTCCCTGCTTTCTCCCATACCCCTTGATCCCTTTAGCCTTAAGAAATATATCCAACTCCTTCTTGAATATATTGAATGAATTGGCCTCGACTGCCTTCTGTGGTAGAGAATTCCACATGTTCACCACTCTCTGGGTGAAGAAATTCCTCCTCATCTCAATCCTAAATAGCTAACCCCTTATCTTTAGACTGTGACCCCTGGTTCTGGACTCCCCGGCCATCAGGAACATCCTTCCTGCATCTAGTCTGTCTAGTCCTGTTAGAATTTTATAAGTTTCAATGAGATCCCCTCTCATTCTTCTAAACTCCAGCGAGTATAAGCCCAATCGACCCAATCTCTCCTTATACATCATTCCTGCCATCCCAGGTATCAGTCTGGTGAATCTTCACTGGCAAGAACATCCTTCCTCAGATAAGGCGACCAAAACTGCACACAATACTCAAGTTGTGGTCTCACCAAGGCCCTGTACAACTGCAGCAAGACATCCATGCTCCTGTACTCCTCTCAAACTGATCCAGGCTCCTCACAAACACTGACCCAGACTCCACACACACACTGACCCAGACTCCCCACACACACTGACCCGGACTCCCCACACACACTGATCCGGACTCCCCACACACACTGACCCGGACTCCCCA
Source organism: Somniosus microcephalus (assembly GCF_052327205.1). Classification (NCBI taxonomy): domain Eukaryota; kingdom Metazoa; phylum Chordata; class Chondrichthyes; order Squaliformes; family Somniosidae; genus Somniosus; species Somniosus microcephalus. The sequence goes on along the minus strand of NC_141000.1, from coordinate 32,383,742 downwards.
CACACACTGACCCGGACTCCTCACACACACTGACCGGGACTCCTCACACACACTGATCCAGACTCCCCACACACACTGACCCGGACTCCCCACACACACTGACCCAGAATCCCCACACACACTGACCCGGACTCCCCACACACACTGACCCGGACTCCCCACACACACTGACCCAGAGTCCCCATACACACTGACCCGGACTCCCCACACACACTGACCCGGACTCCCCACACACACTGACCCGGACTCCCCACACACACTGACCCAGAATCCCCACACACACTGACCCGGACTCCCCACACACACTGACCCAGACTCCTCACACACTGACCCGGACTCCCCACACACACTGACCCAGACTCCCCACACACACTGACCCAGACTCCCCACACACACTGACCCGGACTCCCCACACACACTAACCCAGACTCCCCACACACACTGACCCAGACTCCCCACACACACTGACCCAGACTCCCCACACACACTGACCCGGACAACCCACACACACTGACCCGGACTCCCCACACACACTGACCCGGACTCCCCACACACACTGACCCGGACTCCCCACACATACTGACCCAGACTCCCCAAACGTACTGACCTCCACACACACACTGACCCGGACTCCCCACACACACTGACCCAGACTCCCCACACACACTGACCCAGACTCCACACACACACACACATACACCGACCCAGACTCCACACACACTGACCCAGTGTCCCCACACACACTGACCCGGACTCCCTACACACACTGACCCGGACTCCCCACACACACTGACCCGGACACCACACACACACTGACCCGAACTCCCCACACACACTGACCCAGACTCCCCACACACACTGACCTCCCCACACACACTGTCCCGGACTCCCCACACACACTGACCCACATTCCCCACACACACTGACCCAGACCCCCCACACACACTGACCCGGACTCCCCACACACAATGACCCAGAGTCCCCACACACACTGACCCGGACTCCGCACACACACTGACCCGGACTCCCCACACACACTGACCCACATTCCCCACACACACTGACCCAGACCCCCCACACACACTGACCCGGACTCCCCACACACAATGACCCAGAGTCCCCACACACACTGACCCGGACTCCCCACACACACTGTCCCGGACTCCCCACACACACTGACCCACATTCCCCACACACACTGACCCAGAACCCCCACACACACTGACCCGGACTCCCCACACACAATGACCCAGAGTCCCCACACACACTGACCCGGACTCCCCACACACACTGACCCCGACTCCTCACACACACTGACCCGGAGTCCCCACACACACTGACCGGGACTCCCCACACACACTGACCCGGACTCCCCACACACACTGACCCGGACTCCCCACACACACTGACCCGGACTCCCCACACACACTGACCCGGACTCCCCACACACACTGACCCGGATTCCCACACACACTGACCCGGACTCCCTACACACGCTGACCCCGACTCCCCACACACACTGACCCGGACTCCCCACACACACTGACCCGGACTCCCCACACACAGTGACCCGGACTCCCCACACACACACACACTGACCCAAACTCCCCACACACACACTGACCCAAACTCCCCACAAACACACTGACCCACACTCCACACACACACTGACCCACACTCCACACACACACTGACCCAGACTCGACACACACACACTGACCCAGACGCCACACACACACACTGACCCAGACTCCACACACACACACTGACCCAGACTCCACACACACACACTGACACACACTCCACACACACACACTGACCCAGACTCCACACACACACACTGACACAGACTCCACACACACACACTGACCCAGACTCCACACACACACACTGACCCGGACTCCCCACACACACTGACCTGGACACCACACACACACTGACCCGAACTCCCCACACACACTGACCCAGACTCCCCACACACACTGACCTCCCCACACACACTGTCCCGGACTCCCCACACACACTGACCCGGACTCCCCACACACACTGACCCGGACTCCCCACACACACTGACCCGGACTCCCCACACACACTGACCCGGACTCCCCACACACACTGACCCGGACTCCCTACACACACTGACCCCGACTCCCCACACACACTGACCCGGACTCCCCACACACACTGACCCGGACTCCCCACACACAGTGACCCGGACTCCCCACACACACACACACTGACCCAAACTCCCCACACACACACTGACCCAAACTCCCCACAAACACACTGACCCACACTCCACACACACACTGACCCACACTCCACACACACACTGACCCAGACTCGACACACACACACTGACCCAGACGCCACACACACACACTGACCCAGACTCCACACACACACACTGACCCAGACTCCACACACACACACTGACCCAGACTCCACACACACACACTGACCCAGACTCCACACACACGCACTGACCCAGACTCCACACACACACACTGACCCAGACTCCACACACACACACTGACCCAGACTCCACACACACACACTGACCCAGGCTCCCCACACACACACTGACCCAGACTCCACACACACACACACACTGACCCAGACTCCACACACACACACTGACCCAGACTCCACACACACACACACTGACCCGGATTCCACACACACACACACACTGACCCGGACTCCACACACACACATACACTGACCCAGTCTCCACACACACACACACACACTGGCCCAGACTCCACACACACTGACCCAGACTCCACACACACCCACACACACTGACCCAGACTCCACACACACTGCCCCAGACTCCCCACACAGACTGACCCAGACTCCACACACACACTGACCCGGACTCCCCACACACACTGACCCAGACTCCCCACACACACTGACCCGGACTCCCCACACACACTGACCCGGACTCCCTACACACACTGACCCGGACTCCCCACACACACTGACCCGGACTCCCCACACACACTGACCCAGACACCCCACACACACTGACCCGGACTCCCCACACACACTGACCCAGACTCCCCACACACACTGACCCGGACTCCCCACACACACTGACCCAGACTCCCCACTCAAACTTACCCGGACTCCCCACACACACTGACCCGGACTCCCCACACACACTGACCAAGACTCCCCACACACACTGACCCGGACTCCCCACACACACTGACCCGGACTCCCCACACACACTGACGCAGACTCCCCACACACACTGACGCAGACTCCCCACACACACTGACCGAGACTCCCCAAACACACTGACCCAGTCTCCCCACACACACTGACCCGGACACCCCACACACACTGACCCGGACTCCCCACACACACTGACCTGGACTCCCCACACACACTGACCCAGACTCCCCACACACACTGACCCAGACTCCCCACACACACTGACTCAGACTCCCCACACACACTGACCCAGACTCCCCACACACACTGACCAGGACTCCCCACATACACTGACCCGGACTCCCCACACACACTGACCCAGACTCCCCACACACACTGACCCAGACTCCCCACACACACTGACCCGGACTCCCCACACACACTAACCCAGACTCCCCACACACACTGACCCAGACTCCCCACACACACTGACCCAGACTCCCCACACACACTGACCCGGACAACCCACACACACTGACCCGGACTCCCCACACACACTGACCCGGACTCCCCACACACACTGACCCGGACTCCCCACACATACTGACCCAGACTCCCCACACGTACTGACCTCCACACACACACTGACCCGGACTCCCCACACACACTGACCCAGACTCCCCACACACACTGACCCGGACTCCCCACACAGACTGACCCGGACTCCCCACACACACTGACCCAGACTCCACACACACACACACATACACCGACCCAGACTCCACACACACTGACCCAGTGTCCCCACACACACTGACCCGGACTCCCTACACACACTGACCCGGACTCCCCACACACACTGACCTGGACACCACACACACACTGACCCGAACTCCCCACACACACTGACCCAGACTCCCCACACACACTGACCTCCCCACACACACTGTCCCGGACTCCCCACACACACTGACCCGGACTCCCCACACACACTGACCCGGACTCCCCACACACACTGACCCGGACTCCCCACACACACTGACCCGGACTCCCCACACATACTGACCCGGACTCCCTACACACACTGACCCCGACTCCCCACACACACTGACCCGGACTCCCCACACACACTGACCCGGACTCCCCACACACAGTGACCCGGACTCCCCACACACACACACACTGACCCAAACTCCCCACACACACACTGACCCAAACTCCCCACAAACACACTGACCCACACTCCACACACACACTGACCCACACTCCACACACACTGACCCAGACTCGACACACACACACTGACCCAGACGCCACACACACACACTGACCCAGACTCCACACACACACACTGACCCAGACTCCACACACACACACTGACCCAGACTCCACACACACACACTGACCCAGACTCCACACACACACACTGACCCAGACTCCACACACACACACTGACCCAGACTCCACACACACACACTGACCCAGACTCCACACACACACACTGACCCAGGCTCCCCACACACACACTGACCCAGACTCCACACACACACACACACTGACCCAGACTCCACACACACACACTGACCCAGACTCCACACACACACACACTGACCCGGATTCCACACACACACACACACTGACCCGGACTCCACACACACACATACACTGACCCAGTCTCCACACACACACACACACACTGACCCAGACTCCACACACACTGACCCAGACTCCACACACACCCACACACACTGACCCAGACTCCACACACACTGCCCCAGACTCCCCACACAGACTGACCCAGACTCCACACACACACTGACCCGGACTCCCCACACACACTGACCCAGACTCCCCACACACACTGACCCGGACTCCCCACACACACTGACCCGGACTCCCTACACACACTGACCCGGACTCCCCACACACACTGACCCGGACTCCCCACACACACTGACCCAGACACCCCACACACACTGACCCGGACTCCCCACACACACTGACCCAGACTCCCCACACACACTGACCCGGACTCCCCACACACACTGACCCAGACTCCCCACTCAAACTTACCCGGACTCCCCACACACACTGACCCGGACTCCCCACACACACTGACCAAGACTCCCCACACACACTGACCCGGACTCCCCACACACACTGACCCGGACTCCCCACACACACTGACGCAGACTCCCCACACACACTGACGCAGACTCCCCACACACACTGACCGAGACTCCCCAAACACACTGACCCAGTCTCCCCACACACACTGACCCGGACACCCCACACACACTGACCCGGACTCCCCACACACACTGACCTGGACTCCCCACACACACTGACCCAGACTCCCCACACACACTGACCCAGACTCCCCACACACACTGACTCAGACTCCCCACACACACTGACCCAGACTCCCCACACACACTGACCAGGACTCCCCACATACACTGACCCGGACTCCCCACACACACTGACCCAGACTCCCCACACACACTGACCCAGACTCCCCACACACACTGACCCGGACTCCCCACACACACTAACCCAGACTCCCCACACACACTGACCCAGACTCCCCACACACACTGACCCAGACTCCCCACACACACTGACCCGGACAACCCACACACACTGACCCGGACTCCCCACACACACTGACCCGGACTCCCCACACACACTGACCCGGACTCCCCACACATACTGACCCAGACTCCCCACACGTACTGACCTCCACACACACACTGACCCGGACTCCCCACACACACTGACCCAGACTCCCCACACACACTGACCCGGACTCCCCACACAGACTGACCCGGACTCCCCACACACACTGACCCAGACTCCACACACACACACACATACACCGACCCAGACTCCACACACACTGACCCAGTGTCCCCACACACACTGACCCGGACTCCCTACACACACTGACCCGGACTCCCCACACACACTGACCTGGACACCACACACACACTGACCCGAACTCCCCACACACACTGACCCAGACTCCCCACACACACTGACCTCCCCACACACACTGTCCCGTACTCCCCACACACACTGACCCACATTCCCCACACACACTGACCCAGACCCCCCACACACACTGACCCGGACTCCCCACACACAATGACCCAGAGTCCCCACACACACTGACCCGGACTCCCCACACACACTGACCCGGACTCCCCACACACACTGACCCACATTCCCCACACACACTGACCCAGAGCCCCCACACACACTGACCCGGACTCCCCACACACAATGACCCAGAGTCCCCACACACACTGACCCGGACTCCCCACACACACTGTCCCGGACTCCCCACACACACTGACCCACATTCCCCACACACACTGACCCAGAACCCCCACACACACTGACCCGGACTCCCCACACACAATGACCCAGAGTCCCCACACACACTGACCCGGACTCCCCACGCACACTGACCCGGACTCCCCACACACACTGAGCCGGACTCCCCACACACACTGACCCGGACTCCCCACACACACTTACCCGGGCTCCCCACACACACTGACCCGGACTCCCCACACACACTGACCCCGACTCCTCACACACACTGACCCGGAGTCCCCACACACACTGACCGGGACTCCCCACACACACTGACCCGGACTCCCCACACACACTGACCCGGACTCCCCACACACACTGACCCGGACTCCCCACACACACTGACCCGGACTCCCCACACACACTGACCCGGACTCCCCACACACACTGACCCGGACTCCCTACACACACTGACCCCGACTCCCCACACACACTGACCCGGACTCCCCACACACACTGACCCGGACTCCCCACACACAGTGACCCGGACTCCCCACACACACACACACTGACCCAAACTCCCCACACACACACTGACCCAAACTCCCCACAAACACACTGACCCACACTCCACACACACACTGACCCACACTCCACACACACACTGACCCAGACTCGACACACACACACTGACCCAGACGCCACACACACACACTGACCCAGACTCCACACACACACACTGACCCAGACTCCACACACACACACTGACCCAGACTCCACACACACACACTGACCCAGACTCCACACACACACACTGACCCAGACTCCACACACACACACTGACCCAGACTCCACACACACACACTGACCCAGACTCCACACACACACACTGACCCAGGCTCCCCACACACACACTGACCCAGACTCCACACACACACACACACACTGACCCAGACTCCACACACACACACTGACCCAGACTCCACACACACACACACTGACCCGGATTCCACACACACACACACACTGACCCGGACTCCACACACACACATACACTGACCCAGTCTCCACACACACACACACACACTGACCCAGACTCCACACACACTGACCCAGACTCCACACACACCCACACACACTGACCCAGACTCCACACACACTGACCCAGACTCCCCACACAGACTGACCCAGACTCCACACACACACTGACCCGGACTCCCCACACACACTGACCCAGACTCCCCACACACACTGACCCGGACTCCCCACACACACTGACCCGGACTCCCTACACACACTGACCCGGACTCCCCACACACACTGACCCGGACTCCCCACACACACTGACCCAGACACCCCACACACACTGACCCGGACTCCCCACACACACTGACCCAGACTCCCCACACACACTGACCCGGACTCCCCACACACACTGACCCAGACTCCCCACTCAAACTTACCCGGACTCCCCACACACACTGACCCGGACTCCCCACACACACTGACCAAGACTCCCCACACACACTGACCCGGACTCCCCACACACACTGACCCGGACTCCCCACACACACTGACGCAGACTCCCCACACACACTGACGCAGACTCCCCACACACACTGACCGAGACTCCCCAAACACACTGACCCAGTCTCCCCACACACACTGACCCAGACTCCCCACACACACTGACTCAGACTCCCCACACACACTGACCCAGACTCCCCACACACACTGACCAGGACTCCCCACACACACTGACCAAGACTCCCCACACACACTGACCCGGACTCCCCACACACACTGACCCGGACTCCCCACACACACTGACCCAGACTCCACACACACACACTGACCCAGACTCCACACACACACACTGACCCAGACTCCACACACACACACTGACCCAGGCTCCCCACACACACACTGACCCAGACTCCACACACACACACACACACTGACCCAGACTCCACACACACACACTGACCCAGACTCCACACACACACACACTGACCCGGATTCCACACACACACACACACTGACCCGGACTCCACACACACACATACACTGACCCAGTCTCCACACACACACACACACACTGACCCAGACTCCACACACACTGACCCAGACTCCACACACACCCACACACACTGACCCAGACTCCACACACACTGACCCAGACTCCCCACACAGACTGACCCAGACTCCACACACACACTGACCCGGACTCCCCACACACACTGACCCAGACTCCCCACACACACTGACCCGGACTCCCCACACACACTGACCCGGACTCCCTACACACACTGACCCGGACTCCCCACACACACTGACCCGGACTCCCCACACACACTGACCCAGACACCCCACACACACTGACCCGGACTCCCCACACACACTGACCCAGACTCCCCACACACACTGACCCGGACTCCCCACACACACTGACCCAGACTCCCCACTCAAACTTACCCGGACTCCCCACACACACTGACCCGGACTCCCCACACACACTGACCAAGACTCCCCACACACACTGACCCGGACTCCCCACACACACTGACCCGGACTCCCCACACACACTGACGCAGACTCCCCACACACACTGACGCAGACTCCCCACACACACTGACCGAGACTCCCCAAACACACTGACCCAGTCTCCCCACACACACTGACCCAGACTCCCCACACACACTGACTCAGACTCCCCACACACACTGACCCAGACTCCCCACACACACTGACCAGGACTCCCCACACACACTGACCAGGACTCCCCACATACACTGACCCGGACTCCCCACACACACTGACCAGGACTCCCCACACACACTGACCCGGACTCCCCACACACATTGACCCGGACTCCCCACACACACTGACCCCGACTCCCCACACACACTGACCCGGACTCCCCACACACACTGACCCGGACTCCTCACACACACTGACCCGGACTCCCCACACACACTGACCCGGACACCCCACACACACTGATCCGGACTCCCCACACACACTCACCCGGACTCCCCACACACACTGACCCGGACTCCCCACACACACTGACCCGGACTCCCCACACACACTGACCCGGACACCCCACACACACTGATCCGGACTCCCCACACACACTCACCCGGACTCCCCACACACACTGACCCAGACTCCCCACACACACACTGACCCGGACTCCCCACACACACCGACCCAGACTCCACACACACACACACTGACCCAGGCTCTACACACACACACACACACTGACCCAGACTCCACACACACACACTGACCCAGACCCCACACACACTGACCCCGACTCCCCACACACACTGACACGGACTCCCCACACACACTGACCCGGACTCCTCACACTAACTGAACCGGCACCCCCACACACACTGACCCGGACTCCCCACACACACTGACCCGGACTCCCCTCACACACTGACCCGGACTCCCCATGCACACTGACCTGGACTCCCCACACACACTGACCCGGACTCCCCGCACACCCTGACCCGGACTCCCCACACACACTGACCCAGACTCCACACACACACACTGATCCAGACTCCCCACACACACTGACCCAGACTCCGCACACACTGACCCAGACTCCACACACACACACACACACACTGACCCAGTTTCCACACACACTGACCCGGACTCCCCACACACACTGACCCGGACACCCCACACACACTGACCCAGACTCCCCACACACCCACACACACTGACCCAGACTCCACACACACACACACTGATCCAGACTCCACACACACACACACTGACCCAGACTCCACACACACTGACCTAGACTCCCCACACACACTGACCCGGACTCCCCACACACACTGACCCAGACTCCACACACACACTGACCCGGACTCCACACACACACTGACCCGGACTCCCCACACACACTGACCCGGACTCCCCACATACACTGACCCGGACTCCCCACACACACTGACCCAGTCTCCCCACACACACTGACCGAGACTCCCCACACACACTGACCCGGACTCCCCACACACACTGACCCAGACTCCCCACACACACTGACCCGGACTCCCCACACACACTGACCCGGAATCACCACACACACTGACCCGGACGCCCCACACACACTGACCCAGACTCCCCACACAGATTGACCCGGACTCCCCACACACACTGACCCGGACTCCCCACACACACTGACCCGGACTCCCCACACACACTGACCCCGACTCCCCACACACACTGACCCGGACTCCCGACACACACTGACCCAGACTCACCACACACACTGACCCGGACTCCCCACACACACTGACCCGGACTCCCCACACACACTGACCCGGACTCCACACACACACTGACCCGGACTCCCCACACACACTGACCCGGCCTCCCCACACACACTGACCCGGACTCCCCACACACACTGACCCGGACTCCCCACACACACTGACCCGGACACCCAACACACACTGACCCAGACTCCCCACACACACTGACCCAGACTCCCCACACACACTGACACGGACTCCCCACACACACTGACCCAGACTCCCCACACACATTGACCCGCACTCCCCACACACACTGACCCGGACTCCCCACACACACTGACCCGGACTCCCCACACACACTGACCCAGACTCCCCACACACACTGACCCAGACTCCCCACACACACTGACCCGGACTCCCCACACACACTGACCCGGACTCCCCACACACACTGACCCAGACTCCATACACACACTGACCTCCCCACACACACTGATCCGGACTCCCCACACACACTGACCCAGACTCCCCACACACACTGACCCAGACTCCCCACACACACTGACCCGGACTCCCCACACACACTGACCCAGACTCCCCACACACACTGACCCGGACTCCCGACACACACTGACCCGGTCTCCACACACACACACTGACCCAGACTCCACACACACACACTGACCCAGACTCCACACACACACACACTGACCCAAACTCCACACAGACACTGACCCAGACTCCACACACACACTGACCCAGACTCGACACACACACACACACACTGACCCAGACTCCACACACATACACACTGACCCAGACTCCACACACACACACTGATCAAGATTCCACACACACACTGTCCCAGACTCGACACACTGACACTGACCCAGACTCGACACACATACACTGACCCAGACTCCACACACACACACACACACACTGTCCCAGACTCGACACACACACACACTGACCCAGACTCCACACACACACACACACACACACACTGTCCCAGACTCCACACACACACACACACTCACTGACCCAGACTCCACACACACACTGACCCAGACTCCACACACACACACTGACCCAGACTCCCCACACACACTGACCACGACTCCCCACACACACTGACCCAGAGTCCCCACACACACTGACCCAGACTCCCCACACACACTGACCCGGACTCCCCACACACACTGACCCGGACTCCCCACACACACTGACCCGGACTCCCCACACACACTGACCCGGACTCCCCACACACACTGACCCGGACTCCCCACACACACTGACCCGGACTCCCCACACACACTGACCCGAACTCCCCACACACACTGACCCAGACTCCCCACACACACTGACCCAGACTCCCCACACACACTGACCCGGACTCCCCACACACACTGACCCGGACTGCCCACACACACTGACCAGGACTCCCCACATACACTGACACGGACTCCCCACACACACTGACCCGGACTCCCCACACACACCGACCCGGACTCCCCACACACACTGACCCCGACTCCCCACACACACTGACCCGGACTCCCCACACACACTGACCCGGACTCCTCACACACACTGAGCCGGAGTCCCCACACACACTGACCCGGACTCCCCACACACACTGACCCGGACTCCCCACACACACTGACCCGGACACCCCACACACACTGATCCGGACTCCCCACACACACTGACCCGGACTCCCCACACACACCGACCCAGACTCCACACACACACACACTGACCCAGGCTCTACACACACACACACACACTGACCCAGACTCCACACACACACACTGACCCAGACCCCACACACACTGACCCCGACTCCCCACACACACTGACCCGGACTCCCCACACACACTGACCCGGACTCCTCACACTAACTGAACCGGCGCCCCCACACACACTGACCCGGACTCCCCACACACACTGACCCGGACTCCCCTCACACACTGACCCGGACTCCCCATGCACACTGACCTGGACTCCCCACACACACTGACCCGGACTCCCCGCACACCCTGACCCGGACTCCCCACACACACTGACCCAGACTCCACACACACACACTGATCCAGACTCCCCACACACACTGACCCAGACTCCGCACACACTGACCCAGACTCCACACACACACACACACACACACTGACCCAGTTTCCACACACACTGACCCGGACTCCCCACACACACTGACCCGGACACCCCACACACACTGACCCAGACTCCCCACACACCCACACACACTGACCCAGACTCCACACACACTCACTGATCCAGACTCCACACACACACACACTGACCCAGACTCCACACACACTGACCTAGACTCCCCACACACACTGACCCGGACTCCCCACACACACTGACCCAGACTCCACACACACACTGACCCGGACTCCACACACACACTGACCCGAACTCCCCACACACACTGACCCGGACTCCCCACACACACTGACCCGGACTCCGCACACACACTGACCCAGACTCCCCACACATACTGACCCGGACTCCCCACACACACTGACCCGGACTCCCCACACACACTGACCCGGACTCCCCACACACACTGACCCGGACTCCCCACACACACTGACCCGGCCTCCCCACACACACTGACCCGGACTCCCCACACACACTGACCCGGACTCCCCACACACACTGACCCGGACACCCCACACACACTGACCCAGACTCCCCACACACACTGACCCAGACACCCCACACACACTGACCCGGACTGCCCACACACACTGACCCGGACTCCCCACACACACTGACCCGGACTCCCCACACACACTGACCCAGACTCCCCACACACACTGACCCGGACTCCACACACACACTGACCCGAACTCCCCAAACACACTGACCCGGCCTCCCCACACACACTGACCCGGACTCCCCACACACACTGACCAGGACTCCCCACACACACTGACCCGGACACCCAACACACACTGACGCAGACTCCCCACACACACTGACCCAGACTCCCCACACACACTGACACGGACTCCCCACACACACTGACCCAGACTCCCCACACACATTGACCCGCACTCCCCACACACACTGACCCGGACTCCCCACACACACTGACCCGGACTCCCCACACACACTGACCCGGACTCCCCACACACACTGACCCAGACTCCCCACACACACTGACCCGGACTCCCCACACACACTGACCCGGACTCCCCACACACACTGACCCAGACTCCATACACACACTGACCTCCCCACACACACTGATCCGGACTCCCCACACACACTGACCCGGACTCCCCACACACACTGACCCGGACTCCCCACACACACTGACCCAGACTCCATACACACACTGACCTCCCCACACACACTGATCCGGACTCCCCACACACACTGACCCAGACTCCACACACACACTGACCCGAACTCCCCACACACACTGACCCGGACTCCCCACACACACTGACCCGGACTCCCCACACACACTGACCCAGACTCCCCACACATACTGACCCGGACTCCCCACACACACTGACCCGGACTGCCCACACACACTGACCCGGACTCCCCACACACACTGACCCGGACTCCCCACACACACTGACCCGGACTCCCCACACACACTGACCCGGCCTCCCCACACACACTGACCCGGACTGCCTACACACACTGACCCGGAGTCCCCACACACACTGACCCGGACTCCCCACACACACTGACCCGGACTCCCCACACACACTGACCCGGACACCCCACACACACTGATCCGGACTCCCCACACACACTGACCCGGACTCCCCACACACACCGACCCAGACTCCACACACACACACACACTGACCCAGGCTCTACACACACACACACACACTGACCCAGACTCCACACACACACACTGACCCAGACCCCACACACACTGACCCCGACTCCCCACACACACTGACCCGGACTCCCCACACACACTGACCCGGACTCCTCACACTAACTGAACCGGCGCCCCCACACACACTGACCCGGACTCCCCACACACACTGACCCGGACTCCCCTCACACACTGACCCGGACTCCCCATGCACACTGACCTGGACTCCCCACACACACTGACCCGGACTCCCCGCACACCCTGACCCGGACTCCCCACACACACTGACCCAGACTCCACACACACACACTGATCCAGACTCCCCACACACACTGACCCAGACTCCGCACACACTGACCCAGACTCCACACACACACACACACACACACTGACCCAGTTTCCACACACACTGACCCGGACTCCCCACACACACTGACCCGGACACCCCACACACACTGACCCAGACTCCCCACACACCCACACACACTGACCCAGACTCCACACACACTCACTGATCCAGACTCCACACACACACACACTGACCCAGACTCCACACACACTGACCTAGACTCCCCACACACACTGACCCGGACTCCCCACACACACTGACCCAGACTCCACACACACACTGACCCGGACTCCACACACACACTGACCCGAACTCCCCACACACACTGACCCGGACTCCCCACACACACTGACCCGGACTCCCCACACACACTGACCCAGACTCCCCACACATACTGACCCGGACTCCCCACACACACTGACCCGGACTGCCCACACACACTGACCCGGACTCCCCACACACACTGACCCGGACTCCCCACACACACTGACCCGGACTCCCCACACACACTGACCCGGCCTCCCCACACACACTGACCCGGACTCCCCACACACACTGACCCGGACTCCCCACACACACTGACCCGGACACCCCACACACACTGACCCAGACTCCCCACACACACTGACCCAGACACCCCACACACACTGACCCGGACTGCCCACACACACTGACCCGGACTCCCCACACACACTGACCCGGACTCCCCACACACACTGACCCAGACTCCCCACACACACTGACCCGGACTCCACACACACACTGACCCGGACTCCCCAAACACACTGACCCGGCCTCCCCACACACACTGACCCGGACTCCCCACACACACTGACCAGGACTCCCCACACACACTGACCCGGACACCCAACACACACTGACGCAGACTCCCCACACACACTGACCCAGACTCCCCACACACACTGACACGGACTCCCCACACACACTGACCCAGACTCCCCACACACATTGACCCGCACTCCCCACACACACTGACCCGGACTCCCCACACACACTGACCCGGACTCCCCACACACACTGACCCAGACTCCCCACACACACTGAACCAGACTCCCCACACACACTGACCCGGACTCCCCACACACACTGACCCGGACTCCCCACACACACTGACCCAGACTCCATACACACACTGACCTCCCCACACACACTGATCCGGACTCCCCACACACACTGACCCGGACTCCCCACACACACTGACCCGGACTCCCCACACACACTGACCCAGACTCCATACACACACTGACCTCCCCACACACACTGATCCGGACTCCCC
This sequence comes from Somniosus microcephalus, assembly GCF_052327205.1. Taxonomy (NCBI): domain Eukaryota; kingdom Metazoa; phylum Chordata; class Chondrichthyes; order Squaliformes; family Somniosidae; genus Somniosus; species Somniosus microcephalus. Next base: position 32,367,447 of record NC_141000.1, on the reverse strand, counting down.
ACACACACTGACCCAGACTCCACACACACACTGACCCGAACTCCCCACACACACTGACCCGGACTCCCCACACACACTGACCCGGACTCCCCACACACACTGACCCAGACTCCCCACACATACTGACCCGGACTCGCCACACACACTGACCCGGACTGCCCACACACACTGACCCGGACTCCCCACACACACTGACCCGGACTCCCCACACACACTGACCCGGACTCCCCACACACACTGACCCGGCCTCCCCACACACACTGACCCGGACTCCCCACACACACTGACCCGGACTCCCCACACACACTGACCCGGACACCCCACACACACTGACCCAGACTCCCCACACACACTGACCCAGACACCCCACACACACTGACCCGGACTGCCCACACACACTGACCCGGACTCCCCACACACACTGACCCGGACTCCCCACACACACTGACCCGGACTCCCCACACACACTGACCCGGACTCCACACACACACTGACCCGGACTCCCCAAACACACTGACCCGGCCTCCCCACACACACTGACCCAGACTCCCCACACACACTGACCAGGACTCCCCACACACACTGACCCGGACACCCAACACACACTGACCCAGACTCCCCACACACACTGACCCAGACTCCCCACACACACTGACACGGACTCCCCACACACACTGACCCAGACTCCCCACACACATTGACCCGCACTCCCCACACACACTGACCCGGACTCCCCACACACACTGACCCGGACTCCCCACACACACTGACCCAGACTCCCCACACACACTGACCAAGACTCCCCACACACACTGACCCGGACTCCCCACACACACTGACCCGGACTCCCCACACACACTGACCCAGACTCCATACACACACTGACCTCCCCACACACACTGATCCGGACTCCCCACACACACTGACCCAGGCTCCCCACACACACTGAACCAGACTCCCCACACACACTGACCCAGACTCCCCACACACACTGACACAGACACCCCACACTCACTGACCCGGACTCCCCACACACACTGACCCGGACTCCCCACACACACTGACCCAGTCTCCCCACACACACTGACCGAGACTCCCCACACACACTGACCCAGACTCCCCACACACACTGACCCAGACTCCCCACACACACTGACCCGGACTCCCCACACACACTGACCCGGAATCACCACACACACTGACCCGGACGCCCCACACACACTGACCCAGACTCCCCACACAGATTGACCCGGACTCCCCACACACACTGACCCGGACTCCCCACACACACTGACCCGGACTCCCCACACACACTGACCCCGACTCCCCACACACACTGACCCGGACTCCCGACACACACTGACCCAGACTCACCACACACACTGACCCGGACTCCCCACACACACTGACCCGGACTCCCCACACACACTGACCCGGACTCCACACACACACTGACCCGAACTCCCCACACACACTGACCCGGCCTCCCCACACACACTGACCCGGACTCCCCACACACACTGACCAGGACTCCCCACACACACTGACCCGGACACCCAACACACACTGACCCAGACTCCCCACACACACTGACCCAGACTCCCCACACACACTGACACGGACTCCCCACACACACTGACCCAGACTCCCCACACACATTGACCCGCACTCCCCACACACACTGACCCGGACTCCCCACACACACTGACCCGGACTCCCCACACACACTGACCCAGACTCCCCACACACACTGACCCAGACTCCCCACACACACTGACCCGGACTCCCCACACACACTGACCCGGACTCCCCACACACACTGACCCAGACTCCATACACACACTGACCTCCCCACACACACTGATCCGGACTCCCCACACACACTGACCCAGACTCCCCACACACACTGACCCAGACTCCCCACACACACTGACCCGGACTCCCCACACACACTGACCCAGACTCCCCACACACACTGACCCGGACTCCCGACACACACTGACCCGGTCTCCACACACACACACTGACCCAGACTCCACACACACACACTGACCCAGACTCCACACACACACACACTGACCCAAACTCCACACAGACACTGACCCAGACTCCACACACACACTGACCCAGACTCGACACACACACACACACACTGACCCAGACTCCACACACATACACACTGACCCAGACTCCACACACACACACTGATCAAGATTCCACACACACACTGTCCCAGACTCGACACACTGACACTGACCCAGACTCGACACACATACACTGACCCAGACTCCACACACACACACACACACACTGTCCCAGACTCGACACACACACACACTGACCCAGACTCCACACACACACACACACACACACACTGTCCCAGACTCCACACACACACACACACACACTGACCCAGACTCCACACACACACTGACCCAGACTCCACACACACGCACTGACCCAGACTCCCCACACACACTGACCACGACTCCCCACACACACTGACCCAGAGTCCCCACACACACTGACCCAGACTCCCCACACACACTGACCCGGACTCCCCACACACACTGACCCGGACTCCCCACACACACTGACCCGGACTCCCCACACACACTGACCCGGACTCCCCACACACACTGACCCGGACTCCCCACACACACTGACCCGGAGTCCCCACACACACTGACCCGAACTCCCCACACACACTGACCCAGACTCCCCACACACACTGACCTAGACTCCCCACACACACTGACCCGGACTCCCCATACACACTGACCCGGACTGCCCACACACATTGACCAGGACTCCCCACATACACTGACCCGGACTCCCCACACACACTGACCCGGACTCCCCACACACACCGACCCGGACTCCCCACACACACTGACCCCGACTCCCCACACACACTGACCCGGACTCCCCACACACACTGACCCGGACTCCTCACACACACTGAGCCGGAGTCCCCACACACACTGACCCGGACTCCCCACAGACACTGACCCGGACACCCCACACACACTGATCCGGACTCCCCACACACACTGACCCGGACTCCCCACACACACCGACCCAGACTCCACACACACACACACTGACCCAGGCTCTACACACACACACACACACTGACCCAGACTCCACACACACACACTGACCCAGACCCCACACACACTGACCCCGACTCCCCACACACACTGACCCGGACTCCCCACACACACTGACCCGGACTCCTCACACTAACTGAACCGTCGCCCCCACACACACTGACCCGGACTCCCCACACACACTGACCCGGACTCCCCTCACACACTGACCCGGACTCCCCATGCACACTGACCTGGACTCCCCACACACACTGACCCGGACTCCCCGCACACCCTGACCCGGACTCCCCACACACACTGACCCAGACTCCACACACACACACTGATCCAGACTCCCCACACACACTGACCCAGACTCCGCACACACTGACCCAGACTCCACACACACACACACACACACACACTGACCCAGTTTCCACACACACTGACCCGGACTCCCCACACACACTGACCCGGACACCCCACACACACTGACCCAGACTCCCCACACACCCACACACACTGACCCAGACTCCACACACACACACACTGATCCAGACTCCACACACACACACACTGACCCAGACTCCACACACACTGACCTAGACTCCCCACACACACTGACCCGGACTCCCCACACACACTGACCCAGACTCCACACACACACTGACCCGGACTCCACACACACACTGACCCGAACTCCCCACACACACTGACCCGGACTCCCCACACACACTGACCCGGACTCCCCACACACACTGACCCAGACTCCCCACACATACTGACCCGGACTCCCCACACACACTGACCCGGACTGCCCACACACACTGACCCGGACTCCCCACACACACTGACCCGGACTCCCCACACACACTGACCCGGACTCCCCACACACACTGACCCGGCCTCCCCACACACACTGACCCGGACTCCCCACACACACTGACCCGGACTCCCCACACACACTGACCCGGACACCCCACACACACTGACCCAGACTCCCCACACACACTGACCCAGACACCCCACACACACTGACCCTGACTGCCCACACACACTGACCCGGACTCCCCACACACACTGACCCGGACTCCCCACACACACTGACCCGGACTCCTCACACACACTGACCCGGACTCCACACACACACTGACCCGGACTCCCCAAACACACTGACCCGGCCTCCCCACTCACACTGACCCGGACTCCCCACACACACTGACCCAGACTCCATACACACACTGACCTCCCCACACACACTGATCCGGACTCCCCACACACACTGACCCAGACTCCACACACACACTGACCCGAACTCCCCACACACACTGACCCGGACTCCCCACACACACTGACCCGGACTCCCCACACACACTGACCCAGACTCCCCACACATACTGACCCGGACTCGCCACACACACTGACCCGGACTGCCCACACACACTGACCCGGACTCCCCACACACACTGACCCGGACTCCCCACACACACTGACCCGGACTCCCCACACACACTGACCCGGCCTCCCCACACACACTGACCCGGACTCCCCACACACACTGACCCGGACTCCCCACACACACTGACCCGGACACCCCACACACACTGACCCAGACTCCCCACACACACTGACCCAGACACCCCACACACACTGACCCGGACTGCCCACACACACTGACCCGGACTCCCCACACACACTGACCCGGACTCCCCACACACACTGACCCGGACTCCCCACACACACTGACCCGGACTCCACACACACACTGACCCGGACTCCCCAAACACACTGACCCGGCCTCCCCACACACACTGACCCAGACTCCCCACACACACTGACCAGGACTCCCCACACACACTGACCCGGACACCCAACACACACTGACCCAGACTCCCCACACACACTGACCCAGACTCCCCACACACACTGACACGGACTCCCCACACACACTGACCCAGACTCCCCACACACATTGACCCGCACTCCCCACACACACTGACCCGGACTCCCCACACACACTGACCCGGACTCCCCACACACACTGACCCAGACTCCCCACACACACTGACCAAGACTCCCCACACACACTGACCCGGACTCCCCACACACACTGACCCGGACTCCCCACACACACTGACCCAGACTCCATACACACACTGACCTCCCCACACACACTGATCCGGACTCCCCACACACACTGACCCAGGCTCCCCACACACACTGAACCAGACTCCCCACACACACTGACCCAGACTCCCCACACACACTGACACAGACACCCCACACTCACTGACCCGGACTCCCCACACACACTGACCCGGACTCCCCACACACACTGACCCAGTCTCCCCACACACACTGACCGAGACTCCCCACACACACTGACCCAGACTCCCCACACACACTGACCCAGACTCCCCACACACACTGACCCGGACTCCCCACACACACTGACCCGGAATCACCACACACACTGACCCGGACGCCCCACACACACTGACCCAGACTCCCCACACAGATTGACCCGGACTCCCCACACACACTGACCCGGACTCCCCACACACACTGACCCGGACTCCCCACACACACTGACCCCGACTCCCCACACACACTGACCCGGACTCCCGACACACACTGACCCAGACTCACCACACACACTGACCCGGACTCCCCACACACACTGACCCGGACTCCCCACACACACTGACCCGGACTCCACACACACACTGACCCGAACTCCCCACACACACTGACCCGGCCTCCCCACACACACTGACCCGGACTCCCCACACACACTGACCAGGACTCCCCACACACACTGACCCGGACACCCAACACACACTGACCCAGACTCCCCACACACACTGACCCAGACTCCCCACACACACTGACACGGACTCCCCACACACACTGACCCAGACTCCCCACACACATTGACCCGCACTCCCCACACACACTGACCCGGACTCCCCACACACACTGACCCGGACTCCCCACACACACTGACCCAGACTCCCCACACACACTGACCCAGACTCCCCACACACACTGACCCGGACTCCCCACACACACTGACCCGGACTCCCCACACACACTGACCCAGACTCCATACACACACTGACCTCCCCACACACACTGATCCGGACTCCCCACACACACTGACCCAGACTCCCCACACACACTGACCCAGACTCCCCACACACACTGACCCGGACTCCCCACACACACTGACCCAGACTCCCCACACACACTGACCCGGACTCCCGACACACACTGACCCGGTCTCCACACACACACACTGACCCAGACTCCACACACACACACTGACCCAGACTCCACACACACACACACTGACCCAAACTCCACACAGACACTGACCCAGACTCCACACACACACTGACCCAGACTCGACACACACACACACACACTGACCCAGACTCCACACACATACACACTGACCCAGACTCCACACACACACACTGATCAAGATTCCACACACACACTGTCCCAGACTCGACACACTGACACTGACCCAGACTCGACACACATACACTGACCCAGACTCCACACACACACACACACACACTGTCCCAGACTCGACACACACACACACTGACCCAGACTCCACACACACACACACACACACACACTGTCCCAGACTCCACACACACACACACACACACTGACCCAGACTCCACACACACACTGACCCAGACTCCACACACACGCACTGACCCAGACTCCCCACACACACTGACCACGACTCCCCACACACACTGACCCAGAGTCCCCACACACACTGACCCAGACTCCCCACACACACTGACCCGGACTCCCCACACACACTGACCCGGACTCCCCACACACACTGACCCGGACTCCCCACACACACTGACCCGGACTCCCCACACACACTGACCCGGACTCCCCACACACACTGACCCGGAGTCCCCACACACACTGACCCGAACTCCCCACACACACTGACCCAGACTCCCCACACACACTGACCTAGACTCCCCACACACACTGACCCGGACTCCCCATACACACTGACCCGGACTGCCCACACACATTGACCAGGACTCCCCACATACACTGACCCGGACTCCCCACACACACTGACCCGGACTCCCCACACACACCGACCCGGACTCCCCACACACACTGACCCCGACTCCCCACACACACTGACCCGGACTCCCCACACACACTGACCCGGACTCCTCACACACACTGAGCCGGAGTCCCCACACACACTGACCCGGACTCCCCACAGACACTGACCCGGACACCCCACACACACTGATCCGGACTCCCCACACACACTGACCCGGACTCCCCACACACACCGACCCAGACTCCACACACACACACACTGACCCAGGCTCTACACACACACACACACACTGACCCAGACTCCACACACACACACTGACCCAGACCCCACACACACTGACCCCGACTCCCCACACACACTGACCCGGACTCCCCACACACACTGACCCGGACTCCTCACACTAACTGAACCGTCGCCCCCACACACACTGACCCGGACTCCCCACACACACTGACCCGGACTCCCCTCACACACTGACCCGGACTCCCCATGCACACTGACCTGGACTCCCCACACACACTGACCCGGACTCCCCGCACACCCTGACCCGGACTCCCCACACACACTGACCCAGACTCCACACACACACACTGATCCAGACTCCCCACACACACTGACCCAGACTCCGCACACACTGACCCAGACTCCACACACACACACACACACACACACTGACCCAGTTTCCACACACACTGACCCGGACTCCCCACACACACTGACCCGGACACCCCACACACACTGACCCAGACTCCCCACACACCCACACACACTGACCCAGACTCCACACACACACACACTGATCCAGACTCCACACACACACACACTGACCCAGACTCCACACACACTGACCTAGACTCCCCACACACACTGACCCGGACTCCCCACACACACTGACCCAGACTCCACACACACACTGACCCGGACTCCACACACACACTGACCCGAACTCCCCACACACACTGACCCGGACTCCCCACACACACTGACCCGGACTCCCCACACACACTGACCCAGACTCCCCACACATACTGACCCGGACTCCCCACACACACTGACCCGGACTGCCCACACACACTGACCCGGACTCCCCACACACACTGACCCGGACTCCCCACACACACTGACCCGGACTCCCCACACACACTGACCCGGCCTCCCCACACACACTGACCCGGACTCCCCACACACACTGACCCGGACTCCCCACACACACTGACCCGGACACCCCACACACACTGACCCAGACTCCCCACACACACTGACCCAGACACCCCACACACACTGACCCTGACTGCCCACACACACTGACCCGGACTCCCCACACACACTGACCCGGACTCCCCACACACACTGACCCGGACTCCTCACACACACTGACCCGGACTCCACACACACACTGACCCGGACTCCCCAAACACACTGACCCGGCCTCCCCACTCACACTGACCCGGACTCCCCACACACACTGACCAGGACTCCCCACACACACTGACCCGGACACCCAACACACACTGACCCAGACTCCCCACACACACTGACCCAGACTCCCCACACACACTGACACGGACTCCCCACACACACTGACCCAGACTCCCCACACACATTGACCCGCACTCCCCACACACACTGACCCGGACTCCCCACACACACTGACCCGGACTCCCCACACACACTGACCCAGACTCCCCACACACACTGACCCAGACTCCCCACACACACTGACCCGGACTCCCCACACACACTGACCCGGACTCCCCACACACACTGACCCAGACTCCATACACACACTGACCTCCCCACACACACTGATCCGGACTCCCCACACACACTGACCCAGACTCCCCACACACACTGAACCAGACTCCCCACACACACTGACCCAGACTCCCCACACACACTGACACAGACTCCCCACACTCACTGACCCGGACTCCCCACACACACTGACCCGGACTCCCCACACACACTGACCCAGTCTCCCCACACACACTGACCGAGACTCCCCACACACACTGACCCGGACTCCCCACACACACTGACCCAGACTCCCCACACACACTGACCCGGACTCCCCACACACACTGACCCGGAATCACCACACACACTGACCCGGACGCCCCACACACACTGACCCAGACTCCCCACACAGATTGACCCGGACTCCCCACACACACTGACCCGGACTCCCCACACACACTGACCCGGACTCCCCACACACACTGACCCCGACTCCCCACACACACTGACCCGGACTCCCGACACACACTGACCCAGATTCACCACACACACTGACCCGGACTCCCCACACACACTGACCCGGACACCCCACACACACTGACCCGGACACCCCACACACACTGAACCGGACTCCACACACACACTGACCCGGACTCCCCACACACACTGAGCCAGACTCCCCACACACACTGACCCGGACTCCCCACACACACTGACCCGGACTCCCCACACACACTGACCCGGACTCCCCACACACAATGACCCGGACTCCCCACACACACTGACCCGGGCTCCCCACACACACTGACCCAGATTCCCCACACACAATGACCCGGACTCCCCACACACACTGACCCGGACTCCCCACACACACTGACCCGGGCTCCCCACACACACTGACCCAGATTCCCCACACACAATGACCCGGACTCCCCACACACAATGACCCGGACTCCCCACACACACTGACCCGGACTCCCCACACACACTGACCCGGACTCCCCACACACACTGACCCGGACTCCCCACACACAATGACCCGGACTCCCCACACACACTGACCCGGGCTCCCCACACACACTGACCCAGATTCCCCACACACAATGACCCGGACTCCCAACACACACTGACCCAGACTCCCCACACACACTGACCCAGACTCCCCACACACACTAACCCATACTCCCCACACACACTGACCCGGACTCCCCACACACACTGACCCGGCCTCCCCACACACACTGACCCGGACACCCCACACACACTGACCCAGACTCCCAACACACACTGACCCAGACTCCCCACACACACTGACCCAGACTCCCCACACACACTAACCCATACTCCCCACACACACTGACCCGGACTCCCCACACACACTGACCCAGACTCCCCACACACACTGACCCGGACTCCCCACACACACTGACCCAGACTCCCCACACACACTGACCCGGATTGCCCACACACACTGACCCGGACTGCCCAAACACACTGACCCGGACTCCCCACATACACTGACCCGGACTCCCCACACACACTGACCCAGACTCCATACACACACTGACCTCCCCACACACACTGACCCGGACTCCCCACATGCACTGACCCAGACTCCCCACACACACTGACCCAGACTCCCCACACACACTGACACAGACTCCCCACACTCACTGACCCGGACTCCCCACACACACTGACCCGGACTCCCCACACACACTGACCCAGTCTCCCCACACAAACTGACCGAGACTCCCCTCACACACTCACCCGGACTCCCCACACACACTGACCCAGACTCCCCACACACACTGACCCGGACTCCCCACACACACTGACCCGGAATCAGCACACACACTGACCCGGACGCCCCACACACACTGACCCAGACTCCCCACACAGACTGACCCGGACTCCCCACACACACTGACCCGGATTCCCCACACACACTGACCCGGACTCCCCACACACACGGACCCCGACTCCCCACACACACTGACCCGGACTCCCCACACACACCGACCCGGACTCCCCACACACACTGACCCCGACTCCCCACACACACTGACCCGGACTCCCCACACACACTGACCCGGACTCCTCACACACACTGAGCCGGAGTCCCCACACACACTGACCCGGACTCCCCACAGACACTGACCCGGACACCCCACACACACTGATCCGGACTCCCCACACACACTGACCCGGACTCCCCACACACACCGACCCAGACACCACACACACACACACTGACCCAGGCTCTACACACACACACACACACTGACCCAGACTCCACACACACACACTGACCCAGACCCCACACACACTGACCCCGACTCCCCACACACACTGACCCGGACTCCCCACACACACTGACCCGGACTCCTCACACTAACTGAACCGGCGCCCCCACACACACTGACCCGGACTCCCCACACTCACTGACCCGGACTCCCCTCACACACTGACCCGGACTCCCCATGCACACTGACCTGGACTCCCCACACTCACTGACCCGGACTCCCCGCACACCCTGACCCGGACTCCCCACACACACTGACCCAAACTCCACACACACACACTGATCCAGACTCCCCACACACACTGACCCAGACTCCGCACACACTGACCCAGACTCCACACACACACACACACACACTGACCCAGTTTCCACACACACTGACCCGGACTCCCCACACACACTGACCCGGACACCCCACACACACTGACCCAGACTCCCCACACACCCACACACACTGACCCAGACTCCACACACACACACACTGATCCAGACTCCACACACACACACACTGACCCAGACTCCACACACACTGACCTAGACTCCCCACACACACTGACCCGGACTCCCCACACACACTGACCCAGACTCCACACACACACTGACCCGGACTCCACACACACACTGACCCGAACTCCCCACACACACTGACCCGGACTCCCCACACACACTGACCCGGACTCCCCACACACACTGACCCAGACTCCCCACACATACTGACCCGGACTCCCCACACACACTGACCCGGACTGCCCACACACACTGACCCGGACTCCCCACACACACTGACCCGGACTCCCCACACACACTGACCCGGACTCCCCACACACACTGACCCGGCCTCCCCACACACACTGACCCGGACACCCCACACACACTGACCCAGACTCCCCACACACACTGACCCAGACACCCCACACACACTGACCCGGACTGCCCACACACACTGACCCGGACTCCCCACACAGACTGACCCGGACTCCCCACACACACTGACCCGGACTCCCCACACACACTGACCCGGACTCCACACACACACTGACCCGGACTCCCCAAACACACTGACCCGGCCTCCTCACACACACTGACCCAGAATCCCCACACACAATGACCCGGACTCCCAACACACACTGACCCAGACTCCCCACACACACTGACCCAGACTCCCCACACACACTAACCCATACTCCCCACACACACTGACCCGGACTCCCCACACACACTGACCCAGACTCCCCACACACAATGACCCGGACTCCCAACACACACTGACCCAGACTCCCCACACACACTGACCCAGACTCCCCACACACACTAACCCATACTCCCCACACACACTGACCCGGACTCCCCACACACACTGACCCAGACTCCCCACACACACTGACCCGGACTCCCCACACACACTGACCCAGACTCCCCACACACACTGACCCGGATTGCCCACACACACTGACCCGGACTGCCCAAACACACTGACCCGGACTCCCCACATACACTGACCCGGACTCCCCACACACACTGACCCAGACTCCATACACACACTGACCTCCCCACACACACTGACCCGGACTCCCCACATGCACTGACCCAGACTCCCCACACACACTGACCCAGACTCCCCACACACACTGACACAGACTCCCCACACTCACTGACCCGGACTCCCCACACACACTGACCCGGACTCCCCACACACACTGACCCAGTCTCCCCACACAAACTGACCGAGACTCCCCTCACACACTCACCCGGACTCCCCACACACACTGACCCAGACTCCCCACACACACTGACCCGGACTCCCCACACACACTGACCCGGAATCAGCACACACACTGACCCGGACGCCCCACACACACTGACCCAGACTCCCCACACAGACTGACCCGGACTCCCCACACACACTGACCCGGATTCCCCACACACACTGACCCGGACTCCCCACACACACGGACCCCGACTCCCCACACACACTGACCCGGACTCCCCACACACACTGACCCGGACTCCACACACTAACTGAACCGGCGCCCCCACACACACTGACCCGGACTCCCCACACACACTGACCCGGACTCCCCTCACACACTGACCCGGACTCCCCATACACACTGACCTGGACTCCCCACACACACTGACCCGGACTCCCCGCACACCCTGACCCGGACTCCCCACACACACTGACCCGGACTCCCGACACACACTGACCCGGTCTCCACACACACACACTGACCCAGACTCCACACACACACACTGACCCAGACTCCACACACACACACACTGACCCAAACTCCACACAGACACTGACCCAGACTCCACACACACATTGACCCAGACTCGACACACACACACACACACTGACCCAGACTCCACACACATACACACTGACCCAGACTCCACACACACACACTGATCAAGATTCCACACACACACTGTCCCAGACTCGACACACTGACACTGACCCAGACTCGACACACATACACTGACCCAGACTCCACACACACACACACACACACACTGTCCCAGACTCGACACACACACACACTGACCCAGACTCCACACACACACACACACACACACACTGTCCCAGACTCCACACACACACACACACACACTGACCCAGACTCCACACACACACTGACCCAGACTCCACACACACACACTGACCCAGACTCCCCACACACACTGACCACGACTCCCCACACACACTGACCCAGAGTCCCCACACACACTGACCCAGACTCCCCACACACACTGACCCGGACTCCCCACACACACTGACCCGGACTCCCCACACACACTGACCTGGACTCCCCACACACACTGACCCGGACTCCCCACACACACTGACCCGGACTCCCCACACACACTGACCCGGACTCCCCACACACACTGACCCGGACTGCCCACACACACTGACCAGGACTCCCCACATACACTGACCCGGACTCCCCACACACACTGACCCGGACTCCCCACACACACCGACCCGGACTCCCCACACACACTGACCCCGACTCCCCACACACACTGACCCGGACTCCCCACACACACTGACCCGGACTCCTCACACACACTGAGCCGGAGTCCCCACACACACTGACCCGGACTCCCCA